>NC_035436.2:201655781-202323867 GCF_002127325.2 Helianthus annuus | reverse complement strand
TTCTACTAATATAATACACCAGTTTATTTAACTGTACAATACATATATACACAATGTAATTTCACATTAAACAATCTGATTTTATTTATTTATTTATTTATTTATTTATTTATTTATTATATTTGCATGTCTTTTTCTTTTGCTCGGATTTATTACCTGAATTAACATTAGATTCACATGCCAATATTATATGTTTAAAAATTGTATTTAAAAAGTAACAGTAACTAGGAATGTTTAAAAATTGTATTTAAAACTTTATCTATGTCAAGTAACAGTAACTAGGAAATTTTAACTTTTCTTTCCTGGGCCTTTTTCAGCTCATTTACTATGTATTATCGTCCACCCGTTTGGGTACCACTAGTCCACTACTACTAGAAGAGGTTGACCCCCAAGGCCTTGACATGTGTTTATATCACTTTTCTAAGTAAATAATTTTCATTTTCAACATATATAAACCAGTGGCGGAACTAGAACGTTAACTCAGGGGTATCCAAAAAAAAAAAAAAATCATCGTGCAATAATACAATATTAAAAAAAAACGACAATAAATAAATAAATAAAGAAAAACAAATACCTAATAGATTTGCCTTCTTCAGTTTTTTAAATCTTGAAATCGTTTTATCACATCGTCGTCTTTTACTTCATGTAAAAAATCCTTTTCGACCGCACAAACCACAGCATTGTTCAAAAATTCCGGGCTCATTCGATTGCGTAAATCCGTCTTGGCAAGCTTCAATTTCGAAAAACATCTTTCAACGGTTGCGGTTGCAACCGCTAAAAACAAACATGGCCGGCCCTGTGGGTGGGCGGGGAGGACCACCGGCCAGGGCCCGATATTTCAAGGGGCACATTTTTTATGAAAAACCCCGATATGTATATGTAAAATATTTTTTTAATAGGGTACACTCATACAAACACCAAGATAGACCCCCTTGCAAAACTATTCTTATGGTTTAGATTAGTTATTAACCCCTTTGGCATTAGGTTTAGACCTTTAGTGAGCCAAATACCCAATTTCGTTAAGGCCTAAGGGCACATTTTTTCGAGCTCGAACAGGGTACACGAATTCTCAGGGTCAGCCCTGAAAACAAACTCGAGTTTTTTACCATATAACATTATAACTGGTTTGGGCTAACATATAACATTATAACTGGGCTTTAATAACAATTGGTTGAGCTTATTATTTACAATCTTCATTATTGAATGTAAGCACTTCATAACTGGGCTTTAATAACAATTGGTTGGGCTATATAAACTGATTCGGGCTTATTATTTACAACTGCAATTTGGGCTTAAAATTTTTAGGGGTGTCCTCGTAGTTGTTTAGGGGTGTCCTTTGTATAAAAAATCGAAAACAAAATGAAATTTTACACTACCGGTACAAAGTTGAGCCGTAGCCCGTGCTACGGCCGGTATTACATTAGGTCCGCCTCTGATATAAACCAGATGCCAGGAATAGTATCACCATGCCATTGGTTTAAATGGGCGGCCCTCTATTTGATCAATCAGTTTATTATTTTATACACATTTTAAAATTACGTTTTTGCCCGGTAATAGTGTTTCTCTACCATTGGTTCAAATGTGCGGCGAGCAATACCCATTGGACCAACCATTTTATTATTTTATACCCACTTTAAAATTACGTTTTTGCCCCCAGTTAAAAACACGGTTTTGCCTCAACTTCAAAATACATTTACCCTTTTGCCCCGAGCAAAAAAATACGATTTCGCCCTCGGTAAAAAAAATTACGCTTTTACCCTCAGCCAAAATTACGTTTTCACCCCAATTCAAAATAAAATTTTGTTTTCCTCCCGGCTCAAAATTACGATTTTACACCAGTTTATTATTTTATACCCACTTTAAAATTACGGTTTTGCCCCCAGTTTAAAATTATGTATTTACCCCCAGTTCAAAATAAAATTATGCTTTTGCCCCAGCTAAAATTTACGAATTTCCCCTCGGTTCAAAACACCCTCAATTCAAAATTACGTTTTTGTCCCCTGTGCAAAATAAAAATATGGTTTTCCCTAGCTAAAAATTAGGATTTTACCCTTGGGAAAAAAATTTGATTTTTCCCCCAAGTAAAAATAAAAATATGACTTTGCCTCCAGCTAAAAATCGTGTCAATGAGCTACCTAACACTCTTTTTACTTTTCCTTTCTCGCAAAACTATAATACTGCTTTTTTAATTGGTTGAGAATTATTCAGCTATAGCCCCGCAACGCGGGCGGGACATCACCTAGTATATTACATATATAAAAGCGTGTGGCAGGATAACCAATGAACAGTAAAGTATGGGTGACACGTCCAACTGATTTACACTTAATTACATCGGTTTCAGGTACCGTCAGTATTGTTACTGATTTTCGTTTACATGGTTTTCGATTAATATAAAAACATTTCAATACCTTTTTCAGCACATCACTACTTTATGTTTTGGATCTCCTTTTTCAATTTTATACCAAGTACTCGTATGGTATCTATACCGAAATAAACCAAATCAACACGCAAACGAATTTCACTAATTTTTCTTAGGGTATATGGGATGGAGTCCATAGGGGATCCACAACACGCAAACGAATTCCACTAGTTTTTCTTAGGGTACATGGTATGAAATGGAGTCCCTAGGGGATACATTGCGCCACCTCAACGCCACATAAGCGATGGTACATGGTATTATTTTTTTAGCCTATTTGAGTTATATTTTAGCCTATTATATTTTTCGTACGAGTTAAGTATAGTTGATATTTCTTTTTTTTTTTTCGTGGAGAACAAAACGGATACAGTTTGAAAAACATCGGTACCGGTATCGTATTTGTTTTATGTTTTTTTTTTTGACTTGATAGAATAAAGTTCGTTGAAAATGGAGTTGTATTCGTAATAGAGTAGTTTTATGGTACCGTGAATTATATAATGAGTGTCAGTATTTTCTATGGTGTATCTCTTCCGGTTGTCATTTCGATTGACGGTACTATATCGAATCAAATCGATAATGACGAAAGCCCATGTTTTGACGTAAATTTTGTTCGGAAACGAGTTAGATTAAATATTATACATTCCATTAAACGACATTAGTTCGAGTTACTATACATTTTGACGCCGCCGCAACGCACGACGGGTAAATATACTAGTTATTAATTTTATATTGATCTGGCTCCACAAAACATTAGCTAACCTTCGTTATTATGATGGTGAGAAGGCAATGACGCCCCCCCCACCCCAAAACGATGCCCAGACAATGGGGTGGGGTGCTATATGTGCTAAGGGTATGGTTGTAAAAATCCCGACTAGTCTCCGATTAGTCGCTAATCGGAGGTTCACCGACTAATGGCCGATTAATCACTAGGCGGTCAGTAGCGATCCTATTGTTGTCAAATTTTGGCTAGATCTCAGCTAAATTTCAACCAAACCTTATTAGTTATTGCCAATTACTTAATGACGAGGTGTGACCCGCATCGGTCACCCGACCCGGTTACAACCTTTTATATTAATATAAATACAAACGTTTACTCTAGAACCTTCCATATCTACATGGAAGGTGCACAACTAAATCTCCAACTTTTTGGGAAGATCGTGTAAATCTCCAATTTATCGGAACATATCCTGGAATAAAGGAAACCCTAATGGAAAACCTATAAATAGAGACAAATGCATAAGGTATGATCATCTGATTCTCATATATCTTCTTCTCCAAAACTTCCCGCATAAACCAATACTTATTCTCACGCCGGAGGGTGGTTACAGGAATAACCCCATTCCTGTAACGAGTCCTAACGGTGTTTCTGTTTTGCAGCCAAGCGTTCGAGTCACTAATCATTGAAGTCGTTGGTGCTGTCTAGGTCAGTGTTTCTTCATTGGCGCCATCCGTGGGACCTATTTAGCGACAAAGAACTTCATGGCAAGTGACCAGAACATGGCTGGTCAAACGTTGATAAATAATAACTTGGCGCTGGGGGCGGGAACTGGAACCATTCCACAATCGTCCCCGGCCGTCACCAGGTCGTTAGATCCGGAGTTCGAAGCGGAAGGGCCGCCACCAGGTTTTGATAATATCACCACCGTCTCTTCCCAGACCGTGGTTACAAACCCTTTCCTCTATATGCCCTCACAAGCAACACCCGGACGGATGGAGGGGACGGGCGGTAACACATTTGCCCCAGGGACTACTGTTTTTTCACAGGCTTCACGCCTCTACTCCACTCCCGTCATCACTTCGGCGAGCCCCAGTATCTTAGTATCAGAAACTAGTACTCCCCAATACTACCAGCCGTTGGTTTCTAACCCAATGCCGCCGTTATACTCGGCCGCGCTTACGGCGGCGTTATCTACACCACCTCATCAGCCGATCATCATGCCAACGGGGGTAATGAATGCCCCTGTCACACCAGGAAATCAAATGTATTTCCCGGGGTATTGCTATGCGCCCCCTTTTGGGTATTTACCCTCATACGGGGGAACAGCTTATCCGTTTCAGGGAACAGCGCAAGGAAGCTCTCAATCGCCGTACGCGGCTTACATGCCGCCATGGTGGAACTTTCCGACTCCACAACCAATGTATACCCAAGCGCCAACTGAACCTGTGCACGACAGAGAAAATGCGATCAGACCCCGGATGACCCCTTTGGAAAACTCCGGTCTGGGGACAGGACCTGCCCCGGGTGTGAATGTTCCACCTGCACAGCCCGTGAATGTGGAAGAAGACGAATTAACCAAGCCGTACAAGCCGGTAGACGCAACATTCCGATCCAAATTCACTCGTAGGATCGCCGAAGCCCCTATCAAAGAAAAACCAAAAATGCCCCAAACGGTCGGTAAGTACGATGGCCTCACTGACCCGGACGACCATCTTAATTTATTTAAGAGCGCGGGTGAAGTGGCCTGCTGGCCCATGCCCCTATGGTGTAAAATGTTCGTACAAACCTTAGTGGGAGCGGCACGAGTATGGTGGGACAGCTTACCCACGGGCGAGATAGACAGTTTTGAAGATTTGGAGTCAAAGTTCATCCTACAGTTCAGTCAGCAGCGCCGACACACGAAAGATAGGAACAAACTCCTTCATATTCTTCGTCGAGACAATGAGACGGTAGAAAACTTTATCATCAGGTTCAACAAAGAAAGCCTGGCGATACCAGGCGTCACCAACGATCTGGCATGTGGAGCATTCCTCCAAGGGGTTAATGATGACGAACTACTGAGAACACTACATGGAAGGGACGGGGTACCCCCGACCATAGACGAGATACTGCGAATAGCCAAAGTATATGTTATACAGGAAAAAGCAGTAGCGGCCAGCCACGCGGCCAATAGAAAGAAAGAAGCTCTAAAAAATCAGGAGGAAAAAGATCACCGGGGGTCCAAAAGCAAGCACAGGGGAGACCGATATCAGCGAAACGACAAGGACTCGCGGTATGACAGACACCGAAGCTCCTATTCAAGGAATGAGACGTCAAAACCTCGGTCTGAATATCCCAATTTAAGCAAGACCCCGGCAGAGATTCTTGCCTCAGAAAACCTCAGGCTCAACCCACCAAAACCACTGAAAGACAACCCGAACAAAGATACGAGTAAGTACTGCGAGTATCACAAGGGGAGCGGGCACGATACCAACGACTGTTTCCAGCTTAAGAAACAGATCGAATATTTCGTAAAGTCGGGAAAATTGGCACACCTAGTGCGAGATATCAAACAAGGCCCGCCCGTGGTCAAGGAAGAGAAAGACAAGGCGGCAGGTAAAAGGCCGCGTGAGTTGAACATGGTTCGTGCCGACATAATAAGGGGGGCGAAGCGGAGTTTCTCCACGCTCGAACCTTGGATGTTGGCAACAATGACTATAGAACCGCGAATGGAAGATTTGCATCTTACCACGGACGCCCTGATCATTTCCGCGGCGGTAGGAGACTACCGCATGAGGCGAATCCTAGTCGACACTGGAAGCTCAGAGGATATCATCTACGAACATTGCTTTAACAGAATGCAACCAGAAGATAAAAAGCTGCTTGAATCAGTACACGCCCCTATCAAAGGTTTCACAGGAGAGAAGGTTGATCCTATTGGTCAAATCACTTTCCCGGTAACTTTCGGGCAAGCACCCAAAGAAAGAACCATACTACTAACCTTCCTTGTGGTCCGCGCTGAGTCATACCACAATGTGATTATCGGAAGGTTCACCCTGGGAAAGTTAGACGCCATAGTCTCCACGGCGAGAGGTTTTATGAAGTTCCCAACACCACAAGGTATCGCTACCGTATTTCGCGATAGAATCGGAGAAGTATTGGATACCAAACGATGTCGCCAAGGGCCCACGGGGGCCACGGGACCAGAAAGATGGGTATTGAGCACGCGCCACCCGGACCAAATGGTCACCATTGGGGACACTCTGTCCCCAGAAGTAAAGAACGATTTGAAGCAATTGTTAAAAAGAAATGCAGACATCTTCGCTTTCGAGCACTCCGATATGACGGGAGTCCCCCGCGATAAAGCGGAACATAAGCTCGCCACACTCCCAGGCGTTAAGCCAGTCGCCCAGGGTAAACGCAGCATGGCCCCGGACCGCCGGGCGGCGGTCGTTAAGGAAGTGCGCAAGTTAGTGGAAGCTGGAATTCTCAGGGAAACGCAGTACCATACTTGGGTGTCCAACCCGGTCATGGTAAAGAAACCAGATGGCACATGGCGAATGTGCATCGATTTCAAAGACCTAAACAAGGCGTGTCCAAAAGACGCGTACCCGTTGCCCGAGATTGATTTAAAGGTCGATTCCCTGGTACCCTATCGATTCAAGTGTTTCCTAGACGCGTATAAAGGGTACCACCAAATCAAAATGTCCAAAGAAGATGAAGAGAAAACAGCGTTCCACACCGACGTTGGCATCTTCTGTTACACCAAAATGCCTTTCGGGCTACGGAACGCAGGAGCTACCTACCAGAGGCTCATGGACAAGGTGTTCGAAAAACAGATCGGGCGAAATTTGGAAGTCTATGTAGACGACCTTGTAATCAAAAGCAGCGAAGAGAAACAAATGTTGGCAGATATAGAGGAAACTTTCCAGCGACTCAGAGAGTACAACATAAAGTTAAACCCAAAGAAATGTTCGTTTGGGGTGGAAGAGGGGAAGTTCCTGGGGGTAGTAGTCACCCGAGACGGTTTTAAAGCTAACCCAGAGAAAGTAACCGCCATATCGCGAATGCCTTCTCCCCGAACGCTGAAGGAAGCTCAAGCCCTAAATGGACGACTGGTAGCAATCAACAGGTTCTTAGCAAGGCATGCTGAAAAGTCATTGCCATTCATAAAAACGCTAAAAGATTGCCTCGACAAGAAGAATTTCAAATGGACCAGCGAAGCGGAACAGGCTCTGCTGGAAATGAAGCGTTTCATAGAAAGGTTACCCACGCTGACCGCGCCTAGACCCGGTGAAGTGCTAAAAATGTATTTAGCGGCAGCTCATACGGCGGTGAGTGCCGTGCTCATGGTCGAACGAGAAGGGAAACAAACACCAATATACTACATAAGCCGGGTGTTAGCGGGGCCGGAAACGCGCTATCCTACACTGGAAAAGCTAGTTTTAGCATTAGTGCACGCCACGAGGCGATTAAGAAGGTACTTTCAGGCACATCGCGTACAAATCTTAACCAACTATCCGCTACAGCAGGTCCTGCACAAACCAGAGGTCTCGGGCAGGTTGGCTAAATGGGCCATCGAGCTGGGGGCCCTAGATATCGAATATCAGAAGCGAACGACGGTTAAGGGGCAAGTGATTGCTGATTTCTTAGCCGAAATACCGGAAGGAGAGGTCGTTACGGACCCGGTCATCTAAGATATACCAGAGTCCAGCACTGCGAGGCAGACTTGGAAGTTATACACAGATGGATCATCTAGTGGAAAGGGGTCCGGTGCAGGCCTAATGCTGATAAGTCCAGATCAAATCAGGCTAATGTACGCCTTACGTTTTGACTTCGAGTGTTCTAATAACGAAGCGGAATACGAGGCATTATTGGCAGGGTTACGGATGGCAAAATCCATGGGGGCAGCCAGGGTAGACGCATACGTCGACTCGCTGCTGGTCAACAATCAGGTCAACGAAACGTACGAAGCCAAAGACGAGGCAATGGCAAAATACCTGGCAAAAACTAGAGAACTCATGGATTCCTTCGACAAGGTCACACTCAACCATGTGCACAGAGGGAAGAATCAAATAGCAGACGCCTTAAGCAAACTCGCTACCTCCGGCATGGAAAAGGAAGTCAAAGTCGAAACATTGCAGACACCTTCAATCGAACCGCGGAGTGTTTCCGCTGTCACAACAGAAGAACCTTGCTGGTATACCCCGATCCTACGCTTTCTCAAAACAGGTGAGCTACCCCCCGCCAAGGGCGAGGCACAAAAGATACAAACAAAAGCGCTACAATATGAAGTCAATGATGGCGTCCTGTATCGAAAATCTTACTTGGGCCCGCTGCTGCGATGCGTTTCCCCAGTAGAGGCAAAGTACCTCATCAGTGAGATTCATGAGGGTATATGCGGCATACACGCCGGACCTAGAGCAGTGGTGGCCAAAATTCATAGCGCGGGGTATTACTGGCCCGGGATGCACGAAGACGCTGTAACAGAACTGCGAAAATGCCTTAGCTGTCAGAAGTTTGCTCCTCAAACAATTCGGCCCAAAAACAGTCTGGTACCGGTGACATCAGCGTGGCCTTTTCAGAAATGGGCCGTAGATATCGTGGGACCTTTCCCGCCGGCTCCCGGGAAGTTAAAATACCTAATTGTGGCGGTTGATTACTTCACCAAATGGGTGGAAGCAAAACCTTTGGCTAAGATAACGGCGGAAAACGCCAAAAAGTTTCTCTGGGAACACATCGTATGCAGGTTCGGCTTACCACTCTACCTGGTAAGTGACAATGGGACACAGTTCACGAATAGAATTTTCCAAGAATGGTGCACCGACCTCCACATCCAGCAGATTTTCACGTCGGTAGCACACCCACAGGGTAACGGACAGGTGGAGCGGACGAACAGGAGTTTGCTAGAGGGCATCAAAAAGCGACTAGGGCACGAGGGAAGCTCGTGGGTGGAAGAATTACCACATGTCCTTTGGGCACATCGAACAATGCCCAAAACTAGCAACAACGAAACCCCATTCAGCCTTACCTACGGAATGGAGGCGATGATACCCGCTGAAGCAGGGTGACCGTCATTACGCCGTCTCAACATAAACAATAACAATGATCAATCGCTGAGAGAGGGCCTAGATTTGTTGGAAGAAAGGCGCGAGGCGGCCGCCATCAGCGAGGCACGATACAAGAAATCGTTGGAAAAATATTACAACAAACGGGTGGCTAAACTAAGTTTCAAGGCAGGCGATTACGTCATGCGTGACAACGAAGCAAGTCGAACGGAACCTTCAGGAAAACTGGGCCCAAACTGGGAAGGCCCTTATGTCATTCAAGAAGATCTGGGTAAAGGGGTCTATCGCCTATCCCGACTAGATGGCACGCCAGTCCCGCGTAGTTGGAACATCGCCCAGTTGAAGAAATGCTACCTGTAAAACCTTGCTCCTAACAGCAAGAGTTAACTATCCCCTCCAACTCACATTTGTAACCCGTGTCGGGACTTTTTCTGCTTTTCTTTTATTGCTTCATGCAAGTTTAATAAAGATTTAAGTTTATTTGTTACAAAAGTTACCATCGCACGATGAATGCATCAAACGGTAAAAACACAAACAAAACCCTTAAACACGAAATATCTTTCATTATAAGTCATAGGGCTAACGATAACAAGCGCTTACGGCGGGTATCTTGGTAATAGATACATACACCGCCTCAAAACAGATAGGCATCATCACATGTACATGACCTATCTCAAAAAACAAAAAACCAAGTACTTGTCCCTGTTTCTAAAAACCAAACATAAGGGAACCAAAATACAGAACATGTTCACAAACACCTACTGAGGAAGGCTGGGTGCCATCGCCACTGCAGGGGTATGCACCACCACCTCATCACCATCATCATCCACAACCACCACGGGATCGACGGCCAAATGGTCAGTTGAGCCACCAACCATTGGGGCCACCATGCTTGAGCCATCCATCTGCTGCCTCCTCGTTCGACCACCAGAATGGCGCTGATATGTTAGACGATATCGCTGTTCAGGGTCCACCGGAATTAAACCAGTCAGCACATCAGCTGATAGCTGCACTCCGGGATCCACCGGTTGAGGATCCTCAATAACAATGCTCTGACATGCTCGGTTGGCACGAACCGGAGCAGCATTGGGAATGGGTCTTCTCCCCCTAAGCATCGATTTTGTCACCGGGTGTTGCAGCATTAGCAGGCCATCGGCAGCGTCAAGAACCCGGAAGATCTCGGAGAGTCTTTGTCTATATCGTTTTCTTTCCATCATAAACACACAACCAAAAATGGAAACGAAAGGTGAATTTATAGCAGTAGTTAAAAAGTTTTGACAGTGGTGACGTCGGATGTATTAATGAAAAACAATCATCACAAGTCACAGAGCCATATTTTACAAGTCGGCGGTGTCAGAAATCATGACATCTGCATTAATTTAGCTGTCAAATCAAAACAGAAATGGGCACTAAACCCAATTCAAACAGTGTCATTAACAAGGCAATAAGAGTGCATAACAAGCAACAAAAAGAAAAACGGAGTAGTCATTCTTCTTCGGATTCATCCACGGGGTCCAGCATCAGACGTAGCGATTCTATTCCATCCTCATTGACTTTATCCATTAGATCGCCATAGCAAGGTAGTGGCTCGGTATACGCCGCCTCAAGGGCGCTCGCCATATCAGTCTGCAACTTACCCTTGACAGCTTGAAAATCCGGCGGCACTCTCTCCAACTGCTGACAATCCATGTAGCCCTTATGTACACCGTCATGATGCCCGGATTGGTAAGCAGCTGCGGAGAGACGGTCAATCAGGCTAGTAAAGTGGGACGATTCACGCAGATACTCGAACGCCCCCACAAGCCCATTAGTTATCAACCAATTCCTGTCTCCCCGCATAGCCGCTAGCTGGCTGGTCAAATCATCGATTTCTGCATTGGATTGTGCCAGAGCGTTTTCCACCTCTTTTAACTTAGAGGACGACGATGCAGCAAGTTTGTTGTTTTGAGTGACAAGTGAGTCACAATGGTCCTGCAACTCCTTGACTTTTCCTTCACGCTCCTCCAGCTCTCCTTGCATCAGTCGGAGCTTGGTATGATAAGCTTCTACTTCAGTTGTCAAACTTTGGTACCGCTCCTGAACCTGAGACACAAAATCGGTGTCAACACGAAATTTTTCCAATTGGGCTGATAACTCGAGTCTCACCTTCTGAGCCTCCGCTATAGCCTTACGTTCCAACTCCTCCTGTACATTCTTCGCCTGAGCCAAAACCCGATCTTTTTCCGCCATATCGCGGGCCCATAAGATCCGTTCCTCAGCAAGATGGTTAGTCACCCTCCGCAAATCTTCCTCAGCCTTGTTTTTCTCCGACAAGAATCTTGCCTCCCTTAAACCCACAGTTTGAAGTTGACTTTCTAGGCGATGCTTGTCGTCCCTTAGTTCTTGAATAGTCGCCCGGGCCTGATGAAGTTGGGTGTTATCATGCATCCACCTGCGACGGATCTCTACCAACCTTCGTGGTAGGTTCACAGAATCAGATATTGAGGAGTTCATCAAATCTTCATTATTTAAACCCTCAACGTACGCCGCTTCGGCAGGTGGATACGCCCGCTCGACCCAGTGTTGAACCACAGGGGGGAAGATCAGCCTGGAGGATTCAGCAATTTTCCATTGAGGCTGGTAACGTTTATCCTGAGCATGAGGATCCCAGCGAACGGTCGGTATAAACAGGTCGTCAATCAAACGGACACCATCGTCAGCAATACCGCTGCTCGATCCCCGAGTATCACCACCACCCATGCTAGTCACCTCCTGCGCGGCCAACGTGGTAGCGGCATTCTTATCCACATTAGCAAAAATGCCCTTGGGCGAGTCAATTAAAGGTGTGTCAGGACCGCCTGATCGAAGTGACGATAGCGGATCAACAGTTACAGCTACCGATAATGTAGGAATAGGGAGGGGCATGACACAGCTCACAGCGGGAGTAACGGAGGCCGAGGACTTCGGGCCCGTAGACATACTAACACTAGTACCAGGGCATGACAACGCCACGGTCGGCACAATGGTTGGTATCACAACTCCAGATGACACTCCCACAGAGGTACCTGCACCATAAACGTAGTAGGATGTTAGTAACGGGAACGCTAGTACGCTATAATGGTAGTTAGCAATAGATACCTGGTGAGAAAGCACAAGCAGCCTGTACCGCTTCAAAGGCGCTCAGAGTAGGCGCGACAAAGGTTTTTCTTTTCTTCGAGACACGACTCGGACTGGTCAGGTCGGCGATCAAGGGAACATCACGCCCCATACCGGACGTTTCCTCCATTACGGGCACACTCCCA
Source organism: Helianthus annuus (assembly GCF_002127325.2). Lineage (NCBI taxonomy): Eukaryota > Viridiplantae > Streptophyta > Magnoliopsida > Asterales > Asteraceae > Helianthus > Helianthus annuus. The sequence continues at coordinate 202,311,405 of NC_035436.2, read as the reverse complement.
TGAATTGCTGTGTGTTTCTTCCCGGTCAGTTTTATTCGGGCAGGTTTTTTCTCCGACGTCGCCACGGCGGTAATCGCCACACCTGACAGCGGAGCAATGTACGCCGTGGGGTCCGCTGGTTTAGCGGGTAGAAGAAACTGCTCCAGATGCACCTTTAGCACATCAGGCTCCCCTTCGTCCAACACGCGGTCGGCAGACTTCAACGCGAGGTGCCGTGGTGGATCAATAAAGTCAAACATACCCCACTCCCCTGCGTGAAATATGAAAATTTAAAAAAAAAACAAAAAACACACTGCAAAAATTAACAAGGCACGATTATGTAAGCATACCTGCATCGTCCATTTGAAATGAGGGATAACGCTTTATATCAGGCCACAATAAACTCATGCCGGCCATCACCAACGCACCTTCTGGGATGATGGTGCACTCAAAGGGGCGGCCACATAACTTCACATATAGAGCATTCGATGTGTACGAATCCTCAGGAGGAGCATCGTCTCTCACTTTATCTTTTGGTCCTTTCTCTTGCCAATACATCTCCCCAGGGATGGCAGCGGCGTCCAGATAGAAGAACTTTTTCTTCCAATCCTTGTCCCTCGAGCTAGTGGGAATCTCCCTTAGGCATGATGCGTCTGTATCCCTCCGGTCGAAAGTAAAGAAAGGGGATTTCCACACAAGCACAAAGAAAGCCCTAAAGACAACTAGTTCTGGGATATGGCCCAGCGCTATGCAGGCATACTCGAATTGCCTGAGTTTAACTAAGCCAAGGGGGTGTATTTGAGAAATGTGGATACGGTAAAAATCAAGCACCGATTTCAAAAATTTGGTGATGGGTAGCCGGAAATTGCAGAATTTGAAAAAATCACTGAACAAAGTGATTTTACCTACCTTCAGGGGGAAGGCAGTGTCGGTTTTCGACGGCAAAACAGGGTTCCACTCGGCCCTAATACCGTAATCATGAACAAGATTGTTAAAGGATGTTACGCCCCACTTGCAAAACAGTATGTCTGTAGGGGTGGCAGCGGTGGAAGACGATTCGTTCGTTTTCGAAGCCATGGAGTAGAGAGAATGACGAAGGAGTAATTTGGGGAAGGGATTTGAACTCCTACATAAGGAGTCGTTCTTTATAAGCCAAGGAAACTTTTCAAATTCAAAAAATATGTACGAACGGACACACGTGTCCACGAGGGGAAAAGACAGCTGTCACTAATATGATGACCCAACTGTCACATCCTGTATTTTCGCCGTAATTTCCCAAGGCCGTAGTAACAATCATAACGGGTTAACTTTTTCTTTTTCTCTTAGTCCGACCTAATGGATTCCTCTCCATGAGCTCGGACTGGGGGGACATGACGAGGTGTGACCCGCATCGGTCACCCGACCCGGTTACAACCTTTTATATTAATATAAATACAAACGTTTACTCTAGAACCTTCCATATCTACATGGAAGGTGCACAACTAAATCTCCAACTTTTTGGGAAGATCGTGTAAATCTCCAATTTATCGGAACATATCCTGGAATAAAGGAAACCCTAATGGAAAACCTATAAATAGAGACAAATGCATAAGGTATGATCATCTGATTCTCATATATCTTCTTCTCCAAAACTTCCCGCATAAACCAATACTTATTCTCACGCCGGAGGGTGATTACAGGAATAACCCCATTCCTGTAACGAGTCCTAACGGTGTTTCTGTTTTGCAGCCAAGCGTTCGAGTCACTAATCATTGAAGTCGTTGGTGCTGTCTAGGTCAGTGTTTCTTCACTTAATAATTGGGTTAATTAGGGATTAAAACTTGTCTATTTAAAAAAAAATACGTATAAAAATGTGTTTATGTATATAACTAAAAATTATATGTAAAAATTTTAATTCAATTAATCTCGATTAATCGATAGTCGATACCCCACCAACCAACTATTATGAAAGACATAATAAATAATTATCATTTTATTTTAAAATATAAATTGTATACTAAAAATAGATAAAGTGAATGAATAATATATCTGTTTTAAAGGATTTTTTATATGTGTTATTTAGTGGTTTTTTTACATGTGTTATGTGGTTCTTTTATATATCTTATGTAACTTGCGTTTGTTTTTTATGATGTAATTCACGTGTCAGTATTTTTTAATCATATCAAGATTTTTTTTCTCTATGGGTTGCTGTAACGAGTGTAGGTGACGTAACAAAACAAACCGATACCGATCAAATTCCCACCATGTTGGTATATTTTTGGTCATATCATGATTTTTTTCTCTATTAATTGTTATAACGAGTGCCAGTACCGTAATTAAACGAACTGATACCCACTCACCGCGCAACACGCGAATTTAATAACACTAGTTTCAAACTATAAATTTCTAACAAAGTTGTGCTATATGTTCTTGTAATATAGGCCTTGGAAGTTTTTCAAAAAAAATTTGTATTTTTTTACTTTTAACCCTAAGATTTTAATCTCTTGCATTTTAGCCCTTTGACTTTTTTACTTTTACCAAAAAGCTTTTCATCTTTTACAATTCAACCCCCAACACTTTTTTGTTTTCAACTTTGGTCCCCCATACTTTTCATCTTTCATAAGTTTTAAAAAAAATTGTGATTGGTTGAAAGGGGTTGGAACCCACCATTAAACCCCCTCTCTCCGCCTTCCCTCCTCTTCCGCAGCGGTGAGTAGTCACCGATTTAACCATTCCCCACTCACCGATTGAAGGCCGGCACCCCTTTCCCGCTCGGCAACCCCCCTCCCCGATCAAATTCGTTTTAAGTTTCGCTATAAATTTTTCGAGTCAACACGCCACATGTGTCTAGGATTCAACGTTTTTTTGTCAGATTTTTCCCATTTGATAGGCAGTCGCAACACGTCTATTTTTCTTCATTTGACAAGTTCGTCACAACACGCATGTCCTGGATCGACTTAGTTATTTTTTTCTACGTTTTACGTTTATGTCTATTTTTTTAATTAACACGCTGCAACGGGCGTACGTGAGTCAACGATTTTACGGCTGTTTTTCGTTCGGTATTATTTTTTACTTTTTTATTTATTTTATTTTTACAAGCTCTAGTGCTATGGCATTAGTGCTACTTGCCACGATTTTACGAACATATTTAACCTATGAAGTTTTTTACTAATAATTTGTTTCGAGTTTACAACTATATCTCTTTTACTTAAGAAAAACTAATTTTTATGTGCATATTTTTATGTGTGTCGATATAAATTCGATTTGCTCTACGTTTCGACGTAAACTTTTTATGGCAACAATTAAGCAGTATGATGTCTGAACTATTAAGAGACAGTATAATGCTTAACCGTTCAGAGACAAATGTCTGAACAATTCAGATTAGAGGTCTTAACCATTGAGACTCGGCATAATAATTAATCATTCAGATGCAAATGTCTGAACCATTTAGATGCAAATGTCTGAACCATTTAGATGCAACGAAACAAACAGTATGAATCATTAAGTGTTGAACTAGTAAGAGGTCTGAACCATTCAGACCCTCATTAAGAGGTAAACAAACAACCCCTTAATTATTAACTAGCCCATGCCGGTTTAATTTGTAAGCCCCAGCCGCAACGCGACGGGGTTTTACATCTAGTTATTATAAAATCAAATGAGCAATACTCAAGGATTAGGAACAAATACAAAGGATCCTAATTGTAAGAAGTGTAAGAAGGATTTATAGAGTGACAAGTGCCCAATAACCTAAAAAAACCCACTACACAAAAAAACCCAACTACAAAAAAAAAAAAACCTTAAACATCCACCACCACCAAAAACCTAACCCCCCAACCCCCCCCCCCCCCACATCACCCACCCTAAAAAGAATTTTTTTTTTTTTTTTTTTTTTTTTTTTTTTTTTTTTTTTTTGCCGAGGGGGTGGGGGTTTAGGTTTTTGGGTGGGGGTGGGTGTTTAGTTTTTTTAGATTTTTTTTTTTAGGTTTTTGGGGGGGTGTTGGGGGGGGGGGGGGTTTAGGTTTTTTGGTGGGGGGGGGGGTTAGGTTTTTGGGTGGTGGTGAGGTGGGGTGGGTGTTTAGGTTTTTGGTGGTGATGTAGTGAGTTTAGTTTTAGGTTATTGGACACTTATCACTCTATAAATCTTTCTTACACTTCTTACAATTAGAAGCCTTTATAGAATAACTTGACCCCAATACTCAATACTTCAATACCATGTGCTTGTTGTACGATTATTCCCATTTTTTTCAAAATATATACTTTATTTAAACTAGCGTGAGAGCATGCGTGTCATCCTCATTCTCTCTCTCTCTCTCTCTCTCTCTCTCCATAGTATTCATCAAGCCTCATTTGTCTCTCTATTCTCACTTTTCCAACAACTTCACCTTCAAACTCATCCCGTGATTCCATCTCACACAACACAAAAAAATGGTGAAGGATCGTAAAGTAGGCATAGCAATGGATTTCTCAAAAAGCAGCAAATCCGCTCTCCAATGGGCGATCGATAACTTAGCTGACAAAGGTGATACCTTCTACATCATCCACACCAAATCTCTTTCTGGCGACGAGTCTCGCAACAAACTCTGGGAGACTTCTGGCTCTCGTAACCTCCGATCCATCAACTACTCCTTATTCTCTTTCCATTCTTTTCTTTTTCACTACGTTACTCATTGATTTTTTTTTTCTTTTTTTTTTTTTGTGATCAGCTTTGATTCCGTTGGTGGAGTTTCGTGTGCCGGAAGTTATGGCAAAGTATGATTTGAAAACGGATATTGATGTGCTTGATATACTTGATACTGGAGCTAGACAAAAAGAGGTTTCAGTTTTCTGATTTACATATTTTATTGTTGTTGATTTAAATTTTTGATTCAGATTTATGATTTATATATGTTCTAGATGCTGAATCTGGTTAATACAACTTTATAGTTCGATCGCTGGATCGATATGACGTTTAGAATCGGATTTAGGTTGACTGATCTGTTTTCAATTTTGAAAAGTTTTGTTAGGTTTTAGTAGCAAACTAGCAATCGGCGACCTTTTTTTTTTTTTTTTTTTTTTAACTTTACAGAGCTTTCCGTGTCGTTGATAGCTGGTATTCAAGGTTTTAGGTTAACAAAATGAATTTAAACAAACTGTAGCGGAAATTTACAGTTAGAGTTCTGTGATCTGAACTTTGATTTATGGATTTGGATGATAACTATACAGGAATAGTGGTTATAGGTTATTAACGGAAAAGGTGTAGATTTAAGAGATTTGTGAGCTAAGTAGTTAATGCGGTAAAATATCGGATATCGGTCAGGGGCCGATATTTGAGATATCGGTTATCGCGGTGGGATATCAGTGATTTTAATATTATGCTAAATTTATATATATAGCAATTTAACACTAACAATTCAGTATACTTTCCTACCGTTAACAAATTAACCTTTTGCAACTTGCAAAACACTAACAATTGTAGTAAGTAGGAAATTACTAAGACTTAAAACACTAATAGCAGCAATAAGAAGAAAGACAGATGGTAGAACTAAGAAGAAAGGTACTGCTATCAGGAAAATCGGTGATATGTCGGTCAAATCATGGTCCAATATCGGTCAATATCGCTGATATTATCGGTACCGATATTCTGACCGATAGTTTGTACCGATATCTCATCAAGGGACTGATAACCGATATATCACTGATATATCGGTTGATATATTGGGATATTAACTACATAGTTTGTGAGGTTAAATTTGGTTTATCACATTCTTATCATAGTTGTTAATGGTGAATAGCGACAAATAGCGATAAAGTACCTACATACTACATAGCGAATAGCGATAAATTGTGGGCGGCTATTTTATAAATAGCGATACAGTAGACTTTTTTTTTAACTTTTATATATATTATATTAAAGTACCCTGGTATATATGTTATTTTACATGTATATTTAACAAAAACCTAAAATCTAGCTATTTTATAGCTATATTTAATTGCTATTTATATTAAAAAAATAAAAAAAGTTAAGGTGTCGCTATTCTCGCTATCAGTCGTTGTGACCATAATGGCGACAGTACATCGCTTCGCTATATAGCACGCTATAGCGACCACTATAATCACTATTGACAACTATGATTCTTATATATGATTTTTGAAATGTTTGATTAGATTCAAGTTGTGGCGAAATTGTACTGGGGAGACGCAAGGGAGAAGCTGGTTGAAGCGATTGAGGAACTGAAGCTGGATACATTGGTCATGGGTAGCAGAGGACTGAGTACTCTCAAGAGGTATCTTCTTAATTTTCTGTATTGTGTCTTATCCTATACTTATTTTCCTTAAAGTTGTCTGAATTGTTTGTGAAATGTTTTCGTAACTGGATCGGTCATCAAACATGTTTTACTAGTTTGTTGGTTGGACATGTCGAACGTTTTTTAAAACCGGATGACATCATAAATGGTTTAAAGATGAATATTGATGTTGATTTGTAATCTTGATAAAATTGCTAGAATAAACAAAATATAGAATTTGAAATGGTTGATGAGATTTTGGAAGGGCAAAAAGTAAAAAAAAAAAATAAATAAATAAATAAGTATTTAAATTTTGAAAATCCGGTCCAACCACGATGTTGTTCGCCGGTTCAACCAATCAGACCAGCAACCGGCTGGTCCAAACAAAGGCGGTTCAGGGGCACTTGACCGGAGTGGTTATGTAGGCGATTTGGATTTCTAGTCATGTCCAGTTCAGTGTTGAGATAATTGTGTTTTGTCAAGTGACCATTTTAGCTAGGAGTGTGTAACATTTGAGTGAAAGTAATTAACCTAAACTAGTATCCGAATAGGCGAATACTCTTGTTTGTGTCCCGGTTACAGTTATAGCCCAATAGTGGACGCGTGGCTTGCTACCCGTCAGTATCAGCCTGGTCCAAAACCGGGTTTTCTTTAGTTAACTTTAACCCCGGATTTGTCTGATATTAGGTTTCAATCGCTATTCACGGGCTAGTTAGATGATTTTCGGTTCGAATTTGGTCTTTTTAATAGATTTTTGTTGGTCCATAAAATATATGAAAAATGTGATTACTATAAAATATAACCTTTTATCCCAAAAAAGAATCTTTTAACATCTGAGCCCCCAACATCTTTTTTTCTAACCCTTTTGGCCCTAACACTAACCCCATCCATTTACTTTTAGGGGCCAAAAGGGTTAGAAAAAAAGACATTGGAGACTCAGATGTTAAAAGATTTCTTTTTGGGCTAAAAGGGTAAAAGTGATATAACCATAGGGACCAAAATCGTAATTTACTCTAACCTAAAGTTATGTATGTTGTGTAAAAATAACGGTTTATCGTGTGATTGCAATATTGCAGGATAATACTAGGAAGTGTGACAAACTATTTGGTGACTCATGCACCTTGTCCAGTTACCATTGTCAAAGAGAAGCCTTGATCTTGTTAGGTACTATCAATAATGCATGATGTATTACTACTTCATGCAGTTGTGTTATCCTTTATTTATATTTGTCTCAGATCTGTGTTGTGTGACATGCAAAGTTGAAACATATTTATATATCGTTGAAGTTGCTTTTAAATAAATTATCTTGGACAACAAATCATATAAACCGGAGCCTCATTTATCCTCTTTATTTTCTTGGGCTAACAATGGTAGGCCTAATATGTACCTTTGTTAAAATGTTGTGGCCTGAATAAATTTGGAGTCATGCGACATGCGTTGCAGCGTTGATCTTGGAGTAATGCGCCACCAATGAGGATATACATTGACAGCACAATCAGTTACATCTACGATTCTACGAATTTACAACGTGACGGATCTTGAACTTTTAAATAGAGGGGCCGAAAATTTTTTAAAGGAGAAAAACCAGGGGGTGCAGGGTTCAATACATAAAAAGAATTCAATAAATTTACACCTCTAGGGGGGGGGGGGGGCTAAGATTCGACCATGCTTACACAAGTCTAAGCTGAGCTCGAACTAAACTAAACTAAACGTCAAGCCTAGCTCATTTATAATGAGAGAATTTAGAGTTTCAAGTGGTTCATTTTAAGTCAAATGTGTGACATCTAACTCGACTCGTGAGTAATTTTTACAAGTTCAGCTATAGTTAAGACATACATATGAAGCTTGAGCTTTGTTCATGAGGTATTTAGAACAAGTGTGGTGGGGCATTAACATAATGCCCCTTCGTTGGGGGTTATGTGACATGTGGCATATGGGGCATCATTGGAGGTGAAGTTCAAAAGTGGTATAATGGTTATAATGCCCCAATAATGATTACCCAAATATTTAATTTAATTTAATTTCTTTTTCTTTAATTTCCCTTTGGACAATTCAACAAACACAACACACACCAGGTGTTTTCACTATAACGCCAAACACAAATTTTGGCCAAAACGCCCCCGGCGCGTGGGGTGATCTTACAAGCTCAAACTCCGTCCATTTTAAATTATTGAGTAAATTACGTTTTTGGCCCTTGTGGTTATATCACTTTTACTATATTAGCCCAAAATAAGAATTTTTAACATATCTGCCCCCATGGTTTCTATAACTAACCATTTTGGCCCCTAAGTCTAGAGATCATGGGGGCCAAAATGGTTAGTTATACCATGGGGGCTAAAATGGTTAGACTTAGGGGCCAAAATGGTTAGTTATAGAGACTATGGGGGCAGATATGTTAAAAATTATTATTTTGGGCTAATATAGTAAAAGTGACATAACCACAGGGGCCAAAAACGTAATTTACTCTAAATTATTTTAGCATATGCAATCGCTTTTCATATATTTTTATTATTATATATATAGATGTAGATGATAAGAGTTGTTATATAACGATACATTATGCTCATTTATATTCTCATTTAAACGTGTAAGTGAAGCTCAATATATGAAACTCGGATTTGAGGGCTTGTAGCTCAATGGTTGCCTGGTATCAATGTGTTGCTTTGGTGTCTCTCTTCCAAAAAGTGAGCGTTTAAGTTTCATTGAAGACAAGTGGTGTAGATTTTAGGAGTAGATGTTTGCCATTCAAAGTGAGAGCATATATTATTGTTAATATGATGAGTACATACAATTTTCCCTAGACGGGGATATACATCAAAATATCCATTTACAAGAATTTATGTGATGTAATTTCTTAATTCATCAGTTTGTGCAAGTTTTGTAGTTTTGAACATATGACCAATATTATGTGCCCATTTTTGTGTTAGCATGTCAATTCTAGATTTCTAGATCCTACACGTCTTATATATCATGTTAATGTGTAGTTAGACTTCTAAGTAATAAGTTTATTTTGAAAGTATTTAGTTCTCATGGATTGAGGGTTTACTTTCACAAGCTAAAACTGAAAACATATGACACTCACTGAATTGAGGACTTGCTTTCGTAAGTGAAATCATTAATCCACGTAGAATTTGAACACTTGATCGTTTAATTTTCAGCATATTAAGGAATCGTTTGTAATATATTAGTTAGGGAGATCTACCATAAGATTTTGTATTCTATCTTGATTGTGTTAGTAGTTGGTAAAGGACCATTTAACTGCGAATAATGTGAGTTAGTTATAAATAAAACAGGGATGATACACTTTGGTTTGCACAACCGGACTTATACTCAGGGCTGTGATAATCAAGCCCTTAACTTGATCAGGGTACAATAAGATTTAGGACAGTTATGCATAAACTGAGTTAGTTATAAATAGAACGGAGATGATACACTTTGGTTTGCACAAATAGCACTTTGATTTAGGATAGTTATGCATAATGTGAGTTAGTTATACCTCTGAGCAGGGGCGGTTCATAGAAGGCCTATGGCAGGGCCATGACCCGGGCAAGTTTTTCGGCAGTAGTGCTAATTTTCCGCATTTCGATCGAAATTTTTTATATATACTATGTTTGGCCTGGGCTTGCCCAGGTTTTTTTTAGTGCCCGTGTCTTTCGGCCCTGACACGTTCAACGGGCAAGATCCGCCACTGTCTCTGAGTAAGTGAAGGCAGTTCAAGTTATAAAACTAAAACTCATTTGAAGTTGTGAAGGTCAATCCCAATTCAAGTTCTTAAAGTCAAACCCATTTCAACTTCTAATGCTTATACTTTGAACAGGGATGATACACTTTGGTAGGCGTTGCTTGACCTGTTTGACCAGAATAACTAGTCAAACCTGTGATAATGAAGGCAGTTCAAGTTCTGCAACTACAACTCACTTGCAATCGCGAAGGTCAACCCCAATTCAAGTTGTAAAAGTAAGACCCAATTCAAGTTCTAAAAGTCAAACCCATTTCATGTTCTAAAAGTCAAACACATTTCAAGTTCTAAAGGTCAAACAGAGTTCAATTCTGGTTACATGTCTTATTACGGGTTGTTGTTGCTGTTAAGAACATCATATTGCTAATTAATGAAGGATAACCGGTAGTTGATTACTAGATTAGGAAAAAGTTTTGAATATGGAGGGAATATCCGAATATATGAATTATATGTTCAGGGACTGAAATGGTAACTAAAGTTGTGGGGGTATTTTAGTATTTTCACTGAATTACAAATGGTCTGTTAGTGGGAGGGACCTGATTGATTCCAATTGAGATTGGCCATTTTTTCAATTGAGGGTTTTATGTGCGATTGGGTGTAAACTCCAGGAACTGAAATTGTAAACTAAGAACTATTATCGGACTACCTTTAGGAAAAAATATAGACTAAACATCAATTTTGGCCAACAAGCTAGAGCAAGTTTTATAAGATCTCTTGACTAAAGCAACTAACCAACTAAAATCTAAATATCACTATTGTTATTTATGATTAAACTTTAAATCTTTAAATAGTTGTTCACGTGGTTGAAATTGTGACACCTCAGGAAAACCAGCAAACGATATAACTTACCTAGCTTTGACTTATCTAGCTTTCTCAGTGAGTGCGTACCAAATTTCGGGACGAAATTTCTTTCAAGTTGGGGATGATGTGACAACCCGAATTTCCAAGGTTAGTTACGTTTTAATTTGTTATGATCTTAACTCCGTTAAAAATCTAGACGTTGTAATAACTCAGTTAAGTAGCACGTGCTGGGTCACGAGTGTAAACAGGAAAACCACAACACATATGATTGGGCCTAGAGCCCAACTCGGTCCTACAAATCCACCCAACTAAACCGAACCCACCTTCTTTTAATATTGAGCCCATCTCCTAATATCTTGCTGCGTAGAATTATATAAGTAAATTGAGATAATTGTAAACCCTAATCCCTTCACCTTTCCCAAAGCGCATCATCAGTGGACGAAGCCCCCTATCTCGAGACTCTATCTTGTTTAACCTGTGCTTCCGGTTAGTCCCTACACTTTAAGATTTCCTTGTGTTTATGAAATTTGTGTTAGTTAATAGTATCTTGCATGACTAATCGGTTAGACATGAAATTGAAGTTGCATGATTAGTGGCTAATATCGGTTTGTGTGTAAGTATATTCATGAATATTGATTACAATCGGTTGTGAGGGCCCATAGGGTGAAGTTACATGGCTGCATAAAATTTAAATAATCTGAATAGGAGCATAACGGCCATGTGCGATCAAGTAAGAACTTGTGAATTATAAAAACAAATGCATGAGGATTAGATAAGGGAGTTGTCGGCTGACATGTGTAGTGTCGGTCCAATCGTGTGTTTCTTTGGGCGGCTATGTGTGGTTTCAAGCATGTGCATATACTAGGTATATAATATGTATATGTTATATAATAGTCAAAACCCACTAAACTTTTTGGTCCAATAATGTTAGAGACTTGTGTGGTGTCAGCTTATTATAAACCTATGGTGGGTGAAATGCTACCCATTAAAAGTGGCGACTACATATATATATTTATGGCTAGAGGTGCACAAGTTACAAGAACATAATCATTAGCTTATGTGAGGTCATGTAGTGGAATAAGAAATTCATATTGTAAGTTCCATGAATTACTTGATTGGTGGTGATGGACGGTCAAGCATGTGATGGGTGATTTTGTTTTCAAACTTGATCCTTATTTAATGTGATGATGATGATGGATCCGAAAACTGGCCATATGCCGATTGACTTTTAGTGGAATGAGTTTGTTGGTCCAGTGATGTTTGGCGGCGGTATCTAGGGTCGGCCGCTAGGGCATTTAGCCTTTTGTGATATTTTGTATTATTTGTTTGTTAGTTGGGCCGTATGTTTATATTATGGGCTGGGTAACGAGACTGGTCGCACACGAGGTATGGATCGCACAATAAGGGACTATTTAATTATATGTTGGACTGAGTATGTGTACGCCGATGTATTTGGGTTTTCTTTGGTTTTTGGGTCGGGTATTGTAGGGCTTCACCGGGTGAATCGCACAGGGCTATTTAAATTGTGCGAGCCCAATCTATTAAATCATACCAGTAATTAGTATGTTATGGGGTTGGCTGCTAATGTGTTATACGTGTTTTCCATGATCAATGCGTGTTAATAACCTGTTAGACTATGTGTAATCATGCGTGCATTACTTAAGTCAAAACCTGACTTGTATGGTAACCCTGTTAGGACGTGGTTGAACACCCTTAGTTCAAGAACTTTTCGTGTATCATACCGAGCAACCCCAGGTGAGTTCATTGCATTTTCTCAAGCATGCGTCCCGGTGGTTTGGGACAACTGGTAAACATTTGGAAGGGAAACATTGGGTAAACAACTTAATCGGTTTTGGTTATTGCCTGGAGGGCAATGGGGGTAATTAGTTGATAGCGCTATTAGGTACTAATTATCTGGGTTTCACTATGGTTGTTTAGAGGCACACTCCTCGGTTACGTAAGGGCGGTTCCCCTAGGGTAACTAACTGGACAACATAGTGGGTTGCTAAGAGGCACACTCCTCGGTTATGTAAGGGCGTAGTCCCTAGGGTAACTAACTTGAGCAACATCGTAACACAACATTGAATCGCATTAACATATATCTGGTAACACAACACGTAAGCAACACTTTGAACTCACCAGCGTAGTCTGACACACTTGTTTGCATGCTTGTAGGTCGTTAACGTTCGGAACATGGACTTGCTATCTGGGAGTGCTGGAGTGGTCATGGATCGAGACTCTTGGATTCACTTATAAACAATGCATTGACTTTGATTATTATTATGAAACGATTACATGCTTCCGCTACACAACTTTTGAGAATAGATATCATGTAGACATCTTATTTGGTAATTAATGTCATGACTTATCTAAATATTTATCATTGGTTCAATGTGATTGGTGGCTCGAACTCTGATGCGTAACACGCCTCGCGAGGTTTCCGCAGGTGGAATTTGGGGGTGTTACAGTTGGTATCAGAGCCACTGGTTATAGTGAACTAGGTTTTAAAACGTTTTTGTAAAACCAGACTATAACCGAATACCTTCGAAAATCGATCATGACACTCAGCTCCAGATTGCAAGGTCCGTCTCTCTCTCACTTTATGCATTGCTTGCTTAGCAGTCACACACTCACAGCATACATGAACTGAAACATTTAACACCATAGTGACTCGATAGTGTGACACTACTCTTTGACTCATGTAAACCATAAAACTGTGATATCATCTGTTGTGTTGTTTGAACGAGGGGAAGCTTTGAGCGCAAGCTAAGAGGCACTGAGATAATCATGCAAATTGCCTTATTATTATGGGTGCACACTTAATAATAACGCGGGGTGCATGCAAGTCCCAGTGAGGCTTATCGAGCGTGAGAAGGGTTCTGCCTGACTATGTGTGAACTTGGTAGTACGTAAATATCAGTATGATACTTGACTCCTATCTCGTTTCGATTCCTAAATCAGTTTATTCCCAACTATAGAAACATGAGCGGACGAGGACACGGACGTGGTAACATCACCATGACTCAGGCTGAGTTGACTACCCTAATCAATACTCGCGTGGCTGAGGCTTTAGCAGCCTATCAAGCTGGTACGGAATGTACCAAGTATTTTTTTTTTACTCTTATACCACGTACACGTCTTTTCACCCCTATAATGTGTTCCCTTCCGTCATCTAGGTCAACAAGCGCAACCTCAACCTAACCAGCCTGCGTGCACATTCAAAATGTTTATGGACTGTAAGCCACAGACCTTCACCGGGACTGAAGGGGCTGTGGGACTCCTAAGATGGTTCGAGAAAGCAGAGTCTGTGTTTGCTATCTGTAACTGTCCCGCTGGGGACAGGGTGAAATATGCTGCGGGTACCTTGGCAGATGGTGCCCTAACGTGGTGGAACGCCCAGGTACAGTTATTGGGCATCGAGGCAGCGAATGCGACAACCTGGGAAGACTTTAAAGAACTGATCAGGGAGGAGTACTGTCCTCGGGACGAGGTCCAGAAGTTGGAAAATGAATACTACAACTTGAAGATGGTTGGATCTGAAGTCGAAGCGTATGTGAAGAGATCGTACGAACTGGCCGACATGTGCCCGAACTTGTCTCGGCCTATGTCCCGGAGGATTGAGTTATTCATCAAAGGGTTGCCTCCACGTGTGAAGAGCTTGGTCACTGCAGCCCATCTCAATGATCTGACACAGATCGTTCGTCTGACTCATAAGATTGTGGACCAAGAGGTGGAAAGCGATTCGTTACCTCCGCGTATTTCGGCCGCTATTGCTGCTACACCCACTGCCACTGCGTCCACTAATGATAACAAGCGGAAGTGGAGTGATCATGACAAAGCATCTAGTGCTGGCCAGACTCAGAAAAGGCCAGACAACAGCAGCCGCAACATCAGCCAGTCGTCTTCTGTCAATCCAGGCCAGGGAAGCGACCACAGCCAGGGTTCGTATGCAGGGAGGAAGCCACGATGCAACAGGTGTGGCTATCATCATTGGGGGCCGTGTGGTCGGACATGTAACAAATGTGGTAAGTCAGGCCATGAGGCCAGGGATTGTAGGGCCTCACAACCCAAACACCAGCAGCAACAGAACCAGCAAAACCAAGGACAACAGGGGCAACCACCCCAGCAGAACCAGGGCTTCAGGAAGGGGTGCTATCAGTGTGGTGATGAGGGTCACTTTAAACGGGATTGCCCTCAGTTAAACCAGAACGCCAACAACAACAACCGCCAGAATAACGACAATGCTGGAAACAACAGCAATGGCAACGGGGCAAGGGGTTGAGCTTTCGTGTTAGGATAAGGGAACGCGATGGACGATATTTGAACTTATAACTTATTTTGGGTTTTCATTTTTATGTTTTCGCTACTCAAACAAAGTTTGGTTTGAACATCAATCGTATTGGGTTTTATGAATTATTTTAACTACTATACTTTATGTTTGATGTGATGGATGGTTAGATATTATTGAACGCACCTGCTGTATCTATGAACCTTGTGAACAGGGTGTACAAACCCTAACTAGACAAGTTCTCCATTGTCTTCATCGACGACATTTCCAATCTACTCCAAGAGTCAGGAGGAACACGAGCAGCATCTACGCCTTATTTTGAAGCTTCTTCAGAAGGAACAGCTGTGCGCTAAGTTTTTGAAATGCAACTCCTGGCTTCGTGAAGTCTACTTTCTAGGCCACGTGGTGAACAAGGATGGGATCCATGTCAATCCATCCAAGGGAGACTCGATCAGGAACTGGCCTGCACCACGTACGCCAATGGAGATACGCCAATTCTTGGGTTTGGCAGGTTACTACGGACGGTATACCAAGGATTTCCCGAAGATTGCGCAGCCACTTACACTACTGGCACAGAAGGGTGTCACCTATCGTTGGGGAGAGCACCAGGAGACTGCTTTTCAGCACCTGAAGGATAGGCTTTGCAGCGCACTTATTTTCTCTTTGCCAGAGGGCACAGACGATTTCATAGTATATTGTGACGCATCCATCCAAGGTCTCGGGTGTGTATTAATGCAGTGCGACAAGGTCATTGCTTACGCTCCGCGCCAACTTAAGAATCACGAACGGAATTACACGACACACGATTTAGAGCTGGGAGCCGCAGTTTCCGCGCTTAGAATATGGCGACACTACCTGTACGGTACCCGGTGCACGAATACACCGATCACTTGAGTCTCGAGTATACTCTTAAGCAGAAGGATTCAAACATGCGTCAACGACGATGGGTTGAACTACTGAACGATTACGAAAGCGTTATCAAGTACCATCCAGGCAAGGCCAATGTTGTGGCTGACGCCCTCAGTCGGAAGGACACTTTACCTCGGCGCGTGCGAGTGCTACAGATACGAAATGCTCCGGTAAAAGCATTGAAACCCGAAAATGTCAAAGCCGAAGTCATACGTGGCTCACGACAGCGATTAGAACAGAAGGCAGACGACGCTTACTACATAACTGGACACATTTGGGTCCCATTCTTTGGCAAGCTTACTTTACGACGCGTGAGGCATTCGGAATACAGGAACAAACGATGATGCCCTTACCAGAATTGGAGGTCATCGGATCAGTTGGATATATCAGGGAATCTATCGAAAGCATGGGCTAAGAAGTCAAGGTTCGTTAGCAGGAGTCTTATGACAATCGTGAGGGCTTGTTAAACTCCAATACGTGGACAGAAGTTCACATAGGAACGGAAGGACATGTTTAAACTTCGATATTCTCAATTGTTCAAAGGATTGCACCAACTCTTGGTATCACTGGTGAATTTCGGGACGAAATTTCTTTCAAGTTGGGGAGGATGTGACACCTCAGGAAAACCAGCAAACGATATAACTTACCTAGCTTTGACTTATCTAGCTTTCTCAGTGAGTGCGTACCAAATTTCGGGACGAAATTTCTTTCAAGTTGGGGATGATGTGACAACCCGAATTTCCAAGGTTAGTTACGTTTTAATTTGTTATGATCTTAACTCCGTTAAAAATCTAGACGTTGTAATAACTCAGTTAAGTAGCACGTGCTGGGTCACGAGTGTAAACAGGAAAACCACAACACATATGATTGGGCCTAGAGCCCAACTCGGTCCTACAAATCCACCCAACTAAACCGAACCCACCTTCTTTTAATATTGAGCCCATCTCCTAATATCTTGCTGCGTAGAATTATATAAGTAAATTGAGATAATTGTAAACCCTAATCCCTTCACCTTTCCCAAAGCGCATCATCAGTGGACGAAGCCCCCTATCTCGAGACTCTATCTTGTTTAACCTGTGCTTCCGGTTAGTCCCTACACTTTAAGATTTCCTTGTGTTTATGAAATTTGTGTTAGTTAATAGTATCTTGCATGACTAATCGGTTAGACATGAAATTGAAGTTGCATGATTAGTGGCTAATATCGGTTTGTGTGTAAGTATATTCATGAATATTGATTACAATCGGTTGTGAGGGCCTATAGGGTGAAGTTACATGGCTGCATAAAATTTAAATAATCTGAATAGGAGCATAACGGCCATGTGCGATCAAGTAAGAACTTGTGAATTATAAAAACAAATGCATGAGGATTAGATAAGGGAGTTGTCGGCTGACATGTGTAGTGTCGGTCCAATCGTGTGTTTCTTTGGGCGGCTATGTGTGGTTTCAAGCATGTGCATATACTAGGTATATAATATGTATATGTTATATAATAGTCAAAACCCACTAAACTTTTTGGTCCAATAATGTTAGAGACTTGTGTGGTGTCAGCTTATTATAAACCTATGGTGGGTGAAATGCTACCCATTAAAAGTGGCGACTACATATATATATTTATGGCTAGAGGTGCACAAGTTACAAGAACATAATCATTAGCTTATGTGAGGTCATGTAGTGGAATAAGAAATTCATATTGTAAGTTCCATGAATTACTTGATTGGTGGTGATGGACGGTCAAGCATGTGATGGGTGATTTTGTTTTCAAACTTGATCCTTATTTAATGTGATGATGATGATGGATCCGAAAACTGGCCATATGCCGATTGACTTTTAGTGGAATGAGTTTGTTGGTCCAGTGATGTTTGGCGGCGGTATCTAGGGTCGGCCGCTAGGGCATTTAGCCTTTTGTGATATTTTGTATTATTTGTTTGTTAGTTGGGCCGTATGTTTATATTATGGGCTGGGTAACGAGACTGGTCGCACACGAGGTATGGATCGCACAATAAGGGACTATTTAATTATATGTTGGACTGAGTATGTGTACGCCGATGTATTTGGGTTTTCTTTGGTTTTTGGGTCGGGTATTGTAGGGCTTCACCGGGTGAATCGCACAGGGCTATTTAAATTGTGCGAGCCCAATCTATTAAATCATACCAGTAATTAGTATGTTATGGGGTTGGCTGCTAATGTGTTATACGTGTTTTCCATGATCAATGCGTGTTAATAACCTGTTAGACTATGTGTAATCATGCGTGCATTACTTAAGTCAAAACCTGACTTGTATGGTAACCCTGTTAGGACGTGGTTGAACACCCTTAGTTCAAGAACTTTTCGTGTATCATACCGAGCAACCCCAGGTGAGTTCATTGCATTTTCTCAAGCATGCGTCCCGGTGGTTTGGGACAACTGGTAAACATTTGGAAGGGAAACATTGGGTAAACAACTTAATCGGTTTTGGTTATTGCCTGGAGGGCAATGGGGGTAATTAGTTGATAGCGCTATTAGGTACTAATTATCTGGGTTTCACTATGGTTGTTTAGAGGCACACTCCTCGGTTACGTAAGGGCGGTTCCCCTAGGGTAACTAACTGGACAACATAGTGGGTTGCTAAGAGGCACACTCCTCGGTTATGTAAGGGCGTAGTCCCTAGGGTAACTAACTTGAGCAACATCGTAACACAACATTGAATCGCATTAACATATATCTGGTAACACAACACGTAAGCAACACTTTGAACTCACCAGCGTAGTCTGACACACTTGTTTGCATGCTTGTAGGTCGTTAACGTTCGGAACATGGACTTGCTATCTGGGAGTGCTGGAGTGGTCATGGATCGAGACTCTTGGATTCACTTATAAACAATGCATTGACTTTGATTATTATTATGAAACGATTACATGCTTCCGCTACACAACTTTTGAGAATAGATATCATGTAGACATCTTATTTGGTAATTAATGTCATGACTTATCTAAATATTTATCATTGGTTCAATGTGATTGGTGGCTCGAACTCTGATGCGTAACACGCCTCGCGAGGTTTCCGCAGGTGGAATTTGGGGGTGTTACAGAAATTACCCTACATATACATTTTACAAGTTAAAAGGAATTATACATTTTACAAGTTAAAAGGAATACTTTCCTATTGTACCGATATATTTTAATTTAATTTTATTTCCAGTTTAAAATTACGCTTTCGTCCTTCGTTTAAAATTGCGGTTTTACTCCCAGCTAAAAAAATAAAATTACCCTATTTTGCCCCTAACTAAAATTACATTTTCGCCCCCAGCTCAAAATAAAATTATACGGCCCTTAGCTCAAAATTACGCTTTTGACCTCGATTCAAAAACTTATTTTTAATTTTGTTCCCAGTTTAAAATTACGGTTTCGCCCTCCGTTTAAAATTACGTTTTTGCCCTCAGTTCAAAATAAAATGTTGTTTTTCCCTCTAGCTCAAAATTACGATTCTGCCCTCAGCTCAAAATTACGTTTCTGCCTTCAGTTCAAAATAAAATGATGTTTTCCCCTTAGCTCAAAATTATTAGCTGCATGTCACTTCCCTATTGGACCAACTCATTATTTATTTAATTTTATTACCAGTTTAAAATTACGCTTTCGTCCTTCGTTTAAAATTACGTTTTTGCCCCCAGCTCAAAATAAAATTATAATTTTACCCTAGCTTAAAATACGCTTTTGCCCTCGGTTCAAAAACCCTTTTTTTTATTTTTGTTCCCAGTTTAAAATTACGGTTTCGCCCTCCATTTAAAATTACGTTTTTGCCCTCAGTTAAAAATAAAATGTTGTTTTTTTTCTCTAGCTCAAAATTACGATCTCCCTCAGCTAAAAATTACGTTTTTTCCCACAATTAAAAATAAAATTATGTTTTCCTCCTAGCTCAAAGTTATGATTTTGCTCTCAGTTTAAAATTATGATTTCGCCTCCTGTTCAAAATATAATTCCGATTTTACCCTCTGTACAGACATACATGTTATGAGAGATAAATATTTGCCTTATTGCCCCGCAACGCGGGCGGGGCAAAAACTAGTTCAAAACATAAGATAAACTGAAATTTGAGTATACTTTAAAAAAATACGAAGGAAAGCAATATAAAGGTAAGATAACATACGTTACAAACTTACAAAAAAATATGAAGGAAAGCAATATAAAGGTAAGATAACATATGTTACAAACTTACAAAACATTAATTGCACTATGATGGTTGTTGAGATGCAACTATCACTAGATTTGCTTTGGTTAGAACTACCGCACTACAAGGTTTTGCATATGTAAACATCAACCAACCCTCCAGAGGAAAGCGAAGTTAAATGAATCATCATGTCTTGTGTAATAAATAATATTATTTTTACAACCAACCAACACAAGTGTTCCTTCATATATAATAAAACTAATTTCATTTTTCACCAGTATAAAACAAGTATATGGGATTGTTATGATGCCTAATGATCAATCAGTACCATGGGTGTGAATGTGTGACCACGGTCCACATACATATTTGGTACTTCCTTGCCTACCACTCAACATCAATCATTTTAAGGGTATTCTTTTATTTAAATTTAAATATGAAATGATACTAACAGAATTATTTAAAGATAATCAATTATTATGTATTTAACGTATCAAATGAGCAATAAAGTTGATTATAAATAATGGGTCCTAATTAAGACACACTCAAAAATCTTAATTTCACACCATGTATACGGGTCGTATAACGTTATACGATCCATATAGAATAATCTGACATGACAAATATTAGGTCGTATAACATTATATGGGTCGTATAACATTGTATACGAGTCGTATAATGTTATACGGCCATATACGTGGAGACAAAATAAACATTCTCTGACATTTTTTTTTGTACAACAATAAGTTATACGGCCCGTATAACTTTATACAGGCCGTATACATGTAAGGGTGTGAAAATAAGATTTTAGGGGTGTGGGAATAGTGAGAGCTTAAATAATAGTCTATGTTATACTAATTATTTTTAATTATACTTATCATATTAAATACGTCAAACGAGTCCAAATCCTACAAATTATTTCAAATGCATAATATCTTTTAAAATGATTATAAAAATAGTCTATGTTAGACTAATTATTTTTAATTATACTTAACATATAACTAAAAAAAATCTAATAAACTAAAAAGTATATATGATCAACCAAACATACATGAGTATATGAACCAATCATTTTGGCTCATGGTTTCAATAAATGGCAAAAAAATCTTAAAAGTGGAAAGTAATGTTGTAAAAAAAATTGTTTTAGATAAAACAGGCAAAAATGCTTAAATCTTAAAATGATTTTAGCAATTTACTCTTATTATTATTATTTATTTGTTTGTTTTTATTGTCATTATTATTAAGACGAAAAGCAAAAGTTCAATAATCTATTATAATTGATTCCCATTCTTGTGATTAATTGGCATGAGGAGACAAATGGTCTACGCATCATCATGTTGTACCCATGGCATGCATACTAAATAGTATGCACATCCTTGTTTGGGACTGCAATTACCAAATAACCCTCCATTAATTAGCCTGAAAATTCTATTATTTTTATTTTTTTATTTAATATATTAATTAATAGATAATAAACGAGCCAAGCCCAAACCGAACTCAAACTTTGAAAACAAAGCTCGAATCGAGCCAAGCTCAAGCTCTCATAAATTAATCGAGCTCGAGCTCGGCTCGACTCATTTGCACCGCTAATAACAATAAAGAATCATAATTAGCCTTGAAGTTTACTTTGAGAAGAAAATATAAAATCATAACACATACATAATTATGCAACCTTATTCAAGCAACCAAAACCCAAACCCTCTCTAATTAATTATATAACACACAAAATGTTGCACTGCTTCTTCTACAACTAATTATCACATGGATCCTGCATTACAAGAATATGCTATGGTAGTCAACAATTCAGCGTTTGATGAAGAAGACGACGATGATTCACCCTGTACAGTTGTCAATTTCTCGAAAAAAGAAACAAAGGGTTATTTGAATACATGTGAAGAAGAAGAAGAAAACAGTAGCTCAAGCTTTGATGAATCATCTGAGACTTATTTGAATGAACATGTCACTAGCTTTGATGAATCATGTTCCCAGTCTTCTGTTGATGTAAACAGGGAGAAAAATGAGGTTGAAGGTGAGGAAAAACCGGCTTTGGGTGGGGAGAAATTGGAGGATCAAGTGTCTATAGGTGTTTCAGGTAGTGTTTTTTAACTTTTACTTGTCTGTTTGTTGTAATTTGTGATTTGGGACTGGGAATATGTGAATTGGTGTGTTATTTTTGTGTTTGATTTGATGCCCTCTAGGTGTTTGATGAAATGCTAGATGTGTTATTAGTGAAGCAATTGTTAAATTTCTATCTGGTGTGTTGTTTTTTTATGTTTACCTTTGATTTGGGGCTTTTTCTATATGTTTATTTGTTGGTTTTTTTGCTTGATGTGATGTCTTCTAGGTGTTTGATGAAATGCTAGATGTGATACTAGTGAAGAAATTGTTAAATTTCCCTTTTGATTTGGGGCTTTTTCTATGTGTGTGCCAATTGTGTTGTAGGGTGTTTGGATGTGCATTTTGAATTGAATGATGTAATGATTACTTTGAAAACGCACATACGAACACGAGTTTACAAGTTTAAACAATTGTTAATATCACCCTGCTTGATGTTTTCTATGCTCATCTTTCGTTTTCGGTTTTGGATAGAGATTGAGATGATGAAAGAAAGATTCTCAAAATTGTTGCTTGGAGAAGATATGTCCGGTTGTGGGAATGGCGTTTGTACAGCCTTGGCTATCTCGAACGCGATTACAAATCTCTGTGGTAAGTCAAAATATTAACAATTCAATAAAAAAATAATAGCAAATCCAGTAGCAAATTACAACTTCTCGAATTTTGTTTGGATTTTGTAAATTTCTTGATATTTCAGCCACACTTTTTGGACAAATATGGAGGCTAGAACCTCTATGCTCCAAAAAGAAATCAATGTGGCGAAGAGAAATCGAATGGCTTCTATGCGTCAGCGATTACATTGTAGAGTTGATACCTTCTTGGCAGACTTATCCAGATGGTAGTAAACTTGAGGCAAGTTTTTACAAGTTCTAGTGTTCAATTTTTTTTTTTTTTTTTTTTTTTTTTTTTTTTTTTTTTTTTAAGTGAAATTACTACAAGTTTTTACATAATGCTAGTTTTTGTACTTTTGTATTTAAGAAACACTAGACTCGCTTAATTGTGTTTTGGTTTCTTGTGATACGATTTTGTAGGTCATGACTAGTAGACCGCGGTCCGATCTTTATGTTAATCTCCCGGCTCTTCGTAAATTGGACAACATGCTTCTTGTGAGATTCTCAACTCATTATACGTTGGTTTGAAAACAATGTTGACCACTTTAGAAAGATAAAAATGTCTCTATTTGACCTTTTGGGAGTCAAATCGATTGCTTTGACTTCTAGTTCATGAGTTTAATCTTCATCATGAATCATGATTGAGGATACCTCAGTCATTTGACCCACTTAAAATAAATAAATGTGTCAAAGCACATTTATGAAATATTATTTGAATTATTTTAAGCTAAAATGAAGCGAATTTTTATGTTACAGGAAATATTAGACAGTTTTCAAAAAATGGAGTTTTGGTATGTTGACCAAGGGATTCAAGCTTTGGAAACCGACGGTTCATCATCTTTCGGTAAAGTGGTCCCACGGCAAAAGGAAAAATGGTGGCTGCCCGTTCCTCGTGTCCCTGCTGGCGGCCTAAGCGAGAACGCAAGAAAACATTTGCAAAATAAACGGGATTCCACTAATCAGATATTGAAAGCTGCAATGGCTATTAACAGCATTACTTTAGCCGATATTGATGTCCCTGAATCATTCCTGGAAGCACTTCCAAAGGTATCATTTAGTGAACAGATTGATTTTTAGCATTTTTTAAACTTGGTTAAATAAATTATTTTCATATTTTACATATTCCCTATCTTGTTCTTATTGAAAGTTACTCTAGATATTTGCCTTAATAAAAAGTCAAACAATTTAGTTAAACTAGGTGTCAAGGCAAACATTATAGCAGTCATGGAATGTGGGAAATTCTTTGACTAATTTTAAATTTTAAATAATATAATACAAGAATCTCGTAAACCAAAATATATACTTTTAATCTATTTTGACTATATTCTTTAATCGGCAAAAAGTTTGACTTAGTTTAGGGAAATTGTTTGACCTGAAAGTCAAAGTTGAATTCGATGTTATTATTTACGTCTTTCATTTGTTTGCAGAACGCGAAGGGTAGCTTAGGTGATCTTATTCATCGATATATTTCATCAGATCAATTTTCACCCGAGTGTTTGTTGGACTGTCTGGATTTATCATCTGAGCATCAAGCTCTTGAGATTGCAAACCGTGTGGAGGCTTCAATCTACATATGGAGACGAAAAAACACCACAAAGCAGCCGCCTATAAATACGGTGAGCAGGTCCTTTTCCAGGTCATCATGGGACAAAGTTAAGGATATGGTTGCTGACGTGGACAAAAGGGAAACACTAGCAGAGAGAGCCGAAACCCTCTTGCTTTGCTTGAAACAAAGGTTTCCTGCACTTCCTCAGACCACCTTAGACATGAGTAAAATCCAATATAACAAGGTATAAATAATAAATATAATAAATAATTAAATACTAATTTCTCTGCGGTTTGGTACTATTATTAAAAAATTAATAAATAATTTCATGCGAACCAGGATGTTGGGAAATCAATATTGGAGAGCTACTCGAGAGTACTGGAAAGCCTAGCGTTTAATATCACCGCACGCATTGATGATCTACTCTACGTTGATGACCTGGCGCGACATTCCGACAAATTCTCATCAATGTCAAACCGTGATATCGTTTCCAAAACCATTGTCGGGAAACCATACACCGTTACCACACCTTATAAAACAGCTTTCACCACGCCAACCCTCTCACCTTCACACTTTAACAACAGTCCGAAGAAAATTCTAACTGATTATTTGACCATTGACCCGAAAGGCAAGCACTATGCAGGTCAAGTAGTAAG
Organism: Helianthus annuus; assembly: GCF_002127325.2. Lineage (NCBI taxonomy): Eukaryota > Viridiplantae > Streptophyta > Magnoliopsida > Asterales > Asteraceae > Helianthus > Helianthus annuus. Next base: position 202,286,379 of record NC_035436.2, on the reverse strand, counting down.
GTCAAACTCCTTTACTGGCAGGACGCGAGAGGCATTACAAAAGATGGGGCTTGGGGGCTCTTAACGGCTCGGTTGGGCCGTTGGGGCCAGTTGACTTGGACCCGGCTTGGGTCTGTGGAGATGTTTAATAGTTAGGTCAGATTATGGCAATAGTACATCCTGTCTTGTTATACTGAGTTCCGAGTGGTGGTTGAGTTGACTCGGATCTTGGAAATGACGGTTTAGTGAAGTTCGTGTAAATAAATGCCGAGTTTTTTTTTTTACCACAAGTAAGATGAAAATATTATTGTATATTAATACTGCTTTCGCAAACTTCATATATCGTACCGTTATACTTACGGTCATATAAGTTACATTCTTTTGTTATATATCGTATTGCAATTGTGGTCCATGTGTTTGGGTATGGCAACGGGGGTGCGGGTCGGTTTGGGTATGGCGTCTAGATGTTTCGCAGTTGTGAATGTATTTCACACACTTGTACATACATGGCAATAGCTGTTTATGGCATTATAACACGACGACAACAATGGACCAATAAAACACATCAGGGACCATAATCAAACGACGAGGCTGCAGTAACTATTAAAACACCCTGAATTATCAAACACCACACTGAAATGACCATCAGACGATGGCAGTCGTGCCTGCTGCGTTTCTGCAGCCACGCGCATATCTGCGCTGCGTTTCTGAAGCCACGCGCATATCTGCAGCCATGTTTCTGCAGCATATCTGCAGCCACGTGTTGCGTTTCTGAAGCCGCGCGCTGCAGCGTTACGGCAGTTGTGCCCGCTGCGTTACTACAGCCGCGCACTGTGGCGTTACGGCAGCCGGTGCCGCTGCGTTTCTTGCTGCGCTGCTGCTGCTGCATTTTTGCTGCGCTGCTGCTGCTGCGTTTCTGCAGTCGTGCCCGTTGCGTCACTAAAACAACCAGTTTTACAACAGTTTTAATTTTGACCGATTAACTCTGCTGCGGCTATTAACTGTGACCCATTCAAACTACTTGTTTTAACTGTGACACACTGTTGTTTAAATATCGAGCCGGGGGTCTCACTGGAAGCAGCCTCTCTATTCCTACGGGGTAGAGGTAAGGCTGTCTACATCTTACCCTCCTCAGACCCTATCTTTGCTTTGCTATTGGTGGGATTTACTGAGTATGGTGATGATCAGTGGCGGAACTAGAAGAAAAATTCAGGGGCATCCTAAAAAAAAACTTTTACCTAGACCCGTCCCTGACAATTCAATGGCCCCCAAAGGGCCGACTAATAAAAATTGGCTCTTTAAATTTTCTTTTACTTAGGGTCATCTATGAGAATTTGAAAACCCTTAGGGGCCTTATGCGGCTAGTAATGTTTAGGGACAGGTAAAATAATAAATAAACGAGTTAAATGTCATTTTAGTCTATGTGGTTTGGGTCATTTTGTCAATTTAGTCCAAAGGTTTCATTTTTCTCCTGTGGGTCCAAAAAAGTTTCACCGTTGCCATTTTAGTTCACTGTGTTAACTTCATTCATTTTTTCTGTTAGTGAGAAAGGCAATTCGGTCATTTTATATGGCCGAATTGGCCTTCTAGTTAACAGTATTACATATAAAATGACCGAATTCCCTTCTCATTATTAGAAAAAATGGATGAAGTTAACCAGTGGACTAAAATGGCAACGGTGAAACCTTTTTGGACTCACATGCGAAAAATGAAACATTTGGACTAAACTGACAAAATGACCCAAAACACAAGTTCTAAAATGACATTTAACTCTAAATAAACAAAGTGAAAAAAAAAACACAAATAAGTAATTTACTGTCCTTTTTTCACTGGGTTTCTTTTGGTAGATTCTCACTAATTCTCACTGTTTTTTTTTTTTTTCATAACCATACGAAGTTCTCACTAATTTTTTTTCATTTTTTCCAAACCGAATGGGTTCCTGAAAACCCACAAAAGTGGCTTAGATCCGCGCCTGATTAGCTGGTAAAAGATGGTAGAATACTCTAATTAAATTTGACTTCTAACATCTGTAGAATAGTACCACCTTTTCATTTATTGCCCAAATGCCATATTATCATATTAATTTTTAAATATAACTTCATCTTTTTCCTTCTTTAACAGTGTGTGCCAGGTGCAAGTTCCCATAAATTTTCGTTTCCATCAAATGTAAAATTTCATTTCATTTTATTTTCACAAACACTTAAAGGTATCCTAACATTTGTTTAGGGGTATCCTAGATAAATAAAACGAACATTAAAAGAAAAATTATACTTCGCCAAGAAAGTTGAGCCGTAGCCTGTGCTACGGCTCACTATACATTGAGTCCGCCCCTGGTGATGATGATGATGACACTGTTGTTTAAATAGATTCACAACAGACTTTCAGATTTTTAATAAATGCCTAACAAATTAAGAGATTCATGCCAAAAATACCCATTAAGTTAAACTAACAAATTCAACATCAAGTTTCAAAAGTACAATGCCAAAAACATTTGTTTTGAAGTGTAACACTAAAAAGTTTTTTCATCTATATGGTTTGGTCACTTTTGTCACTTGTCAAGTTGTCACAAACGTTCAAAAAGTTATTTTTTTTTTCCACATCTGGATCCTCTTGGTTTCTAATCTTGTCATTTTGTCAAGTTGTCACAGACGTTCAAAAAGTTTTTTTTTTCACATCTGGATCCTCTTGGTTTCTAATCTTGTCATTTTGTCAAGTTGTCACAGACGTTCAAAAAGTTTTTTTTTTTTTTCACATCTGGATCCTCTTGGTTTCTAATCTTGTCATTTTCATCCAATTTGTTAGCCTCGTCCAATTTTTAGCGTTATATAAGGGGCATTTTTGTTTTTTACACATTTATTTAATTTTTTTCATTTTTTTTTCACTCATTAATTCACCCTCGGCTGCAACCACCCAAGAACCTACCCTCTCCACCACAATCACACAAAATAACCTTTTTTTGCATGGTGAAACCCCCTTGTTGGCTCCTTATTTTCCGGATAGAGTTTTGAGGGCGGCGGTATGGTGTTTAGGTGGTTGACAAGGTGGTGGTGGGGATGATTCTGGTGGATGATGGCGATGGGGTGGTGGTGGTGGTGATGATGATGACTTTTATTTATATTTGTTATTATTGTAGATTTATTTTAAAACAAAATTTTATAAACAAGAGGATTTTGGTCTTTTAACAAAAAGTTAACCGGAAATTTGGATTGAGTTAACGAGTTAGTTGAAAATGATAAGATTTTAAAACCATGAGGACCTAGATTCGGGAAAAAAATTTAGATGAAAGTGGCAAAAATGAAGTATAAATGTTTGCTAAGAAAGAAATGTCACTTCACTTGTTTACTCATACTCTAAAAGATTTCTCCTAAAGTTTCTTAATAGATGATGACTTTTTGCTAGATATTATATTTTTCTCTTTCTTTTTCGTTCATATCAAATCTTGGGTTACCTTTTAACCGTTTTATATGATTTTAAGTCACTATGGTGTTTTATGTTTAATGGCCACTTGTTAATGGATTAACCATAACATCAAGTGTGCAAGATTCAAATGATTACAAGTTGAAAGTGTGTTTGATAAAATATCTTTTAGTCATTTCCGACTAAATCACTATCTTTTAGTCATTTCCGACTAAATCACTACTAAAGATAGATGCATAAACATGTTCTGTACGGCTGAAAGTCAATCCCTAGAGATTTAGGCCGTTAAACATGAACCTAGATCATGTAATGTGATCATAACTTTATTTGGATTTCTTAAAGTTTAACAAATGCATAAACTTAATAACTATTTATTAAAAAACCGGTAATTTCACTGTCGTGCCTACGAGCGGGTGGGTTACCGTGTTTTCCCCGGAATTGGTGATGGACTCGGGTTACTCTCGGAGTATTTCGTTTGTCCAGTGGGTGCCCCGAGAGTGCTCGGGATTGATTATGTTGGCCGTTCAGAAAAAACAATAACATTAAATACAAATATTAAATGAAATAAAATGATGCATTCTTATTGGCTGAATTTTTTTCTTCTTAGACCATGCGTAGTGGCTGTGTTTTTTTTTAAAAACCCCTAAATCACGCCCACATGCCACCCCCTGGGCATTATTGGCCTGTTTTTTTGTTTTGGCGTGCTTTCAATCACGCTGCTGGGGCAATTTGTTGGCCAATGACTGTGCACCTGTTCTTTGTTTGGCCAATAACAATTTTTTATGGTTTTTTTATTTAAATTCTAATACACCTCTTTTAACATAATGCCTCACATCCCCACTACACCCATTTTAGAAAACGCCCCATAATGCCCCATTGCTGACTGGGTCGCCACATGACGCAAAACGCCCAAGGGTGGGGTGTTAACCACTACACATGGTCTTAGAAAGAACCTCTTCTCATTTGAACCCTCCACTTATGCTTTATATATGTGTGTGTGTGTGTAAAATGATTACATATTTAATATATAACTAGTTTTTTAGCTCGCGCGTTGCGGCGAAACCAAGCAAATGATAATGTAAAACAACAAACGTGATTTGAAAATAATGCATGTTGTTTACAAAGCCAAACGGTTTAGTTTATCATCGTATCGTTTTATGATACCAAATAAATACTTTATTTAGGTTGTGTTTGTTTTTGAAGAGGTAAAAGGTCTGCAGTCTTCGGACCACATCTGTAGGCATCTGCAGTAGAAGAGGTGGACCAAAGGTCTGCGGTCTGCAAGAAGAAGACTGTTTGTTTGTTAATGTCTGCAGCGTAACTTAACCATAACCAACCACAACCCACCATAACCATCACCCACCAAAACCACCGTGACCCACCACAATCCACCAACACCCACCATAACCACCGTGAACCACCACAACCCACTGTAAGCATAACCAACCACAACCATAACCAATCACAACCCACCACAACCATCACCCACCAAAACCACCACAACCCACCATAACCAACCAGAACCCACTTTAATTGTAGAGAGAGAAACAGAAGGGAGAGAGAAAGAGAGTGTTGTAGAGAGAGAGGGGACGACGATGGGGACTGACGGACTGGTGGCGGCTGGCGGCTGTGAGGGGTGGTGGTGGTGCGGCTGGTGGTGGTGCGGCTGGCGGCTGTGCAAGTGATGCAAGGGGTGGTGGTGGTGCAGTTGTGCAAGGGATGCGACTGGTGGTGAGAAGGGTGGTGGTGGTGCGACAGGTGGCGGCTAGGAGATGGTGGCAGAGGTGCGGCTGGTGGCGGCAAGGAGGAAGGTGGTTTGGGGGCTAGGTTTTGAGAATGAAGATGAATGATAAAGAATGTGCAGATGGGTTTTGAGAAGAGGTTTGAAGTGCCTAGTCCATGTCTTCTCCAAGAAGAGGACGCGCAGACATTTTTTAGTAAAATGTCTTCCAAAAAACAAATGCACTGCAGACCTCTATGTCTGCCCTTGGTCTTCTGGGCGCATACAGAAGTGATCAGGAAGAGCTTCTTTAAAAAAAACAAACACACCCTTAGAGTACAACTTCGTTTTAACAAAACTTATAACAGAATGTCGGGAAAAAAATCAAGCACAACTACATACTTAAGTTTTAGAAAAAAGTTATAAATGTAAATTATTAAAAAAGTATCAAAATCGATAAATTAATATATGTTCTAAAAAAAGAAAAAAAAGAATTATTAAAAAACGATATAGGAAATATATGGTTTTAAAAAAGGGAAAAAACTAAAAGTATGTTATTAAAAGCAAATATAATAATAAACTATTATAATATATTAAATAAAAAAACAAAAAACTATATATTATTATAAAAATAAAGTTACTATTTATCGTACTTCATTAACAATATTTATATAATTATATAATATTTATATAATTATATAATTATATAATATTTATATAATAGTTAATCGAAGTCTTATTATATCGGTTACTTTGCTCCCCTTCCTAAAAATAAGAAACTATATGATGCTAAAACATTAAAACTTTTAATATCGGAATAATGCATCTCAAAAAATACCTTAAAACATAGATTTTAAACATCTGGGCTGGGGGCCCTTTTAGTTCGATGTTTGGATATACATTGTAGGGAGGAAATTCTCTGGGAATCTTTCTTAATCGTCCAAACACTTTTAGATTTCAGTATTTTGTTGGATTATTCAAATTCTCAGTCGGATAATTCAGAATATCAAGAGCGAGTATGTTTGTATATGGCTTGAGTGCCACCTAAAACGACACAACACTTCATGACTCGGTGTGTCAGTTTGGTGGATGAATCGGCTATTCAGTTGACAAGAACCTATGTGTCGGTTGATTTTGGCACGTATTTATGGTATGTGTCCCGACCAGGGGCGCCCTCCCTTAGATCCTGTAAAGGTGCGCTGCCCTGCCCCTTGACCTCCCTTGTTTGTCGAAGACAATACTCAAATCAATCTTGAGTGAACATGTACTCTACAGTCTACACCTCCTAACCCATAACAATGTTTATTTGCATTTCTATCGTGTTATGTAAATTTTAATCATCTAAATGAACGTGTGGTAGTAAAATTATCAACACACATAAACAAGACTATGTTGGGTATACTTTAAAAAAATATATTGATGTCTTTTTACCTTTTAAAAAACATGTTTTAGAAACAAACAAAATTTCATTGTTACATAGATTTGTAAACGAGGTGACAATGTCATGTAACCCAAATCATTTGGTATAGTTTTTAAACAACTATTTTTTTTTTTTTACATTTAAACACCATCTTATACTCGTAACGAGTATAAGAATTTAAATTTACATCATTTGTTCATTTAGTTAACTAATAACCAATTCCTTATATGGATTCTAGTAAATAATTTCATGCTTTCGGACTCACTAATATGAGTTTTTTTCGTCTTTCTTTTTCTTTTTTTATCTTTACACTCAACTTTCAGCGCTGAGACTTACAACCCCTTAAAATTTCTAAAAGTTTTTTAACTGAGTTTTACATTTTTATTTTTATGTACATGTGGGTATAAATTCAAGTTGATTTATATTTCGACGTAAATTTTTACTGAAAATGAGTCGGGTCATATATAATATGTTCTTATGCTTATTATTATGTACGTTTTCGGTTGCTCTACCTTTTGACGTAAATTTTATTTTATTTTATCCGGAAATGAGTTGGTCAATTATAATGCATTTTCGTGCTTATTTTTATGTATATTTTCAGTTAGTCTACGTTTTGGACGTAATTTTTTTTGGAACGCCACGACAACACGCGGAGCAATTTACTGGGAATTGATAATCATCAAAAATTATCTTTTATCGAATTACATTTATGCATATACAACGATTTTCAAGGTGCTAACTGCTTTATTGATTTAAACTTTTATTATTTCATGATGTAATTAATTATTAATAATATTAATGGAAAATACCCTGTGATACGTTTATTTTTCTAGAAACCTTTTACGTGTATAATTGTGTGTGTATCTATATCTATATCTTCTATACTATATAATAAAAGAAACTATCTTTAGGACACTTGTCATCATATTAGGCTATGTATCTATTAATTTTTTTTTATTATTTAGTTTAATTTTTTGTAATTAATTATAGATAACTCTCCTACTAAATATTATTTAGTTTAATCTCTTATGAATAATTAGCATTTAGTTTAATCTCTTCTAATTAATTATAGATAACTCTCCTACTAAATATTATTTTATTTAATCTTTTCTGAGTTAGTGTCATTTACGTCCTTGTGGTTTGTTCACTTTTGATATTTCAGACCAAATTTTAAAATTGCACCGTTTTCCTCCCTAACATTTTGGAAACGTGCTATTTCAGTCCAAAAAAATAACCACAGTTAAAAATTCAGGTAGCTTAGGGGTAACCACAGTCAAAATTGCAGCTTGGTCGGGATCGAACCTGTGACCAGCTGCTTAGAAACAAACGAATTTTACCCCTAGGCTAACTGAATTTTTTAACTGTGGTTATTTTTTTGGACTGAAATGACACGTTTTCAAAATGTCAGGGAGGAAAATGGTGCAATTTTGAAATTTGACCTGAAATGGCAAAAGTGAACAAACCATAGGGACGTGACGTAAATGGCACTTAACTCATCTTTTCTACTTAATTATAGATAACTATTATTTAGTTTAAATTTAATGTATACCTGTCATTTTTTATTTATAATATACAAATTTACTCTTAATTTTTTCAATTATGTAATTTTCTCTAATAAACTCTAAACTTTTACAATAGCATATATAATGCTAGAGATAAAACCAAACCAAATTATTTATCATCAAAACCAAACTTTGTATTAATATATTATTTATTTTTTTTCATTATTAAAAATTATTATATCGATTTTATTACATAATTTTTAAACAAATTGTATATAACTTTCAATATTACTTTATGTATAAAATTAGATTTATTATGAGTTTTTTAAATATAATTTATATTTTATCACTTAAATGACTGCTTATTTGCTTCTTGAATAACATGTATGGTCACTGTATCTTCTTTTCAATAATCATCTCTGCAATCACCATATCTATCACGTACCGAGTATATCCATTAGGTTTTTATATATATTTTTCTTATTATTTGGTATATAAAATCATATTTATTCAACTCGAGTAATACACGAGGGTTTTTTAAAATATAACTTTTTTATTATTTGGTAAACAGTATTACATTTATTTAACCCGTGTAATACACGTTGTTTTAAAGATATAACATTTTTTTATTATTTGGTATATAAAATTACATTTATTCAACCCGTACAATACATATCGTTCTTATAGATATAACATTTTATTATTTAATATATGAAATTATATTTATTCAACTCGTGCAATAAAAAAGGATTTTAAAGATATATTGTTTTATTATTTATTATATAAAATTTATTTATTCAACCCGTGTAATACACGGGGTTATAACCTAGTATATATATATTATTAAGTAATAAAACATTTAAAAATTTCCTAATACTTTTATATGCTTTATCATTTAAACTTATTAAATGAAATTTGAATAACTTGTGATGTATAATTTATAATTTTATATATCATATTACTTAGCTTTTTTAAAGATACAAAGGAACTATAATCCAGTAAAAGGATTCACAAAGAATTCTTTATCCTATATCCATATAATTACCTTAAAAATCACTATTTTTTTTCTCTCTTTTTCAATTAAATAATGTGTGATTTTTAAACCTTTATCGTGACATTTTCTCTTTCCTCCACTCATAACCACTTTCAAATATAATTAAAAAAATTGTAAGGGTGAACAGTGTTCCCATATATTTACAGATGAACAGTAACATTTATTCTCTCCTCAATCACAACCACTCAAAATCACTCACAACCATTCCTTATAACATAACTAAACCACTCACATAAATTTAAGAAATCTATTGTGAATGCTCTAATAGAATAAAGAGAATATGTTTAGTATGCAACTTGAGAATTCGTGGTCCATTTGGTGGTTCACACATATTTCGTAAAACATTATTTTCAATTAGTTTGAAAGGGATTAACTTTCGAAAAAGGATGTTAATTGACGTTGGGATTATTCTTCAATGATAAATATACTTTATAAGAATAATCAGGAATGGTGATAATGACATGGGATGTATATAGGGTCCCCACATCGTCATGACTAATGTATGATATACATGCTAGAAGGGTGTTTGTGCAATGTAATGAGAACACAGACACAGATAATCACTTAACATGTTATTTCCTTTTAAAACATAAGAAAAACTATAACAATGTGATAATCAAATTAAAAAGAATAAAATACGAAATATGAGAGTACGACTAGTCATGCTGGTCAACAACCTTCTATAATTAATAAAGCCCATGGAAATGAGTTCCCCAATCAAAGTCTCATAAATGCATTCAAATTAGGTGCCCAAACATGTTAACTTATCAAAAAGTGAAAGCACTAGTAGTTATAGGAATTTATCACACATGAGGCAAAAGGTATGGCCTTTGTCCAGTTTTGAGCTCATTTACGAAAGGTCGAGTCTTCCCGCCTTTATAACGAACAAAAAATTGCACCGTCTCCCTTTTAAGATGACTAGAGAGGGTTGACTTGGGTCTTCTTGTCCTCTAAGACTGTGGGGTTTGGTTCCCCTTCCCCCACCTCCACATCACCACCTTCCTGACAGGAAGGGTTGCCACCTCACCATCCCGAACCCTTCCTCGAAGCCACACCCAGTAGTCTAAATACCTTTTAATAACTTAAAGAAGAGAGCAAATATGGTGGGGAGAGGTGACCACAGCGTTGTCTTATATTGCACTTTGTCATCATGAATGCAACTTTACAACTGAGCTAACCACAAAATGTATATTCAAACACCATTTAATGTTAGTCATTTCGAATTTTCGATGTCTTATTTTAGAAAAGTTAATAGCGTGTATAAGTAGTTTTTAGAGCTTAATAATTTGGTGATTGATTTTAAGAGTGTAATGCTACTTTTGTAGTGAGTTACCAATATCCTACGCAATAAGAAATTCACATATTTATTAAAAAATAAACGTTTGTCGTTACTGATAACCTACACGATAAGAGTGAGACACCAAAGATTTGATCATGTAGAAGATGCATCTAGCCAGGGCCGGCCCTGAGAATTTGTGTACCCTGTTCGAGCTCGAAAAAATGTGCCCCTAGGCCTTAACGAAATTCGGTATTGGGCTCACTAAAGGTCTAAACCTAATGTCAAAGGGGTTAATAACTAATCTAAACCATAAGAATAGTTTTGTATGGGGGCACATGTTGGTGTTTGTATGGGTGTACACTATTAAAAAATATTTTACATATACATATCGGGTTTCTTTCATAAAAAAAGTGCCCCTCGAAATATCGGGCCCTGGCCGGTAGTCCTCCCCGCCCACCCCCAGGGCCGGCCATGCATCTAGCAACACATGAATGAGACGAAAGAAAGGTGCTACACAACTACAAGTCACCTCGAAGTTAAAATCTAAACAGACGTCTCATGAAATAAAGTGGAATACGTGATTTAAGCGAATATGTGCGACTCTCATGTCAGGTAGCCCCTTGCTATATGCGTAATTAGTTACTAACATAGCTATAGAATTATATATCATAATAAAAAATAACCAATTTCATGATTTTGCCTAAAGTAGTTGGTACTTTCCAAAGTCCCAATCCACTAAAAGGTATCAAACAACATCCCTGAAAATTTGAAACCACTTTCAAATTATAACAAAATATGAAAGATTCAACATTTCATAGAAGATACTATGAAAATTTTTTTACAACTGCATAGAAAAAGATTCAATATATATAAAAGAGCACAAGGCCAAACAACTTATAAAACAGTAAGCTAGAAATATAAAGGCAACATTAAGTTTCAAGTCACATATACTCCTTCAAACAAGCAATTACTTTATTTAAGTACAGACCATTTTTCCTATCCAGTTATCCTTTTACTCCAGCTCTAAAACATCCTGCAAATAACATATTAGTTTCAATGACTAATGTCAGGGACGAAAATGGTACAAATTTGAAAGAGTAAACTTCCGTTTTGCTCCTTGTGGTTTGGTCATTTTAACGGTTTTGCCCCAAACCTTTAAAATTAGCCATTTTACTCCCCGATGTTTTGGTTTTGTTGCCAGTTTGCTCCCTGCGGGGAGCAAAATGGATAAACAAACAATTTGGATGGAGTTAGAGGCGGGGAGCAAACTGGCAAAAAAACTGAAACATCAGGGAGTAAAATGGCTATTTTTAAAGGTTTGGAGCAAAACCGTTAAAGTGACCAAACCACAGGGAGCAAAACGGAAGTTTACTCAATCTGAAATTTGGCCTGAACTGCCATAATTGGACAAACTACAGGGACGAAAATAACAGTTATTATTAATGAGTTAATTGTTATTTTCGTCCCTGTGGTTTGTCCAATTATGCCATCAGGCCAAATTTTAAATTTGTATCATTTCAGTCTCTAGTGTCTCTAGTCTCTGACATTTTTGAAACATTTTTGAAACATGTCAGTTCCAACAAAAAAAAATGAGTTAACTGTCATTTTCGTCCCTGTGGTTTGTCCAATTATTCTATTCAACCTTAGCTTTTTGGATGGAACTGATATCAACGTCAGGAACGGAAATGGAAATGGTACAGATTTGAAATTTGGCCTGAACTGTCATAATTGGACAAACTACATTGACGGAAATGACAGTTATTATTAATAATAGCACAAAGCTTACCTAGCTACTAAGGTCAATTTCTTTTGCTATGTAGCTGATTTGTGCTCGCTTAATAATATAATGATCCTAAAAACACGAAAACAATGACGTTAGTTATCGAAATCTTCAAGTTCTTCGTGACAATTTGCGGCGTATTATCTTACCCTGCCACCAGTTTCCTCTCGTAGCAAACCCATCATCTTCTCCAATATTATTGCTGTAATTTTGCTGCATTAACAATGAAAGTTACCTATTTGTCCATAGTAATTCATGTTCAGACTGAAAATAACTTTACAAGTGTGTTATCTTACTGTTGAGTACTGTCCAGGCCCAGGGGTGTTTTTGGTAGTATGAGGATTAATGTAGATGTCTTGACCACCATAGTGTAACGAGGAGCTAAGAGTACACGGTTGTGATACCTCCTGCTCATAATACGCGCTCAAATCGATCATCTTCGAGTTCTGGCATTTGTCTTCCTTATCCAAACAATCTGTAATGTGGAAAGATTTCAATTATAGTAAGTTCAAATCTTGTAGCATGTTTCACTCAATGCTTTAACCTTTCGGTAGGACGGCCAAGGGCCCACTCTCCCTACGGGGCCCTTTTTTTCAAAATAAAAAAAAAGTTATAAGGTCGGTTATTGTACAAAATGCCTTAACGTACGCTGCGTACGAGATTCAGTATCAACATGCGAAATTTGGTTTATAACATGCAACTTTCATTTTTTACATGCTATTTCAGTTTTTTCTGTATGCGATATGAAGTTTTTATTAAACATGTGATTTCCCTTATTTTTTATGTACATGCGATTTTCAGGTTTTTTTGACACATGCGATTTTCATTTTTGGTAACATAACGTGCGGTTTTACCATCGCGTACGCAACGTATGTTAAGACATATTGTACGATATACTTTTTCTATATATCTATATATATATATATATATATATATATATATATATATATATTAAAAATATTATATGTTATTAAAAGAAGTATATTAAGGGTTCATTTTTTCTACTCGGGTCAAGATACGACACGAGGTCTTTGGTCTAAGGGTATCAACAACAAAAAAGTAATAGATAAATGATCTTTATAAGTTATATATAACCATCTAGTTATGGTTTAATTTAAGTCATATTTGGAATATGGGTATGTTGTGGGTCAATTCATCTATACAAGCATATTTATATCTTTTTACATTTTAAAGTAAAAAAATGCGTAAAGAACCATCATACCTATTTTGAAGAATGAATGATCTAAATAAAGATTGCTAATAAAGTGTGAAAACGAAAATCTTGAAAATGTATTCTTGAATCAATCATTCTAGTTTTCAATTCATGTGCAATACGTCATTAACTAATTAAGAGTATAATAATAGCTAGTAAAGGTTTTTTTTCTTTTTCTTTTATCTAGTGAAGCAGCTACTTTGGGCAAGGAGAGTATAGTATTGGATGCATTTCTTAACGGCTCATGTTTGTGGGTTGGTGGTAGAGGTGTACAAAAAAACTGGTTTTAGAACCGAAACCGGAAAAAAAACCGAAACTGGTTTTTTTTTAACCGGTTTTTTTTATAACCGTTTTTTTTAACCGGTTTTTTTTAACCGCCGGTTTTTATACCGGTTACTATTCTTGATTTCAAAAACCGGTTATTAACCGAACCGGTTATTAAAAACCGGTAAAAAACCGGTTTTTTTGGGAAAAACCGGTTAAAAACCGGTCCCAACCGGTTATACCGGTTATTGTTTTGGACCTCAAAAACCGGTTAGTAACCGGAACCGGTTATAAAAAAAAACCGGCTTTTATTTTGAGTGAAAAAAACCGTTTTTTTTAAAACCGATTAACCGATTTGTACACCTCTAGTTGATGGGTCTAACTTCTTACAACCCGAACACGACATAATTATTAGTGGGTTGACATTAAATTCCTTTAACCTCAACTATTATTATAATTACTACTACTGTTGCTGTTGCATTTTAATACTCTAATACTATAGATTTACAACCAAAAAAAATATGTACTAAAAAGTTACATTTAAATTATAAAAACAAATGTTAATTATATTTTTTAACTTTTGAAATTTGGCATAAGATCGATACTTAACCATGGCAATGATCAAAATTAAAAAAGAAAATAATATACAGGTTAAACAAGTCAACCTGTGAACCCAACCCTTTTCTCTAAACATGTTATGGGTTCGACTCGAAATTGACCCAAGCCCATTTAGCCTAAACTCAAAAACATGAATTTGATGTTAGTTTTGTGACCGTAAAAAATTCACACCGATTACATTCAATACGAATTAACTCAACTTGTTGTTTTGTTATATAGATCATTAAATTACTCAATTGGCATAATTACCTAATTAATCCGACTTTTATTATCTTCTTGTAAAATCTCTTACACATAAGAAATAGAATATAAGTAACGGGTATTATTAAAATAAAAATCCGATAAGTTAAAAAGTTGTCAACATAAGCCTTAGGCTCGAACCTCGTTTGGGGGTAGATTCATAGTTCTTCTTGGGTTGTTCATAGCTAATATCTTCCCTTTTATAAGCCTGAAAATAAACCAACATACGTGATACATATTGTTCAATGAGTGGTAATTTTTTCCAAAAAGCAAAATTATTATTTCAGAAATCCACCGAATAATAATAATAATAATAATAATAATAATAATAATAATAATAATAATAATGTTTTTTTAAAGTGGATTTATATAATATTCATGTTTAAGCATTTACCAATGTAACTTCATGATATTGATTCAACCACATATCCAATTAATACATTTTTTGCCCAAAACAAATGTATAAATTTATTTACTCAAAATTTAAACTCTCACCACCGATGAAAACAAGTGAAAATTAGACGTAAACTTTCAACCGATTGACTCAAAATTCACACCGAGTGAGGCTATTTGACAACTTCTGAATGTTTAAGTGTTGGACAACTAAAAACTAGTATAATGTTTAACTGTTCAGTGGTAAATCTGACCAATTCAGATTAGAGATTTAACCATTCAGACTCAATATAATCCTTAACAATTCAGAGGTAAATGCCTGAACCATTCAGACATCTGCTCGCAAAACAAACAGTAAGTACTGAATCAGTAAGAAGTCTGAACCATTAATCTATTACCCTTCTGACTCATATAACTTCTAATCATTTTACATAATCATCCATTTTTATTTTTATTTTTTATTTTTTTAAAATCACTCCAACCCAACAACACAATCATGTTTCTGCAATCGACCACTATACAAATTAAAAAATAAACTTCAAATAATTGACTAATTTTTATAAAAAAAAAAAAAAAAAAAAAACTTTTTAACCATAAAATCAAAAGGGTGTAACTAACATGAAACATAAATGAAAGATACCTTTGAAGGTGGGGGAAACATGGAATCAAACAGAGCAGATGAAGATGAAGACGATGAATCTTTTGGTCCGAAAAGATCAGTAGCCAATGAAGAAGAAGAAGAAGAGGAAGTTGCTTGTTTTTTGGCTTCCATGGTGATAATCTGAAACAGAAGAAAAAAGGAGGGAGATCACGTGAAGGAAGGCCTCTGTTTTTAATATATAGGACTCATCCTGTACAACTTTTACTGCCAAAAGTACAACTCTTTATTTTCATTTGAAAAAAGAAAAATATGTTTACTATACACACATTTAATTATAATACACTTAACATATTGTAAAAATATTGTAAAACCTATTTTAAGTATATGACAAAATACATTGTTTTTATGATTTACAGAAATTAATTTCCGTATTGTAAGGTGTAACGTGTATTCATTATAAACGCAGGTATAATGTGAATGCATGGATATGATACGCAAGGTTTTCAAAGGTTGTTTTTATATAGTATGCACGTACGTCATTTATACGTTACGTGTATACCACGTGTATGTCATAACAATCAATTATGCATGTCTACACAATAAAAAGTTATTCTTGTATTGGCGTGTTAAACTTGATGTGGTTTTATAATATAAATGTGTTATTCTTGTATTAACGTGTTAAATTTGATGTGGTTTTATAATATAAATGGGTTATTCTTGTATTAGCGTGTTAAACTTGATGTGGTTTTATGATATTAAATGGGTTATTCTTGTATTAGTGTGTTAAAATTGATGTACTTATATAATATTAATGGTTTAACATGTGTAAATATACACAAAAGCAAAGGTTTAATTTGTAAAATTAAGCTAGTTTTTTTATATATAATGCACATTTAATTACTTTTTATTAAATAATAATAACAACAACAATTTTTTTTTTTTTTGAAAATGAATAGACATTATACAATTAGGTTAGAAGTTAAAACCAATTTTCGATTAATGATGATGACATTCTAAGACTATAGAGTGTGGTCATGACCCTCAAAACCACCATTATCTTCTATGGTCAGCGCCATGTCACCTCACTCTCATCCATCATCCAAATTTATCATCCTATATGGTGTGGTCATGAGCCAAATCATCATCCCCATTTTTTTTTTAATTTATTTTGTGTAAAATATATTTAACTAATTAAAGAAATGGAGGTGCATGATTGACATGGTTTAATCCATACGAACCATGATGGTTCCCTAAGGGGGGTGGTGTAGCACATCATCCACCATCTTAGGTGACAATCCACACCCCTATACCCCTTAGCCTAAGTCGTAAATTGTTAAGAGCTTGCTAATTTGTCCCTTTTCTATTTTAGTTTGTATATGATTAATATAATTGTAATAATATTACCACCTTGTTCATATATATTACAATAAATAAGTTTTTTCTTAAAACATTTAAACCATTATTGTAATTTCTTCAAAATGATTTTAACAACAATAAATTAAATAAAATAAAAAATATACATATCTATTAATCCATCTATATGTATTAGGATTAAAATGAAAAGTGAAGGAGATATTTTTTTTTCCTTTCTAAAACTTTCTTTCTCATTTTGTTAAACACGTATTTTAGTCCCATAATCTAAAAAATATATTCGTGTATAACACTAGTAATTACTCTACTAGAGTAAATACATAATTTTTTTTCTTTTTTATATTTATACAAAGAAATATCATAATTAAGTAGATGAAAAAAATAAAAAAATAAATAAATCTTCCTTCACTTCTCATGTTAAGTCCCAATTTTGTTTGATCTTTACACCTCGGATATAAACTAAGTGAAGCCGAGTTCCAGCTAGCCTAAGCTTGAGTTCGGCTTGTTAATAATCATTCGGACTCAAGTTTGGTTTAGACTTGACTCGTTTATTATTTATTAAAAAAATAATTTATCTTATTTATATACATATATTATAGAGTTAAATGTCATTTTAGTCCCTGTGTGTAACGCCCCAAAATCTGAATGTTAATATTTGTTGTATATTATTATGTGACACGTCAGGAAATAAATAACTAGGCTATTTAACCTAGTTAAGAGTATGGTTAAAAGTATTAAATGATTTTAGTAGTGTCAGTTATGTTTTAAAAGTAAACCCGAGGGGCTAAAATGGAACAAGTGAAAGTTAAGTTATAAAATAACTAAAAACACACAAACACACACATACGTGTGTGTTCAAGAAGGATCAGGAGACTCCCATGGAGCCTCAAACCCTAAATCGCCTTTAAGCTCAAATTGGAAGGAAAGATGAAGCTGAAATCCATAACCGAGCATGGATTAATGATCACCAACACGAGGGGATCATAAGGTATGTCTTAAATCTAAGTTTGGTTTTATGTTCTAATCCGTGAGTTAATATGAAATTGATCATGTACAAGGGTTAGAATCCTCGTGTAGAACATGGGTTATGAATGGTTTGCGTTAATTTGATGTTTAGAGGTGACACCCATTAGTTAGGGTGAAGATAATGACTAGAATCACCTCCTATGTTCAAGTCTTGTTGAATGATTGATGTATTATGTGGGTATGATGAATTATTGTTAGATGAAAGTATAGGAATATGATGATGTTATGTTTAATGTTCATTTGGAATGATACATGATGATTAGTAGTTGGTTTTGATGGATTATGTATGAGATTTGAAGAATATGTATAAATTAGTTGTACATTGTGCATTAAAAGGTGTACGCACACCAAGTGTTTGATGAAATGCTGTAACAGCTCGAAATTTTGTGTCCAATAATGTGCTAACACGTGTCGTTTGTTTACACGTGGCATTGATATTAAATAAAGGACTAATATTGACAAACCTTGAAAGTATATAAATTCGAGGGTTATAAATGTCAAACAAGGGTAAATATACTGTATAGTAACCCTAAATGGTGCTTGTACCTTCAAACGAATAAATCATGGATCGTACGGAAGCGAAACGCGGAAGAAAGTGAGTGATTACAAGCTACAGGGGTTAACTGTGTCAACATGTTTAATTATATCTCTGAGTGACCCTTTAACGCTCCCGAGGCTTTGTAACAGTTTTATACGCTCACTAGAACATACTGTATAAATTCCGCGAAGTTCCGTTTTAAAACGAGAAAGTTATGATCGAATTCGTATGAGAAGGGTTAAAAGCGTCAACAATGAAAGTTAAGACTTTCTGAATAATTAATAAACTAACCGGGGACTTAACAACGCGGGTAAATAACAAGAGGTCCTTAGTTGTAATTAACCGAGTGCCAAACCGCAAAGTTACCCCTTCAAACCCGAAAGGTCAGGTTAATAATTACGAAAGATTTCGTTATTAATTATCAGGATTTCGTAATCATTACAAAAGATTTTAAAAACCTGAAATTTTAACCTCTCGCGACCCGCGTAAGGATTAGGCTTAAGTTGAGGCGGGCCGCGAGCCACCTAAGATATGCGCCTGATATTTGAATCTCAGGCGACCCGCATTAAACATGCATGGAACTCCCATGCGGGCCGCATTAGACGCCCAGATGCGGAATGTTTGTAGTTTCTTGCCTTTTGAGCTTGTGAACGATCAAAACGCCAATAAATGAGGCATGGGCACCCTATACTCGACCCATAGCTCTATGGGACACCTGCCCATCATCCATGATCAGTGTAGGTTGTTGTGTAATGATCTTGAGGGCTTTGTTGCACTATAAATAGCCACATTTGGCTCATAACATTCACACAACTCAAACACTCAACTACTGATCATTCTAAAGCTCCCAAGCATTCCTCTCTGCTCTCTAAGCAAGATACAACTTCTGTAAGTCGTTCAAATCCATTTTGGTCTTATATTTCCATAGATTTAGCTCATAAACTCAACCGTCGTAACTAACGGTTGTCATAACGATAATTCACAAATGGTCCAGTGAATTGTCGGATCAAAAGTAGTTTTGAGTTGGTATTTATGTGGGTAATAAACCCCTAAAAGGGTTCCCTCTGATCACCACTCTAACTATGTCAAATATCGAGTCAAACGTGCACTTAAAAAGTCAACAGAAAGTCGTTTTGCCATTTTGTACATAATCTGTAATGTATATGCTATGAAACCTGTTTTGGTAATCATAAAACATGATAAAAAGTATATAAACTTGTTTACGCTCGTTTGAATCGACCGTTTGCTATATTGACCCAGTTCGGAGCCGAATGTCGCAAAAGTTTGACTTTTGCTTTGACTTCAGTTCTGACCCGTTTTAGTGAGGTATAGATATGCCTTAGGACTCTCTTAGGACCAGGTTACATGATGGTATAAACCTCTGTGATCGGTTCAAGAGTTATCCGAGTCTTTTGCGCATTTCCGTTAATCGCCTAAAAGTTGACCGTAACGGCCTTTTGAAAACGAAACGAGTATTTCGGACACGTGAACGGACCAGAACCTTGCTTATTAAATTATAAGCATGTCCTTAAAGTTTCACGTCAATCCGAGGTCTAGAATGAGAGTTACGCTAAATGGCGCATTTATAAGAAACTTTTGTAATAAAAGGCGCAATTAGCATAACACCTATCTAAACCAAGATTTCGTCACCAAAACTTTTACCCACTGTTATAAAATAATATTTTGGGAATTTTAGAGATTTTTAATAATTTTTACCTTGCTCATAACCTGCGGTTATGGCTACGGTTCGGTAAATACCGAATATACCCTTTTCGGCCAAAACTTGAGTTCTACAAGGTCTTTTGACCCGATTCCAGTTGCTACTGATTTTAAATAATAAATAAAGTATTTTAGACTTTATAAACTGTTCGGGAAACTCAGATTTCCTGTAGAACTCGAAAAGCTCTTTAAAAGTCTTTAAAATGACCGGAAAACCCCTACGGGGCGTAATATTAACTTAAACTCGTTACGGGCATCACGGAAGGTATCCTACTGATACCACAACCTCTTTAAGGCATATTGACTTAGGAAATAAGCGTAAGACTCTCATGGTTAACCGTTTCGCCTATTGCGCGCACGGTTCGGCTTATGAAACTAGTTTTCGTAAATTAGCCGATACGGGTCAAATTATATTATTTGGACCCCAAAATCCAGAGTGTGAACCTTGAACCCATATAAAACAAGTCTCTGAACTTGTTTGGGGCAGAATCACATTCCATTCTCGGTTTTCGCCTTTTCGCGCGATTAAACCATATTTATATACCGGAACCAACCGGTCTAGGCTACGGCCAATATAAAGACCCGTTAGGATTCTAAGAGGTTAATTAAAACCTTCGTTCCAGATTAGGAGCCCAGTAAAAGCTATCAGTGATTTAATCAAACTAAGGAATAATACTTGCAAAGGTAAATACTTTAACTTATTTCCCCTATACGGGCTTGGGTTACGGTATGTTAATACCGCTTGATTGAGCATTATATTTTTCCATCGCTTAGGTGGTTAATTAAATAATATGATCGGCTCATTTAAACAGTTTTGTTTCTTAAAAGCCTTTGGGGGGTTTAATGACCGTTGTCCCGGATATCCTTGGCATCATTTTACGAAATGGCCACGACCATCGACATCCCGGTGTAGGCGTACACCCGGTATACATTGTCGACATTAAATTAAAAGACGTAGCCGTTGGTTTTTATACTACGGTTTTACGCAATGTGGTGTGTCTATAAATCTTTAACCCGGCACGACCCGGGCTACTAAACGCATAAAAGAACATGTAAAACGTTCACAAGATTTTAATAATTTTCCCAAGTTATAAAAGAGTTTGTGCCTTGTGCATTCAAATCAATTTTAATAAACATTTTCAAATGTGTCAGTTGAACGTATTTACCAGTGTAAACTGACGTATTTTTCCCCAAAAGATTAAGTGCAGGTACTATACGAAATTGGCTGGTATTAGCTTCCTAAGCATCACGAATAGTCTCGCAAACTCGATGCCGAATCTGAATGAACAATATTTTATTATTTTGATCCGCTGTGGATACATTCGACTTCTGTAATACATTTGATATTACAACCAGAGGTTGAAGTATATATATTTATCTTTAAGCTTCCGCTGTGCATTTATATAATTGTGTGGTTTGACTATATTGTTGCCAACATCGTCACGGTAATCCCCCACCGGGCCTACCGGTGAAACACGTGGAAATCGGGGTGTGACAGGTTGGTATCAGAGCCAACATTGAGTGAATTAAACACTATCCTATTGTGTTTAATCTCAATGACACAATTGCACATACTTGAGTCTAGACAATAACTTAGGACAAATTCGGATTAATACTCCTTTTGTCTTTATTTTCATTTCGATTTTTAATAAGTTTTAGAGCAGGAAAATGCCACCTGTTATATTTCGAGGAAGAGGAAGGGGAAGAAGAGGCAGAGGAGATATCGTGACACATCACGATCACGAAGCTGGACCGTCAGGTACAAGACCTCCTTCAATGACAAGGAGCGAAGAACCACAACGACGAAGAGACCTTTACGAACCCGCGAGGCATTCCACCTCGCACAGCTCGACGCCATCATACCGGCACTCCTTTGGGCCAAACTCAGAGAATGATCCCAACAACCCACAACCTTCCTTCATACCTCTACAACGTTCGGTATCACACCGAAACTACGACGACCCTACTCCATACTTCATAGGTCAGTTTAATCCAGCTGACTACATACAGGAACCTTCGGGCTTTGTCCCACTAGGGCCACAAGATCACTTCTCCGAAGACCATATGGATGAAGATACCGATCCAACTGAACCTGCTCGTGGTACGCCAACGCATCCGATAGAAGTCTCTGATGGGTCATCCTTCGATGGCACACCCTATCAGGGACCAGATAGTTTCCAAGCGTTGTTTGACCGACATGAGTGGTACTACACCACCTCAACAGACATCACAACAACCGCGACATCCACAGGATCCCTCTGAGGATTCACGCTTTGTGGCAGTTACGCCACCACCTCCGCCACCGGCGCAACCAGTAATGCCTGATCCGCCAAGGCGTAGGAGGACAAATGCTCGTATGTCCACACGAGGAGGAGGGGGTATCCACTTCAGCAACCCTCGACACTCTAGTAGTAGCCACTATCCGCCACTACAAGAAGAAGGACCTTCAAGTCCTATACAGGAGGCGAACTCCGCACCAGCTGCACCAAATTCGCCACCATTTGGGTATGACCAACCTATACCTGCTTACACGGGTCCAACGGCTTACAACCCGTTCGAACCGTCACAAGCACATTACAACTACAATTATGAGCGCGACCCATATGTGGTGTCGGCTAGATATAATGCACGCTACCCTGACGGAGCACATGGAAACATGGGAGCTCCGGACTACTCAGCTCATGGGTATCCAATACCTCCCAGACCTCCAGTTCCGCAACAAGCGCCACAACACGTTTCTCTCCTCCTGAACAGGAAGAGATACTCCATCGACTAGATCGTGTGGAGAGAGAGTTCGAGGAAGAGAAAAAGAGCCACCGAGGATTTCTCAAAGGCTTGGCGAACCTACTAAAGGGCAAAAAGAAGAAACGTGACCATTAGCCCTTAATAGTTGTACTAATGTAATTTCTACTTTAAAAGAAGTCCTTACATGGACATTTATCGTATTTCAGTCCCTACGTGGACTTATCTTTTAGTCCTTGCATGGACACTTATCTCATGTTAGTCCCTGCGTGGACTTGTCACTTATTTTAAACCTCTATGGAGGTATGTACTATTTGAAGGACCCGTTTAGGGCAATATGTGATTGTATTTGAGATTATGGAATGTATGTTATGAGTTTTGTTTTAATATGTATGAAATAAATCAAAACCATTCCTTTTAAATTGATCTGCCTAAATAAAGAATCTTACGAGTGAAACCTAGCCTGGTGTCTTTTAAGATCCGGTCAAGATGGTAGGACTTAATTAAAAGATTCAGATTCCTTGTTAACCGCTGCAAGCATGTTAACAATCATGGCAGATGTGATTCGTTAAAATCACGCGCGTCATTCTTATACAATAATCCTTTAAGGATTTCAAAACCCAAATAAATGATTTATAAATCGTGGGTTAAATCACCAATGAAGGTGATCAATCTTATTTAAACATCCATTAGTGATGTAGTGCCTACGGGCCAATCTTATTTAAACATCCATTAGTGATGTAGTGCCTACGGGCCAATCTTATTAAAACATCCATTAGTGATGTAGTGCCTACGGGCCAAACCTTATTAAATCATCCATTTAGTGATGTAGTGCCTACGGGCCAACTATATTAAAACATCCATTAGAGGTGTAGTGCCTATGGGCCGTAATAATTGTCTTACAAAGACAAAAGACAGTGGTGGTCTATGACTCCCTGCCAGAAAGGGGTAAAAGAACTACGGTTCAAATCTCTATGCCTTTGATTCTCTCAAATCTCGGCTAATAGTATAAAACATCCTCGTGATTAGGCTTTATGCCGCCAATATTATTGATATAGCTAAAATAGGATATATTCAAATCCTAAGATTTAATGAGTAATAAGTTAACCAAATATGGTCTCTGTTACCATGGTTGACAAATCGTCATGAAAGACAATTATATAATAATCTCCTGAATAAAATTTTGTTATCTTCTGTAACAGATTCAAGTTACAATGGCGGATCCCAATGGAGAGAATAGCCATACTAATGAAGATGACTACGACAATGCGCCAGTGCATTTGACAGGCGCACAGCTAAAGGCTCTAATTGACAATGCTGTCCAGGCAGCTCTTGATCGTCAATACACTGAGTCCCAAGGCAGAACCGTATCAAAACCACCCTCCAAACCGAAGACACACTCCAAACCACCCTCTCAACCCAAGAAAGATGACGACAACCACTCGTCAGCTGAAAATAGTATTCGTTGTGAACGAGAGTACACTGATGCATCTGGTGCCAAGGGTTGCACCTACAAGTACTTCGTGTCTTGTAAGCCCCGAGAATTCACAGGGGAAAAGGGTGTTGTTGACTGTATCACCTGGCTGGATGAGATGGACACTATTGTGGACATCAGTGGGTGCGCAGGGAAGGATGTGGTGAAGTTTGTGTCCCAGTCATTTAAGGGCGAGGCCCTGGCATGGTGGAGAGCGTTGGTGCAGGCATCAGGTAAGTCTGCTTTATACAAGATGACATGGGAGGAATTTATTGCTCTCATTAAGGAAAACTACTGCCCTCAGCATGAGGTTGAGAAGATTGAGGCTGACTTTGTGTCACTGGTGATGACGAACCTGGATTGCCAGGCTTATTTGACGAGCTTCAATACAATGTCTCGCCTGGTTCCGTACCTTGTGACACCAGAGGCTAGAAGAATCGCCCGTTTCATTGGGGGCTTGGAGCCTGCGATAAAGGCTAGCGTGAAGGCCTCTCGGCCGACGACCTTCAGGTCAGTTACTGACCTCTCCTTGTCTCTAACTTTAGATGCTGTCCGTCTGAGGACGCTAAGGAGCAAGGAGGCTGAGAAGAGGAAACGTGAGTCACGAAAATCTGGAAAGAAGCACCGTGGAAACGGTGACGGCAAGAGAGGGGCTGAGACGAAGAAAGATGGGCAAGCTGGTGAAAGGCCCAACTGCAAAATCTGCAAGAAACCCCACTCTGGGAAGTGCAGGTTTGCATCGAATTCACAGTCACAACCAAAGACTCCTTCCTGTGGACTGTGCAAGTCCAAGGATCATAAGACTGTGGAATGCAAGAAGATCAAGGATGCAACCTGCTATGGTTGTAACGAAAAGGGGCATATCAAGAGTAACTGCCCTAAGAATGCCAGGAAGGCGGAGGAGACCAAGAAGACAAATGCTAGAGTCTTCCGCATGGATGCAAAGGAGGCAGTACAGAACGACAATGTGCTTACAGGTACTTTTCTCGTAAATAATATATTTGCAAGAGTACTTTTCGATTCTGGCGCTGATAAGTCCTTTGTAGACCAAAAGTTTTGTAAACTATTGAACATGCCAATCAAAACCCTAGATATGAAATACGAGGTAGAGTTAGCAGACGGCACGATAGAAACCGTCTCCACTGTGCTAGAGGGATGTGAAATGTCCATTAAGAACCATTCTTTTCCCTTATCTCTACTTCCCTTCAAACTAGCGGGTTTCGACATTGTTCTAGGCATGGACTGGTTATCCCATAATCAGGCCCAAATCATTTGCGGCAAAAGGCACATAGTACTAAAGACTCCGAGTGGTGAATCGCTTACCATTCGAGGAGATACGCAGTACGGATTGCCCGAGGATGTATCTATGCTCAAAGCTTCTAGGTGTTTGAACAGAGGCTGTGTAATTTACATGGCTCAGGTAATAATTGAAGAACCTAAGCCGAAGATCGAGGATCTTCCTGTCATTTCTGAATATCCCGAAGTTTTTCCTGAAGAACTACCTGGTTTGCCACCAGATAGACAAGTGGAATTCAGAATAGATATCATACCTGGAGCAGCTCCGATAGCAAGAGCACCTTACAGGCTAGCTCCTACTGAAATGAAGGAACTGAGAACCCAGTTGGATGAACTGCTGGCGAAAGGTTTTATCAGACCTAGTTCATCTCCCTGGGGAGCACCAGTCCTATTTGTAAAGAAGAAGGACGGATCGATGCGGTTGTGCATCGACTATCAAGAGCTAAATAAAGTTACCATAAAGAATAGATATCCTTTGCCGAGGATCGATGATCTATTCGATCAGCTGCAAGGAGCAAGCTATTTCTCGAAGATCGACTTGAGGTCGGGCTATCATCAGCTAAGGGTCAGAGATGAGGATGTACATAAGACAGCATTTAGGACTCGCTATGGTCATTACGAGTTCCTAGTGATGCCTTTTGGGCTCACAAATGCACCGGCTGCGTTCATGGATCTCATGAATTGCGTCTGCAAGCCATATTTGGACAAATTTGTCATAGTCTTCATCGACGATATCCTTATATATTCCAAGAACCAAGCTGACCACGAGAAGCACCTCTGTTGCATTCTCGAATTACTACAGCGTGAGAAACTCTACGCCAAATTCTCGAAATGCGAATTCTGGCTACGAGAGGTTCAGTTTTTAGGTCACGTTGTGAGTGAGCGTGGTATCCAAGTGGATCCCGCTAAGGTAGAGGCAGTCATGAACTGGCAAGAGCCAAAGACGCCTACCGAAATTCGTAGTTTCCTGGGGTTAGCAGGATACTACAGAAGATTTATTGAGAATTTTTCGAGGATTGCTGCGCCCTTAACCTCCCTAACCAAGAAAAAGGAAAAGTTTATTTGGGGCCCAAAGCAGCAAGAGTCCTTCGAAGTTCTGAAGCAGAAGCTAAGCAACGCACCTGTGTTGACACTACCTGAAGGTGCAGATGAATTCGTAGTTTACTGTGATGCATCACACACAGGCATGGGGTGTGTGCTTATGCAGAAGGGCAAGGTGATTGCCTATGCTTCAAGGCAATTAAAGGTGCACGAAAAGAATTACACCACCCATGATTTGGAGTTGGGTGTCGTTGTATTTGCACTAAAATTGTGGAGGCATTACCTTTATGGTATTAAATTTGTGATTTATTCTGATCACAAAAGCCTCCAGCACCTGTTCAATCAGAAAGAGTTGAACATGAGGCAGCGTCGTTGGATGGAAACCTTGAATGACTATGATTGCGAGATCAGGTACCATCCCGGCAAGGCGAATGTAGTCGCTGATGCCTTGAGCAGGAAAGAAAGGGTAAAACCTATTCGAATCAATGCCAAGAGCATTGAGGTCAAGAACAATTTGATTGAAAGGATATTAGCTGCACAGCGAGAGGCTGTGTTGGAAGCTAATTACCCTAATGAAAAGTTAGGAGTAACTGAGGAGCAGTTGACTCTTAGCAAGGATGGAATCCTTAGACTGAACGGACGTATATGGGTTCCGATTTATGGAGGACTACGAGATGTTATCCTCCAGGAAGCCCATAGTTCCAAATATTCTGTCCATCCTGGTGCAGACAAGATGTATCAAGATTTAAAGGCGAACTATTGGTGGATAGGCTTGAAAAAGTCTGTGGCCGCCCATGTAGCAAAGTGCTTGACTTGTGCTCAAGTCAAAGCCGAGCACCAAAAGCCGTCTGGCTTGCTACAACAGCCTGAGCTTCCCGAGTGGAAGTGGGAATGCGTAACTATGGACTTCATAACCAAGTTACCCAAAACCAGGAAAGGAAACGATACAATATGGGTCATAGTCGATAGGCTGACTAAATCAGCTCATTTCTTACCCATCAAGGAAACGTATAGCTCCGACATGCTAGCCCAACTTTATGTTGATAAGATTGTAGCTTTACACGGCATACCTGTGACTATTATCTCCGACAGGGATACCAGGTACACGTCTCATTTCTGGAAGAGTTTCCAGCAATCTTTGGGCACGCGTTTGAACTTCAGTACGGCTTACCATCCACAGACGGACGGTCAGAGTGAGTGTACCATTCAAACGCTAGAAGACATGCTTCGTGCATGTGCGATCGATTTAGGTGGTAACTGGGATAAGAACCTACCCCTAATCGAATTCTCCTACAATAATAGCTACCATACCAGCATAAAGGATGCGCCTTTCGAGGCATTATACGGTAGGAAATGTAGATCGCCTGTTTGTTGGGCGGAAGTAGGAGAGGTCCAATTATCGGGACCAGAGATAGTTTTCCAGACGACGGACAAGATTGTCCAGATTCGGGAACGTCTCAAGGCTGCCCGTGACAGGCAGAAAAGCTACGCCGATCCAAAACGTAAGGATCTTCACTTCGAAGTAGGTGAGAAGGTGTTGCTTAAAGTATCGCCCTGGAAGGGGGTGATGCGTTTCGGCAAGAAGGGCAAACTGAGTCCGAGATACATAGGACCTTTTGAGGTCATTGAACGTGTCGGATCAGTCGCCTATAAGTTGAACTTGCCTGAAGAGCTCAATGGAATTCACAATGTGTTCCACATCTGCAATCTCAAAAAGTGCTTCGCCGATGAATCATTGGTGATTCCACACACGGATGTGCATATAGATGAGAGCTTAAAGTTTGTAGAAAAACCTTTGTCGATTGAAGATCGACAGGTGAAAAAGCTTCGCAGAAAGCACGTACCGATTGTAAAAGTCAAATGGGATGCTCGTAGAGGTCCCGAATATACGTGGGAAGTCGAAGACACAATGAAAGAAAAGTACCCCTATTTATTTGAGTAAATCTCGGGTCGAGATTTATTTTAAGGGGGTGAGGATGTAACACCTCGAAATTTTGTGTCCAATAATGTGTTAACACGTGTCGTTTGTTTACACGTGGCATTGATATTAAATAAAGGACTAATATTGACAAACCTTGAAAGTATATAAATTCGAGGGTTATAAATGTCAAACAAGGGTAAATATACTATATAGTAACCCTAAATGGTGCTTGTACCTTCAAACGAATAAATCATGGATCGTACGGAAGCGAAACGCGGAAGAAAGTGAGTGATTACAAGCTACAGGGGTTAACTGTGTCAACATGTTTAATTATACCTCTGAGTGACCCTTTAACGCTCCCGAGGCTTTGTAACAGTTTTATACGCTCACTAGAACATACTGTATAAATTCCGCGAAGTTCCGTTTTAAAACGAGAAAGTTATGATCGAATTCGTATGAGAAGGGTTAAAAGCGTCAACAATGAAAGTTAAGACTTTCTGAATAATTAATAAACTAACCGGGGACTTAACAACGCGGGTAAATAACAAGAGGTCCTTAGTTGTAATTAACCGAGGGCCAAACCGCAAAGTTACCCCTTCAAACCCGAAAGGTCAGGTTAATAATTACGAAAGATTTCGTTATTAATTATCAGGATTTCGTAATCATTACAAAAGATTTTAAAAACCTGAAATTTTAACCTCTCGCGACCCGCGTAAGGATTAGGCTTAAGTTGAGGCGGGCCGCGAGCCACCTAAGATACGCGCCTGATATTTGAATCTCAGGCGACCCGCATTAAACATGCATGGAACTCCCATGCGGGCCGCATTAGACGCCCAGATGCAGAATGTTTGTAGTTTCTTGCCTTTTGAGCTTGTGAACGATCAAAACGCCAATAAATGAGGCATGGGCACCCTATACTCGACCCATAGCTCTATGGGACACCTGCCCATCATCCATGATCAGTGTAGGTTGTTGTGTAATGATCTTGAGGGCTTTGTTGCACTATATTTGGCTCATAACATTCACACAACTCAAACACTCAACTACTGATCATTCTAAAGCTCCCAAGCATTCCTCTCTGCTCTCTAAGCAAGATACAACTTCTGTAAGTCGTTCAAATCCATTTTGGTCTTATATTTCCATAGATTTAGCTCATAAACTCAACCGTCGTAACTAACGGTTGTCATAACGATAATTCACAAATGGTCCAGTGAATTGTCGGATCAAAAGTAGTTTTGAGTTGGTATTTATGTGGGTAATAAACCCCTAAAAGGGTTCCCTCTGATCACCACTCTAACTATGTCAAATATCGAGTCAAACGTGCACTTAAAAAGTCAACAGAAAGTCGTTTTGCCATTTTGTACATAATCTGTAATGTATATGCTATGAAACCTGTTTCGGTAATCATAAAACATGATAAAAAGTATATAAACTTGTTTACGCTCGTTTGAATCGACCGTTTGCTATATTGACCCGGTTCGGAGCCGAATGTCGCAAAAGTTTGACTTTTGCTTTGACTTCAGTTCTGACCCGTTTTAGTGAGGTATAGATATGCCTTAGGACTCTCTTAGGACCAGGTTACATGATGGTATAAACCTCTGTGATTGGTTCAAGAGTTATCCGAGTCTTTTGCGCATTTCCGTTAATCGCCTAAAAGTTGACCGTAACGGCCTTTTGAAAACGAAACGAGTATTTCGGACACGTGAACGGACCAGAACCTTGCTTATTAAATTATAAGCATGTCCTTAAAGTTTCACGTCAATCCGAGGTCTAGAATGAGAGTTACGCTAAATGGCGCATTTATAAGAAACTTTTGTAATAAAAGGCGCAATTAGCATAACACCTATCTAAACCAAGATTTCGTCACCAAAACTTTTACCCACTGTTATAAAATAATATTTTGGGAATTTTAGAGATTTTTAATAATTTTTACCTTGCTCATAACCTGCGGTTATGGCTACGGTTCGGTAAATACCGAATATACCCTTTTCAGCCAAAACTTGAGTTCTACAAGGTCTTTTGACCCGATTCCAGTTGCTACTGATTTTAAATAATAAATAAAGTATTTTAGACTTTATAAACTGTTCGGGAAACTCAGATTTCCTGTAGAACTCGAAAAGCTCTTTAAAAGTCTTTAAAATGACCGGAAAACCCCTACGGGGCGTAATATTAACTTAAACTCGTTACGAGCATCACGGAAGGTATCCTACTGATACCACAACCTCTTTAAGGCATATTGACTTAGGAAATAAGCGTAAGACTCTCATGGTTAACCGTTTCGCCTATTGCGCGCACGGTTCGGCTTATGAAACTAGTTTTCGTAAATTAGCCGATACGGGTCAAATTATATTATTTGGACCCCAAAATCCAGAGTGTGAACCTTGAACCCATATAAAACAAGTCTCTGAACTTGTTTGGGGCAGAATCACATTCCATTCTCGGTTTTCGCCTTTTCGCGCGATTAAACCATATTTATATACCGGAACCAACCGGTCTAGGCTACGGCCAATATAAAGACCCGTTAGGATTCTAAGAGGTTAATTAAAACCTTCGTTCCAGATTAGGAGCCCAGTAAAAGCTATCAGTGATTTAATCAAACTAAGGAATAATACTTGCAAAGGTAAATACTTTAACTTATTTCCCCTATACGGGCTTGGGTTACGGTATGTTAATACCGCTTGATTGAGCATTATATTTTTCCATCGCTTAGGTGGTTAATTAAATAATATGATCGGCTCATTTAAACAGTTTTGTTTCTTAAAAGCCTTTGGGGGGGTTTAATGACCGTTGTCCCGGATATCCTTGGCATCATTTTACGAAATGGCCATGACCATCGACATCCCGGTGTAGGCGTACACCCGGTATACATTGTCGACATTAAATTAAAAGACGTAGCCGTTGGTTTTTATACTACGGTTTTACGCAATGTGGTGTGTCTATAAATCTTTAACCCGGCACGACCCGGGCTACTGAACGCATAAAAGAACATGTAAAACGTTCACAAGATTTTAATAATTTTCCCAAGTTATAAAAGAGTTTGTGCCTTGTGCATTCAAATCAATTTTAATAAACATTTTCAAATGTGTCAGTTGAACGTATTTACCAGTGTAAACTGACGTATTTTTCCCCAAAAGATTAAGTGCAGGTACTATACGAAATTGGCTGGTATTAGCTTCCTAAGCATCACGAATAGTCTCGCAAACTCGATGCCGAATCTGAATGAACAATATTTTATTATTTTGATCCGCTGTGGATACATTCGACTTCTGTAATACATTTGATATTACAACCAGAGGTTGAAGTATATATATTTATCTTTAAGCTTCCGCTGTGCATTTATATAATTGTGTGGTTTGACTATATTGTTGCCAACATCGTCACGGTAATCCCCCACCGGGCCCACCGGTGAAACACGTGGAAATCGGGGTGTGACAAATGCCTAGTATAAGCTAGCATGTGAAGTTAAATGTTAAATAATGGATGAACATGTGTAGAGTTTGATAATAACATGATTAATGATAAACAAACATGAGAAGATATATATTGAAGAAGGATTTCGTAAGATGGGATAGTTGATAGTATGATTGGGGTTGAATTATGCATTAGAGTTGCACTCTATATTTGAATGATAAGGTGTATACCATGTGTCGGATTAGTGACTAAATGGTAATTTGGATATGGATATACACTAAATGGGTGGTTTGTGGACTTATTAGTAAAGAACGATGTTGAGATTATGTTAAATTACTAGCTTTGAATGTGAATGTCAATTGTAGGATCATGAGAGCTTTAGTTTGTATTGATTTAGTTGCATATGTGCAAGATGTAACTTGATGATCACGTGGTTGAAAACATATTGCATAATAAGTATGAAATGTATATAGTGTCATTAGTATAAGCCTAACATAATGACACAAATATAGGAGGTTAAGTCGAAAGTTCATATATAAACCATTGACTTCTGAAAGTCAACTATGCATAAGAAGCATAACTAGACTTGTTGCCATAATTGTAAGATTTTAGAAAGTCATATGGTCTATGTTATATCAATACTTGCTATATAGAATGACATGATGAATTATATGAGCTTAAAAGGATGTGATTTTGAATATATGCCTTATGTTTGTTAGAATTGACTAATGAAGGTCAAATGTGAGATATGCATTTGTTATGATCGTTGATATGTAATATCTCGTATGCTAACAAGGATGTAAATGTGGTGACATGTATGGATAAGCATTTAGTCAAAGTGACGTAAGCACGGAAGGCACAAGGGTCAAAAGGACACAAGAAAGCGAACGCGAATACGGACGCAAAAAGGTAAGTGATCCCGACTCACTTCTTAGTGTAAATGTAGAATTTTAATATTTATATGTGTGGATAAGAATCATGCAAGGGATATGTAATGATTGTGAGTTTTAAGTTAAGTGTTATTTTAGTGTAACACCCCGTGTTTTCCAAAAGTCAAAGTCAAAGTCAAGTGTTGACTGTTATTGGAATTAAAGATTAATAAAGATTAATTTCATTTTAGTTTCATTTTGATTTTCGTATTATTTGGAGTAAGTGTTGTATAATTAAACTAATCGACCGATAATCGAACTGTGAATCAACGACCGACTGTGAATGGTAGGAAGTAACAACGCAATAAAGCTAATCAAATCAATCATCAAACGCAAGTGTGGGGATTTTAGTACTTTTTATACGTGTGTGTGTGCCTTATGTGTTATTTGTGCATGTTTACTTTTATGATAAAGTGTGTGGTGAATCAATCAAATCAATCAAGACTCGAAGGTGAATCAAACTCAATCGAAACCGACTTTGGAAACAAGTTGTAAGGATGCTTGTATGTTAGATATAGTAGTTGGGACTAAAAGTAATTTGATTAGGAATTCTATCATCCTCAAATTATCATTCATCGAACTCGAAATATCGAAAATCGTCGCGAAACACTCAAAATCAGGCAAGCCGTTCGAACAGGGCAACCTGATCGAACAGGCTAGCCGATCGAACAGGGCAACCTGATCGAACAGGCTAGCCGATCGAACAGGACTGTTCGATCGGACAGCTACTCGATCAGGAATGCTGTTCGATCAGCTAACCTTTCCTCTTTTGGAAGCCTATAAATAGGGCTGTCTTTGTCATACTTTCCACTTTTGGAAAAGTTCTGACCGATCAGCCTCTTCTTCTCACTAAATCCAAGATTTCTCTCAAACCTGTAAGTATTTCACTCTAATCTTTGTACGTTTTTGTTCATTAATCGATTCTCCATCTTTCTATCTTTCAAAATCTGAATTTCATCCATGAAATCACCAAGATCCAGGTGTTCTTGAGTGATGTCATCATGGTGTTCTTGGTGTTCCTCAAGAACTTCATGTTTTTGACTTCATTCAGCCATGAATAAGCTAGATCTAACCGATTTCCACATCAATAACCTAAAATCTTCCAAGGATCTTAACATTTCACGGTGGAAAAGGATTGGAAGATGGGTTTTCATCTATCTTTCAACTCTTTTACACTCAAGCCGGTGAAAACGAGCTTGAACCGATTTATAAATCAATCTAAACAAACACAGAGTTCAAGATTCGGGTTCTACCAAGAGATGTACCGATTCCGGGTTAAACGTTAAGCTTAGGTTCCAAACCGTCTCTGACCGGGTTTGGGTGATTCCTGCTCGAGTCAGTAGGCCAAGTAGGGACTTCAGCTTTGTGGTTCAACTCGTAGTCAAAATATCTCTAAAGCATCCACAATTAACGGGAATAACCAAGTGTTAAGTGAGAGGTTAACCGAATCGAGAAGCTGGCCGAACGGCTAGGCTGTTCGATCGAACAGCCCAACCGAACGACTATGCCAGCCGATCGGCTAGGCTAACCGATCGACTAGCACTTAGGCCCTCAAACTCAAGGTGTATTATTGACAAAGTGATGTTCGATCGACTACGCCAGCCGATCGGCTAGGCTAACCGATCGACTACCACTTAGTCCCACCAACTCACAAAAGTGTAGTATTGACGAGGTTCTGTTCGATCGATCGAGCCACTCGATTGTAAACATTACTGCTCGAATCATGAGATACTATACTTCAACACTTAGACTTTTCAAAACATTGGAATGTCACCCGATCGAACATGCCAGCCGATCGAGTGACATACTTGAAAACAACGAAGTGCTAACCGATCGGTTGGGCTAACCGATCGAATAGCTGTTCGATCGGCCAACTTGAAAGGTAGTACAAACCATCGTACACAAACACATCCTTCACATCAAAGGAAGAAACAATCCACTTGAAGGAACCAGCCGATCGAGTCAGCCAGCCGATCGAATGGATGTTCGAACGGATTTTTCAAACCAATCGAACAGCCCACTCGATCGAACTGCTGTCCGATCGAATGGCCTACTCGATCCAAGTAACATTGTTTACCTTTTTCGCGTTACTCATCATTGTGTTATCGAACTATTCAGGCTAATCTATTCTCAGTGCTCCCTTCAATCCACAATCAATCACTGTGAGTATACTCGATCCCTTTTTGCTTTCTGCACTTTTGGGTGTTACATACGTAATCTACCAAATTCACAAACAACTCAAACTATTTGAACGCTAACCTACTTGCATGTATTACTTGTCTAAATGATTGCTGTTTATTATGTTTACACGTGGAGTGCTATCTACCTGCTTTAGCAACGTAGTACTATAGTTTGGACTCAGCACCCGTTCACACGGGGGTTGCTAAGGACAATTACCTGCATGGATTACGGTGGTAATCATGTATTGCGAACTGTCTCGGACAGTCAACCCGAAGTCATTGGTATCGATGGTCCCATGTTGATAATTTACATGCATCGTTTGCCCTTGTGTACGTGCTTGGTTATGCGTAAACTATTCGAACTCTATATGCTATATCAAACTTGTGTACTCACCTTTACATTATATGTATTGACTTTTATTTTAACGTATGTGACAGGTGTTTAAGCTACTAGCGTGCTAGGGAAGCGAGGCAATAATAAACTTCTAGGAGCCTGTGACCTTAGGACAGTGTCCACGTACCTGTTCCAGGGCCATAATTATCTGTAGATCTTGCACTGGCACCTGTAGTCAGTAAGATCCACAGTAGTCGTCCAGAGGTCTTAAAACAATATTTACATTTGGTCTGTAATAATTAAGAATATGAGTTGTCGGAACAGTTCCCATATTGTTTAGTTGATTTCTATGATAACTGGTTATTATTTGGGACACGGTATGGGACGTGTTATATAACTGAATTGTATGATAGTTGTTGTGGAAACTTCTGAACAATCTGTTTCGCTCAGTGCCGCGCCCCGATGATTCCGCCATCGGTTGGGGTGTGACAGATTGGTATCAGAGCCATAACTATAGGGAATTAGGTCAGACACGATCTAGTCCGGATCGCTGTCTTAGAAACCTAGACTATAGTTAGGAACCAAGAGACCAAGTTTATGTGCTTATTTTATGTTGTTTCCTTCTATTCTATCATTACATCCGAACTCCGAGCCAAATTTTGTAATTTGGACGGGATTAGGAGTGAAATCCGCAAATTCCTGCCTGAAAATACAAAATTTTTGCCAATTATTTTGTGCGATTTTTTTTACAAAACAGGGGAAAGATATACCAAATTCGGGGCTGAAACCCATGAATTGATGAAAACTTCCTCTAAATTTTCTTAAAACAAGGAAGAAATTTCTAAGCTAGGGGTGAAACCCTAACCTTGGCAGTTTTTCCAATTTTATTCTATCTCGCCAAGGCAAATGACGGACTCCAACGACCTGAACTCATGAGTATGGCCTAGAATGCGCATGCATAATGCCCAAGAATCGAGGCAGAAACATGTCCCCTAGAGTCGAAAGTGACGACAAGTCAACTGCGAATAGTTAAATTGCCATGGTTAGTCAAAGTCTAGTAGCCGCAGACAATCCATTTTCCGATTTGAGTGTTGCTTTGTTGATTTTATATGATTTACCTGTTTACGTGCTTTAAGATTTGTTGGTTGCTCCATTTGCTATCAATCAGCGTGACTCTTGTTGCTATCCTACCTCGATACGAATTCCTGTTGATGTGATCTAAACGAGAGTAGTGTGCTATGCTACGCTATACAATTAAGTTAGACGATACAATGTGGTGCTATCCGATACGCAAAACGAATGACACTCGACTTATGGTTATAGGTTTCTGTTTTCTGACCGCCTCTATGATGAAAGTGTGTACGTGTTTAGGGAATTAATTGCTCTATTTGCTTAATTGCTTATGCGCTCTAATTGTTTATGTGCCCTAATTGCTTCTGTGCTTATGTGCCTCTATGATTATGTGCTTATGTGATTATATGCGTTACGTGACGAGAGATGTGACGTGATTCTAAGCTTTAGTAAACTAAGGCGTGCGAGATTCGAATTCGTTGTGTTGAGCCCTATGGCGATGTCTATTGCAGACCATGTCGTCATCATCAAGGCCTCGTCAACGCCTTACTCGTCGGGAGAAGAGAGATCGTCGTCTTGCTGCTATCCTCTCTAAAACAGTAGCAAAGGCTGTGAGTGAAGTATTCGAGAACGCAAGCAAGTCATCTGAGGAATCCCGAACCCTCACGCCCAAAGACTCCAACAAAGCTACTTTTAGCTTCAAACAATTCAAGGCATGTGGGCCAAAAGAGTTTACCGGTGAAGATGGCCCTACGGCTCTGTTTCATTGGTTTGACTCTGTGGAAGTTACCCTTCGTCAAAGCGGATGCCCAGATCACCTCCGTACTCTCAATGCCACCGGTGTCTTCCAGTCGCGAGCTTTGGACTGGTGGACCGCAGAAAGGAACAAGCGCGGGAACGACGCTGCATACGAGCTGACGTGGAAGGAGTTGAAATCGATCATGATGGACGAGTTCTGTCCTCCCCACGAACGCCAAAAGTTGGAGGATGAGTTCTGGAGTATCAAGCAGAAGGAGGGAGACAATGCTGGTCTCACCGCTCGTTTCAAGCAATTGAGTATCATATGTCCCGACCAGGTCAAGACTTCCGACATGACCATCAAGAAATACATCCGTGCTCTTCCGGATTGTGTCGCAGATTTTGTTCACGCCGCCAAACCCGCAACGATCGAGGAAACCTACCTACTCGCTGCTGAGATTAACGACAAGCGAGTTAAGGCTGGTGTCTGGGATAAACAAACCAAGTCCTTGCATCAAGTTACTACTGCATCAACCGACAACCCTACTGCTCAAGCTTCCAAGTCCTCGAGAAGAAGAAAGAAGAACAAGAGTTGTGCTGCTGCAACCAATGCTACTCCTCTTCAGTCAGTACCGCCACAACAGCAACAACCACAGCGCACTGCGCCAGTGATCAATGCGCCGCCAGCAAAGCGTGCGTACACCGGCCCCCACCCACTCTGTGCTACATGTTCTTATCATCACCCGGTGGGTGTGGCCTGCCGATTCTGCGCTCACTGTAACGTCTACGGGCATTTCACTGCGAGTTGTCGCTATGGTCCCCGTCAAGCTCAAGCTCAAGCTGCTGTTAACCAGGCTCTACTCCCTGCTCCTCAAGCTCCTCAAGCTGCACAGGCCCCAACAAACAATGTTCGGACCTGCTTCGCATGTGGTGACCCTAACCACTTCGCAAACCGGTGCCCGAACAGGGTGGTGAAACAAGAAGCTCAACAACCCCAGCAACAACAACAACAGCCTCAACAACAAGCCGCTCACGCCAGAACTTTCAACATCAACGCACGTCAGGCTCAAGCTGACAACAACGTGGTCAATGGTACGTTCCTTGTGAATGGTATATATGCATCATGTTTGTTTGATACTGGAGCCGATAACTGCTTTGTGTCAATTGAATTTGAGAAACTTCTTAGACGTAAGCGCTCTTATCTTTCGACACCCTTCGAAGTAGAAGTCGCTACCGGAAGAACCACTGCTGTCAATTCTGTACTCCGTGATTGTACTCTCGAGCTCAACAACCATATATTCCCGATTCATCTCATTCCAATGCAACTCGGGAGTTTCGATGTCATAGTAGGCATGGACTTTCTTCGTGAAAACCGTGCTGAAATTGTGTGTTCCGATAAGATGATTCGTTTTGTGCTAGCTAGTGGTGATACTCTATGTGTTTATGGTGAAACTACTGCGAAAGATCTCAAACTCATGTCCTGTCTTCAAGCTCGCAAATATCTCCGCAAGGAATATCGAGCCTTCTTGGCCAACATTATAGTAGCAGAGACGGATAAGAAAAAGAAAGTTGAAGTCAAGGATGTTCCTGTTGTCCGAGAATTTCCTCAGGTGTTCCCTGATGACCTTCCTGGATTACCTCCAAGTCGTGATATCGACTTTCGAATCGACCTTATTCCAGGAGCCAACCCAGTGGCAAAAGCTCCGTATCGACTCGCTCCCTCTGAGATGCGAGAACTCTCAAATCAACTCCAAGAGTTACTTGAAAAAGGCTTCATTCGCCCGAGCACTTCTCCATGGGGCGCGCCAGTCCTTTTTGTTAAAAAAAAAGGACGGGTCGTTCCGGATGTGCATCGATTACCGGGAATTGAACAAGCTGACCATCAAGAACCGATACCCCTTACCAAGAATCGATGACCTGTTTGACCAATTACAAGGTGCTCAGTGTTTCTCCAAGATTGATCTACGTTCAGGCTACCATCAGTTGCGGATTCAAGAGGAAGACATACCCAAAACCGCTTTTCGAACCCGATACGGCCACTACGAATTTGTTGTCATGCCTTTTGGTTTGACCAACGCACCCGCGGTCTTTATGGATCTAATGAATCGCGTGTGTAAACCGTTCTTAGACCGTTTTGTCATTGTATTTATCGACGATGTCCTGATCTATTCCAGATCGAGGGCCGAACATGCGCAGCATTTGCGATTGGTTCTCGAGTTGCTTCAGGGAAACCAACTCTACGCCAAATTCTCCAAGTGTGAGTTCTGGTTAGAGGAGGTTCAATTTCTGGGTCACATTGTGAATAGTCGGGGTATACACGTTGATCCTGCAAAGATTGAGGCAGTCAAGGGATGGGTTACGCCAAAGAATCCGTCAGAAGTTCGCTCTTTTCTCGGATTAGCTGGTTACTATCGGCGATTCATCGAAGGATTCTCAAAGATTGCTGTACCGCTTACCTCCCTTACTCATAAAGACAAGCCTTTTGTGTGGGGAACCGCGCAGGAAACTGCTTTCCAAACCCTCAAACACATGCTGTGCCATGCACCAGTTCTTACACTGCCGGACGGAAGCGATGACTTCGTTGTCTATTGTGATGCTTCAAACCTTGGACTTGGCTGTGTTCTCATGCAACGAGACAAGGTTATAGCTTACGCATCTCGACAGCTCAAAATCCACGAGAAGAACTATACAACCCATGACCTTGAGCTAGGCGCCGTTGTCTTTGCCTTAAAGATTTGGCGACACTACCTGTATGGTACAAAGTGTACGATCTTCACCGATCACAAGAGCCTACAACATATCTTTAACCAGAGAGAACTCAATATGCGTCAACGCCGATGGGTAGAACTCCTCAACGATTACGACTGTGAGATCCGTTATCACCCAGGCAAGGCGAATGTAGTTGCAGACGCCCTCAGCAGAAAGAATTACGTGATAGGTGTTCGAAACATCCAGGCTCAGTATAACCTCGAAGCTCTCATCCGCGAAGCACAACACGCATGCTTCAACGAGCGTACGTTGAAGAAAGAACGAATCTATCACGATGGAACTCAGCTCGTGAGCAAAGCCAACGGGATATTTTATTATCTGGACCGAATCTGGGTTCCGAGGAGGACAGATTTGCGAAAGATCATCATGAACGAAGCTCACAAATCCCGATATTCCATTCATCCCGGTGCGGACAAAATGTACCAGGACCTTCGCTACAAGTACTGGTGGCCTGGGATGAAAAGGGATATTGCTCTATATGTTGGTAGCTGTTTAACTTGTGCAAGAGTCAAGGCTGAACACCAAAGACCTTCAGGCTTACTCGAACAACCGCCGATACCCGTATGGAAGTGGGAAAGCATAGCTATGGATTTCATAACTAAGCTTCCGACCACGCCATCAGGTCACGACAGTATTTGGGTTATAGTCGACCGTCTAACCAAATCAGCTCACTTTCTGCCAATACGAGAAGACTACAAGGTGGCCAAGCTAGCCCAAATCTACACCGACGAGATCATTAAGAATCATGGTACGCCTCGAGACATCATTTCGGATCGCGATGCTCGGTTTACATCGAGATTGTGGGAAACTTTTCAAGCAGCTCTAGGTACGACGCTGAATTTGAGTACCGCATTCCACCCGCAAACCGACGGGTAGACTGAAAGAACGATTCGTACTATTGAAGACATGCTCCGTGCGTGTGCCATTGATTTTGGTGGTAGTTGGAGCAAACACCTACCGTTGGTCGAATTTTCGTACAATAATAGCTATCACTCCAGCATCGAAATGGCACCTTTCGAAGCCTTGTATGGTAGGAGATGTCGCTCGCCTATTGTATGGCACGAGGTCGGTCATTCACAATTGACTGGGCCCGAGATTCTACAAGAAACGACTGACAAGATCCACCAAATAAGGGAAAATTTGGTAAAGGCCCGGGATAGACAAAAGATGTACGCCGATAAACGACGCAGGCCCCGCGAATTTGCAGTTGGCGACTACGTGCTCCTAAAGGTATCACCTTGGAAGGGAGTAGTCCGATTCGGCAAAAGAGGGAAACTTGCGCCTCGATTTGTTGGACCTTTTAAGATTCTGGAAAGGATCGGTAAAGTTGCCTACAAACTCGAATTACCGGAGGAACTCAGCAATGTCCACCCGACTTTCCATATATCAAACCTTCGAAAATGCGTAGCCGACCACGACGCTATAATACCACTCGACGATCTTCAGGTCAATGAGACGCTGCACTTCGTGGAAAAGCCTGTCGAAATCATGGACCGACAAACCAAGCAACTCAGACGCTCTCGCATTCCTATTGTAAAGGTACGATGGGAAGGCAAACGAGGCGCGGAGTTCACTTGGGAACTCGAAAGTGACATGAAGGCCAAGTACCCGCAGTTATTCAGATAGAACTGAAGCATCAAATTGGTAAAATCACACGGCGATGTACGGCTCTCGGCCTAATTTCGGGACGAAATTCCCTAAAGGAGGGGAGACTGTAACACCCCGTGTTTTCCAAAAGTCAAAGTCAAAGTCAAGTGTTGACTGTTATTGGAATTAAAGATTAATAAAGATTAATTTCATTTTAGTTTCATTTTGATTTTCGTATTATTTGGAGTAAGTGTTGTATAATTAAACTAATCGACCGATAATCGAACTGTGAATCAACGACCGACTGTGAATGGTAGGAAGTAACAACGCAATAAAGCT
This sequence comes from Helianthus annuus, assembly GCF_002127325.2. Classification (NCBI taxonomy): domain Eukaryota; kingdom Viridiplantae; phylum Streptophyta; class Magnoliopsida; order Asterales; family Asteraceae; genus Helianthus; species Helianthus annuus. The sequence goes on along the minus strand of NC_035436.2, from coordinate 202,244,413 downwards.
AATCAAATCAATCATCAAACGCAAGTGTGGGGATTTTAGTACTTTTTATACGTGTGTGTGTGCCTTATGTGTTATTTGTGCATGTTTACTTTTATGATAAAGTGTGTGGTGAATCAATCAAATCAATCAAGACTCGAAGGTGAATCAAACTCAATCGAAACCGACTTTGGAAACAAGTTGTAAGGATGCTTGTATGTTAGATATAGTAGTTGGGACTAAAAGTAATTTGATTAGGAATTCTATCATCCTCAAATTATCATTCATCGAACTCGAAATATCGAAAATCGTCGCGAAACACTCAAAATCAGGCAAGCCGTTCGAACAGGGCAACCTGATCGAACAGGCTAGCCGATCGAACAGGACTGTTCGATCGGACAGCTACTCGATCAGGAATGCTGTTCGATCAGCTAACCTTTCCTCTTTTGGAAGCCTATAAATAGGGCTGTCTTTGTCATACTTTCCACTTTTGGAAAAGTTCTGACCGATCAGCCTCTTCTTCTCACTAAATCCAAGATTTCTCTCAAACCTGTAAGTATTTCACTCTAATCTTTGTACGTTTTTGTTCATTAATCGATTCTCCATCTTTCTATCTTTCAAAATCTGAATTTCATCCATGAAATCACCAAGATCCAGGTGTTCTTGAGTGATGTCATCATGGTGTTCTTGGTGTTCCTCAAGAACTTCATGTTTTTGACTTCATTCAGCCATGAATAAGCTAGATCTAACCGATTTCCACATCAATAACCTAAAATCTTCCAAGGATCTTAACATTTCACGGTGGAAAAGGATTGGAAGATGGGTTTTCATCTATCTTTCAACTCTTTTACACTCAAGCCGGTGAAAACGAGCTTGAACCGATTTATAAATCAATCTAAACAAACACAGAGTTCAAGATTCGGGTTCTACCAAGAGATGTACCGATTCCGGGTTAAACGTTAAGCTTAGGTTCCAAACCGTCTCTGACCGGGTTTGGGTGATTCCTGCTCGAGTCAGTAGGCCAAGTAGGGACTTCAGCTTTGTGGTTCAACTCGTAGTCAAAATATCTCTAAAGCATCCACAATTAACGGGAATAACCAAGTGTTAAGTGAGAGGTTAACCGAATCGAGAAGCTGGCCGAACGGCTAGGCTGTTCGATCGAACAGCCCAACCGAACGACTATGCCAGCCGATCGGCTAGGCTAACCGATCGACTAGCACTTAGGCCCTCAAACTCAAGGTGTATTATTGACAAAGTGATGTTCGATCGACTACGCCAGCCGATCGGCTAGGCTAACCGATCGACTACCACTTAGTCCCACCAACTCACAAAAGTGTAGTATTGACGAGGTTCTGTTCGATCGATCGAGCCACTCGATTGTAAACATTACTGCTCGAATCATGAGATACTATACTTCAACACTTAGACTTTTCAAAACATTGGAATGTCACCCGATCGAACATGCCAGCCGATCGAGTGACATACTTGAAAACAACGAAGTGCTAACCGATCGGTTGGGCTAACCGATCGAATAGCTGTTCGATCGGCCAACTTGAAAGGTAGTACAAACCATCGTACACAAACACATCCTTCACATCAAAGGAAGAAACAATCCACTTGAAGGAACCAGCCGATCGAGTCAGCCAGCCGATCGAATGGATGTTCGAACGGATTTTTCAAACCAATCGAACAGCCCACTCGATCGAACTGCTGTCCGATCGAATGGCCTACTCGATCCAAGTAACATTGTTTACCTTTTTTCGCGTTACTCATCATTGTGTTATCGAACTATTCAGGCTAATCTATTCTCAGTGCTCCCTTCAATCCACAATCAATCACTGTGAGTATACTCGATCCCTTTTTGCTTTCTGCACTTTTGGGTGTTACATACGTAATCTACCAAATTCACAAACAACTCAAACTATTTGAACGCTAACCTACTTGCATGTATTACTTGTCTAAATGATTGCTGTTTATTATGTTTACACGTGGAGTGCTATCTACCTGCTTTAGCAACGTAGTACTATAGTTTGGACTCAGCACCCGTTCACACGGGGGTTGCTAAGGACAATTACCTGCATGGATTACGGTGGTAATCATGTATTGCGAACTGTCTCGGACAGTCAACCCGAAGTCATTGGTATCGATGGTCCCATGTTGATAATTTACATGCATCGTTTGCCCTTGTGTACGTGCTTGGTTATGCGTAAACTATTCGAACTCTATATGCTATATCAAACTTGTGTACTCACCTTTACATTATATGTATTGACTTTTATTTTAACGTATGTGACAGGTGTTTAAGCTACTAGCGTGCTAGGGAAGCGAGGCAATAATAAACTTCTAGGAGCCTGTGACCTTAGGACAGTGTCCACGTACCTGTTCCAGGGCCATAATTATCTGTAGATCTTGCACTGGCACCTGTAGTCAGTAAGATCCACAGTAGTCGTCCAGAGGTCTTAAAACAATATTTACATTTGGTCTGTAATAATTAAGAATATGAGTTGTCGGAACAGTTCCCATATTGTTTAGTTGATTTCTATGATAACTGGTTATTATTTGGGACACGGTATGGGACGTGTTATATAACTGAATTGTATGATAGTTGTTGTGGAAACTTCTGAACAATCTGTTTCGCTCAGTGCCGCGCCCCGATGATTCCGCCATCGGTTGGGGTGTGACATTTAGTATAACGAAGGAATTGTTATATCAAAGGAAATTGATGGTATTAAACGGGTCGAATAATTATGTATAAGTAAGGTAGCAATGATGAAGTTTGTAAAGATTAAGGACCCGGGGTAAGGATTCTTAGTATAAGATGTAGGGAAATGTTTTACGGACAATTAGAAACAAGTTCCAAGTGATTCGGACGCAAAACGAACGAGTTACGCGAGTTTTAGTATTTAAAATGGTGGCTGAACTGGGCATCACCGTAGCTTACGGTGCCCACCGTAAGCTACGGTGGGTGCTGGGAATGTTATTTCTGCCGTAAGGCAGGTTAAGGCTGCCGTAAGGTTTTGGGGGCCACCGTAAGCTACGGTACGGTGGAGGTCTGATGCAATTGTATTGTTTAATTTCTTCGTTTTTCCTCGAACTCGGACCCCGTGAACCCATTCCAAGCCTCGTTAAGTCTTTATAATGTTCCTTAACCCTACCAAATGGCTTGGTAAGTTACGGATGAGTATGAAACTCATTTTTAAGATCCGAAACATATCTGAAAGATATTTTAAAAGCGTTTATGACATGTGATTAAGTTCGGGATGTGTGAGCGAGTACGCGGGGTAATGAATTAAGTATGTGAGTAGGTATGTTTGTATGTATTAATGTATGTATGTATGTACGTATGTATATAAGCACCTAAGTAGGTATGTTTGTACGCTGTAATGTATATGTATGTAAGCATGTAAGTAGGTATGTTTGTACGCGGTAATGTATGCATGTATCTAAGCATGTAAGTAGGTATGTTTGTACGCCGTAATGTATGCATGTATGTAAGTATGTGAGTAGGTATGTTTGTATGTAGTAATGTATGTATGTATGCATATAAGTAAGTATGTGAGTAGGTATGTTTGTATGTAGTAATGTATGTATGTATGTATGTATGTATGTATGTATGTATGTATGTATGTATGTATGTATGTATGTATCTATGTATGTATGTATGTATGTATGTATGTATGTATGTATGTATGTAAGCATGTAAGTAGGTATGTTTATACGCCGTAATGTATGTATGAATGTAAGTATGTGAGCAGGTATGTTTGTATGAAGTAATGTATGTATGAATGTGTGTAGGTATGTATGTACGTAGTTATGTATGTAATGCATACGTGGTTTCAATACACTTAAGTATTGACGTTATTAACACTGTGCCTCGAGAATGAAATGTGGCGCAGGTACTCCATCGAGGTTCGCTAAGGATTAGACACCCGGATGGAATGACTATATCTAGAAAGATAACGGGATGGAAAGAATATGTGGATAGAACAAATCGAGACTACACGATTAAGAATCTTGTTTGTATATAATGTATGCTAATGTTTCGATTGTATGTGGTGGGTGCAGGTAGTACGAATCACAGATTTTCATCACAAGGAGTAGCGATCAAAGACCGAGTTACTAGATGGATTGTGCGGGAATGCTTGTGTATGTAAATTGATAGACATAAGTTATGAATACATTGTAAAAGTGTTATTTTATAATGAACTATCATGTAAGTCAAAACGTTTATAATGAAAGAAATTTTGTGGTACGTATTTCCGCTGCGTCTTTTCAGTTATAACGTGTTAGGGTGTTACAAGTTGGTATCAGAGCCCTGGTTTGAGAGAATCAAGTAACGGGAGGTAAATACTTGAACTCAAACCGGTGTGCTCTCGTGACCAAGAGTCCGTACAATCCAAGACTCGATCGAGGCCTAAAGGCAAAAGCGAATGTAAGTAAGTATTAGATTATGTAATTGAAGGATACTAATAGTATGTTATGTGAAGGGTAAGCGCAATTGTTGAGAGAGATGAACAGTGAATGCGGTCTGGGACCGGCATCAAGGCAAGTAATGAGGCGAATTGACCCCAGGTACGTAAATCTAACGTGTGGGCATATGAAATGGTACAGTTAACCAAGTGAAAGAAAAATTTTAAACAAATTATAATAACGACATAGTAAAAGTTTTGAAAATGTCACACATGCCGAAACTAAATCCTTCGGACATAAGGTGGCGATTACGCGAAGACACGAAACTAGTACGTGGAAGGTGTACCTGGCCAGTACACAAGAAACATATGACGTTCGTGAGACCGTGATAATTGTTACAGGTATGTCTGATAGAATTTGGTAGCGGCTAGGCGTGTGGGTGAAATGGGTAGTAAGACTCTCGGAAGGTTGAGAGTACTATGTAAGGGTGAAAGGTATAAGTGATAAGAATGAAAGATATGAATGCAATGCTTGAATCCGCGAAACGGATTCAAGGAATGAAAGATACGAATGATGCAAATCCCTTGCGGATTTGGTTATGCTAAAGAAGATTATGATAAGCTATACAAGTCGACCGGTTCAAGTTGAACAAGTCGAGTAAGGATAAGGTACCATCCGTTTAGAACGGGTGGTCGTGAATGCAATAATAAATGTATGAAGCTCAACCCGTTATACGGGTAGAACGAAAGACTTATGTTGAAAGCAATTAACCCGATGTTACCGGGTCGTAAGTGGTATGCTTGGATCTCATTAGAAGGCATGAATGAATGTTTGAATCCGTAAGGCGGATTCAATGAATGAAGAAGCATGAATGATGCGCCTGAATCCGTGAGATGGATTCAAAAATATAAAAAGATGAAATTAATCCGCCTAAGAAGATGTCGATAGTTTGACCATGATTGAGTCGAACGGGTCATAGAAATAAGTATAAAGTAAAAGTGATAGTATAATAGACGAAGTTTTGTATAGGTTATGTGTTAATAATTGACTCTTAGAAATTAGAATGATGACGGGCGGTGACCCGGACAACAACTTGAGTATGGGCGGGAATGGTAAGCTTAGTAAGAAATATTGAAACGATGTAATAAGGTCTTTGCAAGTAAGCATGAATGGAAGGAAGTACGAACGTGTACTTCAGTGTCAAAATAATTAATGGAATAAAAAGATTGCATGTAAGAAATAGAATGTGCAGTACGTTATAGCAGAACTATTGATGTGATGAAACAAATCGTATTGGTGAAAGGACGTGCACGAGCGGAAGCTCATAACACGAAGGAATGAAACCTGGCCTGTACGGCTAGTACTCGAGGAGAAGATGATCGATCAGGGTTGCGGATCGTGGTTGGGAAATGAAAAAGAGGTTAGTAAAATGTTTAATTCCTTATTGATAAGCAAGAATCTGTAATTTTATTGGTACGTGTGAGTGAAATAAATGGTAGGTTAATTATGGTATGGTATGAAATAATCGACTTGTAATGGTCAGCCTAAGGAAGTACTTATGTCATTAAGAGGAAGATCTAAAAGCCTTGAATGAAAATTTGGACTAATTGGTTAATGCTCGTATGGTGCCCTCGCACGACATACCAGATTAGTATAATAAAGTAATGCGAATGATTAAAATTGAGGTTAGACATAAAATTGTAAGTAGTTCAAGTGACGGTGTCAAACTGCTAGGAGGGGCAGTCAGCCGTGATGCCATTTTTATTAGTGGTCTAGCGGCTAAGAGGGCAACGCGTGCTGTTGACATTATGGGACACCTTCCCTTGTTGCGGGATCCTCAAAGCGAACTCCTCTTGCTTAGATCTTGTATGGGGGTTGCAAAGTTGCTATTTGGTTTGCGAACTTGCCAGCCCCCCTTTGTGGATGATGCTGTTTCATGTTTTGATAAAGGTCTTCGGGAGGCAATAGAAGACATTGTCGTATGTGGGGGGCCTTTTTTTGGTGATCTACAGTGGCGAATCGTGACCTTGCCAATGAGGCTTGGTGGGTTGGGCCTTCTCTCGGCCCGGGATGTGGCTGCCTATGCCTTTGTGGCTTCCAGGTCTCAATCTTGGGAGTTGCAGGACCACATCTTACGTAACAGTGGGGTTGCTAACACCGATCCGGATTATGCTAGCGCCTTGGAACGCTTGCATGAATCTCTACCTGACTTTGATCTCGGCGGTTTCTCTAACAAGGACACCGCCCCCAAAAAGCCACAGAAAACTTTGGCGAATGCCCTTTGTTGTCGAATCGCACAAAGATTGGGAGAAGATTTCCATTTGTCACCCCGCCAGAAAGCCGTAATTGAATGCCTACAGAGGCCTCACGCTCAGGATTTCTTAACTGTTATTCCCATTGAAGGTTTGGGTCAACGTATGTCAGCGGTGGAGTACCGATCAATCCTTAAGTATCGTCTGATGATCCCCATGTTCCCGAATGATGAAACTTGCCCAGTCTGCCGTAAAGCATGCCTGGATAAATACGGGGAGCATGCGTTACACTGTAGAGAGTTGCCGGGGTTTAAGTATCGCCATGACTTTGTGCGAGACGCGTTAATGGATATTCTCAGACGAGCAGGGATCTCGGCGAAGAAAGAGGCACCGGTTAATTTTCTTACAGACCCGTCGGAGGGGAGATCCACCCTACGCCCAGCTGACGTGCTAGTTTTTGGTTGGGAGGGCGGGAAACATGCTTGTGTCGATCTCACAGGTGTATCCCCACTAGCCGGGTTCCGGGAAAATGGGTTTGTGGCGGGGCAAGCGGTTCTGAAAGCAGAGTCAAAGAAGGTGGAAAAGCACGCGAAAGCTTGTGAGGATAATCAGCATGCCTTTGTCCCCCTGGCGTTTGACACGTTCGGCTCCTTGGCGCCGGAGGCAGTTCGGTTCTTGTCTAGAGTGCAACGTGTGGTCCATAGCAACTTTTCGACCCCTCAGGGGCGGGGCTTTGTTTTTAGTAGATTGGGTTTTTCTATTCAGAAAGGGATGGCGGCGCAGTTTGTTGCTCGTCTACCTGCTATCCTTATGTAATTTGCCCTGATGTTTGGAATGGAATATTAAAAAAGTGACTGTAGAAATGTAGCTTAATGTCTAACTCATGATTGAAGAGATATGAACTAATTATATACGTAAATTAAGTAATGCATGAAGAGAAAGCAATAGTAATGTGAAATGAACGTGATGATTTAAAGATAATATAAAGGTATACAAGGTATACGTAACTATCGAAAACGTAGAGTAAGATTAACGTTAGAGATAAGCACGTAGGTGCGACTATGAAATAGTAAGTTGGGTGGTGGTAACAAAACAAAAGTTAAATGTTATACAGAGTATGTAGAGAATGTAAACTTTTAGAGGTGAGATGGAGATATTAGATCCATTAAGAATGGATCATATTAAAGGACAGAAGAGTATGTGTACTGACCAGTTATTAACAGGTCAAGTAAATGAAAATGCAAATGAAATAGGAAAGAATGATCAGAAAAGTAAGGGTTAGTGGTCTTATGGATGGACTGGAAGAAAAGATAATGTGTGTTCGATGAAAGTGAGAAAGGTTTCGGGGACGAAACCTTGTTTAAGGGGGGTAGACTTGTAACGCCCCAAAATCTGAATGTTAATATTTGTTGTATGTTATTATGTGACACGTCAGGAAATAAATAACTAGGCTATTTAACCTAGTTAAGAGTATGGTTAAAAGTATTAAATGATTTTAGTAGTGTCAGTTATGTTTTAAAAGTAAACCCGAGGGGCTAAAATGGAACAAGTGAAAATTAAGTTATAAAATAACTAAAAACACACAAACACACACATACGTGTGTGTTCAAGAAGGATCAGGAGACTCCCATGGAGCCTCAAACCCTAAATCGCCTTTAAGCTCAAATTGGAAGGAAAGATGAAGCTGAAATCCATAACCGAGCATGGATTAATGATCACCAACACGAGGGGATCATAAGGTATGTCTTAAATCTAAGTTTGGTGATCATGGGTGAAGTGGGTTATGTTCTAATCCGTGAGTTAATATGAAATTGATCATGTACAAGGGTTAGAATCCTCGTGTAGAACATGGGTTATGAATGGTTTGCGTTAATTTGATGTTTAGAGGTGACACCCATTAGTTAGGGTGAAGATGATGACTAGAATCACCTCCTATGTTCAAGTCTTGTTGAATGATTGATGTATTATGTGGGTATGATGAATTATTGTTAGATGAAAGTATAGGAATATGATGATGTTATGTTTAATGTTCATTTGGAATGATACATGATGATTAGTAGTTGGTTTTGATGGATTATGTATGAGATTTGAAGAATATGTATAAATTAGTTGTACATTGTGCATTAAAAGGTGTACGCACACCAAGTGTTTGATGAAATGCCTAGTATAAGCTAGCATGTGAAGTTAAATGTTAAATAATGGATGAACATGTGTAGAGTTTGATAATAACATGATTAATGATAAACAAACATGAGAAGATATATATTGAAGAAGGATTTCGTAAGATGGGATAGTTGATAGTATGATTGGGGTTGAATTATGCATTAGGAGTTGCACTCTATATTTGAATGATAAGGTGCATACCATGTGTCGGATTAGTGACTAAATGGTAATTTGGATATGGATATACACTAAATGGGTGGTTTGTGGACTTACTAGTAAAGAACGATGTTGAGATTATGTTAAATTACTAGCTTTGAATGTGAATGTCAATTGTAGGATCATGAGAGCTTTAGTTTGTATTGATTTAGTTGCATATGTGCAAGATGTAACTTGATGATCACGTGGTTGAAAACATATTGCATAATAAGTATGAAATGTATATAGTGTCATTAGTATAAGCCTAACATAATGACACAAATATAGGAGGTTAAGTCGAAAGTTCATATATAAACCATTGACTTCTGAAAGTCAACTATGCATAAGAAGCATAACTAGACTTGTTGCCATAATTGTAAGATTTTAGAAAGTCATATGGTCTATGTTATATCAATACTTGCTATATAGAATGACATGATGAATTATATGAGCTTAAAAGGATGTGATTTTGAATATATGCCTTATGTTTGTTAGAATTGACTAATGAAGGTCAAATGTGAGATATGCATTTGTTATGATCGTTGATATGTAATATCTCGTATGCTAACAAGGATGTAAATGTGGTGACATGTATGGATAAGCATTTAGTCAAAGTGACGTAAGCACGAAAGGCACAAGGGTCAAAAGGACACAAGAAAGCGAACGCGAATACGGACGCAAAAAGGTAAGTGATCCCGACTCACTTCTTAGTGTAAATGTAGAATTTTAATATTTATATGTGTGGATAAGAATCATGCAAGGGATATGTAATGATTGTGAGTTTTAAGTTAAGTGTTATTTTAGTATAACGAAGGAATTGTTATATCAAAGGAAATTGATGGTATTAAACGGGTCGAATAATTATGTATAAGTAAGGTAGCAATGATGAAGTTTGTAAAGATTAAGGACCCGGGGTAAGGATTCTTAGTATAAGATGTAGGGAAATGTTTTACGGACAATTAGAAACAAGTTCCAAGTGATTCGGACGCAAAACGAACGAGTTACGCGAGTTTTAGTATTTAAAATGGTGGCTGAACTGGGCATCACCGTAGCTTACGGTGCCCACCGTAAGCTACGGTGGGTGCTGGGAATGTTATTTCTGCCGTAAGGCAGGTTAAGGCTGCCGTAAGGTTTTGGGGGCCACCGTAAGCTACGGTAGCCACCGTAGCTTACGGTGGAGGTCTGATGCAATTGTATTGTTTATGTAATTTCTTCGTTTTTCCTCGAACTCGGACCCCATGAACCCATTCCAAGCCTCGTTAAGTCTTTATAATGTTCCTTAACCCTACCAAATGGCTTGGTAAGTTACGGATGAGTATGAAACTCATTTTTAAGATCCGAAACATATCTGAAAGATATTTTAAAAGCGTTTATGACATGTGATTAAGTTCGGGATGTGTGAGCGAGTACGCGGGGTAATGAATTAAGTATGTGAGTAGGTATGTTTGTATGTATTAATGTATGTATGTATGTACGTATGTATATAAGCACCTAAGTAGGTATGTTTGTACGCTGTAATGTATATGTATGTAAGCATGTAAGTAGGTATGTTTGTACGCGGTAATGTATGCATGTATCTAAGCATGTAAGTAGGTATGTTTGTACGCCGTAATGTATGCATGTATGTAAGTATGTGAGTAGGTATGTTTGTATGTAGTAATGTATGTATGTATGCATATAAGTAAGTATGTGAGTAGGTATGTTTGTATGTAGTAATGTATGTATGTATGTATGTAAGCATGTAAGTAGGTATGTTTATACGCCGTAATGTATGTATGAATGTAAGTATGTGAGCAGGTATGTTTGTATGAAGTAATGTATGTATGAATGTGTGTAGGTATGTATGTACGTAGTTATGTATGTAATGCATACGTGGTTTCAATACACTTAAGTATTGACGTTATTAACAGTGTGCCTCGAGAATGAAATATGGCGCAGGTACTCCATCGAGGTTCGCTAAGGATTAGACACCCGGATGGAATGACTATATCTAGAAAGATAACGGGATGGAAAGAATATGTGGATAAAACAAATCGAGACTACACGATTAAGAATCTTGTTTGTATATAATGTATGCTAATGTTTCGATTGTATGTGGTGGGTGCAGGTAGTACGAATCACAGATTTTCATCACAAGGAGTAGCGATCAAAGACCGAGTTACTAGATGGATTGTGCGGGAATGCTTGTGTATGTAAATTGATAGACATAAGTTATGAATACATTGTAAAAGTGTTATTTTATAATGAACTATCATGTAAGTCAAAATGTTTATAATGAAAGAAATTTTGTGGTACGTATTTCCGCTGCGTCTTTTCAGTTATAACGTGTTAGGGTGTTACACTGTGGTTTGTGCCATTTTGTCAGTTTAGTTCAAAGGTTTTCATTTTCCACTTGTGGGTCCAAAAAAGTTTCACAATTGCCATTTTAGTCCACTTGGTTAACTTCATCCATTTTTTCTGTTAACGAAAAGGGCAATTCGGTCATTTTATATGTAATTCTGTTAACTAGAAGGGCAATTCGGCCATATAAAATGACTGAATTGCCCTTCTTGTTAACTAAACAATGGATGAAGTTAACCAGTGGACTAAAATGACATAGTTACAGAGAGATTCAACAAGTTTAGGGCAAAAATTCAGACTAATTTCACCCCTAATTTTAACCTAAATCACATAAATTGAGCCCTAAATTAAACATAAAGATAAAAAACAAATACCTTTAACCTTATGAAGATTGAAGAAGTCGAACAAGAGTATAAGACCACACAACGAGCAGCGTTTTGGCGTGTCAAACAAGAAGCTGAAGTCGAACAGTTCTGGAACCTGTGTTCCCCCCCCCCCCCCTTCTGCAGTTGGCTTGTGGCTTCTATTCTTCTGGTCGATGTCCCAAATAAACGAATTTGGGGTTTTTTTATAGGGTGGGTTTTTAAGTTGGGCTATATAATGATTTGATTTGGGTTATATAATATACATCCTAGCATTTTACCAAATATAATGATTTGGGCTATAATATTTGGGCTAATATATATTTTATTTGGGCTAGATAAATAAAAAAATTAAAACCGGGGGGTCGAAAACGTATATACCTAATTTTTTTATAAAACCGGGGGGTCGAAAACGTATATACCTACAAAATCCTATACAAAACGTACATATATAACACTACTGACCGAAAAGTTCGGGGGATCAGACGCCCCTCCCCGCCCCTTAAATCCTGCGCCCCTGTATTTAGGTGTAAAAAGTGATGTTAAAAAAATAACTTGATGAAAAATTTAAACACAATTAATCAACATTACAACTCATAAGCATTTAAACTCTATCTTACATACATGAATTATAATACCCCTTATATAAGATTCATAAAGAATATACTCGTAATTGTTTTGAACTTGGTATTCTTTTTTGGTTTCTTTTAGTTCTTATGTTTTTTCTATATTTCTTATTCTTTATCTTTTCATGCAACTATACATAAATTATAATGCTTATCTTTTTTCAATATGTCTCAAATGACTATTTAAAGTATGTTTTCATAGTGGAGGGTTCAAATGAGAAGAATGTTTTTGTAAGAATAAAAAAAGAACAAACTTCAACCAATGATAATGCTTCATTTTACTTCATTTAATTTTTGTATTTAATATGGGTGTAAGGGTATATTGGTAAAATTAGATAGATCATTAATTCTTAGTTTTCCTTTTTAATAGCTCACTAAATTAAATTTGTAATTTATTTAAAAAAATATATATATTTTCAAGGAAGAAAAAAATTAATTTAAAGTGTATGATAAATTATGAGGTGTGTAGGATGAATTACGAGTTGTGTAGGATAAATTTTAGTATGTGTAGGATAAATTTCAAAAACGTGTAGGATAAATTTTGATGTGTCTAGGCAAAAATTTTAGTGTGTAGGATGATACTCTTTATGACTAATTAATTAGTCAAAAATAATAATAAATGAGATGAGAGAAAAACTATTTAATGTTTTACAATTGTACCATTTATTCTTTTTCTTCTCAATTTAATTTTCTTCTCAAATGAACCTCCCCCTGTTTTCATATACTAATAACTAGAAATGACTTGGTTTGACTTGGTTATAAGCATTACAGATCAAGTTACATGAAGCATAAGAAGGAAGTAAAGTGAAACATTTTGAAAACATTTAGTCTCACATGACAAGTGAGATTACTTAAAACTATATTCTTTTTTTAACTACAAATTTAGATCACTTCAGAGTATCATCGTACCACCAGCAGAACCATCTGATCATATCCATCTCTACTAGGCAATAATGCTAATACACCAATTAAGGAGGAAATCCAATAAATCTGGGAAAACCCCCTAATAGGAATCGAACTCAGGATCTCATTGTCCCTAAGCCTTATCACACTCTCAAAATATTACTAGGCTATAATGTGATGGGCTTAAAACTATATATCTTGATCATAATATATGCCACCAGTAGATTAAATGAGTTATTAATCCGTAAGTATCTACTTATAATATCTTGCTGCACTAGATAATACAATATTCTTTAAAGATCAAGATAACTAACATGTGTAACATTGTATATTATATGTATAAAGAGTTTTAAAAGCATCTTAAGTGTACATAAATAGTTAAAATAAACTCATAAAATCTTTATCTTGTATTAATATGAAGCATATATCCATCCAAAGATAAGTCTTTATATATTTATGTCTGGTCTATTTATGTACATGTTTGGTTTGAGGATGCAATTATAGATTTTCTAAAGTTGAGGGACTTTGGATAATATTCTTGCCGTTTTCTGTTGGAATATGAAAACCCTTGGTGCCAGGTGTCAAACACTCTAAGACTTATTCAGTTTATAAGAGGGCCCACAAGAGTAGTAATCAATCACTGAGTGCCACAGCTACAATAGTATATCATAACAAACTCATGTTTCATAACTCCTCACAAGACGACTCAATTTGGATATTTCAACTTTAAATCTTGGCTTATCCATTTGTTTTATACATATTTCAACTTCAAATCTTGGCTTATCCATTTGTTTTATACGAATATAATATCATGTTTGAATAATATGTAATTGTATAATTTTCTTCAAGGAGATAGTCTAGTGTGTATTCTTTTAACTAAATAGTTTATGGATTCAAGTCATATAAATAATAGTTGTGGTGTGATTTTAGCAGTGAAAAAAAAGTAACATACATAAAACATAAATAGGATGTTTTAGCTCTCAATTGTTAATGAAACTAGATTTGTTTGTAATTTAAATCTAAATACTTAGAAATCTATATCAAGACAAAGAAGCCTATGTATATAATTGAATTAAATATTAAATATAATATAATATAGCAAATCAAACTTAAAAGGTTAAAAATATATAAAAATAAATGACTATAATGTAGCTCGCTTTAAGATAATCTTTTAAATTTCTTTAATTATTTTGAACAGACATTTCTATAAAGATTGGTTTTTATATATGAAAATAGGCTTAAAATCCAAATGTAAGTAGAGATATTACATCTAATATAATAACAAAATGGCAAGATAGAGTCGTGTAACATGTTTTTTTTGAACGGCAAAAGATTACATAATCACTACTTTTAAATTACACCAAGTTTACTCCATGTTAGAAATTGAACCCTAATCTCTCCCCAATAAGCACAAAGCCTCTACCACCCCACTAAAGTGATGATAACGAGTCGTGTAACATGTTGATGGTAACATAACTTAACTTTAAAACTTTTCTTATTAAAATTACTGTTCCTCGTATAAACTAAATAGAATTTTAATACTTTATATTATATATACTAGGTTATAACCCCGTGTATTACACGGGGTTGAATAAATAAATTTTATATACTAAATAATAAAACAATATATCTTTAAAAACCTCATTTATTATACGGGTTGAATAAATATAATTTTATATATTAAATTATAAAAAATTATATCTATAAGAACCATATTATACGGGTTGAATAAATGTAATTTTATATACCAAATAAAAAAAGTTATATCTTTAAAATCCACGTAACACGGGTTGAATAAATGCAATATTGTTTACTAGATAATAAAATAATACATCTTTAAAAAACCTCATTTATTGCACGGGTTGAATAAATGTAATTTTATATACCAAATAATAAAAAAATTACATCTTTAAAAATATGCACATTACACGGTTTGAATATATGTATTTTTCTGTACTAAATAAAAAAATATATATATCCTTAAAAACCCCGTGTATTGTACGAATTGAATAAATCTAATTTTATATATCAAATAATAAAAAGTTATATCTTAAAAAACCTCATGTATTACATGGGTCGAGTAAATGTTATTTTGTATAGTGAAAATAAAAATATTTAATATATTAATACAAAGTTTGGTTTTCGTGATAAAAATAGATTATTCTGTTGTTGCAAAATTTGTTAACGAAGTCTCAATAAATTTAACCCTTTATTTAAAACTCGTAAATGTATAAATGATAAATAATATTAGTTAATTTTATTTTAAGTTTCGTAAAATCTATTTGATACCAAATTAAACAAAACGTTCAAATATAATTAATTCAAATAAATAATATTATAAATGAGAAGGATATCAAACTAAATAATAATTATCCATAATATATTAAACTAATAATATTTAGTAGAAGGGTTATCTATAATATAACATATTAAATTAAATAATATTTTATAGGAGGGTATATATAATTAATTAGAAGAGATTAAACTAAAATAATAATTATCTATAAGAGATGGCTTAATATGATGACAAGTGTCTCTAAAGTGGTTTCTTTTATTATATAGTAAGATTGAATAATGATAGAGATCAAATGTTTAACAAAAATAAGGAATATTGGATTTTAATAATCCCAACTATTCGTTGTAACTTTAAAAATAACCATTGACAGTCCCAACTATTAACATATTGGCCTCCAATGGACCCTGACTAACATAACCCTAACGTCGTTAGTCTCCGGTCGCCGGAAAAACGACTTTGGCCGGAAAACTCATTTTTGACCATAAAACTCAACTTTTTCATCCCAAACCTCTTTGTAACCTTAGGGCCTTTAGGAACCTTTTTCTAGTAAAAACCCCAATTATTAAAGTCGTTGGAAAATTTCTTTTTGGCCGGAAACTCAACTTTTTGTCGGAAAACTCAACATTTTTTATCCAAACCCTCTTTGTAACATTAGATTGGACCTTTAGAAACATTTTACTGAACAAAATGGTTTTCCGGCGACCGGAGACTAAAGGCTTTAGGGTTCTGTTAGTTAGGGTCCATTGGGGGCTAAGGTGTTCAAAACCGGATATCCGAGAATTTGGGATACCAGATTTCACTATCCAAATTCGTATCCGAAATTTCGGATACGGATTCAGATAGTGAATCGGATATCCAAAAATTCAACTTTTTATTTAATTTTTTTTATTATTTTTTTCATATTCGGAAATAGATATTTTGGATAGTTTCGGATATCCGAATATAAGTTTTCGGATATTTTTCGGATATTTTCGAATACTTTGGATATCCGAAATATCCGAAAATTTTGAAAATCACTATCCGAATCCAAAAATTCGGATATCCGATTTTCTCGGATATCTCGGATTCAGATATCAGATGTTTTGGATCGGATTTTCGGATACGGATAGTTTTGAACACCCCTATTGGTGGCCAATATGTCAATAGTTGGAACTGCTAGTGATTATTTTTTAAGTTGGAACTATTGGCGGCCAACGACGAATAGTTGAGATTATTAAAATCCAATATTCCTAAAAATAACAATAAACAAAACATGTAATAAAGAAGATAAAAATAAAATCATATATAATTATAATAATAATAATAATACTAATAATAATAATAGTAATAATAATGATGAATATATTGGACTACATAATCAACACTTTGACTATTGACAAAGTCATTTTAGTAATGGTGTAAGATGTTGCTCTCTTTAAGGTTATGAATTCGAGCCTCGTCAAAGGAATCTTATGTAATTTAAGTTGTTAAAAAAAACTTTCTACTTGCACGGGTACATGAGCCCAAAATTGATCCCATCTAGCGAACGCATGGGAGTTGCGACAGTGTTCCCGTAATATCACTTGAACCTGTGCCTCCATCTAGCGGACCCTTCTACCTTTGATGGAAAATGTTGAAATCAAGTCTAAATAACTTATAAAAGTTATTTAAATATAAAGGGTAAATTACTTTTTGAGTCCCTATGTTTTAGGTGTTATAACCACTTGAGTTAAAAATCAAAATGTTTAACGTCCTTTTGTTCCCTAAGATTTGGTCACTTTTGCCACTTTAATCCAAAACTCAAACCTTTTGCATCTGGGGTCCCTATGGTTTCAGTTTTATTGCCATTTTGGTCCAAAAGTGAAATCAGGTTATATTTGTCTTATAAAATCCTGCTATATTATCATTTTCCTCAGGAGTAAAATGGTCATTTCTTTTTTATTTTATTTAAAGCTTTTATTAAAGGGACCGGTCACGAAGTCTGCAACCATCCATCCATCTCTCTCTCTCTCTCTCTCTCTCTTTCTCTCTCTCTCTCTTTAAGTCTGCAACCATCCATCTCTCTCTAAGTCTGCAGCCAGTCACCACCAGCACAACCACCAAGGAACCAACCCACCACTACCAACCTCTACACCATTGTTGAAACCACCACTAACTAACCCCCACCACATCCCCTTTTCACCCCGTCAAACAACAATGACTGACCAAAACCGAAGAACAAAAAGTAACCGTCACCCAGTCACCGCCGGAGAAGATTCTGGCACCGCTGTGCAAGACGTCGTCATCAAACGCCTCATCCAAACCCTCATCGACGAGATCAGTAAGCGTATGCTTGATTCGATGAAGTGCTCAGGCGTCCCCTCACCGCCGCCGCATTGAAGCCACTTCTGCCGCGGGACATTGAAGCCATTAATCCTCCGTCTACCTTAAACCATCATTCTTTTCCATACATACAAATATCTCTCTCTCTCTCTCTCTCTCTCTCTCTCTCTCTCTCGAGAGAGAGAGAGAGAGAGAGAGAGATAGAAAGAGAGAGAGAGAGAAAGAAAGAGAGATCGGGAGAAAGATAGCGGCAACTACTGTGAGGCTTGGCGATTATGGTGCTATCATGGATTAGCGGCAGTTGCGAGTCAAATGGGGGTTTACCGTGAGGGTTTTGCGGCTCATCTCGAAGGTATATAAAGAACCTTAACTTTTTTTATGGGCAGATTTGAGAGCAGAATAATAAATCTTTAAACGAAGTCAGAGCCAGGCTATAAGTTTAGTCTGGCGATTGTTGTGCTCAGGTGGTGGTGAGGCAGTAGTGGTGATGGTTGTGGTGGTGAGCCTGTGGTGGCAGTGGCGGTGATGGTGGTAGTGGTGGTGGTGAGGCTATGGTGAAGATAGAGGGTGTTGCAGGTGTGTGTTTAAAAACATATGTATTTTTTATTTTTGTCCAAAACTTGAACATAGTTACATAAATAGTCCCTTTAATAAAAGTTTTAAATAAAAAAAAAAGAAATGACCATTTTGCCCCTGAGGAAAAGGACAAAATAGAAAGATTTTATAAGACAAATATAACCTGATTTCACTTTTGGACCAAAATGGCAATAAAACTGAAACCACAGGGACCCAGATGCAAAAAATTTAAGTTTTGGACTAAAGTAGCAAAAGTGACCAAACCTCAAAGACCAAAATGACAGTTTACTCTTTTTTTTATGTTGTATGTTGTTTATGTAATAATAATAGGGTAATCTTTTGGTATTGTTTTAACATCAGAAAGTTACTCGTTCGATTAAAAAAAAGTATAGTTTACCGATCAATGATATAAAAATAATTCACCACTATTATACATTTGCGTAACATTTTATAATATTTTCACGACGACTATGTAATTGTTTCTCTACTATAGAGATTCCAATACTTTTGTTGTTCTCTCTCTATTTTCTTTTTTATACTATATAAAAAGTGAGTCTTCAACGTGGTAAAAGATGTAAAAGATGAAGCAATTAGCCGGATCATCAACCTCAAAATACACTCTTCGGGAAATATAAAAATTAGTGTTCAAATAATGACCTTATTATTGTATACTATCTTAAAAACCAAAGTCGGTGGGGTTTCCACCGGCTTTGGTTGTCCCTTTCACATGTATATGGATAATATAAATTACATGAGTGCATAGAAGGAAAAAACATCAAAAAATGAAATTGCCATTTGGTGTATTTAAATCTAGACGTCACTCTATGACTAACCCAATAAATTACAAGATTCCCTCCTATGTTTCTACTATCCCTCTACTTTAGTATTTGACATTTTTAACCCCTACCTTTTTACTAATTTAATTTTCCATCAGTAACTTTTGTTCGTTAAATTATTTTGTTTATCTCTATCATTCTTTTACTTAAAAAACCATTTTTACGTGCATATTTTTATGTATGTATCAATATAAATTTGAGTGTGTCTACGTTTTGAAGTAATTTTTTTTTTTTGAGACAAGTAAGGTCAAATATGATACATTTTCGTTTAAAACCATTTTTACGTGCATATTTTTATGTATGTGTCTGTATTAATTTGAGTTATTCTACGTTTCGACGTAAACTTTTTTGGGAAACGAGTCAGGTCAAATATAATACGTTTTCATGCTTATTTTTACGTATGTTTTCGTAAATTTTGTTCAGAAACGAGTGGAATCAAATTGTATTTTTTTCCCTTTTTTAAACCTCTAATATATCCCATATAATATGTATATAATACATTATGATTATACGATATTAATTCAATTTACTTTATGTTTTGATCCAATCGCAATGCTCATATAGGTTATACTGAGTTTAGTCGAATACGTCGAACACACACATTTTCGTATGGTTAACGCATCACATAATATTTGAACTAATCCGTTCAATATTTGCGATGTACCCGCGCCGCAACGCGCACTTATTACTAGTTATTATTATTATCGAGTTGTATAATATAAGTTGATCCAAAAAGAGAATTGGGCCGAAAAAAGACAGAAAGTTGGGCCCAGCTATCTATCGAATGAAAAAGAATTATAAGAGCACGGTGCATGGGGTTTCTTACGAGCGAAGCGACTAGGGTTTCATCTTCTTCTTCGCTGAAGGTTTCTTCATCACCATGGATAGTAGCCACGAGAAGAAGAAGAAGAGGAGGCATATCATGGATAGTAGCGACAACAAGAAGAAGAGGAGGAGCAATATCATGGATAGTAGCGACAACAAGAAGAAGAAGAGGAGGAGGAGAAGGTACTTACACACACATACATATATATATATATATATATATTTCATTATACGCGTCTTTGTCAATTCCTGATTTGTTTTTTTGTTTGTTGATAGTCCAGCATCTTCTTCTTCGGCAGCATCTTCTTCTTCTTCGGCATCATCTTCTTCTTCTTCGGCAGCATCTTCTTCTTCGTCTTCTTCTTCAGCAGCATCAAAGCGGAGATCGAAGCGGAGATCTGAGCAGCGTCTAAGTAAGAATACTTGTTACTGTTTCATGATATGTTCGTTTGTAATTATTCATAATTCCTCAACATATAAGAAGAGGAAAATCTCATTCTTTTGTCTTAATTAATTAATTAATTATTTGTTATTTGATAGTCACATGATCATATCTTTCACTAAGGGCATGTTTGGCTAAGCTTATTTAAGTTAAAAAGGACTTATGGGAAAATGACTTATTGAGTTATGACTTTTTGAAAATGAGTTTTTAAAAAAAGTGTTTGGATTAGCTTATGGGGTGGGAAAAGCCAATAAGTCAATAAGTTGTTTTTTAAAAAGTGTTTGGCTTAGCTTATTGATGTAAAATGACTAAAAGCTAATAATTAGTCAATAAGTTAGTTCAAAAAGTCACAACATTCTAACTTTTCAAAAATGACTTTTTGATGACTTTTTCTACTTCTCAAAAAGTCATTTTGAAAAAGACTTTTGCAATTGCCAAACACTAAAACTCCTTATTGGCTTTTTGATTAAGTCAATAAGTCAATAAGTTGGTTGAAAAAGCTTAGCCAAACATGCTCTAAATTTGAATTACTACTTTACTAGGCTTGATAATACTTCATTTGTTCTAATTGTTTGTTTAGCTCGACTTCTCCCCCATGTTGATGATGCTTACTACTCAAAATCCGGGGCGCTTGGTTTTATCGATGATGCTTTTCATCTTACACGCGAGAATACTTTTGAACCTATAGATATTCTTTTATCACAGAGGTTGCCTACTCCTAAGGAATACGCGAATTGGGATCGCTATATGTCACAGCATTTTTTTTTAAAATGCGTTTCTGCCCTCTCGACAGACCACCTTTTTGCTGCTCATCATTGATGGAACAGGTACTCTTTGTTTGTTTGTTTGTTGTATATCAAAAATTATAATCCCATAATAATAATCCTATTATTAGCCCATTTGGTTTTGTGATATATGATAACACAAGGGATTTTGTTTTCCATAACATTTGGTGGTGATTCACTCTATAGCTAGCTAGCGCCCCTTGCGTTGTAACGCCTCATTTTTTTTATCTTTCTTCACCCGTCAGATGATTTACTTGTAATTTATTATTTGTTGCGTTTAGGCAGAGCGTATGGAGTCTCCTCCACCCTCACAGGTGCTGAAACAGTTCTACGACGTATGATTTCTCTCGGTACTCACCATTTATTTAGGCAAAAAAAAAAAAAAGCTAACGAATTTTATTATTCTAATTTATTATCTGCTCTGATTGTTTAGAGACGGGGTGAGAGGCTTGATGAATACACTAAAGCCAGGCGGAGCGTTCGGTGGCCATTTAAATTTGGTTCTTATCCTCCGGGGCGTGAACCTGATCGTATTCCTTATCATTTGTTTCTGCTGGTTAAGGAAGCAGATGATATCATGAGGAGCCGCAACAACCCTAATGACGTGACACAATTGGCGTTGGTTGAGAAGAAAATTCGCTTTTTTTGTAAATACTTCCACTGTCATCTGCCTTGTGGCTGGGAATAGTATGGCTTTTCTTTTTTTTTCTTGTAAAATATCTTCCCTTTTATCATTTTAAGTTTTTATACACATTTTTTTTTCATTTTGCAGCAATCGGGATAATGCCAGTGATGTTGTTGCCTGCTATGACCCCACGCGCGTGCCTAGATACAATATGGCTGGTTACACCCCTATTTCTATCTCCTCTTTGGGAGGGCGGAGCCCGGTGTCTGAGTATGATGAGCAGACCCTTCTCTCACGACATGAGATGATTGTTGTTATGTGTATTATTCACTCACGGAAGACGCCTACAGTTTGGAAAATGGGCCGGCAGTTGGTGTTGTTCTACTGTAAAGTATGTTCCTGCTTTGGTATTGATTACCATCGTTTAGAGGCCGCTTCTGAGGATGATGTCTGCTTGATGAATGTGGGATCATACAACCTCTAGTTTCCAAGTCTTGATATTTCCAAGGGATGTGTTTATGGTACTAATGAAAAACTACAACTTAACTTAAGATGTTATATTTGATGGTAAAGTTTATGCGACTCGTTACTGATTGTTAAGAATTTGCTCTTTTGAGTTTAACTATGTTGTTGAGTCGACGATTGTTGATCAGCTTGTTTTGTTTTGTTGTCTTATTGAGATATGTTTTTTTTTCCAAGGTCTTGTCGTCATTGCACATTCTATCTCTTAGGTGTCCATCACTTTGTATCAGATTTTAGACATTCAGGAGCGCAATAGTTGTACAGATCCGTTTATATGCACCTATTGGGTAGAAAATTACCAAGAATGGAAGCAACAGCTGCAGTATATGGAACGTCAAGTAAAGAAGCACAACGATGAGAATGGTCGAGCAGCGCAAGAAGTTGATAAAACCGACTCGATCTTGTGCTTTGCAGTAAATCGTGACCATCAATGGCACGACCCTTTTGCAAGACCAGTGGCGGAGCTTGACCAAAAGTTTCGAGGGGGCGTAAAGTGATGGGACCCAAATTTTTTTTCTATCGTTATGTTTCGGGTCGGGTCGGCTATCGATTCGGGTCAAGTCAAATAATAATAGTTATTCATTCAAAGGACCCGTTCTTAGACATAAAAATTTGTGATTAAGTTTATTGTGTGGTGGGTAACCTAGGGTTAAACAAATAAGAGTTAAAATATATTTACAAAACTACCCATCACTTATCTACAAAGTGGTAACAAACTTTACTTTAATTTATATATTGTATAAATATTTAGGAAAAATAATTGGGGGGGGGAGGCGATCCTATATAATTTTAAAAATTTCCGAACGAAAAATCGAAATCTATACACTTCTAACCGAAATATTGGGATGGGCGGGTGCACCCCCGGGCACCAACAAACCTTCGTCACTGTGCGAGACCCACTACTCTCGAAAATCCTAAAGGTTTAAACCTGTGCTATGGATCTCACGAAAAGAAATTTAATCACCCTTCTACCCCTTGCTCGAGTTTAAACTAGTCAAAGAACAGAATGAAAACTCTGTTGTCAGGGCTAAGTTTAGAGCAAAGAAGCAATTAAGAGTCTTGTTTACTTATCATGCAATGTTAACTTAACCGGGCAAACCGATAAATGTATCACATTGTTTGTATTTTGAAGATTCTAAGATAGCGTTGAACATCAAAATGTCAAAGATTAAGAAAATTTGTTAGCTTTGATGTTTCTAATACATCAAAGTAGTCCTTTAAATCCGCGTACTTAATAGGCTGTCTAGTCATAGATGGAGGCTTGAATGATAGTTTTCTTCCTTAAGTATGGATTAAGCATCCTCTTGAAGTAATCGACCATGCGGGTCTTCCTCATAATGTCATTTAAACGTTCAACACGAAGGGGCTTAGAAATTCTTTGTGATGTCGTGACATATCATATCTTGAAGGTAATGGATGTCCTTGAAGAATTTATTATGTTAACTTTAAATGGAAATTGTTGTATTGATGATTGCCCCATGTACTGACATAAGGTTTATACACCATAAGTGACGGTTTCATTAGCTAAGAAAGACCAAACATAACACGCTAACATTCGTTATTGGGCTTTATGATGGTCCATGAGCATAATCGTGGCTTTAGGACAAGGGCCAGGCTTCCCTGTGGACAAGGTCTAGGCCCAGGCCCATTGATGAGATTTGGCTAACAATGACATTGTGTTTTTCCCATACATGGTTAGTTATGAACTTTATGTCTACCCTCTATACTACAATTTCATTTCACATAAACAACTCAAATTAAAGCCATGGCCAAGGCCCATATGTGCATGAGTGTTCTTGCTCATTATGTTAGTTATGTTGTTCAAATTGAAGTAGCTCTAGGATGTGTTCACATATCTAATTGAGTTGACTGCAATTTGCACCCCCTGTGCATTTACACATCGAGCCACTGGCCGCAATGGCGGAGCTTGACCAAAAGTTTCGTGGGGGCGGAGAGTTATGGGACCTAATTTATATATTATATAACTATTTATGCAAAATAATGGGGGGGGGGGATCCTTTAAAATTTTTGGATGAAAAATCAGAAATTTTGTACTTCTAACCGAAACATTGGGGGGGGGGCACCCCCGGGTATCAACTATCCTTCGCCCCTAACTGGCCGTGGTTGTAAATTCGCTGCAATGCTACCCTATAGCGCTATACATGTTAATGGAGGCTTGCAAAGTTAATGATAAATAACGTGTATCCAAGTGTCCTAGTACCTAATAAATAAATAAATATTAATGTGGGCCATTTAGTTCTTAGGCCATTTTCATGATATTTTTGACCCATTGCCAATCCTGCATATTTCCACACCCTACAAATACACTTAAAAATAATACTTAAAACTGTTTATCAATCATAAAAACATGCATTGGAACTTATATCGTGTAAGCTTTCTTAAATCAACGTATATGAGACATTGAGTAATATTGGATGTAATATATTCACAATAATTGCGAGTTTAGACAATCTCGTCTATATTACCTCTTAACATGGAAAGAGCTCGTATAGCATCTAATATAAACGACATTGAGAACACTTACACTTGTAATGGGTAAGAACGACCCGTGCCCACTTTATACAGTTACAATGACCAAATTACCATTTAAAATCTATTAACTAGTAAGGAAGCTAAAAAATTGGTGTTGTATCCAAACAAAGTAAGACATTCGGAATCTGTTTTATTATGCTCCCTTTTTTAAGGTTATACTACTTTTAGTGGTCTTTCATCATGCTTTACAGCACATTTTGTTTAGTATTTAATTAATCAGAAATGAGTGCTTTAGCTTTACAGTTAATTAATGTGTGTATTGGCCTTAGTACCTTTTAATAAAAAGGAATGATATTCTTATTCTAGCTAGAGGGTTATCTAATAAGTTCAATACTATACTTTCACTTCTGTAACCAACATATGTTTTTGCCGTTATCATTATTTCTTTTCATTTGATGGGGTCCCGTCTTGACTTTCTTTACATCATAAATTAAAACGGGACCCACTAAAAGAAACTGCTCAATCTAAGGATGGCGAAAATGATGGATCATTTTTTTATCGTTATCACGTCCCGGTGTTCGGGCTCGCTTTTGAAGATCCAAACCTAACGAAATTGGTTTCACTGAATCTCGAGAAGATGAGTAAACGACAGGTGGCGTGTGCTTGAACTTGTGGTTTCTACAAATGTAATCTAAATATATAATTATATAAACCCTAGTTTAGTATGTTTTACAACAAGACTTGTATTTGTTTTTATTATATTTAAATTGAAATATAAAATAATTTACATCGAGATAATTGGTAAACGGGCAACAAGCTGCGCCTACTTGTATTTATGTGACAGAAAAGATTCAAGTATCTAATAGCATTTCACTAAATTCAGACTAGTTTATGAGTTTAATTCTTGGGCTGTCAATCAGGCCCCGGAATCCACACACACAAAAGGCTGGGATTTTGAGGCCTCGTTACATTGGGCTCGTAACTATATGTGCAATTGGGCTCATGGGAGCTTTTAGATCTGTACAAATCTTAAACTTCATTTTTTAACATTAGTTTATTACTTTTATACAACACAACACAATACGATACTATTGAAAAAAAAGAGAAATTAAATTAAAATAAATGTGTGAACGTTTGGTTCATTTATTATTAGTATTTAATAATAATTAATAAGTAAGGTGTGTGTGAAAATTAGTTGTAATTGATTTATAGTTGGTATATTAATTTAAAACAATATGATCATCATTAATGTTTAGTTTAAACAATATGACATTATTAATGTTTAGTTTTGGGCTTATAAAAAGGTAGTAAATGTATCTATTTTTTAACGGCAGATTTGGATCACTGACGGACCACTGGAGTATTATCGTGTCACCAGCGGAACCACCCGATCACATCCATCCTCACTAGGCAATAATGCCTACACAACAATTCAGGAGGAAACCAAATAAATATATGAAAAACCTTGTGGGAATCGAACCCAGTAAATGTATCTTTTTAATTAGTTTTACGTGTGCCGTTCATTAAAAAAGAATGTTTTTTATGTGTGTAAATAGTTGTATCTTGTCCGATCCGTAAGTTATCGGGTCTATTTCACTATTTGTGCAACCCATCTGATGTGACTTTGGATCCGTTGGTGGTGGTAACCCAATCATTACGATCATGTCCAATAACATGCTAGATACGATGGTCTTAATGATGACTGGGCATAAAGGCCAAAGGGAAAAGATTTTTTTATGTTGTATTGTTTATGTAATAATTAGGTAACCTTTTGTATTGTTTTAACATCAGGAAGTTACCCGTAAGTGGGGCTATAAACAAATCGAACGAACACAAACAAGGTTCTGGTTGTGTTCGTTCATTAAGAAATATACATGTTCACAAACGGTTTACGAATGCTTACCGAACGAGATTTTTTGTTCGTGTTCGTTCATTAAGGAAATGAACATGTTCATGAACACTTACCGAACGCAAACAACACAAACAAGCACAAACGAACACTATGTATTCATTTAAAATGTAATCTGCATTTTCATCGGAAAGATTACGAAGAATGCATCAAAAATAAATAGATAGTAAACATAATTACACAAAACTAAGAAGTTTGTCAACCTTTAACACGAACTAAAACTGAAATGATCAAATTGGGGATGTTGGTGGAGGAGTATAATATAACTATGGTTTCAAAATTTAAATGCTAAAATCAATAAACTAAAAATATAACATAAAAGCCTTTAAATGAAGGAACATAAATGAACACATTACCGAACGTTCACGAACATAAACGAATGAACACAACCTTTGTTCATGTTCGTTTGTTTACCTTATCGAACGAAATTCCTTGTCCGTGTTTGTTCATTTATTAAACGAACGACCATAAACAGACTTCCCGCCGAACAATTCACAAACTATTCGTTGAACGTTCAGTTCGTTTACAACCTTACCCGTAAGATTTGATAATAAAAAAAAGTATAGATTATTGATGTGATACATCAATGATATAAAAGTAACTCATCACGCTTAAACATTTGCGTAAAAATTTCTAGCATTTGCTCTGGCGGCTACACTTTAGTGTCATTAACCTTTTGAAATGAGGGCCTAAACAAGTTGAGTTTCACTAACTCGACTCATTTAAGTTAAATGAGCTCGAGCTTGGCTTTTCTAAAGCTCGAGCTCGACTCGTTTTTATTTAGTAACAATTTATTTATTTTATGTATTTATATGTGTAATTATTTTAATAAGAGTAAACTGCCATTTTGGTCCATGTGGTTTGGCCAGTTTTGCCATTTTAGTCCAAATATCAAACTTTTTACATCTGGGTCCCTGTGGTTTGCATTTTGTTGTCATTTTGGTCCAAAATTCAAAAACCCATTTTTTTGACTGTTACAACCTCCTATTTTGTCTTTTAGTTCAGGGGTATTTTGGTCATTTTGCTTTTCATTTTACATTTTCTTTATTAACATCATCCCCAAATAAATAAATCATAATCATCATCATCATCCCTAAATAACTGGCTCTCTCTCTTCTCTCTCTAAATCGATCAGATCCAGATCCACCCACCATCGTCATCGTCATCTCCGACGTCGTCCCTACCAAAACTCAGATCCACCATCGTCATCGTCATCTCTGCTTTCCTCTCTCTCTCATGTTTCTCTCTCGTTCGGCTCTCTCTCTCTCTCCTGTTTTTCTTTCTCTCTCTTTCTAGTGGAATGTTGTTTGAAGGAGATGGTGTTGTGATGTAAAAGAGAGAGAGAGATGTGCGGTGGTTGCAGGGGGTGCGAGAGGGTGGTGGTGCTTGGCGGCGAGAGGGGGTGGTGGTGGTGGCAGGTGGTGGTGCTTGGCGAGATGGTGATGACGT
Source organism: Helianthus annuus (assembly GCF_002127325.2). Classification (NCBI taxonomy): domain Eukaryota; kingdom Viridiplantae; phylum Streptophyta; class Magnoliopsida; order Asterales; family Asteraceae; genus Helianthus; species Helianthus annuus. Next base: position 202,216,127 of record NC_035436.2, on the reverse strand, counting down.
GTCGTTTGTTGATTTATGCAAGGTTACTTGAATCTGTGTTGGATTGGTTTTTGTTACTTGAATCTGGTGGTTACTTGAATCTGTGCTTTTTAATCATTAACTTGAACCCCCTGCATTTGCTATGATTTATCCTCGACCCGATGAGTTGCAGGTGGTTTTTGTTTTTGTTTTTGCTCCACATGATATGTGCTCCACTCCCGCATCTCCACTCCCGGATTGAGTTGCAGGTGGTTTTTGTTTTTGTTTTTGCTGCATCCGCATCTCCCAACTTTGTTACTTGAATCTGTGCTGCATCTCTGTGAATCTCTGTGATCTCGGTGGTCAGAGTCATCGCTTCTATGGCGGTGGTGGTGATGGTGGTGGTTATTGTTGTTCTGGCAGTGGTTATTGCTGTTGTTGTTCTGGCAGTGGTATTATTATTTATTAAGTTTGTTTCAAGGCTATGATGATCAGAGTATCCTGAGCAAAATTAAAGGGACATTGAAGATCCAACCCGCATCTTGGCGGGGCAAAATCCAGATGGCATAGTGAAGAAGAATTTGACATTCTCTCACCAAGCAACTGTGTATTCTGCAGCCATGGCGTAACTCGTTTCTTCTTTGTCCCCATCCCCCAATTACAGATCTGAGCCTGTCTCCTTGCATTTAATTTATTTTCTCTTGAAAATATGATTTTTTTTTTTAAATCCAGGTTGTGGTGGGTTGTGATGGTGGAGGAGGTGGTGGTGTTTGGGTTGTGCAAAGGTTGAAGATGATGAGGTTGAAGATGATGATGATGATCAGGGGTTTTTATATTTGGGGGTTTTTAATAAAAGAATTGTTTTAATGAAAATTAAATGACCAAAATGTCCCTGCACTACAGGACAAAATAGGAGGTTGCAACAGTCAAAAAAACAGGGTTTTTGGATTTTGGACTAAAATGGCAACAAAATGCAAACCACAGGGACCCAGATGTAAAAAGTTTGAGATTTGGTCTAAAATGACAAAAGTGGCCAAACTACATGGACCAAAATGGCAGTTTACTCTTTTAATAATATTATTTATAAGTTCTATATATGAGAGAATGAGTGTGTATGTATATATATTAATTATCTTTATCATAGTTTTTTCCAACACAAAAATAGAAAGATTTGAGTTGTTTAGTCTTCGATTTTTTATTTGAAATTTTCTATACCTCACTAAGTCGGGATCACTAACTAAGACTAATCTAATATGAATTAATAGACTAATCACTAAGCTACTGAGGAACAACGGGATTATATGTAATTTTAGTTGTTTTGTATATATATATATATATATATATATTATTTATCAAATAAAAGTTATATAAATAATAGCTCGTTTACGCTCACAAACCTAGACAAGATCGATATGTGAAGCTATTTGCTGAGCTTTAATATAAATCCGAGCTCGTCCAAGCTTGGTTTGATTTAAGCTATTAGCGAACCAATCTCGAGTTACTCATGAGTGGCTCGTCTCATTTAAACCCGTAGTTTGAAAAATTACACGCGACACCAACAAAAATTTAATCACATCGTTGTCCCTTTCCTCCTGTAACGTTTGCCATAAATTTTATTCAGCTCAAAACGTCATGAATCAGTGTCTTCATCTACTGAAAATGACTTCTAATAAATTGGTTATTAATCAATTTATTAAAACCTAAGCTTTTTATAAATGTTGGACCATGAGCATGGGGTGGCTTTTGATGACCACATGTGAGGAGTTTGATTCCATGTGTGGATTTGGATTCAATGTATGTTTGGTGAGTAAAGAATACAAATGTCTGGAGGGTTTCAATAAATAACAAAATGTAGCAAAGACATAACATGAACAAGATCTAGTATAATAATATTTACTTTAAAAAAACGTATGAGGTGACTTATAACCGACTCCAAAAATGTATAAAAAGTCCCACATCATAAAACATGATAAAATATTTTTATGATATTAAAAACAATTTAACTATTATTTATTTTAAATTTTAAATGTTTAAACAACCCTATAAATAAAAAATAAAAAATGGAGGGATGAGTTGGTAAAGTCTGAGACCATGTGTAATGGAAGACACAGATAATGCCCCCACCCTTGGGCGTTTTGCGCCATGTGGCAGTCCAATCAGCAATGGAGCATTATGAAGCGTTTTTCTAAAATGAGCGTAGTGCGGATGTGTGCATTATGTTAAAAGAGTGTAATAGAATTTAAAAAAAAACCTTCAAAAAATGTTATTGGCCAAATAAAAAGGGATGCCCAGTCATTGGGCAACACAAAATGAACATGGCGTTGATAAAACAACGCAAAAACAATTTTTTTTTTGAGAAAAACGCCCATGGGGGCGGTTCAAAGGCGTTGTGGGGCGTTTTTTGGGGAAAAAACGCCCAAAACCCCCTCACTACGGATGGTCTAAGTAGAAAGGTTTTCTATATGTTCGTCGCACAATATATTCATATAATGTTAAATAGTTACTAAAAAAATACAAGAAAAAGTTAAAAATACTGAATAAAAATAAGCAGTTTCTAGCAAGCTTCATGATCACATGTGTTTTGTATTTATTTATATGATTAAATAAAAGTAAAAAACTGAGGAATGAAACAGAGGGCAAAGAGACAGGTTGTGCTTCCATGATCTCTTTCTAGAATAACATCATTATAAAAAATTAAAAAGTAATATTTAGTTTCTGTTAAACTTATAGTAATTCTCTTACTTAATAATAATATTTTTATTATAATGTTACAAACTACATAGGAGTTTCCTACTAGATAAGGGAAGAGAATATAAAAATAAAGTAACATGCCTCTAGATTTTATGTTTTTATACGGAGCATATTCTTATTCTAATGATATATTTCAGGTTAATAATACAAAATAAGAATATTATCTAAGGTATATGATTTCTAGTTAAATATATCATGAACTACTTAACTGATGTATTATGTTTTATTGTATGCATGTGAGTTTTATGTTTGGTATCATGAGTCATTTGCATAGAAACATGTCGTACATTAATAGTTTTTAGGGCTTATGAGTCAAGTTAGGAATAGGATGTAAACAAATTAATCTTCAAGCAATAAAGTACACCTGTCTAGTCGATTTGTACAGTTCAATGCATAAAGACTACACTACCCATATCATTTGTCTAGTTTAATATTGTCCAAAGTTAGGTATCGTAATTTTTTTTACCGTATCACCGGTTAATTATTAAATCTTCGATGTTTACTAACCGATTACAAATAGTAATGTGCATATTATCTAATGTAATTACCTGTAAATATATATTGTAACTGTTTAAAAGCATAAAGTTTAAGTGTTTAACTCGACTATATATACTTATATAGCACAAATTCTATTTACCTGTAAATTACATTTTCTTTTCACGTACTTCTACATATAAATCTGAACGTGTCTCCAAAAAGAGTTGTTTAAAATTGTTGAAACGAAGCTAAATTGGTCGTTCACCAAGCTATGAGTAATAACACTTGGTTTACTTTTCGAAAAGCTGGATTTCATGGTTCGGTTTATGTTCCATAACTGGTCAAGATATATATAAAAAATAGAAACACAATAAATTTGTTCATATACATGAATCCAACAATTATAAAATGTATAGATTATTAATTAAGTTATCTTAAATTTTTTTCTTCACTTTTTTCTAAAAACGCTTTTGATACTTAGAAGGTAAAACGTCGGTCTTAAATATCTGAAGTTTTGAAGTTTTTGAAAACATTGAAAATGGTAAAATTCTGCGATTATATAAAAAGATTGACCCATAACACCAAAACCGAATCGTTTTTGATAGTTTGCCTGGTCCTACCCGCCTAGTCGGTTTTGTTTGCTTTATAAAAAAACCGTAGATACCGATTCGGCCAAGAAGTCCCATCAGAACCAACAGACCCGGATCGTGAGCATCCTTACTACACAAGATCTATTTAACAAAATCAGGGTGTTAATTGTTTTTTTAATTTTTTTAAACTGCAATTTACAGAGTAAAACTAGACTTGAAAAACTACAACTTGGATGTGTATCCAAGGATCAACTAGCTTATTTATCGGCTTGGAGGGCTATGAGTCGAGTTGGTTACCGGAGATCCTAGCCCCTCTTGGAAGAGTTAAGCTCCTCAGACCAGTAAGTAGGTCGGGTTGGTACCATTCTACCAAAATATCCGAATTCAAATTACGCACACATATATACACATATTTTGTTATTCATTATAATTCTCCTATTTCGGTTTATTCGATTCAAATTTTGAATCAGGCTAGCATACAGTCTCAACTAGGGCTGTTCATTTTTATCCGAAACCCGACCCGAAGTTGAAGCCACCCGAACCCGAAGTAGAGAATACCCGAAAAACCAGAACCCGAATAACCCGAACCCGACCAACCCGAACCTTAAATGGGTTGGTTATCGGGTCACTTTTTCCCAACCAAAAACCTGAAAAACCCGACCCGAAAAACCCGAAATCTGAAACCCAAAAAAAACCCGAACATTTAATGTCTTTTTTCGGTAGATGTGTTTTGGTTTAGAGTTTTTGGTATCTAAAACATTATGCTTTAGGACATCTGAACATTATCATGTCATATTGTCAAATAATGTTTTAATTTCGATAATATTTTTTAAGTAGAATATGATGAATTTTAATTATATATTGCAAAAAATAAAAAAAGCATTTTTTTAATATTACATCTAAACCCGAAAACCGAACAACCCGACCCGAACTAGCCCGAACCCGAATAACCCGAACCCGATCAACCCGAGCTTTAAATGGTTTGGTTATCGGGTCACTTTTTCCTAGCAAAAACCCCGAACAACCCGACCCGAAAAACCCGAAACCCGAGAAAAAAACCCAAAGAACACCCCTAGTCTCAACTCCAAATTTAGTTAATTATGAATTATGAATATGAATGTGATTTTTGAAATGATCCGAGAGTAAAAATTTACAGACTATAAACCCACATGTATTTTTTAAATTTGTTTTTCGTATATATAATTTATTTGTATCTTCTCATTTCACCTTATTCAAAACAACTGAGTTCTAATTTGATTACATTTTCAAAATTCGAACAATCCAATTAAAAAGACTTGAATAACTGGAAACCGATTCCATAACATCCAAACAACCTTACATGTATATGTCATTATCATGTATTATTTAAAAAATGACATGGATTTTTCATGACCTACAACATTATAACTGAAACAATGTGGAACAAATACTTGCCACTAGCTTTTGTGGTTACAACAAGCAGCCCATTTAATGAATTTACTTGTGCTAAAGTTTTCATCTCTTTTATTCCTTTTAAGTTATTCACATAGAAAACACATTTTGTTTTCTACCCCCCACATACATCTCTTATTTTGCTTCTCTTATCTATTAACATCTGTTATTACAACTTCCTCCACTTATTATATATCATGGGAAATTGATTTGTTCACCATGTAAAATGTTGTACACCCCACAATAATTGAAAACGGTACATGTTGTTGTCCGGTGTAAACGAGCCGGGTCGAGCCCAAGTACGACTAGGTTCGAGCTCGGCTCGTCATGTTTTCATGAAGCTCGAGCTCGAGCCTACTTATTTGAGCTCGAGCTCGGCTCGTGAGTAAAACCCGAAGCTCGAGTTCAGCTTGAGCTATTTTAAGAACAATCTCAAACGAGCTAAAAGCTCGGCTCGAACTCGCTTCAATATCACTTAAACGAGTCAAAGCGCGGCTTGAGCTCGACTCGCCAATATTATCATGCTCGTTTACGCTCGTGAGTCTAAACGAGCTTTGTATTCCAGGCTCGATAACTAAACGAGTTCTATTTTAGTCTCGAGTTCAGGCTCAGGCTTGTTCGAACTTTTAACCAAGTCAATCACGAGTAGCTCTTGAGCCTCCGGGTTTGTTTACACCCCTAATTGCCCTATATACGCTAACAACACAATATATAATACTTATTATTATAATATTAAATTTTAGAAAAATTAGAAAAATATTATCCTAACAAAGATTCTCAAGGAAAAATCTCTGCAAGAACAGACCACATGTTCACATTTATCCTCAATTTCACACCTCAGAAATTTAAACAGCATGTTACAAACACAAGGGCAATTCCGTCATTTCACAATTAAATTGCCATTCATCGACAATCAAGGTGTGAAGAGTGAAGACGATCTCTTTTTAATTCAAAAGTCTCTCTCTCTCTCTCTCTCTACTCACTTTCTCTCTCACACACTACACGTTGTGTGCACGTCATCTAACAAACAAAAACGCTGCTCTGCTATCGAAAAAGCAACGATTCAATCTTCCTCCGGTGAATTCCGTACACTAGTTCTCTGATTCACGATTTCGCAGTACTGGATTCAACTGTATACGAAAGATTTTGTAAATCTGTATACGTTTACATACATCATTTAGTGTGTGTATGTGTATGTATATTTGTAGCTTATATCTATATCTTTTAACTCTTCAATTTCATCTGTTTGCACCGCACCGACACCGGAAAACCTATTTATTTTTCAATCCAGATTTCATTACGAGCTCCGATGGCCAAACGCGGATATAAATTGCGTATCCTTTTTATTTCTGTTGCGAATTTGTTATATTTTTAGCTGAATGAATTTCATCTGCGTTTTTTTTTTTTTTTTTTTTTTTTTTTTTGAGGTATAATATAGGACAAAACTTACTATTTATGCTGATTAATATCCTGTAACTGCTTTTAGAGAAGATTAGGTATACATACAAATTCAATTCTGATAGCAATAGGATTTGATTTCTTGTTGAGTAAGGTTTCTTCATGTGAAATTCTATAAAAGTAATGTCCAGATGTAACTTGTAAAGGAGGCATTTGAACCTGAGTGGAAATTAATTGAGGTTTAAAATGTGTGTTAGTTTTATTTTTGTAATTAGGGCTGGGTTAACAGGGAAGCTTGTTGGCTAGAGTGATTGTGTTGTGTTTCTTGACTAAGATAAATATAGAGGAATTTGTGGCGCATACAGCGAATGTGAATTGTTTGAAAATCGGGAAGAAGACACGTCGGAACTTTATTACAGGCGGTGATGATGAGAAAGTGAATCTTTGGTCGATTGGGAAGCCAACCGCTACAACGGTTAGTGAGTTACTGTGAAGTTATGATAGTTTTGTTTGCATATTAATTTCATGCTTATTTTGTGTATAAGGTTGGTTTGGCCCTTGATCATGTAACTCGAATCCTAGCCCGGTATATCCCATTTTAGTTTTACACCATTGTGAACCTTACGCCTTTTTTACTCTCTGATCGACGTTCTCGGCATTGAAAAATCATCGTAAACTAAATCACACGTGTATATGTGTGTATATGTTGACATTTAAGAGATATACAAAAAATTTGGCATACGGTTTCCTTTAAACAACTCAATTTTAGGCAGTGGTAACTTAGTCTATAGGAATCTACCTTTTGAACTACAATGTTACAACTTACAAGATACCAGTTATATGCGTGCCTTAAGGTCTATTTGGGAATCCTGAAGTGAAGTTCGAAGACATTTTGTACATAGACATACGAGTTATTTACTAACATATATCATGGACATTTTGTACTAGTATATATCATGGCATTTTGTGAAGACATCTTGTACATTTGTACTCCAATATATATTTATTGACATTTTGTGCATATACAATATGGCTGAAAATCTGAAATAGGATATTTCTTTCAATTTTTTTTCATAAGTATAGGATGAACATGAACCTGTGAGCCTTTAACAGCATTGTAGTTTTCTTTGTGGTGTGATGCAGAGTCTAAGTGGTCACACAAGCCCTATTGAGTCTGTAGCTTTTGACTCGGCAGAAGTTTTAGTAGCTGCTGGAGCTTCTTCTGGTGTGATAAAACTTTGGGATCTCGAAGAAACAAAGGGTAAGTCGATCAGCTGATTATTTCTTACGCGAAAGCTAATGTCATGCATTGCAATAACTACTAACTCTTTCTTGAAATACAGTGGTTCGTACACTTAATGGACACCGATCCTATTGTACTGCTCTTGAATTTCATCCTTTTGGTGAGTTTTTTGCATCGGGTTCAATGGACACTAATCTAAAGCTCTGGGATATTAGAAAGAAAGGGTGCATTCACACATATAAAGGACATAGAAGAGCAGTTAGTACTATCAGATTTAGCCCCGATGGTCGTTGGGTGGTTTCAGGGGGACTTGATAACGTTGTAAAGGTATGATCTATCAGCTTGTGTCAGCACATCAAGAATCATCATTCCGGTTAAGTTTTAACTTTTGCTTCCTGGACAGATTTGGGACTTAACAGCCGGAAAGCTTTTACATGAGTTCAAGTTTCATGAAGGACATATTCGATCAATGGATTTTCATCCTCTCGAGTTTCTTCTAGCAACAGGTACGCTTTATATTTTTTTTCCTACTTGGTAGTGTTCTTTAGTGTCAACCCTGTTGTTATAAACAAATAAAGAAGCAAAAAAAAAACCACATGAGTACTTTTCTTAACCGATCCATAATTTGTTACAGGTTCTTCAGACAAAACCGTGAAATTTTGGGACTTGGAGACCTTTGAATTGATTGGGTCAACTCGACCGGAGGTACTTGGTTATTTCACCCTTGCCTTGCATTTGTTCATTAAGTACTTTTACGTATGTGTTATTCAAGCAACGGTTCTCTTCTAATTTTTCAGGCAACAGGCGTACGATCAGTTACATTTCATCCAGATGGGAGGACCCTCTTTTGCGGGTTAGATGGCAGTTTAAAGGTATTAAACTTTTCCATTAAATTTATCTTTTGATTCGGTATGGTACACTTATACGTCCTCCAATACATTTCAGGTATATTCATGGGAGCCTGTTATTTGTCATGATGCTCTTGATATGGGGTGGTCAACGTTAGGTGACCTTTGCATTGACGATGGAAAGCTTTTAGGATGTTCGTATTATCAGAATTCTGTTGCAGTTTGGGTCGCAGACACTTCGGTAATAATTGTTCGATTGATTTGCTTTTCGTAATCAATTATATTTGGTACACTTTAGGGGATCTTATGGTTGTAATCTTTTTAAGTGTATAATGTAAACTATTATTTTGTGTTCTTTTCGTCTGTGAAGCTTATTGAACCACATGCGCATAGCATCTTAGCTGAGGAAAAAACCCGTGTGCAGTCAAAATTAAATCTCCAACAAGACGTAAAAGATAGAGTCGGTAGTCCCAGAAGGCCCACTGTGTCGCCAGATGATGACACAAAGGATATAAAGAATATATACGTGGACAGTAAGTTCAAATTTTGTTAAGCCTTCTGTTTTATAGATGAACCGAACGAACATGACCAGAGGCATGTTCGTGTTCGTGTTCATTCATTTAACTTTAACCGAACACGAACATATAATCGAACACATTTTTTTGGTCATGTTCGTTTATTAAGAAAATGGGCATGTTCGTGTTCGTTCATGTTCGTTCGTTTAAAACCTAAACGAACAGTTCACGGATGTAAACGAACATAAACAAACAACCTAAAACGAACATAATTTAACAAACAATAAACAACACAATTGAAAAAACAGAAATGAACACAAATGAACATAATTTACTAAACATAAACGAATATAGTGTAATTTTTATATAAATTGGTGATTAGTTACGATAAATTTCATTGGAAAACCCATTTTTATTACTAGAAAGCCAATTAACAATTAGTTATATTTCTATAAGTAGTTAGAAACTTCCTTTTATGTTTAATTTTTATATAAATATAACTACTTATGTATTTAAATTGAAACAAACATAAACAAATGTAAATATACGAACATAAATGAACAAACATAAACGGACATTCACAAACATAAACGAACGAACAAAACATGTGTTGATGTGCGTTTGTTTAATTAAATGAAGAAAAAATTGTGTTCATGTTCGTTCGTTTATTAAATAAACGAACTTCCCACCGAACAAGTTCATGAACGTTCGGTTCATTTACAGGCCTATTTATAGATGTTAACCACTTGGGGTGTCCCAGTGGCCACCAGGACCCGTTACAAACTGGTGTGGGCAGGTTCGAGCCCTGGCCGTTCAACCAAAATGCCCACCCGGTAGGGTATTAACCGCCAGGCAGCGTTGCTGGGTCGCTAGCTTGGGAAGGGGGATCCCTTCCGCGGTCAGGGGTACCGTGCATCTACCCTTTTTTTTATTTATAGATGTTAATCTTTTTCTTACCAAGCTATGCTGACTGCATGATGATGAGGTGCAAATAGGTAAAATCTGTAAGACTGTAATTTGTGGTTTCATGTCAAGCTGCAGGTATGACACCTGTCGCTTCAAGAAAATCCGGGTCTTTACCAACGGTTTTGAACCCAAACCCGCAAATTCATAAAGAGATTGATAATGCGGCTACCCATAAACAAGTTCCTGCTGCCAAATTTACCGCTTCAAAAGAATTAACGACCAATGAACACGAAAACACTGCGGTATCACTTAAGCCTGTTCATAGGAGAAGGCCATCAACTACCAAACTAGATATAGAAGGGATATCAATAACCGTTGAATCTGGATTAAAAAGCGGATCAGATACCGCCACCCTTTCAAACTTTCAAAAAAGGATTGTAGCAGATGCTGCTGTTAAAGATTCTTCCAATGATAAACCTTCAATCTCTGTAACAAAAGAGATACAAAAGGCTTCGTCTCCTGATACGCTTCCACAGGAAACACGTAATATTCTCACTTGTTAACCATAATATTTTCTTATATTGGGTACATGTGATGTTGACTTGCAATGGTTTTTATCGATTCAGGTGACAGGTCTGATGAATCAAAGAAAGAGTCGAAACCTGTTAAATATGTTAATGGAGGTAGCTATCGAATTTATTTGTGTTGTGCTCAAGTGCGCAAATTAGGGTTTCAAAATTCGATCATAATTGTGCACCGTTTTCTTTCTGTCATGCAGTGGCGGTTGTGCATGGAAGGACTCGCAGTCTAGTTGAGAGGTTCGAAAAGAGAGAAAAACTGAATACCGATGAAACTCAAGTCATTGATCCAGCAGCTCAAGTATCAACCGACACAGATGTACCTCCCAAAAGGGTAAATCAGTCATATAATGCTGCTCCTTGTGTAGTACCTGAAGCTAAATCCGTTCAGATGCCAGTAAAGACACCTGATGTGATTGCGTCTGAAGAACCCGAAGCTAAAACACCCAACGTGCCCGTAAGGGTAAATCAGTCATTTAACGTAGTCCCTCGTGCAATACCTGATGCGGTGGCTTCTGAAGAACCTGAAGCTAAAACACCCAAGACGTCCATAAGGGCAACTGATGATGTGGATAATGTGATGCCTGAAAAAACACCTGATGTGGTCTCTAACGAGGCTAAATCATCCCCGATGATAACGAAGCCTGATGTGGGCCCAAACATAAAATCTGAGGAAGCTAATTCGCCCCCTGTTAGACCTAGGACGGCTCCTAGTATGCTACTTCCGGAGAAAGGTAAGGTCTCACCCATGCAGAGATCGGTGAATTCTCGACGTGTAATGCAAGAAAGAGTTCGACCTTCTCCAATGCTAGTTACGCGAAGATCTAATGCTTCCCCTCGCATGATACCTGAAAGAACAACTAAAACCTCACCTGTCGTGGTGGGCCCCAGGCATGATACTCCCAGTCGCATGATGCTTCAGAAAGCTAAATCATCTCCATCACTGGTAAGATTCTTCTTTCGGTGTAACAATCTTGTTGATCATGTGTTGGTATGGCTGCAAACGAACCGAACGAACACGTGCAATGCCTTGTTCGTGTTCATTTGTTAAGGAAATTATGTGTTCACGAACACATTTATCTTTGTGTTCGTTTGTGTACGTTCGTTAAATTTAGGTAATGAATGCAAACGAACATTCATGAACACAAACGAACGATCATGAACATAACCGAGTACAAACGAATGTTCATAAATTCAAATGAACGCAACACAAAGGAACATGTATTAAATTTTGAATAAGATTGGTATCTTTCATCATAAATATTATGTAGATCCACCCATAGTATACTAACCTAATATTTTATTAAATAATTTAAATAAAATACAATACACTAATATAAATTAAATATTTTATTAGTGGTAATTTTGAAGTACTTAAATACAAAATAAAAAAAAAAAAAACTAAAACCCCAATGAACTATCGAACTCAAACGAGCATAAACAAACACGTTACCGAATGTTCGCAAATATAAACGAACGAATGTGACCTCTGTTCATGTTCATTCATTTAACAAAACGAATGAGATCTTTTGTTCAATAAATGAACGAACACAAACGAACTTCCCGCCGAACGGTTCACAAACTGTTCGCTGAACGTGCGGTTCATTTGCAGCTCTACGTGTTGGCTTTTGAAATGTTGGCATTGTGAGTTTCAACTGATATGAAGTATTTTGTTTCGCTAAAATGTGAGTTGTTTGTAATGTTGGCAATTGGCAGGATGATGGCCCACAGACTACTGGGAGAGGTTTGATGTCTAAAAAAGATGACGATGTTGCAGATGATTTACTGCAAAATCATGATGTGTTTGTAAGTAGCCTCCGGGCTCGCCTAACAAAACTCCAGGTAGCTTCCAGTTGGTTCGTGAATATATTTTTATTACTTGCAAATAACGTTTCAGTTCGTGAATATATTTTTAAACACTTGAAACTTTTGGACTAAAGTTATCTAAAGTAAAGTTATTGTGCCGTTTTAGGTGGTACGGCATTTTTGGGGACAAAATGACACCAAGGGTGCTATTAATGCTTTGCGGAAGCTGCCAGATCACGCTGTGAGTATTCCATTTCTTAGTTTTTAGTGAAATTGGACCGCCTGAAATTTAACCTTTTGAAAGCCGACTGTCTTTCAGGTTCAGGCAGACGTGGTGAATGTTCTGATGGAAAGAATGGAGTCCCTCACACTTGATCACTTCTCTTCTTTGCTTCCTGTGCTTTTAGATTTACTGGATAGCAAAACTGAGCGGTAATCGTTAATCTATCTATCTATATATATAATGCATAAAACAAGGGCATTTTAAGATACCTAAAAGTTAAGAACTTTTTTTTTGCTTTGCTGCATAACGTACAAAAATGAGGGTAAATTAGTCTTTCGAACACTAACTACGCTGTAATCCCCTCATCTTAATTACACTTTAATAGTTTAATCACTCATCTTTAACAGAGTTATAGATAATTAGTTAGTAGTTACACTTTATCCCCTTATAAAAAACCAACTACCCCCACGATTTTTAAACGGTTATAACTTTTTTGTACGTTAATATTTAAAAAAAACTACACCATAAAAACGAGTATTTTATTCTCTTTAATTTGAGTATAGTATTGCTATAATTTTTTGTTAAAAAAATGACATGTTACGTGATTAACAGTGCCTAAGGGTGAGCAATAACTGAATCGTTAACTGAACCAAAAACAGACGAAACCGAACCGAAATCAACCATAAACTGAATTAACCGAAACCTGAATTAACCAAAACCAGTTATCGATTTTTTTGTACCATCTTTAACCAAAATTAACTGAACCGAACCATTCGTATTTTCATATATTTCTAGCATTTATACCTTCAGTTCATGTATTTCATATTTATACCTCCCTTTTATGTGTTTATTCATCCATTTCATGTATTTATACCTCGAATTCATGTATTTCTAAGCAAAAGTTTTAGCGCAAGTTTGGTTTTCGCTATTAACCGAATCAAACCAAAAACCGTCAATCTAACTGAATAAACCAAACCGATTAACCGAAAACCAATTGGTTAATAAAATAGACTAATCAATGACTTTGGTTTTGGTTGAGGATAATAGCCGAACCAACCGAACAATGCATACCATGGCAGTGCCTGTGTTTCCCACCGCATTGCGTGGGCACCCTTCTAGTATATACAAATGAATATTAAAGACTTCAAACCTTGGTTTAAGATTCGAAACAATGAATTCCTAAACCATTTTAAGTTTTCAACACTATGTTAAATATAGAACTGAAAGTAACAATGGGCTCGCAAATCATGCAGGCATATAAGTGTATCACTGGAACTGTTACTAAAGCTTGTGGCGGTCTTTGGGTCTGTAATCAGCTCAACAATTTCAGCACCTCCAACTGTGGGTGTTGATGTTCATGCAGAAAAAAGGTTTGTTTTGTTGATTCCTATTGTTTATTAATGTACTAGGTTAGAACCCCGTGAATTACACGGGTTGCATAAATGTAAGTTTATATAATAAATAATAAAAAAAGATATATCTTTAAAAAATCTCTTATATTACACGTACTGAATAAATATAATGCAATATGTTAACACATAAAGTCATCAAGTTTATCTTTTAAAATGTACTTTGATGCACCATTTACTTATTATAACATTTTACTTTGTTTTTTTATTTTGCATAAATGTAATTTTATATAATAAATAATAAAAATATATCTTAAAAAAACTCGTATATTACACGTTTTGAATAAAATATAATGTCATATGTTAACACATATAGTTGTCAAGATTTATCTTTTAAAAATAAACTTTGAATCTACTCATAATAAAAACAAATGTTTATCCTTATTAAAAATTTTGTTTAAAATTATTTATAGAAAAACAAATATTTATTCTTATCTTATTTTTTATTTAAAATTATTATTATTATTATATGATCAAAATAAAAAGAAACGTTTATCCTTATCTAAATTTTTGCTTAAAGTTATTTATAGAAAAACAAATATTTATTCTTATCTAATTTTTTTTTTTAAATTAATATGGAAGATAAATAGGAAAATAAGGTGAGAATGCACCAGGAAGTGACACGATATGATCAAAATAAAAAAAACGTTTATCCTTATCTAAATTTTTGTTTAAAGTTATTTATAGAAAAACAAATATTTATTCTTATCTATTTTTTTTTAAATTAATATGGAAGATAAATAGGAAAATAAGGTGAGAATGCACCAGGAAGTGACACGTGTCCAAAAAAGATTTTCATTTATTAGTATACGAAGATTTTTGGTTATGATTTTAGTTCTCAAACATAGCTGTCACAGAACTTACAATCTGCTGAAACTTAATGACAGACTTGAACGCTGCAATGAATGCCACATTCAGCTTCAGAAGATCCGCAAATGTCTCCCTGATATTATAAGGTAAACATGTTTCCGATGTGGTTAAACTAATTTCTCACTTATCAAGTTCCTGATCCGAAATAGAAAATAAAATATATATGAAAGAGGAAATATGAAATACGAAAGGAAAGAAAATATCTTTTCACAAATTTGTCTAATTTGCTGATTTTATCTTTTATAAATAGGCATATTTTGCCAAACACGAGAAACATATATCACATAATTAATTATGTGAAGTTGTAATGATTAGATAATCATAAAAATGTTTCGAGTGTTTGGCAAAATATAACTATTTTATTAAGATAAAATCAGCAAATTAGACAATTTTGTGAAAAGATAGTTTTTTTCCTTTCATACTTCATATTTGTGCTGCGGGAATATTAGTAATGTATGTATGTGATTCTGATTATGTAATAACACATAATCGCTTCCAAAACGCAAACACCCCTTAACTCTTGACACGTAAGAGAGCAAGGGTAAATGACGTTAAGGGATGGTATCTAGGAGTGTTCACGGACAGGTCCGGTTGTCGACATGCCAAACCGACTGAGTTGGATGGGTTGACAAGCCACCCAGTTTGGCGGTTTGAACCGATTTATTACAAAATTAAAAATGATAAAAGATGATTCATGATTAAAGGCTGGTTTGGTTATGCATCCGGTTTCAAGTTTCAAACAGTGCCGAACCTTAACCTGTCTAAGCGTTAAATCTGAACGCTTGGATCTCAAACTGGTCGACTTGCTTCGGTTTGGACGGTTCGGTCGGTTTCCGAACACCCCCGAATGTTACTAAACTCTTTACCATGATCATTGTTTTGTAGGCGAGGCGGTTTGCCAGCAAGATGTGCACAAGAACTAAATATTGTTCTTCAGAAATCATGATCCCTTCTAAACACCCAACAGTTTTGTCTCTTGGACTTCTTTCGTTCTACACAATACCTTCGGGTCGCGGCCGCAACTGAAAATGACGCCAGCCGGTAGATAATTGAAGGAAGCCAGTTTTATGATAGCTAATTGCGGTTGGAATTCGAGTTCTTGCTATAAGTTGATATAGCATATGTAATATTTTGTGTAAATTGATGATGATTATGATATGTAATTTGTATTCGTGAATAAAGATGTGTAGATGATAATGATATGTAAACTAGGAATGTGGAAACTAGTCTTGGTATTTTGAAAGTAAAATGAGTTGTTTAAATTTGAGAAAAATGGTTCAACAAGCTTTTAAAATTGGTAGTGTAATTTAATTACAAGGAACACAATAGGTTGTGTTTGCAGTTAATCATAAAACTAGTATTAAGCCCTCGCGTTGCGGGACGGGGGCTTAAAACCGTGTTATCAACGTTGTAGGACTGGGACGGGTGTAAAATTGTGTTAAGTAGTAACCGAATTACGACCAAAACCGGAAAAAAACGTAAAACAAAAACACAATTTTTTAATATCAAATGATTCACGTGACGTAAAAGCTACTAAACACTGCTAAATAGCAACCAAACGCAAAAGTAATAATAATAATAATAATAATAAATAAATAAAAACTAAGGGATCAAATGTGACTACCAAACACGGTGCTAAGTAGCAAACGAACGACGACCAAATCAAGGAAAAATTAGTTTAACTTTTTATGACAAAATTATAAAATAACAAATAAACTTGTAAAACAAAACTGAAAAAAAAAACCCCCTCAAAACCACAAACAACAAAAATATGTTACTATTCATCAAGAAGTGAGGAATTAATAGATACTAGTGGGACTCCCCGCGCTACGTGACTTTGGTCGTTATCGACTCGACTCATCGGAAATCATAAAAACAAAGATCGATAAAAGTGAATATCAATACCGGTTCTGATAACACCAACCAAAAAGGGAAAAGAAGGTTTTTAACCTCGCGCTACGCGCCGGGAGTTTGATTGTTTTTCACCATGCTACGCGGCGTGATTTTGGTCGTTATCGGCTCGACTCATCCGAAACCATAAAAGAGAATATCAATACCGGGTTTTTCCTTCGAGCTACGCGACAGGAGTATAATCGGTTTTCCATGTTGTTACGCGACGTGAATTTGGTCGTTATCAACTCGACTCATGGGAAAACCATAAAAACAAATATTGGTAAAAGTGAATGTTGATATCGGTTTCAATAATACCAATTAAAAAATAGGTTTTCCCCACTGCACTATGCGGCGGGAGTTTGATCGTTTTCCCCTGTGCTACATAGCGTGATTTTGGTCCTTAATTCCTTAAATGCTCTACTAATTTAAAACCATAAAAATAAAAATCGATAAAAGCGAATATCAATACCGGTTTTAATGATATCAATAAAAAACAAAAACAAAAACCACTAAAGTGCTAAACTAAAAGGACAAAAAAAACAAAAAAGTCCACTAATGTAAAGAAATCATAAAAAAATAAAAAGGTAAAAAAGAAAAGAAAAAAAAAGAACACTATTCATAGAAGGTTTCAATTATATAGGTTTTCAATTTCAATTTTCAATTTCAATTTTCAATTATATATATTAAATAAACAAATTAATACATGAATTGTATTAAATAAATCTTATTAAATTAAAAATATAGTATGTAATGCAAATTTATTAGAGGAAATTACGAAATTGGCCAAGACCAGAGTTGATTTACGAAATTGGCCACCTCATGCGTCCTTGGAGCGGCGCATCACGGATTCAAATTGACCACCTCATGCGCCCTATTCACAAAATTTAGACCGAAACGTAAACGAACATTTTGTGTCAAGTTTGTAAATGATGAAAAGTATAGGGCTAAAAGCAAACAAATAATAGTAAAAGTCGTCGAATCATGAACACGCGTTGCAGTGTGTTAATTCGTAAAAATTTGACCAATACGTAAAACATAAAAACTAACTAACTCGACGTAGGAGCCACACGTTGTGACTGGGCCATTAAAAAATAAAAAAAATTATGACCATAAACTGATTGTAACAAACATGTAAAGGTTTAAAAGTATAAGGGTTAAAATATAAAGAAAAAATGGATGAATAGTAAAAGGGTTAAGCATGGGAGGTTTAAAAGTATAATGGAAGGTTGAAAAGTTAAAGAAAAAAAAGGGGTTAAACATGAAAGATTAAAAAGTTAGAAGGTTAAAAACAAAAGGAAATTGAATAGTTTTTTTTTTTTTTTTTTTTTTTTTTTTTTTTTTTTTTTTTTTTGTGCCAATGATCTCTAGATCAAGTGGTGGAGGGCTTGCATTTCTTTTAAGAGATGCAGGTTCGACTCACACTTGGTGCAAAGTGAGGCATTGGTAGGCAATGATAAAAGACCCAGGGAAACCTGGGTTGGATCCTTGAGCCAAACGGGTTTTACCGGTAATTTCACCGTCGTGCCTGCGGGTGGGTTACCGGGTTTTCCCCGGAATTGGTGGTGGACTCGGTTACTCTCGGAGTACTCCGTTTGTCCAGTGGGTGTCCCGAGAGTGCTCGGGATTGAGTTTGTTGGCCGTTCAAAAAAAAATTGAATAGTGTTTTCATATGGAAAGAATTTTTGTAAATTAATATATATATTTAATGATAATATAAAGGTTATTGGATTTTAATAATTCTAACCTTTCACTCATTAGTCGGCATTGATCCCAACTTAAAAAATTATCTCTAACAATTTGTAAGAATTTGCTCCACATCGATCCTTTTCTAACTGGGTTATAACCCAGTTAGTTTTTTGCAGACGTGACAACTTATGTGGCAAAAGCCTAGTTATTGCCTGATGTGGCTGCTTATGTGTATGTTTATACGAGACAAACCTAGTTATTGGATTTCAATAATCCTAATTTTCACCACCATCAGTCACCACCACCATGGAGGCTGATGGTGGTGGTGGGTGGTGGGTGGTGGCGGGTGGTGGTTGTGGTGGCGGCTGGTTGTGGTGAAAGTTAAGATTATTAAAATCTAATAATTTGATTAATTTGTGTCACATAAGCATACACATAAACAGTCATATCAGCCAATAGGTTTGTGTCACGTCACTAAAAAAAAAAACTAACTGGATAATAACCGAGTTAGAAAAGTATTGATATGGGCCAAATTCTTACAAGGTGGGATTGTCCAAAGAAAATTTTATAAGCCCAGGCTATTGTGGACGAATGGATGAAAGTTAGAATTATTAAAATCTAATAATAAAACTTGTATCGGTTGGTAGAAATCAAAATAATAATGGTAGAGTAGTAGTAGGTTGTTGAAATGATTACGTGCCGTGCCTCGCCCATCGACGAATGAAATCACATGCAAATAAGAAAACTTTCTCACCGTCACCGTACCCGTCCCGGCACTTTCATCTTTCTCCTAAACACACACACACGCACCTCATTTTCCTAACTTTTTTTACTTGCTCTAATTTTCATTCATTCGTCAGAGTTTCTTCAGGTACCTTTTACAATACAATCGCTATCTAATCTAATGATATCGTTAAATTATGATGTCAGATCTTTCTTTTGATTCGCACACAGGGAGTTAATTATTATATATGATGCAAATGCAAATATTGTGCATCATGTATAACCTAATTAATTTGACAGTTTTACATGCTCACCCACAACTAGCACAAAAACTGTATTCAATAGCCTGCTACTTAATAAGCTCATTTTGTTCTATATATTGGTAATTATTCAATCTCTATAACCTAAGTATTATTAGTTTAGTTATAGTTTTATCCTAAGTTTTAGTATTATTATTATTGTTGTTATATTATTTGTATAACCTAAGATAGTGGCGGTTATGTTAGTTGCATCGGTTGGTTGAGGGACACAATAGTTGTCAATAGCGATTGCTATAGCGCGCTACGTAGCGAAGCGATGTAGTGTCGCTATTAGGGTTATAGCGATTGATAGCGAGAATAGCAACAATTAATTTTTTTAATATAAATAGCTATTAAATATAGCTATAAAATAGTTGGATTATAGGTTTTTGTTAAACATACATGTAAAATAGCATATATATACCAGGGTATTTTGATATAATATACATATAAAAAAAATTAAAATTTTTTTCTAGTGTATCGCTATTTATAAAATAGCCGCCCGCTATTTATCGTTATTCGCTATGTAGCATATAGGTACCTTATCGCTATTCGCCATTAACAACTATGAGGGACACAATAGCACATGTATAGAGGTTTTGTAATGCACCACACTGTATATTAATGGTTACTGATGTAACATCGTATTCTAGCGGGATTAAATATTACACCCATTTTGTACAATCATATAGACTTATCTTCGGATGATCGAACTTAATAGTTGATTTATCTTGCAGCTTGGTATGAAACAGTATACATCAAAAAGAGGTGTCTATGAGGAAGTTTATATCACTTGTTAGGAAAAGACACATCCGTTATGATTGGGTACGTACGTACGTTTGTGTCATTATACTAGTCTTTAGTTTGTTCCTTTGACAATGTTTGTTGATATGTATATTATTTGGCTTGCTCGATGGATTCTAATCATGTAGAGCCTCTATAAATGCAGGGACTTTGTCGGTCGAAGAAGAAAGCGTTCATGGTAGTTGTATGTACATTAATGCTGTATATTACATACAGAACTGCAAATTTTCAACCTTCACTGACAAAGGTATTATAATGCTCAGTGGCGAAGTATAGAAGGGGCGGGGAGGGGCGCCCGACCCGCCGAACTTTTCACTCAGTAGTGTTATATATGTAGTTTTCGTATAGAAATTTTTTGGTATATACGTTTTCGTCCCCCCCCCCCCCCCCCCGGTCAAGCTTCGCCACTGATAATGCTATAATGTTCAGGGTTCGTTATGGCATGAAGTTAATGTAAACTTCCTTGGTATTCTCTAGGTATTCCCATTATCTTACACAGGCTTGAAGGGCTTACCGTACGGTATTATTGAAGATAAATCCGACTTTGAGTTAAAACCAATATGGGCAACAACTAATTCAAAATTGAAGGTAACTGCCACATTTACGGCCCTGTGTATATATATATATATATAGGATTAGGTTCAAGAGTGAACACTAGTGTAGTTTGCGAACTGAGTGAACTAATTCTGGCCATACACGTGTGTAGATCAATGGCCAGGATTTGATGTTGAAATACACTAGTGTATTTTACGATTTGATGATGAGATCCTGGCCATACACGTGTGTAGATCAATGGCCAGGATTTGTTCACTCAGTTCGCAAATACACTAATGTTCACTCTAGAACCCACCCTATATATATATAGGGGACCACTAAAATGAAAACCACCTCCAGTTGTAAGAACCATGAGAACTTTTTGATCCGAGGCGAGTTGGACCAAAAATTTTTTTCATGAACGTAGATGCGTGTATTATAAACACATTTGTAGAAAAAAAATTCAAAAGGTGTGTGTAGTTTTGAGCACCACAAGTTTGTGTTTACGGGTACCGTAAAAATTTATGGTACCCGTAAACACAAACTTGTGGTGCTCAAAACTACACACCCGACATTTTTTTTTTGAATTTTTTTTTACAAATAGGTTTATAATACACGCATCTACGTTCATGAAAAAAATTTTGGTCCAACTCGCCCCGTACGGTGTAGTTCTCATGGTTCTTACAACTGGAGGTGATTTACATATATATATATGTGTGTGTGTGTGTGTGTGTGTGTGTGTGTGTGTTTAAATCTCCTTACCATATCACATGCCAGGCTAATGGTTCCAGTTCTCATAACTTGCTGGCGATGCCTGTGGGTTTGAAACAGAAACAAAACGTTAATACCATCGTTCAAAAGGTATGCAAGGATAGTATTATAAATTATAATATTCATAACTCGAAGTATAGCTTAAGCCATCACATGAACAATACTAAACCAGCATTAGTGTTTTCAGTTTCTTCAAGAAAATTTTACAGTTATTTTGTTCCATTATGACGGGAAACTGGACGGATGGTGGGATCTCAAGTGGAGTAAAAAGGCCGTACATATTGTAGCCAATAACCAGACTAAGTGGTAAGGTTCACTTCTATCAAATACACCTTTATAGTAATTATCATAGCATGGGCGAAGGATAGTGGGGGCGGGAGGGGGCGGCCGACCCCCCGAACTTTTCGCTCAGTAGTGGAGAGTACGTAGTTTTCGTATAAAATTTTTTGGGTATATACGTTTTCGACCCCCCGTTTTATAGGAATTTTTGGGTATATACGTTTTTGACCCCTCGGTCGGAAATCTCAAGCTTCGCCACTGGGGCGAAGGATAGTGGGGGCGGGAGGGGGCGGCCGACCCCCCGAACTTTTCGCTCAGTAGTGGAGAGTACGTAGTTTTCGTATAGAAATTTTTGGGTATATACGTTTTCGACCCCCCGTTTTATAGGAATTTTTGGGTATATACGTTTTTGACCCCTCGGTCGGAAATCTCAAGCTTCGCCACTGTATCATAGTAACATGTTGGAACTTCATGTAGAAACTAACACACATGGATTGTGAGTTTTTCGTGTGGTTGTTACATAATACTTTCTAATTAAGGTATCTGACGGTGTTTCAGGTGGTTTGCGAAACGATTTTTGCATCCCGCTTCTGTTTCCCTTTATGATTATGTATTTCTTTGGGATGAAGATCTAGGGGTGCAGCATTTTAACCCCAAAAGGTACAATTTGTCTATCTGCTGCATTATTTATCTATCATTTTCCAATCGTATGTATTCGAGTAAAATGCCATTTTCGTCCCTAAGGTTTGGTCAGTTTTGCGACTTCTGTCCAAAGGTTTGTTTTCCCGCACTGGATCCAAAAGGTTTGAAATCTTGCCATTTTCATATGGCTTGTTAACTCCATCCATTTTTCTCCGTTAAGTCAGGGGTATTTTCGTCTTTTTACCTATATTATTTTTGTTTTTTAGTTAGTAAGGGTATTTTAATGCTTGTACATAAAGTGAAAAAGACCGAATTACCCTTTAAGTTAACTAAAAAAGATGGTAATACCCCTGACTTAACGAAGAAAAATGGATGGAGTTAACGAGCCGGATGAAAATGGCAATATTTCAAACAATTTGGATCCAGATGCGGAAAAACAAACTTTTGGACGAAAGTCGCAAAACTGGCCAAACCTCAGGGACGAAAATGGTATTTTACTCTTTGTATTCTCTGATACCTTGATTTGGTGAAGGAACGCCTTTAATATAGGATTTAAAAACGAAGAAGCGCAATTATGATATTTTAGTTTTTATATATGCAGATATATAAATATTGTTAAAGAAGAAGGGCTGGAGATATCTCAACCAGCTTTAGATTCAAAATCAACAGACATACATCATCGGATCACAGTACGGAGAAAAAAACTAAAGTTTCATAGGTGAACAAATAGCTGCTGTCTAATCAGGGGCGCAGCTTAAGTAGGGCGGGAGGGGGCGGCCGACCCCCCGAACTTTTCGCTCAGTAGTGGAGAGTATGTAGTTTTCGTATAGAAATTTTTGGGTATATACGTTTTCGCCCCCCCCCCCCCCCCCCCCCCCCCCCCGCGACGGAAATCTCAAGCTTCGCCACTGTGTCTATTTATATGATATCATCTTTATTTCTTTTTTTTACACTAATTCTTTTTTGTTTGTTTATATACGCAAGGGTTTACGACTCTAAAAGTAGCCTTAAATGTTCAATGGCTAGCAAGGGTCCACCATGTGCTGGGTAAGTGACATGTATGCAACTGTTGATAGTGTACAACTTCTTTAGTAAATTTGTTCGAAAACGTTTTTCGTGCTCGTTAACAGATTTGTAGAAGGAATGGCTCCAGTGTTCTCGAAAGCCGCATGGCATTGTGTTTGGCATCTGATTCAGGTTAGACTAGTTATATAATGAATCGTGAAATATCTATTGATGCAACTTAAATATTAGGGAAAATCACCAAAATGACCTTTGACCAACCCACTTTACGAAAATAAACATGGACTACGTCTCGGGTAGACGCAATCCCTTAAATCAATGCAACTTTCGCGTCTTAGCCAGACTCAAACTCTTCAGCCAATAGAGAGTTGACACGTGTCATCATCCTTAGTTTTTTTTTTTTTTTTTTACTTTTCCACCACGATTTTTAAATGAGCATAGCTTTTTCATACGTTAATATTCAAAAAAAAAAAAAAAAAACCAGATTAAAGAGAATTTTGTTATCTTTAATTTGGTGTATTTTTTTATAAAAAAAAACTATCGTATAAAAAAGTTATGCTCGTTTAAAAAATCATGGTGAAAAGGGAAAAAAAGTAGGCGCGGAAACCCATGGTACAATCTTAGACGCAAACTCTACCTCAGACGCGAAAGTTGCATTGATTTCAGGGATTGCGTCTCCCTGAGACGCAATCCATGTTTATTTCGTAAAGTGGGTTGGTCAAAGGTCATTTTGGTGATTTTCCCAAAATATTAATATTTAGAGTTAATTAGATAGTTAGTCCCTGTGGTTTGGACAAAATAACATACTTAGGTACTAATACTTTAAAATCACCTTCTAGAGTATTAACTTTTCATTTTGTAACGTTTTGAGGTATTAACATGGTGAGTCCCTGTTGTTTGCACAAAATAACATACTTAGGTACTAATAGAATGTGATTTTAAACCTACAAATAACGTTAATACCTCCAAACGTTACAAAATGAAAAGTTAATACCCTAGAATGTGATTTTAAACTATTAGTACCTAAGTATGTTACTTTGAACAAACCACAGGGACTAACTATGTAATTAACTCTAATATTTATTTGTATGTCATCATATCATGGATGTTTTATTAGTTTCTTCATGTACTTCCAGAATGACTTGGTGCATGGATGGGGAATGGATATGAAACTCGGCTATTGTGCACAAGTAAGTTCATAACCCGACATAGAATGATCTATCGATAGCATGGACTAATACTTTTTTCATATATTAGGGGTTGAGAAATGTGGGAATCGTTGATAGTGAATATGTGTTACATCAAGGAATACAGACATTAGGCGGGCCTTCTGCTAATAAGGTTTATCGTCTTTCTTATAATCTTTTGTTTTACAATTAGTGTTTCAAAACTGTAGCCAAGGCATTCTTCTTTACTTTATAATATTTCGTTTTACGATCTTTTGTTGCAGACTTCAAATGATGTCAATTTAGCTAAGGTATTATTCTTCTTTTTATATTGATTTTATAATTAAGTGATGTTTTTAGTATGGTTACAGGAACTGTATCATTGAACACATCATCCGATTAGAAATAGGAAAAATTACAAGTTTTGTCCTTTATCTTTATACCACTTTTCAGGCGGTGTCCTTTTTAACGAATGTTGACAGGCAATGTCCTTTACTAGGTATTTTGTTGCAAGTTTAGCCCTTTACACCCAACCCAGTTAAAAAACCCTGTTAATTGTTGACAGGCGGTGTCCTTTACTAGGTATTTTGTTGCAAGTTTAGTCCTTTACCTAGGTATTTTGTTGCAAGTTTAGTCCTTTACACCCAATAATTAACAGGGTTTTTTAACTGGGTTGGGTGTAAAGGACTAAACTTGCAACAAAATACCTAGTAAAGGACACCGCCTGTCAACATTCGTTAAAAAGGACAATTAACAGGGTTTTTTAACTGGGTTGGGTGTAAAGGACTAAACTTGCAACAAAATACCTAGTAAATGACACCGTCTGTCAACATTCGTTAAAAAGGACACCGCCTGAAAAGTGGTATAAAGATAAAGAACAAAACTTGTAATTTTTCCGACTTTATAACACTCATGTTTTCATTTGTTTTAATGTTTTCCTCAGAGTCGCCGTGTTGTTGATACGCGAATTGAGGTAAGGAAACTTTTATTCGTACCGCACGATTATTGTTCAGATTCCAACTGTTAAAACAAGCATTATACGATAAGACTTGCATAAGTTTGTGCTTGAAAGAACGAACATACAGGTCGTGAAGCTTTGTTTTGGTCATGATCGAAAAGTAAAATTCTGTATGTACCGTTCACTTTTGCAGATAAGGAGGCAGTCAACATCAGAGCTTGAAATATTTAAACGACGATGGGAAAAGGCCGTGAAGGAAGACAAAAATTGGGTTGATCCATTTCTCAAAAGAAAACAAGCACACAAGTGATAACCACTGTTAACTGATGAAATGGGTCCGCTGGTGGCACGATGATACTCCAGTATCCGTCAGTGATCCAAATTTGCCGTTCAAAAAAAAAAATTGATGAAATGGGTCATGTTGAGCCGAATTTTTCTACCTCAAGATCATTATTTGCAACAAGTTTTATTTAGATAGTTGTATATTCAAAACTGGAAAAAAGAATAGTTATTTTTTTTTTCTACTTCCTCTTGCATTTTAATCTTTTGTTTTAAAGTCGATATCCTTCGAAATCCTCTAATCATGCAAAAGAGGTTTTGTCTGCAGTATGATTGTGCCCGGTCTTCAACACAATGTACGAGCACCGTTAGATCACATGTTCAAGTGCAACTAGGTGAGCAAAAACTGGTTAACTGAACCTAATTTGAATTAACTGACAAAACCGCACCGAAATAACAAACCCAACTGATTATTGGATTTATGATCCAAGTTTATTACCTTAGACCAGAAGTTGTAGACCCAAATTCATATTCATATATATCTATTAATTTACAACATGTGGAGGAACGGTATACTTTCTTTGGTTTTAAAGTTGGCCATACAAGTTTTATTTTTATATACTTGCACATTCATAAGAATATGAGAACACTAACTTTTTTTTTTTGTTTTATTATGGTTTTGTCTTTTATACTTTTCTTTTTTCATATGGCAAATTGGAAAATAATAATCCCACTATTGTGAAATTGGCCAATAATAATCTCAAGTCAGAAATTAGCCAATAATAATCCTACCTCGTCCATTTTTGGAAAATAATAATCCACAGTCACTAAACGACAAAAATGCCACGTCAGCATTTGGAGTATTATTTTCCAAAAATGGACGAGGTGAGATTATTATTGGCTAATTCCTGACTTGGGATTATTATTGGCCAATTTCACAATGGTGAGATTATTATTTTCCAATTTGCCTTTTCATATATATAAACTTTAAGATTATATTTATGTAATAAAACTTTGGCTTTGTTATAATTTTGTAACAAAAGTTAAATTAGTTTAGTTTTTTATAATAGTTTTGTTTTACGTTTTTTCTTGGGGGGTTGTTGTTTGGTTGCTACATAGCATGATGTTTGTTGGTCACATTTTGTCTGTTTTTACCCCCTCAAATTTTTAATACGTGTCAGTATAGATTCGAATTCGTCTATGGTTTACGTCACGTGAGTCACCAAGCGTTAAAGTTCATGATTTTATTTCACAATTCTTCTCGGTTTTGGTCTTCGATTAGTTGCTACTCAGCACATCTTTATGCCTCCCGCCCCACAACACTGGTAGCATGGTTTTACACCCCTTACCCCGCAACGCGGGGGGGTTAAGACTAGTTTGCTATTAAGTGGTTAACAAAAATTTTAAGCCAAATGTTTCATACCCAAATTCATTATTTTGGGTTAGTTTTTTTCAAGCTCAAATGTAAAATCAAAAGCTGACCCATGACTAAACCAAACTCATACATAAAACCAAAACCGATCAGTTTAACACAGTTTTAAGCAAACATACAAACATAACACAAGAAATATTTATTATGTAAATAGGCAAAAAAAAAAAAAACAAAAACAAAAACCCAGAAATTTGATGTAAAATTACTCTACTAATAACGACCCACCAACACAAAATCATCATCTTCAAGAACCTGAACATCTTTCTCTCCTATGAAATTTTCCCGCCCAATTTCCTTCACTATTTTCACAAACTCCACCCGTTTGGCCAACGGGAGTGGCACATACGGTAGCCGAAAGATAGGTCTTATCACCCCTAACTGTGCTAAAGCAGTGTTCACCCCAATCGGGTTCGGCTCACAAAACAGCCACTTCATCAAAGGCAGAAGCTTTTTATTAAGTGAAGGATTCTTGCCTTGTGACAACAGTTCCCGGATCAAGCCCGGAACCAAATTGCTTGTAACCGATATAACTCCCGTAGCACCATGGTCCCACTTTGAGTCGTGGCACTCATCATCATTCCCGCTCCATACGGTGACCCCGTTTTTGGTGTACTCGTTGACCCTGTCATGGCCCACGCATTCCTTAACGCCTGCAAAGTTGGCGCTGCCAGCAATCGAGTGGATGACACGTGGCGGGATGTCTTGGCCTGTTCGGGATGGCACGTTGTAGATGATTGTGGGGCCCATTGGGAGCACGCATTGGAAGTGTGCAACCATGCCTTCCAGTGAAGTTTTACCGTAGTATGGATTGATGTGTAGGGCTGCGTGCATTCCAACTGCAAACCCCTGTTCGGTTGCGTGCACAGCTTCTCGAGTTGAGTTACTTCCCGTGTTTCCGATAACCTGAGATATAGGCGGATCGGGCAATGGGTCAGAACAAGTAGTTTTTGGTGCAAGTCAAAACGGGTCGGGTTGAATTGATTCACAAACACACTTTGTCCATATTTAAAAGAGTGAAGTACACGGATGGTCCCTGTGGTTTACTAAAATTTTGGATTTGGTCCCTAGCTTTCCACAAGTACACAGATGGTCCCTACGGCTTGCACTTTGTAACGCATTTAGTCCCCAGCCAACAAATCTAAAGGTTTTAGCATGTCCAGGTTAAGGACTAAATGTGTTATAAAGTGCAAACCATAGGGACCATCCATGTACTTTTGGAAAAAGTTGGGACTAAATGTGTAACAAAGTGCAAACTACAGGGACCATTTGTGTACTTTTAAAAAGCTAGGGAGCAAATACAAAATTTTGATAAACCACAGGAACCATCCGTGTACTTTACCCTATTTAAAAACATCCGTAGATAATCAATCTGTTATATATGGCTATAAATCAATATTTGTTACAACAATGGTCTAATCTTTTGACTGAAGATAAAGAGGTCGTATACTTGTATGTAAAAAAATAAGTTTTTTTCTTTGTTTAGCTAGTTAATATAAGTTAACCTATGAAATTCAACGGAGATAAAACACAAACCAATTTAACCCATTCGTGAGTTCGCGGGTCAAAATTGCCTCCGCATTCGCCATTACATATGAAATAAATAGAAGTTCCAGATAATAGCAACATCTAGTGGTGATGCAATGACCTTAATTGACGTGCCAAAGCAGTTAATGGTGTGACCAATAAGCATGATGTGTTCATCCCAGCTCATCAACTGACCTTCACCGGTGGTCCCACCGACAATTACACCGTCAGCTCCGTCTTCAATTTGCATATTTACCAAGTCATCATAAGCCTCCAAATCGAACCGCCCGTCAGGCAAGTAGGGAGTTTTAATGGCTGTGATTAACCGAAGTGACTTGATGTCGTCTGTCGAGGTCCTGATGACATAACAAGATAACTAAGAAAGCACACAATTTGTTTTAGTTCCATGATAATTATAGGCAATGCACAATTGTACCTGTTCTTAACTTCATAACTGCGCATAGGAAGGTGAAAGTTAGGAATTATAGCTGCAGATGGGGCTGTCCATCTTGCACTCCTTAACAACGTTAAACAAACGAATATATAATAATCAATAAATTTGATAATGTGACAACATACAAAATTATAAACTAATAAATAGTAGATTTGCAGCACTACATTTTGATGGACCCATTTAGAGTTCACACGTGTTGAAACAACGTTCAAACAAATAAAAACAGAACCAAAAGTCAAGAGCTTACAAGAACTATAATATAATTAAACAAAACATATGATACCAAACAATACATTCCAAATGTAGGTCAACTAGTCATAGTTATTAAAGACGCTAGGCGCACTCAAGGCGCATAGGTCTTGCCTGCGGCCTAGGCGCAAAGCGCAAAAAAAGTGAGGGCCTGAGAAAAATAAAGCGCGTAATGAAAAAAAAATATATTATGTATTAGAAAAAGAATACTATTCTTTAAATAAAATAACCAAAATCTATTATATAACACTTTATATCAACTATTTAGTACAAAAAGTTTTAAAATATTAGTGTATTAGTGTAGAAAAGTAGTTTTCCTTGGATAAAAGAAGAAATCTGGCTAGAATCTTGTCGGAATTTAGAGAATTTGGCCGGAAACTCTCCGGAATCTAGGAATCTCGCCGGAATGTGCGCCTAAACCATCACTTGGAGAATTAAAGCGCAATTTCTTTGACTTAAAGCGCAACTGACTCGCCTCGCCTGAAAAATGGGCCTAGGCGCAAGAGACGATGGCTTTTAACAACTATGCAACTAGTATTAATCCCCCCGCGTTGCGGTGGGGGCGTAAAACCGTGACAAATAGCACCAAGGCCACAGCACCGCCAACGACCACCAACACTAAAGTTGCGACGTGTTAATGCGGAGAAATTATACAGAAACATAAAACATGGAAAATAATAACTAAGTTGATTTAGGACCCATGCGTCACGATGAACCTATCAACCGGGAAAAATTAGACGACCATAAAAACGTTGAACCACACATGCACGTTGCGTAATGTTAACTAGAAAAATTTAGAACGAAAAACGAAACGTTGCGTTGTGTTAAATCGCAAAATTTAGAACAAAACGTAAAATGGAACTTTTGCGAAATATGAAGAGTATAGGGTACCAAAGTTGAAAGTAAAAAAGTTATAAGGTTAAATTGACAAAGATAGAAAGCTTTGGGGTTAAAATTAAAAAACCAAAATAGTTTTAGATTAAAATTGTAATTATATCAAACTTTTTTGAAAACCTCCCTAAGCAAAGAGTACAACTACTCTATACATCACAATGTTGTTAATTTATAATGGGTAAATAGTAATGTGATTCCAAACAATACATTCCAAATGAGCGGTTTAATACAATAGTAATGTGATTCAGTGTGACCAGACACTAAACTAATGGAGTGCCCATCTAACAAGAACAAATGTTACCATATGTCATGAACTTACTTGCAGCCAATCTACAGTCACTACGAAAATTTCTGAAAAAAAAAATGTAAAAATTTATTCATATTCCTCACCATGATCTCAAAGCACACACCAAAAGCTTCTTGATCTGTTGCTCGTGAACCGTTGGTTCATACTATTAACAAACAAACCTAAACGAATACGAACACGCTCATTTTCTCAACAGAACAAAAAACATCCGTTCATTAATTCTTCGTGTTCGTTCGTTTGTTCGGTTAAAGTTAAGCGAAAGAATATTCGAACACTAACATGCTTGATGCTCCGTTTGAGTTTGTCCGATTCGTTTACAAGCCTAGATATGACACTATAGTCATTATATAAGATGCTTGTTTCTACTTTCTAGGGTACCTTTTTATTCCTCATGCGCGTAAAATTAACCGATTCTAACCATAAGTAGTCATTTACTGGATCTTCTGGTAACCTAACTCCCCAACAAACGTCTAATTAACGAATTCTAACCGCTCTTTAAAGGATAATTATATTTGTAAACCCTAATAATAAGTAAAAATCAGCCACAAAGAAAGAAACAGTACCTATTGTGAGCACTTGTAGAATTAGGGCGTACAAATTGGAACACAGAGTCCTTTCCCCACGAACTATAGCTCTTGAAAGCAGAAATTTGCTGATACACCGCCGGCATCCTTCAAAATTCAAATAACAAACAACAACAGCTTGAAACAATAATGACTCCTGTGTAGAAGATGATTTAAAACCTTGATTGTCGTCGAATTGCGGTAGGTGTACGGATAATGTCAGTCGTGATAGTTTCCGTATTGGCGGTGGTGGTGGTTTTGTCCGGCGAGGTGGCTGAGCACGGCGGCGCAGGTTAGTGAAACCCTAGGCTTGAAAGCTTGGTGTGATGTAACAACAGTGACTGTTAAAAAGGATGATTTGAAGAAGCGCGTTTTATATGGCTGCAAAGTTGTTAAGATTATGGGAATGTTCAATTTGGTCCCTTGTATTTTGAGAAAAACGCAACTCAGAAGTTACAGGTTTTGAAAATGTGTAATGTGTTTTTTTCTTTTTCTTTTTTTTTTTTTGAATGGCAAGGAGTCAACTACCATGACACCGGGCGTTGTGGTCAAGGTCGAATAGCCGTCAGCGCCTTGACTCTCCTAGATGCGCGGAAACCCGACCTCCACCCGCCCGAAGGCACTACAGTATAATAATCGGTAAAACATCGCCTCTCATCCAAGACGAACCGGCGCCACCTGTATTCGCCCTTCACCTGGATGCCGCAAAAAATAACGGGGAGAGCGACAGTCGAACCTGAGTCATAAGGAACACCAAGTCTTTCCCCAGCCACTCCATCATTACCTTATCTACAAGGCAGAAACGAGCTAGATCTGTCCTGACAATTTGGTCTATTGGTAAATCATTTGGTTTCTTTCTTTGAGATCCTAAGATTAACTCTCACTAGTATCACTTTGAAGGACATTGGTGGTGGCAGTGGAGTTTAGAGCTAGGCTTCTTCAGAGGTCGCCAGTTTGAAACCGAGCCGAACCGGGTTTTACCGTAGTGTGTCTTCGAGGGGGCGGGTTTTCCCTGAAACTAGTGGTTTGGTGACTCAGATATGCATCCAACTCTAACCTTTATAAAGGCGGGATACATTTCCTCATCAAGGCAATTTGTTTACACGGATCCAAGTTTGGCAAAGTTAGATTAGTTTACGTGGCAGTAGAACAAACGTTTATATATAAATAGGAAATGTTAGGGGCTGTTTGTTTACCTCTTAATGAGGCTCTTAATGGTTCAGACCTCTTACTGGTTCAGCACTTAATGGTTCAGATTGTTTGTTTCATGAGCAGATGTCTGAATGGTTCAGACATTTGCTTCTGAATGGTTAAGTTTTATACAGAGTCTGAATGGTTAAGACCTCTAATCTGAATTGGTCAGACATTTGCCTCTGAATGGTTAAAACATTATACAGGCTGATAATCGTTCAGACCTCTTACTGGTTCAGGTTCAGCACTTAATGGTTCAGACCTCTTACTGGTTCAGCACTTAACCATTCAGATGTTGCCAAACAGCCCCTTAGTCTATAATATCATGGTATAGTTACCGCACTATAAGATGTGGTTACTTCATATTGTTTTACCTTATGGTGTTTTTAAAATTGATTTTTGACTTTCAACCTAAAATTTTTTTTATCTTTTACATTTTAACTTTTTTGAACTTTTTACCTTTAATCTAAAGTTTTTCATCTTTTGCAATTTAACATAAACACTATTTATGTTCAACTTTAGTCCGTCATACTTCTATCTTTCATCAATTTTTCGTTTTACGTTTTGTTCTAAATTTGCGAGTCAACACGCCGCAACGTGCGTGTTGGGTTCAATGTTTTTTTCGTCTATTTTTTTCGTTTGATAGGCCTTTGTTGAACATCTTGGCCATGCCTCCGATGGAACCGATCTAGCCGCAAGAAGATTGGAACCTCGCGAATGAGGTCATTCAATCCACCGGGTGGGAAGATGAGATCCCAGAACCTCCCCCTATCAATGTTGCCTTTGAGGTTCCGGTGAATCCCGCTCCCCCTCAAGGAGAAGTCGAAGAGGAACCTTACATCTTCCTACCAAGGGAGATCGAAGAGATGCTCAACGACCTCTAATTGAGTACTCCCGGCAAAAGCTCAAGTCCTTCAACATCTAACCTTAGATTTAGGAAGTAGCTATAGGGTTTTTAAAATAATGATATCAGGGGGAGGCATTCCTCAAGAATCTATCTATATATCTATCTTAGGATTAATGTAGGTTTGTAATTTGTATTTTCTTGTATTTGCCTTTTTCTCTAATGAAATGGAAGTTTGAATGATGATGGTTTTAATAAAAGTGTTAAAGAAATGGGAAATGCCAGAAACGCAATGCGTCAGTTTTTCTCCGTCTGACAAGTTCATCGCAATGAGCGAGTCCTAGATCGACTTAGTTATTCTTTTCTACGTTTTATGTTACGGTCTAATTTTTCGCATTAACATGATGCAACGGACGTGAGTGGTTCAACAATTTTACCTCTGTTTTTCATCCGGTGTTATTTATTCCTTTTTTTATTTTATTTTTACGAGTTTTTCTAATATTGGTGGTCGCTGGCAGTGGTGTGGCATTGGTGCTACTTGGCACGATTTTACGAACGTATTTAACCTATTAAGTTTTTTACTAATAATTTGTTTCGAGTTTACCCCTATACCTCCTTTACTTAAAAAACTGTTTTTTACGTGCATATTTTTATGTATGTGTTAATATGAATTCGATTTGCTATACGTTTCGACGTAAACTTCTTTTAGAAACGAGTCAGCTTAAATATAATATGTTTTCGTGCTTATTTTATGAAAGTTTCATAAAATTTGTTTCGAATCAAGTGGAGTCAAATCGGTGTTTCTTTTTTTCCCTTTTTTATCAAAAGCTCTAATTAATATCTTTTGATTTTACGTGTCAACTTTTTCGTTACATGTGTCACGTTTTCTATGTATGAGTCGGGTCACATATAATACGCTATGACTGTACGGTATAAATTTTATTTACTTTATGTTTTGATCCAATCGCAATGCTTATATAGGTTACAATGAGTTCAATCGGATACATCGAAACACGTACTTTCATATGATTAACGCATCACATAACGTTTGGACTGATTCATTCGATGTTTGCGATGTACCCGCGCTGCAACGCGCGTGGATCTTATAGCTAGTTATATTTATTTAATATCAAAGCATAATTATACGATAATCACAATTCTTTGGACTTAAACTATGAAATGTTAGTGTATAGTATCATGGTATAATTATATTTATTTAATATCAAAGCATAATTATACAATAATCACAATTCTTTGGACTTAAACGACTACGAAATTGCCTTTCAATTAGACTAGTTTCGCGTTTTTAACAATATACTTTCTTATAATATAATTTGTAAACTTAAAAATTAAGATTTATATATACTTTTACATACTTTTACTTTCAATCTTATAATATAATTTGTAAACTTAAAAATTAAGATTTATATATACTTTTACGTTCACCCTCTTGTAAATTTGTCAAAAGCAAATGTATATAACGTTGAATACTGATGAGACTATGTGTGGTCGAGGAGGCTGACCAATCTTATTATTATTATTATTACAAGAGTGAATAGCTTAAAGCGTCAAAAAGATAGAAACACACATGACCTAGTGGTATTGTGTTTGTCACCTACAAAGGTGTTACGGATTTAAATCCTTACAAGTTTATGGTTAAGTGGCATTTAGATGTGAAATTTTTTGTTAAAAAAACAAAGATACAAACAAATATATACCCAATAAAATCTCT
This sequence comes from Helianthus annuus, assembly GCF_002127325.2. NCBI lineage: Eukaryota > Viridiplantae > Streptophyta > Magnoliopsida > Asterales > Asteraceae > Helianthus > Helianthus annuus. The sequence goes on along the minus strand of NC_035436.2, from coordinate 202,180,877 downwards.
CTCGTATTAAAGCTAAGGCCACTCGGGACGGTGGCATATTTGCACGTTATACAATTTATTCACGCGTGGAAGAATGGAACAAACCACCGCCACCGCATAAGTTTAATGCGTGGACTTGAAATCGCGTTAACATTTTGACGTGTTATGTTTGTTGGTTGGGGGAAATTGTTGGGTGTGGTGGTGAGTGATAAGCATTTCCACTAAAAAAAGTTGTGAGTGATGGAATAAAGCTCGATGACGTGGCGGAACTTGATTGGAAGTTGTGAGTGATAAATTGGTGGTGAGTGATAACCACCCCTACCTCCTAATGAAAGATAGAAACACCCATGACCTAGTGGTATTGTGTTTGTTACCTACAAAAGTGGTATGGGTTTAAATCTTTACAAGTTTATGGCTAAGTGGTATCTAGGTGTGAAAATTATTGTTAAAATAACAAACATACAAACAAATATAGGTACCCAATAAAATCCCACCCGTATTAAAGCTAATGATACGACATGTGAAGAGTGGAACTAGGGCAAATCTTTCCTCCTCTCATAGAGGCAGAGAAATTGCTCATAGTGAGAACACCAATTTTCGAAAATCTACTTTTTTTTTGTTTGACATATACATTATGGTGATCCGTGTTGATATAAAACTCAAATCGACAACCATAAAAAGTATAAACTACCACTAAGACCTACCGTACTGAGGCGTGTTTGCCCCCTAATACCGCCGGAAACCACCCCCCACCCATTACAACCGGCCTGATGTGGCGTTTTTTGACAAAAAAAATTGGCCCAACGTTTGTTTAATAACGCTGCAAGTGGGTTTGACTGGCAAATGAGAAACTAGTTTGCTTTTTTTTTTTTGGTTTAATGATTGGAATGGGCGTTATTGGGCATTATTCCCACTACGCCACTTTTGCAATAACGCCACATGCTGACTGGACTGCCACATGTCATAAAACGCCCCATAGTAGGAGCATTATTGAGCTAAACCACTACACATGGTCTAACATACAATGGTAAGTGAACTATAGTAACAACAAATAAAAGAGAAAGAGACACGAAAATGTAGCACTAAACCCCTTCAAACTACCTATACACCTCCTAAAAAAGTCTATACAATGAGAAAACGCTAAGGCAAGACTAAGGGCAATGCAACAAAAGTATATAAAAACTAAACCCCAATAAAAGTCCAAGGCATATCTATATACTCACTTAATTTTCCATAACCTTAAAATGACGTTCCAATAACTCATATGCTTGATCATGTCTTTGGAGAGGTGCACGTCTAAGAAATCCTGCCTAATGTGTTCATCTCATGTCATTTTAGATTTGTCCTTGCTCCTCTTCCTATCCATTGTGAGGGGTTGCACGTTTCTTACTAGATTTATCTACGGTTTCCTGTTAACATGCCTAAACCTTCTCAATCTTTCATTTCTTGTTTTATATGAGTAATGAGATACATGTGAAGTTCAATTTCTCTTGCAAAAAAACTTTCAGTTATCTGATCCATATTGGTATGTCCATTGAAAGTAGCCGGTATAAAAAATTAAAAATACTAACATGGATATGTGATTAGATAAAAAAAGAGTCAAGTTCAATTCCCACTTGTGTTATATTGGGGTGGATATTGGGCAATGATGGTGACAAACCCACCGAGGGGGGTTCGATCCTGAGCCGCACCCTGGTTTTCATCCGGTTGTTACTTCAGCGAGGCATCTCGTGTGGAGGCAGTACGGTTTCCGGGGGAACGCCGTAACCAAGTCTGACCAACCCAGCACGGGCCCGGTTAAAACAACGTAGTCTGGACAGATTTTGACTAAAGCCGTCGTTTAAACAGTCTGATATTGAGTCACTCAAAAAGAAAGTCACCGTTCAAAAAAAAATTAAAAAGGACAAGCTAAGGAATTCCAAGATGTTAGAAAAAAATGTCAACGTCTTCTAATAAAAAGGTTTTAACTATGAAACAAAGAACTTGTCAACAACTGATCGATACAAATGATTTAAAAATTTAGCATCTATACCTCATGTATTAAATAATTAGATAATCCTATCTGTTACACATATGAAGTTTTATATTTAAAATAAACAGTTGTCCGTAGTCGTTTTCAGAGTTGGTAAATGACGAAAAGGTCCCTATATCATATGTCAAAGTACATTTAAGAAGTTTCACAATTCAGACATTTCTAATTGTTTATGATGATTCAATTCTTTAAGCATAAACTAGTTTAAGAACCCGCGAGGTTCGCGGGTGGACTAAAACACAAATGAATAAGTTTAATTTATTGAAGCAATCATTTGAATTATATTTGCACTTTTAGGTCCAAGAAAACCTCAACGGATTATATTTGCACTTTTAGGTCCGTAACATCAAGATTATGACCACTTTCTAGCGGGACTTACTTTTCCACCTGAAAAAAAAAAGATTTATTAATTTAGAATAAGTTTTATCTCTTATAGAGTAACCGGTCGAATGATTTATTAATTTGACACACTCCTTAAATTTGCTTCAGACATGTGAATCCGAACACATGACCCGTTTAACCCGATTTTTTTATTCATATTTTGAAATTATAAAACTTATCATATTTAGAAACGTATATAAAACAACTATGCTTTGGTTGAGGTATGTCTTAATTATTGAAGAGGTCCCTTCTTTTTTTTACCATTAACAAATAATAGTTTTGATGAGCTCAATAAATAAATGAGATTCAATGCCGTTGGTTAAAAAGAATTATCTCGATAATAATTTAATATATAAAATAAATCAACATAGTATTTATTATTAATATATATAAATAAATAATTCAATATAGTATTTATTAGTAATATTAATTCTAAGAAAGCATACACTAAAAATGCCCAAGTAAACCGCTAATTAGTATTGTATCAAAAATTATGGAATTGAAATTGTCCTTCAAAAATCTCTAATGGAGACATCATTTCATTGAAATAACTACCTAAGATATGCCGAGTTCTATGCATGAGGAGGCCCAAAGCTAGTGCCTTAGAATACTTACCCTTCAGCCGGCACTGACTCACAGTCAAATTTAAAGCATCACCAAAAAAGTTCCAAAGTACCGGGGTCACAACTACTTTAGGCGACAAAAAATCTAAAGCATAACGGGCCATTGCTCGTAATCCCATTGACCATATGAACCACATGACCAATTATTGCAAATATGTCGTCTCACTCATCATTCCAAAATCAAGAACCGCGAGTTTTCCTTCAGGTGTGGCTAAAATATTTCCGGGGTGTGGGTCCGCATGGAAATATGCGTATTCGAGTAACTGTCCGCATGGAAAAGTACCCCTTCTTTTAACCTAATTTGAGAGAATTTTACTCCCATATCAGAAGATTACCTCTATATTTCCCAAAAATGTCATGTTTGGTCATTTATTATTTCTTTGATAATCAAAATTTCCAAACACTAAAGTACCTGATTATCTTATGAGTATGGTTTCAATAAGCAAAAGCTAGCACATCCAGGCACTACCTCCTACAAACTTTTTATTATAACTGATGATATGTTTTTTAACTCAGATTTAAAATCCCATGATACTTGTCAAAACACACATCCAAACACTCCAACTAATGAAATTCAAAGAGCATACATTATTAGTAAAGAAAACCAACCTGGATAAAAATTGAGCTCTTGATAAACTCTTCTTGCGAATACGTCAATTAACGCAACATCATCACTGCTAATTGTATAATCATATTTGTATATAAGTAAACCCAGGCCCCTTATAAGGTGAGGGTCTGGCCCAATTGCTTCTTCAATACCGGGCCTCTACACCTTCACAGCAACAAATTGGCTTGAATACCTAAGTTGAGCTTTATAAACTTGACCCAAACTGGCTGCAGCAATCGGAGACAATGATATTGATGAGTAAATGGAATCAAGTGAAAGCCCCAGCTCTCTTTTGATACATGCAAATGCTTCTGCATCCGAAAATGTTGGTAAAGCATCCTGCTCAGAGTTTAAGGCATACATAAAGATACATAAATAAAAGAAATCCACAAAAGACTAAGAAAAAACACCTATTTGACTCATTTTGCTAAAGCTACTCATACAAATAACTATTTGAAGTTAAGAAGATGACCTATAACACCACTGCACTCTTGTTGTAAATCTAAAACTGGCATTCTCTTTCTTTCATTAAGACCATGCATGCGGATACAGAAGCACTAAAAGGGATTCCAAAAAAATGACTTTAGCACCTACAGATTCTGCACTGTCACCAACTAAAGCACCTGATTATCTTATGAGTATGGTTTCAATAATCAAAAGATAGCACATCCAGGCACTACATCCTACAAACTTTTTATTACAACTGATGATATGCTTTTTTAACTCAGATTTAAAATCCCATGATACTTGTCAAAACACACATCCAAACACTCCAACTAATGAAATTCAAAGAGCATACATTATTAGTAAAAAAAACCAACCTGGATAAAAATTGAGCTCTTGATAAACTATTCTTGTGAATTCGTCAATTAACGCAACAACATCACTGCTAATTGTATAATCATATTTGTGTATAAGGAAACCCAGGCACCTCATAAGGTGAGGGTCTGACCCAATTGCTTCTTCAATACCGTGCCTCTGCACCTTCACAGCAACAAATTGTATAATCGTACTTGTATTTCAGACACCATTCGAGATTTTAAACATTAAATAGATGAATATATAAGAAAAACATCAAACATGAATTAAGATTTCAGATGAACATTAAAGATAGAGAAAAAAATCCTTACATGTAGAAGACGGGCGGAGATTAAAAACTAACACATTACTAATTTATTAAAAAAACCCAGATAAAATACAGTTTTGGCTGGCCTGATAAGACCGCGTGAGCTAGAATACACTTAAGTTTTATAGTAGTTGCTGAATGCATATCTAGAAAGCAAGAAACCTCTTCTGCATTCTCAAATAAAATATAAGTTGGGAGTTGATCAGGTACTCCTGCACATTATATTTTTTAAAATTAGTTAACATATAATATATTCAAAACACAACATATTAAATAACTAAACCAAGAAACAATACACACCAAGTGAGATTCCAAAATCTTGCACCAAGATCAACTTCTCCAAAAGATATATTTTTATTCGAGAAGCAGTTGTAGAAATATATATAATCAAATGATGTATAAGAAAACATTTCTTGATTAAATGATTAATAATCAAAGTTATACACTTACGTAATAGGAAGTTCAGGGAGAACACCAGAACAACACGGAATACATATGGCTGCCATTGAAAAGATCTTATATTACATTTTTGCGGCAACCGTGAGAAGAGGGAAGCAAAACCCTAATTGAGGATAAACATGAATGAGTAGGATGAAAAAGATCAAAACAAAAAAATAGAGAAACACATCACATACAATTACCGTGATTTTAGATTCAGCGAGTAGATCTGCAAATGGCAAATTGTGAAGTCGTATGCAAATTCGAACCCTAGAACTTCAATTTTGTGTAAAAAACAACATGAGAAAGGAAGAGCAAATATGAGAGGAAGATTCCAAACCTGACCTGCTGAAATCTTAAACCAGAAAATAAGATTATGGCTGCAACAATGCGATAATTGCAAAAGATCAGACCATCATAACATTCATCAGTATAATTACACCAATACTAATTGTATTATATAGCGAAAAAAACGGGATCTTACCACAGCCGTCGGCCGACACTGAAACCCTAGATAGCCACCAGAGCAAACATCTAAACCTATATTTATTATAGTCGTCTTCGTCTTCCTTTAGAATTCAGCAGCTAACTATTGTGAAGTTTCAAGCTGAAGAGATGAAACAATAATTCAAGAAGAAGGAGAAACCCTAACCTAAGAAGATGAAACGACGATCAAGTATGGGCCTGGATGAGATTTAGGGTTTTGGATGCGAGACGGATGAAAGAAACTGGGAAAAAAGGAATGTAGAAAAAGAAGCAGCAGCAACGGCGTGAAGAGGAGAGGAAGAATGGCTGTGAAGATTATTAGGGTTTAGAATGTGAGAAGGAAAAAGAACGGAGTCATTGTGTGGTTTTGCCGCTCATATTGTTTCAAGAAGAAAGGATTGGATGCCAGGTGGCAATAAGTGGTTTAAGAACATGCCAAGTGGCCAAAATTGTTTTGTTTTAATATAAGTAATAGATGACAACATTGAGTTCAATTATATATAACTTGTCGGTGCATTTTAAACATATTCAATTTATGTCAGTATCATACCTACTGTAAAAACAGAACACAGGATAACAAAGAGGTCAATATTAATTTTCAAATAACAATTATACATATTCTAGAATTTTACAATATCTCAAATATAAACGGTTGTAAGTTATATAGTTGTTGATTAATATAACAAAGAACACACACATATATATGATTGAAATAATACAAGTATTACAAGATTTCCTGTACATGCTAAGATACTAAGATACCTTGAATGTTAAGCAAATATAATCCAAATAATAACATTCAAGGTATCTTAGCATGTAAGTTTTTCTAGTTTAAAAAAAATAAGGCAAATTGGAAAATAATAATCCCATCTTTCTAAAATTGGCCGATAATAATCCCAAGTCAGTTATTAGCCAATAATAATCCGACCTCGTCCATTTTTTTTGTAAAATAGTCTGCCGTTAAAATAAGCTTAACGGAGTTAAGCATTTTTCCGAATTACAAACCGATGTTTTAGGGCTTTTGATCAGAACGAGGATACGAGTTGATTGATGTAAAACTTACCTCGAAATTGTGTTCGAAAAGGCTTGAATTTTGTTAATTGGAAGTTAAACACCCGAATTGAAGCACCGTTTTCGTGGGTTGGGGGCAGTATTTTGAGGTAAGTTTTACATCAATCGACTCGTATCCTCGTTCTGATCAAAAGCCCTAAAACATCGGTTTGTAATTCGGAAAAACACTTAACTCCGTTAAGCTACTTTAACGGCGGACTATTTTACAAAAAAATTGGACGAGGTCGGATTATTATTGGCTAATAACTGACTTGGGATTATTATCGGCCAATTTCAGAAAGATGAGATTATTATTTTCCAATTTGCCAAAAAATAATAACCTATATGATCACTAAATAAAACCCTGTAGATAATTACTAAAACACTCTAAAAAACACTTAACACATAGTTTGTTTAATGCCCCTTTAAACTGATGACAAAACTATCTTTAGTTTAGACATTGACTTTATCTTTCATGAAGACGGGCTAAGTTTGAAGATAGGTATATCAAACATTAACGTTGTGTGAACGCTAGCAAAACCCTTCTTTTTCACTTCTTCCCTCGGCTTCTTCTACATCCTATTTTCTTTCTTGAATAGGGATGCATTATACCAACGCATTAAAGAAATAACATCAACTCCATCCTTTTTTTGTTGTTTGGTCACGTTATAACGATCTTTAATAGACGTCAGTTGAAGACGACGTAAATATAGTTAAACTCGTATAAGTATATCAAATTGTGGATCATACTAGACAATGCTATGATGGTCTTTGGATGTATCTTCCTATACTAATAAATGAAAATCTTTTTTTGGACACGTGTCATTTTATGATGTTTTCTCATCTTATTTTCTATTTATCTCTCATATTAAATAATAATAATTTTAAACAAAATATTAGATAAGAATTATTTTCCTATTTATCTCTCATATTAAATAATAATAATTTTAAACAAAATATTAGATAGGAATAAAAATATTTATTTTTCTATAAATAATTTTAAACAAAAAATTAGCTAAGAATAAATATATGTTAGTAGGTTACATGAGACAGGAGAGGGTCGTCGCTTAGCTGTACGCAATAAATATATGTTAGTAGGTTACATGAGACCGAAGAGGGTCGTCGCTTAGCTGTACGCTAATTCTTTACAAACACCGACTAAGGATTTCCAATAGATGCTTAATTTTTTTTATTAAGAGATTTTTATATGCATGATTATTCTAACCTTTACGGTGTATCATAATTAATAGGCAACGCATACATGGAGTGAAGCTAAAGTGACAAGTCTCTGATCGGATCAAAGGAGGACATTTTGTAAATGATATTATAAAGACCAACAAACACTCTTAAATAATATAAATTACTTTGAGTAACCCGTGTAACACACGGGAACTTAAACTAGTATATCATAATAATAAAAAAAAAAGAAAACTCGAGGATTATTTCATAATCATAAATGATTAATAGTTTAAAAATATATGATTAATAGTTTAAAAATATAAACAAAATAAAAAAACAAAAAAGGGGCAACAAAAACAAGCGAGAAGTCTTCCATTGCAAATCTTCTCCCTTCTTTGACCGACCGGCAACAATACGTACACAAAACCTCTATCTCTCTACTTATTCACACACAGGTTCATCAAATCTTACTTCAGATTCAAGTTTTTATTCACTTTCATCACATACAATTCACGCATCACTTATCTTTCATTCTCTAATTTCTCTCTCTAGAACAAATCTGCGTTGATGGCTGGCCGGTACGATCCAAATCCTTTTGATGAAGGAGATGCTGATGAAGTTAATCCGTTCTCCGTAAGTTACAACGGTTATTATTATCAATTTCTATGAGTATATGATTCGATTGATGACTTCACACTGTTTTTACTTTAATCTAGGGTTTAATTTGCTAGTGTAGGTGTTTAATCGTCGATTGATGTTTTTTCGATGATGAATCTGGTTTCTGATAACAGTTATTATCAATTTGTATGAGTATATGATTCGATTTATAGCTTCACACTGTTTTTACTTTAATCTAGGGTTTAATTTGCTAGTGTAGGTGTTTAATCGTCGATTGATGTTTTTTCGATGATGAATCTGGTTTCTGATAACAGTTATTATCAATTTGTATGAGTATATGATTCGATTTATAGCTTGACACTGTTTTTACTTCAGTCTAGGGTTTAATTTGTTAGTGTAGGTGTTTAATCGTCGATTGATGTTGTTTCGATGATGAATCTGGTTTCTGATAACAATTGTTATCAATTTGTATGAGTATATGATTCGATTTGTAGCTTCACACTGTTTTTACTTCAGTCTAGGGTTTTATTTGTTAGTGTAGGTGTTTAATCGTCAATTGATGTTTCTTTGATGATGAATCTGGTTTCTGATAACAGTTATTATCAGTTTGTATTAGTGTATGATTCGATTTGTAGCTTCACAATGTTTCTACTTCAATCTAGGGTTTAGTGTAGGTGTTTAATTGTCGATTGATGTTTTTTTGCGGATGAATTAGGTTTTTGATTTTGTGATGTGGCGTTTATTGTTATTATTTTGTTGACGGAGATTGTGGATCTGGTTTTTGTTGTAATTTGTGTTTGTGTCGATAAGCTTGATCTCAACAATTTATGTCGGTTACATTGGATCGACTTGCATGCATATTTTCATAGAGTTGATTTGTGAGATTGACTCATCTGTTAGCTACATAATAGTAATTTTGGCCGTCAATACAATTTCAAGGGATGTAGATAGTAAACTTATGTTTGTTATTGTGATTAGCAGAGTGCTGATCTGTAAGAGTTGAAGTCCAATCAGTTTTCATAGGTTGTTTGTTTTTGAAGGAAATCTTTGCTCACTTTAAATTTTATGCATAAATTAATTTAGATGTGCACGTTAAATAACAGCTCATGTGGTCTGTAGTTTGCGTGTTACTCCGTCTTCAATACGTTAGTTCTATTGTAAAATGACATATTGACATAAACAGGATCAAGGATCTGGGGGCAAAGGAACCGGCAAGACAAGTTATTCTGGAGGTTCATTCTACACAACAGTAAGTCTAACACCTTGTCTTATTATGATACTTATGATCATTATAATTTATAACTTCTTTTGTGCTTTTATGATATTGTTGTCATTCATTCTGGTGTCATATATTCTTCCACACCTTATCATACATTTTAAGGTTTTGGTTGTTCTATTACATGGGTATGTGATTAACTTTTTTGTAACTGTGAATGGGTTTGCAGAGTGTTCCACCTGCTACAAACTCTCGACTATCCCCTCTTCCTCACGAACCTGCAGACTTTTATGACAGGAGCGCCCCCGTTGACATTCCTCTCGATTCAGCTGCAGTAAGTTTAACTGTTGGGCCTTGTTTTATGTGTTCTAGTGTTTAAAAAACTTTAAACAAAGCTGGACAGTTGAGTCTTGTAAGAGTTCATTGCAACACATGGAGTATAGTTACTTTTTTAAATTACTTTTACACGTGAATATTGAATTATTGATACAATATTTTGATATGAGTATTCTTCCGAATAACTAATTTCATTGTTCCATTTCTTTTTACTAACCAATCTTTCCTTCTATGGACGTTTTTGAAGGATCTGAAGAAGAAAGAGAAAGAGTTGCAAGCTCGGGAAGCTGATTTAAGGAAGAGGGAAGAGGTACTTCACAACTAGCGTGTGTGTCTGGTTTTCATGATGTGAATGTGGCAATAGGATTAACAATCACACATGATTATAATTGCACACAAAAAAAATCTAAGACAAAAGTATTTTTCATAAAGATTTTTACGTGTTGTACATTTTGAAGTGACAAGTACTCTATCTAATTCAACTTTAGGCAACACTTTACTCTTTCTAAAGTGTTGTATGTAAATTTGCAAAACTATATCACCTTCTAGATTGTTTCTTGAGATGTGGAGTTATGAACTAGTGAATTCATTACCATTGTGATCTTTGGGATTATGATCATCAACAATGGTAGCAACAAAGTCGAAATGTTTTTGACTTTAAAACTTGGATTCGTTAAGTGAAACAAGCAAGTATTGTATTCATTACTTATAATTTCTGCTATGTTAGTAAGCAGTATCTAAATTTGCTGTTTAAAGGATTTTTTTCCTTTTTCCAAAAGCTTTTAATTATTTAATTGATCCTATGCAGATAGTGAAACGGAAAGAAGAGGCTGCTGCACGAGGTATGCTATGTTTCTTGTATTATTATCATCCAGACTGTCAGTCGTTATTGATATTTAAGTAAAACTAACCTAAAAAGGGCACTGATGCACCATTTGACTAACCGATTCTGTTCTTTATTGTAGCTGGTATTGTTCTTGAGGAGAAAAATTGGCCACCATTTTTCCCGATCATTCACCATGATATTGCAAATGAGATCCCAATTCATCTACAGAAATTGCAATATGTTGCATTCACAACATACTTGGGTATGTTCTTATTTTCTCATTGTACGCCTGTACAGTGATATTCTAATTTCTTTCTTCCTAAGTGTTGTATTGTATCAATTCATGGGCGTCTCATCACACCTTGTCAGTGGGACCCTCAAAAGTATTGTCACATGGTCATAATGAATTGGGTCCAAGCTTTTTGTAATTCAAAATTTCAGGATTGAAACAAAACCCTTCTAATATTTTATAATTTACACGTGCTATCAGGATTAGTGCTATGTCTTCTGTGGAATATCATAGCCACAACTACAGCTTGGATTAAAGGAGAAGGTTTGTGCAGATCTTTTTTATCCTTAACTTTAGTGATCTTAACGTCTGTTATGTTTCTTACATTCTTATTAACTTTTTCTTCTGCTAGACCCAAAGATCTGGTTTCTTGCTCTCATCTACTTCATAGCGGGAGTTCCACTTGCATATGTGTTGTGGTACCGGCCTCTTTACCGTGCATTTAGGTAAAAATCTTATTTGTCTAAATCTCGAAGAATACTACTTTTATCTTTGTTGCTTCCTTCAAAAAACATTAAGGGTTGATCATAGTTATCAATAGCGTCCATAGCGGACGCTATAGCGAATAGCGTGGCGTGGCGGCCAACCTGTGCATATCGACCAGATAGCGACTCCGGCGGTGATTTCCGGGGAAAAATTCCGATTCCGGTGATGCTTTCTGCTGGAAAGCAGGAAGAAGAAGAAGATGAAGAAGAGAGCGGCTGGGTTTTTAGCGTGTTTTAGGCTTTAGGGTTTTATAAACTATGAATTCCGGCCAGAAACCTGCAATTTCTGCCGGAAACTTGCTGGAAACTTAGGAAGAAGAAGAGCGGCTGTGTTTGTATTACGTTGGAGTCTTTTTAGGGTTAAATAAGTTTATGGATTTTAACTTTTAACCCTTCTATCTTTCATTAAGTTACATTTACTCCCTAAAACTTGTAAAATTTACACAAAAAATGTAAAATTAGTTTGTGTATCTTAACATTTAACCCCCCCTATTTTCAGTAGCTTACATTTGGTCCTTAAACTTATATTTTTACGTAAAAGGCATAAAATAAACATATATATAAAAAAAAATTATGTAGATAGCTATTTTTATTTCTTTAATTTTTAACTACCTTATCGCTAAACACGAAATAGCGGGTGCTATTTCATCGCTATCGCGACGTAGCATATAGGTTTGTCGCTATTCGTTATCGATAACTATGGGTTTGATTCAACATGCAGTTTAACAAAAATGTTTGGCTATCAATCAAATGTATAAAACAATTTTCACTAATGACAAATAAGGGAATAGTTTGGGTAGAATTAAATAATTAATATAAAAATACTTTGTAATTACGACAGTAAGAACATTGGTATATTTAGCATGAATATCTATGATAAAGCCAACTCTCATATAATATTTCATTTGTGTGTCCAATGAGTATATCAAGAGATAAAAAGATAATAGCGGATAATGTATTTATGTTTACTTTTTAGAGGAGAAATTAAAATGGTAAAACAAATAGCCAAGGAAAATGAGAAACAAATGGATGAATATCTATGAAAGCTAAAAAGCTAATGCTCATTTAATATTTGATTTGTGTGTCCCACAAATATATCAAGAGATAAAAAGATAACAGTGGATAATGTATTCATGTTTACTTTTTTGTGAGGAGAAATTAAAACGGTAAACAAATAACTGAAGAAAACGAGTAGCTAATGGAATTTTGTTTGATTCGTTATTTAGGTCACTAGGACCCCTATAGAAGAAACAAATAGGTGATAGTGGGTATTACTATTTACTTAATGTGAGTAGAGCTAAAAGGGAATGAGTATAATGGTGACAAATGGAACTTACGTTGCAAATTGTATTGCAGGAATGAAAGTGCTTTTAGGTTCAGTTGGTTCTTCATATTTTACTTGGTAAGTTTCCGGTGTCATTGTCATACTATCTTGTTTTGGCTTATCTGATGTCCTTTTGGCTGACATGTCACTGTTTTTGGTGTTATAGATTCATATCGGCTTCGTCATCTTTGCTGCAGTTGCCCCTCCTGTCGTCTTTAAAGGAAAATCTCTTGCGTAAGTCCCTCATCCCACTTCGGCCTTTTTGTTCCTTTGTTTTTTTTTTTTTTTTCGTTTTTTGTCGTTGATTTAGCGTACCAGATCTATAAATTGTTCATTTTGAATTGATACAACTTTGTTTAACAATTTTTTTTATTTCCTTTTCCATAAACAGGGGGATCTTACCGGCAGTTGATCTTATAGGCGATCACGCGTTGGTTGGGGTAAAGTTTTCTCACACTTAGTTGATCGTTTTATTCTTCTTTCTTTTAAGTTATTGCTAATTATGTTGTTATTTTCTTTTGTAGATTTTCTATTTTGTAGGATTCGGGTTATTCTGTCTCGAGTCTCTGCTCAGCATCTGGGTTATTCAGGTCAGTTTATTATTCGCCTTTTCTAACCCATATGAAATGCAATGTTTGACCGGAGAAGTAGTTATAAGTATTCATGTATTCTTAAAACTTAAAACACCTTGAGGATTAAAGTTATAACAGGGAAGATGCTTATAGAATGGCAATTTTCGCTCAACTGTTGAAGCGCTTATGTGGATGCTGACGTGGCACATGCATGTAATTTTATTTGCTGCTTTTGCAGTAATATAAAATAAAAGTTAACATACATGTTCAGATAAACTTTTATAGAATTCCACATCAACTTTAATCATAAAAAATGGCAAATTGGCAAATAAAATCACGCAAAGCGCCACATCGCATTGAACCTCCATTTCAGCTGGTCATTAGGACTACTGATGATTTTAAAAACTTCACCGACCACACGAAAAAAAAAGTACACATACCCTATTGGAAGAAAATGGAGGTGTGGTAGCTATTTCGTATTTCCATGACATTTGCTCTTTAATAATATGAGAAATCTGTAGCCACAATGGCGAAATGGTAAAAATTGCAGTGTTGTAGTAATCGCTAGTCGGGCGGCGAGGTGGGGACTAGCGATTAATCGGGGATTAATCGGAATTTATGGGGATTAATTTGATTAATTGGCGACTAATCAGGGATTAATCGGAGATTAATCGGCACCTAGTCGGGATTTTTACAACCATGAAAAATTGGAAGATTAAAGTACATGAATAGTTCTTGTGGTTTATCAAAATTTTTGATTTGGTCTCTAGTTTTCCAAAAGTACACATATGGTCCCTATGGTTTGCACTTTGTGTAACACATTTGGTCCTCAACTTTTTCCAAAAGTACATGGATGGTCCTTGTGGTTTGCACTTTGTAACGCATTTAGTTCCTAAATTGGACGTGCTAAAAACTTAAGATTTGTTGGCTGGGGACTAAATGCGTTACAAAGTGCAAACCACAGGGACCATGCGTCTACTTTTAAAAAGCTAGGGATCAAATCCAAAATTTTGGTAAACCATAGGGACCATGCGTCTACTTTTGAAAAGCTAGGGACCAAATCCAAAATTTTGGTAAACCACAGGGACCATGCGTCCACTTTTGAAAAGCTAGGGACCAAATCCAAAATTTTGGTAAACCACAGGACCATGCGTCTACTTTTGAAAAGCTAGGGGCCAAATCCAAAATTTTGGTAAACCACAGGGACCATCTGTGTATTTTACTCAAACTTTCAGATGATACATAAGACGGCTCTGATATTTTTTTTTTTTCTGGTTATGCAGCAAGTATACATGTATTTTCGGGGAAGTGGCAAAGCAGCAGAAATGAGACGTGAAGTTGCTAGAGGTGCCGTACGGGCAGCTATATGAGTTGGTGCTGCTATATATAAGCAGCAGAGGATTTATGAGGGGATCGACTTGCGCTATAATTCAAGACACAGAATGGTTCGTTGTTCCTAGTAGCTCAGGGAAACGTTGATGTTAATTCTGAACCTTGTTTTTCGTGGTGTTTTTTTTTAATTCCTTAAAAAGATTTATTTGATGTAAAAGTATAGAGAGATGTGAAAATCTGGTAGATTACCTTTGTAAATCTTGTGTTATATGATTGTTCTGATTCATAAGACATTGCTATATGTTTTTAGCTTCTTGTTGCAGAAGGTATTTAAGGTTTTTGCTATCAGGCATTGGCAATCTTTTTGATTTTAGATATTGTTTTGTAGGTCTGATTGGTAACTAAAGTTTTTCGATAAGTTAACGAGTTGTGGTACTTATTTTTGGTTTAGTTAAGTGAGTAAATGGTGATTCGGATTGAATATAATTTTGATTTAAGTTCTAAAATTTGAAAATTATGAAATATGTTTCATAATGATTGTTACCCAATTCTATGATAGTTTAGTAATACTACATTATTATTTTAAATTTTAACTATGCCCTTCTTTTTGTTTATTGTTAATCTTTTTTGACTTTACAAAAGCAATAATCTGGAAATTTAACGGTCTAGGTATATGAGGGCCCTTTCGAAAAAACAAAAAAGTATTATGAGGACCAGCCTACATGTTGACTTTAGTGTAACGTAATTCCACAATATAAGACTAAATGCAATTGTTGATGTGATGGTCCATTGTCAATTTACTTGTTTCATTAGTCATTTTTTAATAGCATTTTCTAAATTTTTTTGGATAAAAACGTTATTTGCACTATGTAGATTTTGAACTCCCAATCTTTTGATTGTAGAATATACCACTTAATTATCAAGATGTCACCCATCTAATCAAATGACTTTTTACTTGTTTTAGTTAGTCATCTAACCAGTAGAATTAATATTTTTGCCACTGAAATTTTATTTCAAAAACTTTTTATATGTTTCCTTGTGATTGATCTAAGCTTTTAAAACAAAACGCTAGACTATACGTAATTAAGAATGAAATAATGTTGAGTAAACTGCCATTTTGGTCCCTGAGGTTTGGTCACTTTTACCACTTTAGTCCAAAACTTAAACCTTTTACATCTGGGTCCCTGTGGTTTCAGTTTTATTGCCATTTTGGTCCAAAAATGAAATCAGGTCATATTTGTCTTATAAAATCCTGCAATTTTTTCATTTTCCTCAGGGGCAAATCAGGTCATATTTGTCTTATAAAACATGGTATTTATTTATAAAAAAGAAATGATCATTTTGCCCCTGCGGAAAAGGACAAAATAGCAGGATTTTATAAGAAAAACAGGACCTGATTTTATTTTTGGACCAAAATGGCAATAAAACTGAAACCACAGGGACCCAGATGCAAAAAGTTTGAGTTTTGGACTAAAGTGGCAAAAGTGACCAAACCACATGGACCAAAATGGCAGTTTACTCAATAATGTTTGTATATATTTTTTTCTCAAGATACCAAAAAAACATGGAAAAGATATAACTTGTTAGTCTTTGCCACCTAAGTGCCATCCGTGGACCTCAATGTCATGTAAGCCATGGTCGCCGAGCATCCACAATGGAAGTCTACACGAATGTTGGCCACATTGAACATTTTCCTCTGTCCAATGTCAACGACATC
The DNA here is from genome assembly GCF_002127325.2 of Helianthus annuus. Lineage (NCBI taxonomy): Eukaryota > Viridiplantae > Streptophyta > Magnoliopsida > Asterales > Asteraceae > Helianthus > Helianthus annuus. The sequence continues at coordinate 202,164,261 of NC_035436.2, read as the reverse complement.
CCCTCTCTACGATTCACACACAGTCCCTATTCATGACGATTACAGACACCCCTCTCCACCAAAGCGCCAACTATATACCTCTAAGAGAGTAAGTGTGGTCAAACTTTGATTACCATAGACAAAGATAAATTAAGTTTCTAAGTGGGGTACATCATTTATTCATGAGGTAGAGGTAGACAGTTTTTGGATCAGAATAAATATTTTGTATGTCCTTTCAACAAATTTGTACGAGTGGACGGAGAATGTTATTATGTAGTTAACCACCTTATCTCACATTAAACATATTTTTTCATGAAGAATTCTTCAAAATTTTGGGTTTTTTTTTTTCAAATTTTGGGTATCACTCATTTTGTTATTGCTAAAAGATGCTAAAAAAACACTTTTAACTTTCATCATGATGTGGACTTATGGTCACAATGAAAAGTAACCAATACAATCAATATTTTATTATGATCATCATCCAAAAAACAAAAAGTAAAATAGGTTTGATATATTATCCAAAAGACCAAAGTGATAGTTAATTTATCCAATACAAATATCCAATAACAATATATAACATATGTATTTCATATAATAATACATTACCATTACAAACTTTCTCATCAAAAATACATAAGTGTTATACATACATATCAATAAAAACAGCAGTACATCCGGCCACAGGCTATATCTCAACCGTAAAACGCCACCACCGCCGCCACAACCACCGTACTCCGGCATAATACTTTTTTTTTAAACGGTCAAACTTATATTAGAAAACCGGTCTAGCAAGAAACTAGACAGAACGAGCTACTCCGGCGTAATACTTAAATAATATCTATATATAATATCCATATAGATATATAGATATAAATATATTAACAATAAGCCACACACTTCTTGCAATCCATAGTGCACCCACCTCCGCCACCACCACCACCATACCCCTTGCCGGAGCGGCTGTAGGCGGTGAAACATTTAGCCGGACACGTGAGCTTCTTCTTGTAACAAGGCCCCTTATCCTTACACACCATAGTGGGCCTGATCACCCCACTTTTAGAGTGGCCACCTTTCGGCCCACCATAGCCTCCCCCATACCCACCAGCCGCACCACTTCCGGGCCAATTGTTACCAAACCCGGGTATGTTAAACCCGCCTCCTCCTGAACCGGGTCCGAAGTAGCCGCTGCCGATGTCTCCACCACCTTTCTTGTTGTTGGGTTTGGGCTTGTTGGTCTGTGGGTCGGGTCGGGTTGAAATGGAGAGAGTGAAGAGGAAGAAGATGAAAAGGAAAGGTATGATGAAGGTTTTCATGGTGAGTATCACTTTTGGATGGTGGGTGATGAGGGTGGTATTTATGGTGGGGTGGGTAGATAATATGCATTTAAGAGGGTCAGCAATGTAGGGTTATGTTATAGGGGTATGATAAATACACCCAATACAAAGATAAATCTACCCATTAGTCAAACTTGGTAATGATTAAACATTTTACTACATTATTTTATTATAAAAGTCAAAAGGAATAATTATGTTTTTATGTTATTTACTTTATTACATTATTTTATTATAAAAGTCAAAAGTAATAATTATATTTTTATATTATTCTATTAAATTAATCAAGTATCTATTTTTTTTAATTCTTTAACGATTGATATTTTTTCAATCAATCAATATACTTTTTAATTTTTAAATATAAGTTACGTTATTATAACTTAATGATTTACTTGGAATTTATATAAGAGAAATAATCAAGAGATTATTACAATTTATAATTAAAATTTTATTTACAAATTGCAGCTCGATACCCATTTCCATTTCCATTTTGATTTACTGTTTTTGAAACTCATGATGATGCACTACAGTGCCTAGTAACTAGTAAGTTATATTTTAATGTTAATAAAATAATCATAGTATTAATAATAACTTGGATTAATCTTGAACTAAAAAAAGATCAATTCTTGTTTAAGAAAAAGGTGTAAAATAAGTATACAAAAATAGATAATGATTTAATTTTATAGGAAAAGAAAAAGAAAACTAATATGTTTTTTAAAAGAGTTATTACTAAAAAAAGTATAAAAAGTTGATCAGAGAAATAAAAAAAATATTTTTTTAAGCAATTTCATTCCAATCATCAGGGCAAATTACATAAGGATAGCAGGTAGACGAGCAACAAACTGCGCCGCCATCCCTTTTTGAATAGAAAACCCTAATCTACTAAAAACAAAGCCTCGCCCCTGAGGGGTCGAAAAGTTGCTATGGACCACACGCTGAACTCTAGACAAGAACCGAACTGCCTCCGTGCTTTTCCACCTTCTTTGACTCTGCTTTCAGTACCGCTTGCCCCGCCACAAATCTATTTTCCCGGAACCCGGCTAGTGGGGATACACCTGTTGTTTACAAAGAAAAGACTAGTTTGGAAAAAAAAAAAACTCTAAAAATATTAGATTTGTTAAAAAATATAAATTATTAAAGAATAAAAAAATATACACTTCATAAACTTATTAATAGAAATATTATAAAAGTTTAATATGTTGGTTACAAAGAAAAGACACACAAAATACTCAAGAAACACCATTTTGGTAAATACTTTTCAATAAACACCATTTTAGTAAATATTTTTTCCACTAACACTAGTTTGGAAAAAAAAACTCTAAAAATAATGATTGTAATTAATAATTTAAAAATAAAATAGAAATTCTAGATAATTAATGCTTTAGGTAATTAATGACAACTCTTTTCTCTCTCCTACCCACAATTCTTTCTCCTAAAAGATTGACTTTTGGGTATATTTAACAACACCCTTTTTTTTTGAAAGGCTAACAAACATTATTATTAAAACCTGAGCTAACCAAACAGTTAGCTCTACCAGGTACATGACAGTGGAAAGTAACAGAACATATACACCAAAAACGCATACTAAGCAACCTCAAAATTACACCATTGTTGCCATGACATGGATTGTCCCTTGGTCCGATTGCGTACCCACAAAAATCCCAACTGTCGAATTTCATCCTTTATTCCATCCGCGGTTGTTACCTTTCGATTGAAGACTCGGTCGTTTCTACATCTCCAAATGCACCATACCGCTATTTGAATGATAGAGTACAACATCTTCTTCCACCTCGGGGATCCTCTCACATGCCGATGTATCTCAAACAAGTCCTTTATACCAAACACAAAGACCTGATTGCACCTACTCCATTGGGCGATGAAGTCCCAAACAAGCTGTGCAAAACCACAAGCAACAAATAGATGTTCGACCGACTCGTTTGATTCTCCACACAGTTTGCAAGTTAGAGATTCGAAATGCACGTTTCTCCTAGCCAAATCTACCATTGTCGGTACGCGGTTAAGCGCTAACCTCCACGAAAAGAAGTTAACCTTAATTGGGACCCACGCATTCCATTCAAATGCCAAATTCAAATCTGGGAATCTTTCAGTTTGCAATCTAACTCTCAAACTGCTTACCGAAAAGTTACCGGACGAGTCTAAATCCCAGCTCCACTTATCTTTGCCCTCCCTGACATTAACTGACATCAAAGCATGTTCCAGCTCCGCTAACTGAGTGAGCTCTGCTTCTGAATCTGGAGGCCGCGTCCATCTGAACCTAATTGTCAAAAGACCGCCTGAGTCGAATATCCTATCTGCCACTTTAGCTGTCTTCTGTTGCTCCAACTCGAATAAATTCGGGAACTCGTATTGCAATGGATTCTCGAACAACCATTTATCTTGCCAGAATGTTATTTGATCCCCCTGACCTAGAATGCCTCTGAATAATAGTGCCAAATTCATCCCATATTCTCCCATGTCTTGCGACAAATTCCCCACTTGTTTCCACGAACCCGCAATGGTTACCTTTTTTGGGATAAACTGCCATGATCTTGAGCTATTATGTATACTCCATATAACCTTCCTCCATAAACCGTTGGTATCGACCTTGAATCGCCACCACCATTTTGCTAGCATGGCTAGGTTTGCCTCCCTCAACGAACCTAACCCCAGCCCTCCCTTTTCTCGCGGTGTCATAGCGTGTTGCCATGCGACCCAAGTCATTTTTGAATGGTCTGAATTTGTTCCCCACAAAAATTCCCTCCTCATCCTTTCAAGTTGCTTAATCACCTGACGCGGCGCCTTGTAAATTGAGAAGTAGTAAGTAGGCAAAGCATTAAGGACTGACTTTATTAATGTTATCTTCCCTCCAAACGAAAGTATATTTGATTTCCATGCCGATAGCCTTTTTTTAAAAACCTCCATTACCGGGTCCCAATGTTTCACCATGTTCATGTTTGCCCCGACCTGAAGCCCCAGGTGTTTAAACGGTAGTGACCCAACCCTACACTTGAAGACATCCGCCATGGAACTTGTATTTTCACTACACACCCCGATGCCATATAAACTGCTCTTGGCTGCATTGACGCGTAAACCCGAAGCTAAATAGAAACAACGTAATATCCTGTTCAGGTTTCTAGCATTTTCTGTACACCATTCTCCCACGAAGACCGCATCATCTGCATATAAGAAATGCGATAAAATAGGGCCGTTATTGCCACATCGTAGCCCGTTAAACAACCCAATTTCTCCGGCCTTCTTTAATACCCCAGTCAACGCCTCCATAACAATCAAAAAGAGGAATGGAGACAGTGGGTCGCCCTGCCTCAATCCTCTGAAACACGGGAATTCATGTGTAGGAGAACCATTCACCAATACTGATGCACGAGCAGATGTTACTGTTGCCATAACCCATTTTATCCACACCCCTGAGAACCCCAACTGTGAAAGTATCGATTCTAAAAAAGCCCAACTTACCGAGTCATACGCCTTCTCGATGTCCACTTTAAGTATAAACCCACTCTTTCGATTTTTCTTCATCCATGCTATTAACTCATTAAGCACTAGGGGACCGTCCATAATACTTCTATTCGTCAAAAAGCCGGTTTGTTCCTCCGCAATTAAGTTTTGGATCACCGGCTTTAGTCGATTCGCAAGTACTTTGGAGATCACCTTACTAATGCACCCGACTAAACTAATCGGTCTATAATCCTTCAATCCACCCGGGTCACCACATTTTGGGATTAAGGCCAAAAACGAAGAAGTACAACCCTGTGAAATTGTCGCATTGTTATAGAATTCTTCCAGTAGCTTAACAAAATCATTTTCAAGGAGACCCCAACATCTCTTTAAAAATCTAAAATTAATCCCGTCCGGTCCCGGCGCCTTGTCGCTACCACAATCCCACACGGCCTCTTTTATTTCAGAAACCGAGAAAGGAGCTACTAGCCTCTCGTTTTCTTGCATTGACACACTAGCCAAGTTCGGGCATATGAGACTCGGTCTATTATCCAAAGGTTCCAAAAACTTTTCAGCAAAAAAAGAACATATGGTATCCTTTAAAAGTGTCGGTGTTACGACCCATTCCCCATCAAGCATCAACCCGTTTATCCGATTGTTACTAGTGTTAGCGTTGACTACCCTGTGGAAATATGCCGTGTTTTCATCTCCATCCACCGCCCATTTCACCCTAGATTTCTGTTTTAGATCCATGGTCTTCAACCTGTCGGCGTCCATTAAGTATCGTTTACAATCTGCCCTTAGTTCCAACTCCTGTGGTGATAAGGACCTGTCTTCAGCCAACAGTTCTAAAGCCTCCAACTGAGAGACTTTTGCACCGTACTCAGCCTCCTTTACAGCCTTTAGTTCCTTGACCCAGCCCTTTATTTTATATTTAACCCATTTTAGTTTAGTTGCTAAGCCCAAGTCTGCCGGTCCTTCGAAGCGAAATTCCAAACACAACTGCTCCACATATTCCATAAACCCAGGTAATTCCATCCAGGAGTTGAAAATTCTGCATGGAATTGGACCAAAGTCTACCGAGCTAACCGATAATAGTATTGGGCTATGGTCCGAAACAAAATTGGACAAGGCGACTAGCGAAGCTTGCGGCCATTTATTCATAAAGTCATGACAAACTAGTAGCCTGTCTAACTTACTCATACTAACACCATTGTCTGCGTGGTAAGTGTATTTCCGCCCTCCCATTTGGTATTCACAAAGCTCCGCCAATTGTATGAACCGGTTGAAATAAAATGCATTTAAAGCCACGAATTCTGAGTTGAATCTTTCTTCAGGTATTCGCACATCGTTAAAATCCCCCACAATGACCCAAAGTCCACCTATACTCCTCCTCGTGGCCAACAATTCCGCCCATAACCCCCGACGGTCAATCGGGTCATTATACGCATAAACGTTGATCACATTCACATATTCCCCCGTGTGTTTTAAAGTGCCTGAGGTAAGTAAGAAGCGGTTATGTTTCACCACCTGTGTTACCTCAAAAACCGCCGGATCCCACATGCTCAGTAAACCTCCAGACGTGCAAATGCAGGAGGGAATTGATGTTTGAAGAGGGAATTGAAGTTTAACAACACCCTATGTTATATTATGGGGGCTACTGTTTGATGTTTGAAGAGGGAATTGAAGTTTTGCAAATGCAGTTGCATGTTATGTTATGTTATTTGTGAAGTGGAGTCCAATGCATATCCATGTTCATGTGTAGGTCCAAAATGGGGTAACATATCTTTAGGTGGTAGTTTAATAAATTACAAATCTTGAAAGCAACCCTTACATATCTCAAATGTATCATTTGTGGAGTTTGCCGCTTATAAGGTCAGAGTGGCGGGCGTTACTCACTAGTCTAAGCAGCTTATAAGGTCCGGTCCTTAAACAAAGGTAGAGTGGCGGGCGTTACTCACTAGTCTGAGCAGCTTAACTCTTTCAAAGGGAGCTAGGATCTCCAATAACTAATCTGGCCCATAGCCGAGAAATAAGCTAGATGATCATTTGATACACATCAAAGTTGGAGGTTTCCAAATCTATTGGGATGTGGTTTTAGATGTAAACAATTGATGGAGCTACAAATACGACAACACTTGATCGAAGAGGGGGTTCACATTCTAGTCATCCAAAAAGGCAAATCACATATACATTAAAACCTCTATAAATTAAGAATGTTGGATCAGGATATTTTATTAATTTAGCAAGATATTATTATATCGATAAATTAACAATTTAAAAGTGGTTTTACGTATGACCTTTAAATTTCTAAGTTCAATGTACATTCACAATTTAATCGGATTTGTCAAGTTAATTGTTTTTTAATACAAAAAGTTAATTCATGGTACAAAAAAAAAATATATATACAAAAACAAGTTTCAATGCACATTTCTTCTCCATGTAGAGTGCATTAAACATGGTTAGAATTTGGAATCTTTTACTAATTATTAATTTATAGTTTCGTTGGGACCAGTATCTATGCACTGGGATTTAAAAAAAAATATTATTTTATTATTTTATCGACCGGGGTCCAATTTTGTACTGGTCTCAAGTTGGGACTTGACAAATTATTAATTTTATCAAGTTTATTAATTTATCGAGTATTAATTTATAGAGGTTGTGAAGATGAAGATTGTAGGTGTTAGAATGACTATTTTTCTTTAGATACGAAGATCACTAATAGTTGTTATATTAGAGGAGGGTTCTATACGAGGACATACATTATCGACTGAATTGTTGAAGGTATATCAAACCATTATGTATATTTTTTACAAGGATAAGAGATAGGGTTGGTAAAACAGTTCTTTCCTCTATTTAAGAAATGCACATGTGTTATGTGCAATTGACATTGGACTCAAGTGACCAATAAAATAAATACATATGATGAAAGTATTCCTACTAGATGTGTTCAAAAGTTTTGTATACGTGTTATTGAATTTTTTTCATAACAATATTTTTTGGTATTAAATTACTTTTTATTAAAACATAGACGATTACAGATTAATGACAGGTAGACGGGCAACAAACTGCACCCCGTAACACCCAAAATTTACTCGAAACACATTTAACCACTAGACTTGATTATAATATATCAAATTAAAATTAATTATCAATAAATAAATGATTAATGGAGAGAAAACTTAATGCCTCAAGTCCCAACCATACTTTTATCATTTAGTCAAATATGAAATAAATACACGCACATGCGTCTGATATTTTTCTTCTTCACCGATCTATATACGTGTTCATATAAATTGTCTTTAAATTTAAACGATTTTTTTTTGAAAAGTAAACTTCATTATACTCTTATACAATTAGTAACTTGGGATACCACCTTAGGTTACACTCCTTGCATAAATGAACATACCCTTTCAAAAAAAGAAGTAACTTAAAAAAAAAAAACTGTTATTTGATTGACTTATACATTCAACCGACACAACCAACCATAACAACTCTTAACCACCATCATTTTAATTCATAGAATGATATTGTAATATACAATTATATTTTGAACTGACGCATCACCAAATCACGCCGTTCAAGTAATAGTTTCAATACTTTGTTACGTACATGAACGAAGTAATATTACACATAAAATAATATAAATCCATGTGTTCCATTCTCACATGCACCATTTACCCTTCATGTAACCGTCATCAAGATTCCTCACAGCCGCCATTCTCAAGTAAGAATTCTTCTTCTTCATCCTTTTAATTGTAGAAAAATCCATTTTAAGCAAATTAAACCAACATCATAGTTTGTTCGATTTGTGATATCCTTCAACAAACCTTTTGAAAAATGATTTTTTTTTTCAAAAATAATATATGTGAAACAGGGTTGGAAGGTTTGTTCAAATTTTGTGCCAACAGAGTAGCCCAGTAACAATTTTAATTCTTTTAAGTTAACCCAAATAAACTTGAATTTGATTATATCAGAGGAAATGTGTAAATGATAAAAACTTGAGAAGGCTATATAACTCGAAAATTTCCTCATGCGTGGAAGGAGCCGCACACCAATCCCAATGTAAAACCTTCGTGTTACTTTCCAAAACGACCCGCTGAGAAACCGAAACCCATTTGCATCTTTCTAATCTAAAAAGGTGTGGATAAACCACACGCAAAGGGGCTTCACGCAACCATCTATCGCTCCAAAAGTTTAAAGAGCTCACATCTCCTACATCCCCAATGAAAAAAGAATTCAGAGACATACCATCTTGGTTCTTTGACTCGCCCACTTTGACAATGTACTTCCAACACACGCTAGACGACGCCGAACAAGGAAGCAAAGCCCAAGGTCTACTCGAACCATGGCACCCAAAATAATTTTCTTCCACAAGCAACTACCCTCATTCTTAAATCTCCATGTACATTTTAATAAAAGAGCATCATTCACCTCTTGCAATTTGGACACACCTAACCCCCCCCCCCTATTTTTAGGAGTAGTCACCACATCCCAAGCCACCCACGAAATTTTTTTATCATCACTCGTACCCGCCCAAAGGAATCGCCTCATAATGGCCTCAATAGAATCGGTCACCGCCTTGGGAGCTTTATATAAGAATAAATAATAAACTGGCAAACTTTCAAGAACCGACCTTATTAGAATTAGACGGCCGCCTATAGACAAAATCCTAGCTTTCCAAGACACGAGACGATTTCGAACCACTTCGACCACCGGATCCCAACTCCTAATCTGAGTCATCTTCGCCCCTACTTGGATGCCAAGATAGGTAAAAGGGAAACTCCCTCTCTTACATCCCAAGAGGTCCATCATGCTATCCACTTCGTGGTCATCCACCCCCACACCGAAAATATTTGACTTGTGTAAATTAATACGCAAGCCCGAGCACAGATAAAAAATGCGGAGAATCCTAACAACACTGGTAATATTATCTCTCGACCACTCCCCTAGAATGAGAGCGTCGTCGGCATAAAAAAGGTGGGTTAAATACTCTTCGTCATCTGCAAAACTAATACCCTTAAAAGCTCCAATAGTCTTAGCTTTTTTATAAGCCACGAAAGAGCTTCCATCACAATCAAAAACAAGAAGGGAGACAGTGGGTCTCCTTGACGGAGGCCTTTTTCACAACGAAAGTCAAAAGTCGGGGATCCATTAACCAAAACCGCGGCTCTAGAAGAATAACAAATACCTTTAACCCATTCAGACCACAACGGATGAAATCCCATCTGAGACAAAATAGAAATCAAGAAGTTCCAATTGACATTATCGTAGGCCTTCTCGAAATCTATTTTTAGCAAAAAAAAAACCTTTTTCTTTCTCTTCTTTAACCACTCCAAAATTTCATTAAGCATTAACGGCCCATCAAGAATGAAACGGTTAGACAAGAAAGCCGATTGAGTCTCTGAAATGACTTGACCCATCACCTTTTTGAGACGGTTCGCAAGGATTTTAGAAACTACCTTACTAACCACCCCAACAAGGGTAATCAGCCTATAATCTCTAAGCCCCACGGGAGAACCCACCTTAGGAATCAACGTAATAAAAGAAGACCCGCAACCATAACTGATATTACCCGTAGCGTGAAACTCCATCATAATATTAATAAAATCATCTTCAAAAAGATTCCAGAATCGCTTTATGAACCGAAAATTAAAACCATCCGGACCTGGAGCCTTATTAGAACCACAATCGAACACCGCATCTTTTATCTCTTGTCTAGAAAACAAAGAGATCAAGTCTTGACTCACGTGATCCGTAAGCCTCTTCATACCCGTACACTCTAGAGCCGGCCGATCCTGGACTATCTCTTTGAAATGGTTGCGAAAAAATCGAAGCACTTCTCGTTTTATCAACGTAGGTTTAGTAACCCACTCCCCATTTATCATAATGCCCGGAATAGAGTTTCTCGCCTTTCTGCCATTTACAATGTTATGAAAAAACTTATAATTCTCATCCCCCAAAGATGCCCATTTAACGCGGGATTTTTGTCTAAGATCATGCGCCTTATGGAGCTCAATTTCTTCGATTGCCTTCTTGCATTCGGACCAACTCCACAAATCTGATTCATCAAGATCGTTAAGTTCCATTTGGACCTCTAAATCCTCTTTTTCTTTACGTAGCCGAGACTCTTCCTTTTCCTTATCATTAAACGTGCGAAACCAAGCTCTCAAAGCGGATCTAAGAGCTTTAAATTTGTTGAGCAAATTACTATCAGAAGGCCCATGATTAACCCAACTCCCACAAACCGAATTGATAATTTCCACACAACCTGGGCGGTCTAACCACGAATCGAACATCCGGAACGGTTTAGGACCAAAGTTAACATCAACTACCGAAAAAACTATAGGAGAGTGATCAGACTTATCTCTCTTTAAGCTTGGACACAACCGTTTGGCCACTTATTAAAAACATTTTCACATACCAAAAATCTATCAATCCTACTCCATGTACATACACCTCTTCTATTCGACATATAAGTATATTTCAACCCCTTCAAGTCATATTCTCGTAAACCCGCCTCATCAATGAAATCATTGAAGTCGTTTGTACAAACCTGATCAAATTTGGATTTCTTCCTTTCATCCCGGTTCCTGACCGCATTGAAGTCACCAAAAATAATCCACCACCCACGACTAGAATCAACAATACTATTGAGTTTCGACCACAAGATTCTTTTTTCAATGTTTGTTTGTGGAGCGTAAACATTAACCACATTAAGCCGAACAGAGCCAGCCAAAATCGAACCTGATATATGCAAAAAATTCCTATCTTTATACACCATATCCTTCGCAAACATTTTCGGGTCCCAAATACAAGCTAGACCACCCGAATTTCCATTCGCATTTACAAATTCAAAATCAAAACCCGAGCCTCCCCAATATCTAGACACCAGAGACGACTGAAAATCAAAGACTAAAGTCTCTTGTAAACCAATAAAAGAAATCCCGTTATCATTTTTTAACTTACTAATCCATCCCGGTTTGCCAGAAACCCTAACCCCACGAATATTTATCGAAAGGCAATTCATTTACAACCCCCTTGTACCCCTTCATCAATAATCGACCCCTGAATTAAAACATGAGACTTACTGAGATCAATTCCCAATTTACCACCTAATAAGATGGTTGCGTCGACTTCAGTTAATACAGGAACAACAGGATGCTCCACATTTGTAACGGGTTAAATTTAAACGGATTTAACTAATAACTTTTTGAGCTTTAAATTTAAACGGATTTAACTTTAACCTTTTGAGCATGTTTGAAAAATACACCGTTTTTGAAAGATTTACTATCGAACTTACAAATATACCCAATTAACTTAGGAAACAAAATATAGTCTAAAATCAATCATAATGACATCTAATAACACTTTCAAGTTGTAGGACATGATATTCAATGCAAACAAACCTAACAAAAAATATTTTGTGTTTATTAGGCTAGGCGGTATGGGGGTTTGTCCCCTCACGTCTTTTCATTTTCTGAAGTCTATATCCATAACATCGTCTAGAAAAACTTTCCTAAGCAAGTCTTTCTCAATATAACATATATAACTATCACTTAAATTCCTTTCGCCAATCCAATTACACTAGTCGGTCTTCACGTGCTTCATTGTCGAAAAACATCTTCATCGGTTGCGACGGGTAATACGACAACATGCTTTAATAAACGATATACCAATGTTAATGATAGGTGAATCTTTGTTGAAACCATTAACTTTACAAGACTTGATAAACCATCAAAGTTGGCAAATTGTGTATCCACATTTTCACAAGATCAAAATATAGGTCGCGAGTTGAATCGGAAGCCTTCTTTTATCGGTTTAATCGAAATCATATGGATACATCTCGGCTAGTCTTAGTATTTTTTGGAATGTCAAACCCACCAAAATTATCACATGGACTCCAACAACTCATACAAACAAGTAAGTCCAATGTTTCCTCGTTAAAACGATTCCCAAACTCTTGTATTTGCATATCTAGAACCGCATTGAAGCAATCATACTCATAATAGTGCCGATTTGTGATGTTTGTTTTTCTTCTTGACCACTTTGATTCACCATCCATATTTTTCACTTCAACCTCATACTTGTCTCAAAAAGAGTTAACGTTCTCCAAATATTCATTAAAACCTTTTAATCTAAACTTTTTAACGTTCTCCAAAAACTCATTAAAACCTTCTAATCTAAGCTTTTCCATATGGTTTTTGGTGAAAGAAATCAATTTAACCACATTCAACGAATCTTTCTCTCTTTTTTTTTTGAAGACATTGAGACAATGTGTGTGATGTCTAGAATATGCTCCATCAAGTGTGTGTAACATACAAAGCCGTATTTTTCATATTCCCTTGAAGTCTGTTTGCTTGTTTGGCACAAGAAAGATTCAAACCCGTTTCTTCAACCCAATGAAAAACTTCCACAATGTTTGGATATAAAAAAAGCAAACGAGAAAACGTTTTGTAGTGGGAATTCCAATGTGTATCTCCGGGCCTTGAAAGTGACATTTCTTGATTCAACCCACTTCCGATACAAAGGATTTTTTCCATGTTACTTTTTTTTACTTTCACGAAGCATATCTTGTCATTTGGAAGATGCACATACGATATTTGCTAAACTTGCTACTGTTTCAAAAAGTCTCCAAATAGTTGTATGTTTGTGAGCAACTGCCACAACAACTAGTTGAAGTTGGTCTGAAAGACAATGAATATAGAATGCCGAAACATTTTCCATTAAAATTAGATCCCTTAAGCCATTAAACTCACCCGACAGGTTACTTGCACCGTCATAACCTTGGTCTCTAATCCTAGCCAAACTTAACGCATGTCGTACAAATAAATCATCAATAACCGATTTGAGCATTAACGCGTTCGTCTTCTTGACATAAACAAGCCCAATAAATCGCTCCTTAACAATCCCAAATTTATTCAAAAATCGAATAACAACAGCCATTTTCTCATTTTTTTGATACGTCACATAATGAATCAACCAATAAAGAAAATGCATCACCATCAAGATATTCAAAAACTTGATCAAGTAACTCTTGAGCATAACAATGTTTAATGTTTAGTTGAATTTTAGGCTTGTCATTTGGTTATTTCCGGGTGCAATCTCTAAGATAACCTTACCAAGGTCTTCGTTTATTTGACCCATTAGTTTTAAAAGCACCAAGAAATTTCCTTTATTTAGTGAATCTTTTGATTCATCATGACCACAAAACGACATTCCTTTATTAAACATGATTTTTTTTCAAGCATAGTTGAAGCACCGAATCTAAGTCGATATTCATGTTTTTCCTTATCAGTCCTTTTGTTTAATTTTGCTCCTACCGACTGATTTCCGCTAATCAAATCAACACACTTTTTGAAACATTGGTTGTGAAAACTATCAACTAGGATTAGATGTTTTCTAAGGGTCGCATGTACCTTTTCCCAACCGTTATAAACTTCATAAACAAATGTGTCTCTTTGATCTCCAAAGGTTCCCCTAAACAAGTAGCAACATAAGTAACACACACGTTCCGATTTTACACTATTCTCTAACCATCCCCTATACTCATATCTTTCATGCCAATCTTCCTTAAATCGTTTGAAGTCATTATCATGACACATTGCTAGCGGGAAGTCTATACTTCTCAGTGGACAAGGTCCTTTAAGTATGCATGCCCTTCTAATCTCATCTCGTTGATAAACGTTATATGATGAAATCTGCTTGCGATCATGAGGATCCAAAGAAAGAGTATCGACGCCAACGTATTTGGGAGTTTTGGAGGATGATTCCCCACCTTCCATTTTGAGAAACCATTCCATAATAGAATCACTCATAGCTCTTATTTAGAATCAAAATAAATCATTATAATTTAAGTATAATCAATTCACGTAAACAAACAATGTTTCAATTTCACTTTTCAATCTTGATTCTGATTCACATAATCAATAAATCATTAGAATCTAAATATCTAACAACCTTAAACAAGATTTCACTTTCAATTTTCAAATCCTAGTTTTCAATCTATATTCTCATCACATTAACAAATAAAGTTTCAAACAAAATTTACAAATCTAATTCTAATAACATAAACAAAGAAAGTTTCAAACTATAACATAAACTAGTTCTAATTTCTAATCTCTAAAATATCCCTAATCATCGAATAAAAAAAATCAAGACAACAAACAAAAGAACAAGGGGTGAAACAAAACGTACCTTGGTCGGAAAAAGGTTGATAGCTAGGGGATTCTGGCAGGACGTCGACTGTTGTTGTTGGGCAACAAGGGAACGGCGAGGCGAGTTGGGCAAGATTAGAATTTGGGTGTGATGTTTAAATTAATGAGTAAATGGTAATTTGGTTGGTTAATGAGCTTAGAGTATGGAAATTAGATAATATATCAAATAACTAGTGTTTATATTATTTTTTTAATTTATAGTATAATTTTTCTTAGGGGTCGGTTTGAAAAATGTTAGGGGGTGCGAACGAAACATTTTATGGGTTGCGGTCGGGATTTTCAACGATAAATTAAATAAATTTTGAGTAAATTACAAGTTTTGTCATTTATCTTTATAGAAAATTTCAGGCGTTGTCCTTTATCTTTAAAATTGATGAGTTTTGTACTTAATGTTTAAAAATCTTACACGTTATATCCTTTGAGCCTAACTCAGTTAATATTAAACGTTAAATGAAGGGTAAACTGGTCCTTTACCCATTTATTTTAAAAAAACCATTTTAATAATTAAAACAAAACAATTTTATATATACTAATGACATCTCTCTAAACACACACATACTTCCTCTCTAGAGCCTAACCCACCACCTACCACCACCAGCACCACCACCATACCCCATCACCTGCCAACACCATCCACCCCACATTACTTTAGGGTTCTTGCTAACTAATTTGGGGATTCTGACACAATTCTCAATATAATAACAGACTAAATTTGTGATGAAATAATGAAAACATAACATATATAAACATTCATACCAAATTCCAAAAGGCCAGTTTATCATCAATCACACACAAGACTTTGTTCTTCATAGAAAAGATAAAAACATTTTGATTTTCTTGAACAAAACATTCATTTTCTCGGATCTAGGTTTTGTTTAGTTTTAGATCAAAATCCTAAATTCATACCCAAGACTCTGTTCTTAACTGATGGTCAATTATAGTTTTGGGTTTCAAAATCCTAAATTCACAAATGTCAATAAACAGGTCTTCATCAGCATGATGGTGCTACAGATGCGAAGATTCACCGTAGTTCCAACTCACCGGCAACATTCATCTTTATGTTGCCCCGATTGCAACGGTGAATTCGTAGAACACATTGATAACCCGACCTGTTTACGCGAACCCACCCTCTCAGACTCTTACCGGTCCGTTTTCCGGCTGCTGATTTGTACACTACCGATAACCACCAGATTTCTACCTCGCCGGTGCTTCGCCGGACGAGAAGAACCGCCGACAAAAAAGGATATGGAGGTGGTGTTGGTTTGGTGTGGTGTGTGGGTGGGTGGGTAGTGGTAGATGGTGGTGTTTGTGGCGGTATGTGGTGGTGAGTGTGGGAGTCTAGAGAGAGAGAGAGAGTAAAGAGAAAGAGAGAGTGTGGTTGTATTTTAAAGAGAGAATATCTATTTTAGAGAGAGAGTGTGTTATAAACATATAATATAGAGTAAACTGCAATTTTACCTCCTGGGGTTTAGGGTGATTGGCACCCTTACCCCCCTAACGAAATAATTGCAATTTTACCCCCAAACGTTTGCTGTTATGTCACAACCTTACCCTCGGCTTCAAATTTATTGACTGATATGTTGACTATAACTTGAAATGACTATAATGCCCTTTCATATTACCCCTTGTGTTTTGTTCACTCTGTGATATTACCCCCTGCCACCACTGCCACTGCCATTCACCATGAAACCCCAGGGTAATTTGAAGCCGGGGGGTTGCGACATAACAACAAATGTTAGGGGGTAAAATCGTAATTATTTCGTTAGGGGGGTAAGGGTGCCAATCACCCTAAACCCTAGGGGTAAAATTGCAGTTTACTCTATAATATACTATAATTCATCTTGTTTGAATTATTAAATGGTTTTGTTAAATAAATAGGTAAAAGGACCAATTTGCCCTTCACTTAATGTTTAAAATTAACTGGGTTAAGCTCAAAGGACATACCGTGTAAGATTTTTAAACATTAAGTACAAAACTCATCAATTTTAAAGACAAAGGACACCGCCTGAAATTTGCTATAAAGATAAAGAACAAAACTTGTAATTTACTCATAAATTTTTTTAAGGTGTGTGCCCACCGCCATAGAAAGGGGAGTGGGTCCGTCTCTGAGGTGTTGTATTTGGGTTGTGTGTCATACATAATTTTTTGAGTAAAATGCAATTTGCGTTTTTGAGGTATGAGGGCAACATCAACCCGAGTCTCTATTTTTTAAAAAATAGACACCCGTCTCTCCGTGGTTTTATTTTTGCTACAATTTGAGTCCATCCCGCTTGCTGACATCACATTTCTATTTGAATCATGATGAAAAGACCAAAATGCCCTTTCATTTGCACCCCTTTGTTATGTTTTTGTTGTTTGCTAGCATAAGAGAGAAGGTGGATTTTGTTGTCGTGGATAACATAGGTAGAGAAAAGGTTTTGGAGGTGGTTAGGATTTTTTTAGGTGAAAGGACGATTTTGCCCTTAGTATAGTATATTTCGTCACACATATAACGGGATATATTGATGACAGTTGGCTTGAGGGACTCACAGTGTAGCAAAAATCAAACCCCAGGGACGCCAGTATCCATTTTTTAAAAATATGGACTTAGGTTGATGTCGTCCTCATTCCTCATGGACATAAATTACAATTTACTCTAATTTTTTAGTTCATATCTTCGTGAAATTGTCCACGACAATGAAGTACAGTTTGCTTGACCATTAGATCAAAAGCCATTTTTGAGTGTCTACGAGCACCACATGCACAAGAATTTCTTCTTGCCATACCTATAGATGAGTTAGGGCAGCATATGTCGCCGGTGAAGTACCGTACTATCCTTAAGTATCGCCTCATGATTCCTTTATTTCCAGTTGATGAGAAATGTCCTGTTTGTCATAAGGCGTGTTTGGATTCTTTTGGGGAGTATGCACTTCATTGTAGAGAGCTCCCAGGGTTCAAATACCGACATGATTTGGTTAGGGATGTCTTTTTTGACATACTCAGACGCGTTGGTATTTCTGTTAAGAAAAAGACACGGGCACCCGTTAATTTCTTAACTGACCCATTGGAAGGGAGATCTACCCTTCGACTAGCCGACATTTTGGTCTTTGGATGGGTAGGAGAAAAACATGTATGTGCGGATGTAACAGGGGTTTCCCCGCTTGTGGGCATATGGGGTAGTGTTTTCATGGTGGGTTAGGTTGCTTTAAAGGCTGCTTCGGGCAAAGTGACCAAACACGAGAAAGTGTGCCTTGACAACCAGCACGTGTTTATTGTATTGGGCTTTTTACATATTTCCCCCTCCTAAGCTGCCTTATTACGTATTTACCCAAACCAAAAAATCAATTACATATTTCCCCTTCCTAACTGATATATATTACATATTTCCCCTTTTCATTAAAATGACCCTTATTTATGACTATTTTACCCTTAATGAACTAGTAAATCAATATTTACATATTTCCCCACTCTAATATGTAAAATCAATTACATATTTACCCAATTTATGTATTATCACCCCAATTCTTCTATAGTTCTTCGCCCCTATTTACAATGATAAAAAAATAAAACCAAAAAGTACAAAACATAATTTATGTTCATAATAATTTCCGTTCATAATAATCAAAACATAAATTCCGTTCATAATAATTTCCGGTCAAAAAACATAAATACGATACCAAAAACATAAAATTCGAAATCAACCGCTCATCTTTGACTAATTACTTTCACGTCTTTGCAGCTCGCCATAAATTTCTTGTGAATAAATCACCACGAAAACGCTTCTTGAAATTACTAAATAAGTGCCTAATGCACTCTCTATGCTCAACATTAGGGTAAACTTGTGTAATTGCAATGTCTAGACCCTTTTGCATATCTGATGATATAACTAGTCCATTAGGCGTACCGATTGCTTTCTTAAGTAACTCAAGAAACCATATCCATGAGTTCTTGTTTTCAGATTCAAGTACACCATAAGCCACCGGAAAAATAGAATTGTTACCATCAACACTATTAGCAGCGACTAGTACCCCATTAAACTTGCCTTTTAGATGGCATGCATCTAGAGAAATATAGGGACGACAACCAACAAGAAACCCCTTCCAACAAGCTAGTAGTGAAACAAAAAAGCGTAAAAATAGTTTCTTATTACCTTTAATCTCAATGTCAACTTCGACAACGCTTCCCGGGTTTCGCCTTAATAGTTCCTCTTTAAAAGCATTCGTCTTTATGAATGAGTCTTCCCAATTCCCGTACAAATCACTATAAGCTTGTTCTTTACCTCGAAAGATTTTCATGTAGGGTAGATCAACATTGAAATTTATCTTAACCCACTTGTGGAGTTCTTTAATTGAGACATCCCCATCGCATTTCAACTTATGTCTAAGCACACTTGCAACCCATCCTTGTGTTGCCACCTTATTAGCACCTTTGTTGCTTCTAGTACAAGAATGTGGTTCGACCAATTTCTTAACCTACAGAATTTTAATAAAACATACATTTTATTAAAAATATTATTAGATTCTAATTTTAAAATTAGTTACATCAATACACTTACCTCAAATGAAATTCCGTCTTGCATAACAGAAGCATGTATCCTCCATTTGCATTGCAAGTCACTACACCTTGCTGTGACCCGTGTAGGTTCACTTTTCTCGGTAAAGTATGCAAATTCATTCATGATTGCATAATGGGACAACGCTCGTCTAAACTCTACAACATTTTCATACGTGGAGTTAACTTTGATAGTTCCATTCTTGCTGCTAACAGTTACCGGTTCGGAACTTGCATGCCCAACTTCATCATCTGTACTAAAAGTCACTGATTCATCCTCCTCATCTTCTTCATCATGAGCATCATCCGATTCCCTATAAAAAAACATATTTAAAATGTATCTAAACATATTTAAAATGTATCTAAACCAATATTTACCTTTCTTGCACCGAGCTTGTCTCGACATTATTATTCATTGTCACATAAATGGTTAATTCTTTATCAACTTCGTACATACTAAGCATGAATTTAAAGTTCTCATGAGAATCAACCTTCACAAATTTTTGCTTAGTAGCGTATTTGTCGATATAAAAAACTGAAAAGGATAGCTCCGGATCCGGAGGATAATGAGTGGCAACCTCTTCATTCAAATCATCAAAGTCGTATATGCAAGTGTCAATGTTAAGACATTTTTGAAAGCCAAAACAATAACGTTTTTTGTATGAGTTCTTAGCTAACCGAAAGTAACCTCCATATTTTAATTTTATCTTGTACTTAGTCGATCCTTGGCCAACAACATGCTCAAGCAATATTGGCGATTCTGCGCCATTCTCCCAAGTTGGTGTAAATGAATTATTTTCCATATCATCCATATCATCTTCCATACAAAGCACCTGATTCAGACATAAACACCACCATTAACAGTGAACTATCAAGCATCGAACCAGTAATATCAGACATCATAAACTGAATAAAATCGATGAAGAAAAAACACACTTGTGAAGATGAACAGATGAAGAAGGTAATCGATAAAGAAGATGAACATTAATATCAGACATCATAACCAGTAATATCAGACATCATAAACTGAATATCAGACATGTAACCAGTAATATCAGACAGCATAAACTGAATAATATCAGACATCATAAACAGTTCATCGATGAACAGATGAACCAGTAATATCAGACATCATAACCAGTAATATCAGAAATCGATGAAGATGAACCAGTAATATCAGACATCATAACCAGTAATATCAGAAATCGATGAAGAAGATGAACACAAATAATCGATGAAGATAAACTCTTGAGTAATCGATCAAACCAGTAAACACACATGTAATCGACGAAGAAGATGAAGGATTTTGAACAAACCTGAGGAAGATGAACGTCGACTTGTGGGGGGGAGAAGAAACGTCTCTGGGTGTAGGGTTTGGATGCGTTCAGTATACACGAATGGGATATACACGTTTTTTAATTTGGGGGTAGGAAGGTAATTACTCAAAAAAAGGGGAAATATGTAATTGTTTTTTTGGTTTGGGTAAATACGTAATAAGGCAGCTTAGGAGGGGGAAATACGTAAAAATCCCTATTGTATTTACTTTTGATATTTTTGTTTTTCTGACGCCAGAGGCTGTGGACCTACTTAGTTGAGTTCAAAGGGTCATACATAATAATGTTATTCAGAAAATGGCAGCGACACAGCTTCTTGTCCTTTATGTAAATTTATAAGAGAGGGATAAATATGGTTTTAATTAAAGTTCGTCTAAAATTTTCATATCCGTATTTGCCATTACTCATTTGGTTGGACTTGTAACCTATAAGACTAGTGGGTATGGTTTGGCTCATCCCCACGGGGATGAGCCTCCACGTAGGCGCCACGTATGCGGCTCGTGGGGGATGAGCCAAATGAAGGATGGAGGGGGATGGAGGATGGGGCCCCACCTCATTATTTTATAATTTCTTTTGTTTTAATTTTATAACCCAAGGTAATAAAATCTTTATAAAATTTAAAAAACACAATATAAAACAACATAAAATAATTTCATTTCATAACATAAAAATAAAAAAAATTACATTTCCTAAAAAAAAAAAAAACCGAAACTAAAAAATAAAAAAAGCCTACGAAGTCTAAAATTTAAAACAAACACACTACTCGTCTTCGTCTTCACCTTCGGCTCCGTCATCGTCCACCATGTTAACGTTGTTCCAAATATGTTCTACCAGATCTTGTTGAAGGTTTGCATGCGTGAAGTCGTTTGTTAGCGAGAACGAGTTTAAATCCTGTTGTGGGGGATCAACCGGGACAGTGTTCCCCCAAGGTGCATTCTCATCAAACTCACAAATCGCCCGACCCTCGTCTTCAATAATCATGTTATGGAGCAAAATGCAAGCGTACATACAAAGACGCAGCCTTTTTGGGGTGAACGCACGTGCCGGTTGTGCAAGGATGGCCCATTTTTTTTGTAAGACACCAAAAGCACGTTCGATGTCTTTTCTTGCCGCTTCTTGACGCTTCGCAAATTTTTTCCGTTTTTCGTCCTCGGGATATGGAATAGTCTTCACAATTGTAGACCAAGACGGATATATCCCGTCAGCAAGATAATACCCACGTCTGTACTCTACCCCAGAAACTGTAAAACGTGTGTCCGGTCCCGTTCCATTAACGACATCGGTAAAAATGGCCGATTGGTATAACACGTTGAGGTCGTTGAGTGAACCAGGGAGACCAAAGAAAGAATGCCATATCCACAAATCTTGTGATGCCACAGCTTCAAGTATCACGGTTGGATATCCGTGATCACCTCGCGTATATTGGCCGCGCCACGCAGTCGGGCAACTATGCCACTGCCAATGCATACAATCAATGCTACCAAGCATTCCCGGAAACCCGTGCCTTGCTTCATGAGCTTGGTACAACTGTTGAACATCATACGCGTTTGGTTTCCGCAAATATTTTTTGCTATACAGTTTCACCACATTATGGCAAAACCGATACAAACATTCCCGCGTAGTTCTTGCCGACATCTGTAAATACTCGTCCAAAGCGTCGGCCACTGTCCCGTACGCCAGTTGTCGAATGGCCGCAGTACACTTTTGTAACGTTGTAAACCCTTGATAATTACGAGCATCAGGACGTTGTGTGAAAAACGGGTCTAGCCCCGCCAAATCATTGGCAATCCTTGTGAATAAGCGGCGACTCATTCGGAACCTGCGTCTAAAAATGTCGGCGTTGTAAAGTGGCTCATCCGAAAAATAATCGTTCACCAATTTGTCGTGCGCTCCTGTCGTATAAAATATATAAGTACGAGTTAAAAAAAAATAAGAACAATGAAATTTTGTAATAAAAACCTTGGCGGTCTCTGTTAATGCGTATTCGTGTGGTAATAACATTTTCACCAATTTCTTCCATTTCCTCTTCCTCTTCCTCTTCCTCTTCGATTAAAATCTGTCCCGCCCGTAGTACAGCGTTTGCGAAAAACATCTCCTCTTCGTCATCCGAAGACGAGGGCCACCAAGGATTAGAAGCCATTGTGAGTGAAAAGATATTTTTTTTTATAAAAGTGGGAGAAATTGGTATAAAAGTGAGAGGGTTTTGGGTTGAAAGTGGGGAAATAATAGTGAAAGTGGGTGATTTTATAGAATAAAATGATTTTTTTTTTTTTTTTTAAATATTTCTAGCCGTTCAACGGCTATATTATTTGAATGGAGGAGCGGCGCACCCGGCTATGGGTGGCCGTTTGAGTCGCGAGCCGATCCAGGGGGCCGGTGTGGGGGTCCGGCGCCGGGCCAAGCCGGCCCCCATACCTTCTAGTCTAAACATGACTATATGTACCATACTACCATTTACTACACTGCATAAGAAGTCAGAAGTTGACCCACATCATATTTAATAGGTCCAAGTGTCCAACAGGTACAAAATTAAAGTCAAAATCACATAGTGAATCAAGTTGAGAGCTAGGGTTCATCAATATCTTTGGAAATTAATTTTATCCACGTTTACTAACCAATTTATATTTAAGAGTTAAATGTCATTTTAGTCTATATGGTTTGATTATTTTATCAGTTTAGTTAAAATATTTCATTTTTTACCTGTAGGTCCAAAAAAAAGTTTCACCATTACCATTTTAGTCTACTGGATTAACTTTATCCATTATTTCTGTTAACGAGAAGGCAATTCGGTCATTTATATGGCCGAATTGCCCTTCTAGTTAACAGAATTACATATAAAATGACTGAGTTACCCTTCTAGTTAACAAGAATCGTTTTTGAAAGACAAGTTCAGAAAATAACATTTTCCAGGTGTTAAAACGTCTTTTTGAGATAGGAATCTGAGAAACGAGTTCAGGAAGTTTTATCAATTACATTTCATTACCTATTACCTATATATTAAAATTACAACTTAATGAATAGTAAAATCACCTACGGATGAGCAAATGGTACCGGGTAACGGTACCTAATTTACCAAAACGGGTACATTTTCGGTATCGATTCGGTACTGACTTTTGACATTTTCAGTACCGGTTTGGTACCTGTATTTACCGGTTTTTACCCTCAAATACAGGTACCGTATCGTACCAGGTATATTCGGTACCGGTACCCACTTTTAGTTTCAATAAAAATAAGAAAAGATAAATTGTTTTTTTTTGTTTTTTTTTTTTCTAATTGTAACTAGTAGGTTCATAATTATATCCTAGTGGAGTCTTACCAGGTTATCATAAAAGTCCAACAAAGGTGATTAGTTTATTAAGAAATTTACGAGTGGGTCATTTGATCCCTTTAGGTACAATGTGGCTAGCTAGTCACGTACATTTGTACATACATACACCCATTTGTACATCCATACATGTACATACTGACGGACCAAATGACTTTTCTATTACGGGTAGTTAATATTTAACGTCGGTTGTCCATCATTAAATATTATTTTTTTCAGAGGTGGGTTCACATAATAAGAATATAAAACCAATTTTTTCACCCAAAACTTTTTGGAGCCCAAGCACCGGCAAAGCCAAAAAAAAAAAAAAAAAAAAGAAACGAACCGTTCGTGAAAACCGAAAATCAAAAAAACTGAAACCAAATGGTTTTTAGAAACCCATTTGTTTTGAAGCCCAAAACCGACACATGCATCACTATTCACTAGTAGTATAATCATTATAAAATAAGGACTACCCACCCAACTATGAACTTAACATGATTTAGGCATGTAGTCATGTCCTTAAAAACTTATCAACATCCTAGAGTGTGTACCACATCGACCCCTTAACCAAAGGAATGAATGAAACAGAAATCACAAAATCTAACCACTTAACTTGTCCATGGTCGTGGTGACTTTTGTGAACACAATCATGGTTCCAGAGTTTCTATTCGGTTTCCCTGAGATTGTTAGTGGACCCTTGATTTTTTAAGAGTTAATATTTAAAAATGTGTGATGAATCGGTGTGCCTCGATTGTTGAATATGTAAATAACATGCGAAAATTTTTGTGTATTGGATAGAATATAACCCGCAATCCTTTTGTTAGCGATGTTTACCACTTGGGTCCAGATATGCCACTTTTCAAGTTCAAGGTGGCTCTAAAGTCTAAACCTACACATGGACGATTTGTCACGAAGCCAACCCAATCCAATTCATTTCTAACTTGGTTTTATACTAGAGATGCACAAATCAGATATTGGGCCATACTTGGTTCTAAGTTGAAACTGGGTACGGGTATGGTTGATAGGATCAAAAATTGGGTATGACAATACCCAGGATGGGTATGCGACTAGGATTTGGTGAGAAAGTGATCGTGTATGAAACCTGATAGGGAGTAACCGGGTTATTAATACCTGGTCTCGGTCTTCGGGGCCTTTTTAGGTAATATTTTATACCCGTTTTTTTCACCTATATTTCGTACAATCTAATCTCGAAAATTCACATATCCACATCCTTTAAAGTTGAAACCACTCGCAAGAACAATCTCAAATATTGGGCTAAAGTCTTTTGACCCAACCCAAAAACATTGCAACGGAACTTAAAATCCCACTTGAGAAGTTAAATCTTTTGACCCAACCTAAAACCCATTTCAACTCCCTAACTTAAATGCATTTTTTCCACTTTAGCGCTTGTATAAAAAACCCTCAAAAATTAAACAAACCCTCAAAAAATTAAAGTATTATATTTTGTTTTGTTTTTGTCGATGATTTATTTCGAGTACAATATGATGTTTTTGTTTAATGTTTGTGATTTTCATTTAGATACGTTTTGTCTTTCAAATTTGATGTTTTGAACATGGTAAGTGTCTTCGTATTTTAGTTAGTTTGTCTTCAATTCGTATCGATTAGTTAACTTTTGGAAGTTATTATACATGTTTATGTTCTTGAATAGGTGCATATTGGAAGGATAAAGAAGAGAAAGAAAATGTGGTGTTTGCAATGGCTAATGTTGTACAAGGAGTAGTGCATTAAATCACCACAAACACGTTGGATGCCAAACCTTTTTTATGTGTTTGTACATTTAGAATTTTAGACATTAAAATGTGTCCCTTTGTACTCATAAACCAAGTGGACATTGAATCAAAATACGGGTTAAAGTTCACTATTAGAAAGATAGCAACTATAAAGTTGGGGGTATTTGTATAACCTTTTGTGTAAGTTGTTTAAAAATTATATAGGGGAGCGTTTTCAATACTTAAGAGACTCTGTTAAAACATTTCATGAACTAATAGTGGTAATAAAGGTTTCTTCAGCCTAACAAAAGCGAAAGGTCTACCTTTGAGCATCGATCAAATCATCAAAAAGACTACTTCGTAAAATCATGGTAAAAAAGTCTACTTTCCAAGTTAATGTTTTAAACTCGTTTACTTTACTTGATAGGCATGTTGCCGAGATTGATGAGCCATACACGGATGAGTAGGATGAACCCAATCGTCCGGGTGGTACTCAACTTCATTACGTCTAGTAAGACACCTACTCAAGAGACATATTTGGGGTAGAGTGAGAATCAATAATCATTCTATTGCAATATCATAGCATCATAAGGTTTTCGTATTCATTTAAAATGTTTGGCATCATTTATTTGAATAGTTTCTGTATTTATTTATCACTTGTATCATCAAAATTTGAATTTATTTATCCCCTTGTATCATCAAAATGGAATTGTAACATGTTTTGGTTTTATACGCGTGGCCATTGGTTCGAAATATAGTGATTTGCTTGATTAATTTGTTTAAATTTAAACTTAAATTAAAATTAGAACACAATAGTTTCCTTTGAGTGGGTTATGACCGATTTACTTTGACAATGGATGTTGGTTTGACATCAACAACTTGCATTCATCCGTTGAGTTTGATATGTCGAACGGGAGCTAATAAGCCATCGACACGTTGTATTTTCCATTATCTCCAACAAATAAATACATATCCAAGAAAAATAATTATGATATTAGATGAGATTTAAATTTATC
The DNA here is from genome assembly GCF_002127325.2 of Helianthus annuus. NCBI lineage: Eukaryota > Viridiplantae > Streptophyta > Magnoliopsida > Asterales > Asteraceae > Helianthus > Helianthus annuus. The sequence continues at coordinate 202,137,361 of NC_035436.2, read as the reverse complement.
TATACACTCATAAGCCTTTAATCTCATGCATATGGACCTAGTTAGCATCATATAAAAACTGAATTTTGCGAGAAAGTAGATACTAAATGTTATCGAGAAAATCAATAGTTAAAATGTTACATTGATAATTTGATATGTGGTGGAATAACTAAATCACGATCACATTGTGGTCACGTTATTGTCATATAGAAATTTGAGCAATAACTAAATAGTTGATGAAACAATGGTTAACCGGGCAGGGTTAACTCACTGATCTCGTCAAGAAGGGTTAATCCCTTCCTCCCGAGGATCGTTGACTGGATCACCGGTGGGTTGATCTCCTGCGCAAAGAAACAAACCGTGACTCGTAACAAGGAGGATGGGGTGGGGGGGTGCTCCTTGTTACCACTCTCCGGCGTAAGAATCAGTAATCTGCTTGGGAAGCAAAGTATGATAGTAGTAGTAGTGAGAGAGTTGTGAAGAGATCCCTCAAACCTGGTTTGGGGTTGGTATTTATAGCCGAGGAGTGAAGGAGGAGGATGATGGACAGACTGACGACGTGCTGCACCTTTGCAGGTGTGTCAGGCTTGTCGGGTGTGGAGGTTACGCCACGTCAGTCTGTTACTTACGTAGCCCTGACAGATGACTGTCATTGGTGCTACTTGCACTGTGGTGTCAGTCCCACTTGTTGGGCGTATAGGATGCGGTGCGAGCCGCATCGCTGCCTGCGGTAATATCTGATGTTACCGCGTCCCTTGCTTGTGATCAAGAAATACGCGAGACGCGGTGCCAGCCGCATCGTCGCCTGTGGTTACTGTCGCAGCTTCCTTGTATTGATAGAAGTGTTCACTGGACGCGGTGCCAGGCCGCATCGCTGTGAATACTTCCGTTTTCATACACCAGATGTGATGTTATGCCGCATCACCCTACCGTTCTCATATTCCACGTAAGTCCTCCTCCATCACTAGACAAATTGGACTCAACCACTGTGTCGATGCGTTCCCGCACGGACATAAGTAGGTTGTTAGCTAGTGGGGGTTTTGATAAGGGTAATGGTCACTCGCGGTCGATGCTGACGCGAGATCTGGGACCATACCCCTTCAAGTCCCCCCAGTCTAGTGTTGCTGCCATATGCAAGTTGCATGTGGGAGGAGTACTGGACTATGGTGTCTAGAAGGTAGTTTGGAGTCTGGAGAAGATCCTAGACCAAGTGGATGGTCTTTGCTCTTTGTAAATCAAGCTGGAGGTCTGGAAGAGTCATTTGATGCCTCTTCCGTACCGGTGAGAATGATTCGTCTGATACGAAATTCTCAACCTCGGGTTGGGTGCCACCTGTTGGTGTGTCGAACCAACCTGAGACCTTGTTGGGCGTATGCACAAACTTCGAACCAATCTCTGAGATGGTGGTTGAAGGTGTGCACAAACTTCAAACCAACCTTTGAAGTGGTGAATGAAGAAGAGAGTTTTCTGATGTCATGATTGGACATCAAATGATGATCCCTTGTGTGGGGTGTTCATGTTCTTCCAATTAGCTCTCTAGTAACCGCACATCCTTTGCGGTTACCTCGTTGCTTGACATTGTTGGCCACGGTTGTGGGAACAACGTTGAGTACCTGCGTCAATGTTGGCCATGTTTGGTCGAACAATGTGATTCTGGATAATGGTCAAATAAACATGGTCATAGGCCTGGTAATGCCCACCATTGTTTATTCTATCCATTTTACAAGTAGGGTAACAAAGTCATAAGCAGACTTGTTACCGCTTCTTCGATCGCTTGTTATTCGACAAGATCTCGTATGATCATTAGGGATCTCGTCCGCATCTCTTCCTTAGGCACCTTCCTTCACGCTCCAATACCGAGGAGTTTTCCTTGAAGTAGTTTCGTTCCTCGATGTGAAGACTTAGTTGTGGCTCTTCCGTAGCAACCGTTTGCGGAAGCTATGGTTGTGTCCGCAGCGACTCATGAGTGTCTGCGGTTTTGTCACCCCATATTCGCTTGAAACGGTTGTGTTGCTCGGATGTGGCTCTTGAAGGATCAGGAGTCAGGGTTGCTGATGTGCGTACGCGTACATTCCCTTCCTTCTTCTCGTTAAAGAGGTTGTTTATGCACCCTCTGTGGTTGTGAACCGGACAGGAGGGATTTGAAGCTTGAAGAGAATGAAGGAAATGCGGTTTACCTGTTTCTGAGATGCGGTTTAGTCCAAAGAACAACGCTGGTTCTGAGTATCCGACACACCTGAACGGGCTCGTGTGTGTCATTTCCGCATATTCCACGTGTGCTCGTGGGTAGTGCGGATAAGTATTATACCCCCTTATAGTGTGGAGATATATATTTTTGCCTATTTTTAGGGGTATGTAAAAAAACGACATGCGGTATGGGTTATGGTGCGGTATACCAGAGAAACCGCATGCCGCTTATAATTGGATAATGTAGTCGCTTTTTGTTGCATACGTGGCTGATCTCACGTGTGAGTTGGTGGAAGTTGGTGAGATCATTCTGGCATGTGCTGAAATGAAAGGACATTTGCACTGCCCGAGGCATTAAATGCACTGTAGCAAGGAGTGTAAAGGTCTCTCTTGTCAGGCGCGTGGGCGGCAACGCGCGCGTGGTAACCGTCAGCGGAAACAGCGCTTGACACGTGGTGTCGCGTAATTCGCTCTTTTTGAACGCGATGATTCAGTTTGTCCCTCCGCATTAATTGCGATGGGTATATAAGGGGATACCGTTCGTGGTTTCCCCTTACTTGTTCGAAATTTCAAAAATTTGCCGGTGAGAGAAACATTTTCTCTGTCTTCTCCGACGATATTTCTTGAACTTCTGGTGAGGTTGATTTGAGTTTTTCCACTCACGTTCTTTCCGTTGTCCATATTTCTGATGGCTGAACCATCGAATGTACACAATATGGGGGGTGAAAACCCTGAACAGCCGGTAGTGGCGGCTGATGAAGACGAAGATGATGATGTTGATGCTTCCGGTGGTGGGTTACCGGTGTTGAAGTGGTCAAAGGGTGGTTTTAAAAACCTGATGACCACCGGTCATATGGCCGACGAGTGGGAGGCTACTTACCCACAAGAGGGGGATACCGGTGCCGATGCTCCGGCCGGTTATATTACTATGTGGGCAGATTTTTTCACCGAAGGCAACCTTCGGTTGCCGGTGACGGTGTTCGTTGCGGAGGTGTTGGAGTACTATCATCTCCATATCTCCCAACTTAGTCCATTTGGGATGTTCCGAATCAGGAACTTTGAGTATACCTTCCGTGCCCATGGCTTGCCCATTACTGTTGAAAATTTCCGGCGATTTTACCAGTTGACGGTGAACACCGGTTTTTTCTCTTTTACTCAACGTCATGGGAGTTTGAAGTTGATGACACCTCCGAAGGGTGTGACCCATTGGAAGATGAAGTTCTTCTATGTTAAAGCCTGTGCGGTATATGCCAATATGACTTTCCGGGATGTCAATATTGGTGTCACTGATGAGGACATTCCGGTTGCCACCGCGAAGACTGTGAACTGGTTCTCTAGGCTGCGGCCTATTGAACTCAAGAAGTTAGACAACAACCAGCTGTGGGTGTTGCGGATGATGCTTACTAGGCCGGACAGGAAGGCAAGACCCGTTCTGCGGGAAAAGAGTGGTGGTAAGCCTGTTACTCTTTATTGTTTTTCTTGCTTCATTATCCTTGTAGTAATATGCATGCATGTGTTGTATCAGCGGATGCGGTTGGCTTGTGGAGGATGTTTGAGCCCGATTTCAAGGGCCAAGTTGATCTGATTCCGGTTGAGTTACGGGAAGGTTTTAATCTAGAAATTGTTGGTAACTTCCGTGTACCCAAACGTGATGTGTTGAGGGCACCCGTGCCAGAAGGCGAAAAAGGTATTTTCCAAGTTGTACTTGTTTTCCAAGTTTACCCTCGTAATTTGTTTGCTTAATTTCTCCCATGCAGCTATCCTTGCGGATTTGGGGAAGTTTGAAAAGCGCATCCCTAAGAAGCATGTGGAGAAGAAGCAGGTGAAGAAAACCACGCGGGGTCGTGGTAAGGAGAAAGCTGAGGGCTCAGTTGCCCCTCTTCCGGTGTCTCGGGCCGTAGGTACCTATCGATCTTGTTATCGCAGATATACGATTATGTGGTAGTATCTGATACCCTTGAGGGTTTGGGTGTTCTAGGTAGTGGTGCGGCTGCGGGTGGAACCGCTGCGGGTCCCCCCGTTGTTGGTAAGAAGAGAGAACCAGAGCAAAAGGCTGCTGGTGGTGGTGAACCGAAGCGTCGGAAGCTGCAGTCTAAAAGGGCTCCTCCGGTGTGAAAGAAACCTGCGGTTGCTGCTGGTGAGTATAACTTTTTGCATTGTTTTGTATGCACATCGTGTTGGATTAATAGTTGTTGCTCTTTGTATTTGCAGAACCACAAGATGCAGGTTTTTCGTTCTTCGATTTTCCTTTGTCTCCTTCGCATACCGCTGTTGTGGATGCGGGGGTGCCAAAGGAGCCTGAGTTACCAAAGGAGCCTGCGGCACCTTTTGAGGTACCCCTGATCCCACCGTGCAGGTGGAGAAGACGGTGGAGAAGACTGCTTCCCAGATTTTTGATACTGTGGATTCCTCCAACAATCTAATCTCTCCCAATGAGGGTGATGGATTGGACTTTAGGTTTTCAGATACTGGGAAACAGAAGTCGGATGCTGAGCCGCGGCAGACTGATGCTGAGCCGCAGAAATCTTCAGCTGGTGAGAAGGTTTCCGGTTCTTCTTCCGGTGGTGCGGGTTATGATGGGCCTCCTATTCAGCCTGGGGAGTCTGAATTGGAGTACTATTACCGCACCTACACACAGGATCGAAGTACAACTTATCATCGACCCCCCTGGACTGTTATGCAGGGGGATGATATTTCGAACGATCCTTTCGCGTGTAGGGAGATTCTGGGTGGTCTGGGCACCCCATTTGAAACTGAACGTGAGCTGCGCATCAACCAACTGTCTTCTATGCTAGTAGGAAGTTCCATTGTGGCGAATGCCATTTTGGAAGATTACAAGGTGCTAGGCCGCAGGGAAGAAGAAGCTGCTCGTTTGCAGGCCGAAGCAGAAGAGTTGGTGAAGGCTGCTCGTGCGGGTGCGGAGCAGCTTGAAAGAGATAGAGCTGCTTTTGATAAGCAGAAACAGACTGCAGCGTGGGCTGCAACTGCTGAGCTGAAACAGGTTCGTACTCTTGCCAAGTTACTTTCTGATGAACGCAAGAGTTGGAACGAAAAGTTTTCCAATTAGCGCAAGAAGTGGAATGAATCTTGGGATAAGCAGAATGACAATCTGTTTTGTGCTCGTTAGGAGTTGACGAATGCCAAGGCAGCGAACGCTGCTTTGGGCAAAGAGAAGGCGGCAACTGAGGCGGTTGCGGTTAAAGCGCAGCAGGCGGGGGCCCGGGCTGTAATGGCGCTTGAAGAGTCCAAGGAAGCGGGGGCTCATGCTGCAAAAGCCCTTGAGGAGGCCAAAGAGAGTGAGAGTCGCTCTTCTAAGGCTCTTGAGGTGGCGAATGCTGAGCGCACCCGTTTGGATCAAGTTGTTGCCAGCCTTCAGGTATGATTCGTTATTTCTGTTTGTATTTTTCTTTCCGCCTTTTGAGAATGTTTACTGATTTTGATTAAACTGTTTTTTGCTCTTTGAAAGGCTGAAGTTCAGACCCGGGAGGTCGCGGTTACAGACCTCACAGCCCGCGTGACTGTTGCGGAAGAGCGGGCTGATGCTGCTGTTGAAGCCAGAGATGCGCTGACTTCTTCGCTCCAACAACTGGAGGCTGATCGTGAGTGGATGCGGAGTCATGGCATTGCACATGTAAGTATTGTGACTTTGTATCAAAGTGTAACACCTCGAAATTTTGTGTCCAATGATGTGTTAACACGTGTCATTTGTTTACACGTGGCATTAATATTAAATAAAGGACTAATGTTGACATACCTTGAAAGTATATAAATTCGAGGGTTATAAAATGTCAAACAAAGATAAATATACTGTATAGTATCCCTAAACGATGCTCGTACCTTCAAACGAATAAATCACGGATCGTACGGAAGCGGAACGCAGAAGAAAGTGAGAAATTACAAGCTACAGGGGTTAACTGTGCCAACATGTTTAATTATACCTCTGAGTGACCATTTAACGAACCCGAGGCTTGGTAACAATAAAATACGCTCACTAGAATATGATATATAAATCTCGCGAAGTTCCGTTTTAAAACGAGAAAGTTATGATCAAATCCGTGTACGAGGGGTTAAAAGCGTCAATAATAAAAGTTAAGACCTTTCAGATAATATTGAAAATAACCAGAGGACTTAATAATTCACATAAATAACGCGAGGCCCTTAATCGTAAATAACCGAGGGCCAATTCGCAAAGTTACCCCTTCGGTTCCGAAAGGTCAGGTTATTAATTACAAAGATTCGGTAATCATTGCGAAAGATTTGGCAAGATTCTGATCATGATTACAAAGGATTTAAAAATCCTGAAAACATAACCTAACGCGACCCGCGTAAGGTTTCAAGGTAAGTTGAGGCGGGCCGCGAGCCTCCTCTTAAACGCGCCTGGTTAGTAAACTTCAGGCGACCCGCGTACAAAGTGCCTGGTTCCCCCATGCGGGCCGCGTCAGGCGCCCAGATGCAGAAACATGCTTAACTTGGCTGTTCAGCCTTCCAAGAGCCATCATCTGCATTTAAACACCTCCAAATGACCCCTAAACGACCCCTAACACTAAGGACAAGTGTTGATCAGTTGTGGTGTGTGCTAGACTTTGTTGTCAATCAATTGTGGTGCTTGAAACCACTATATAAAGCCTAAGTTGCAACCATAAGTTCACACCCCATCATCTGCATCATTTGGTCATTTCTGGAGCTCCAACTTCCTCTCAAGTGGTCACACTAGGTGCATAGGACCTCAGTAAGTGTTCCACTCCTTTCCCATTTGAGCTTTAACTTAGTTTTAGCTTAAAAGTCGATCCGTCGTAACTAACGGTCGACTTAGCGATAACTCACAAATGATTCAGTGAATTGTCGAATCAAGAATGGTTATTTGTTGGTAATTATGTGGGTAATAAACCTCTAAAAGGGTTCCCACTGATCACCACTCTAACTATGTCAAATGTCGAGTCAAACGTGCACCCAAAAAGTCAACAGAATGTCGTTTTGGCGAATCTTGCATAATCTGTAATGTATATACTATGGAACCTGTTTTGATGATCATAAAACATGATATTAAGTATATAAACTTGTTTGCGCTCGTTTGAATCGACCAATTGCTATATTAACCCGGTTCGGAGCCGAATGTCGCAAAAGTTTGACTTTTGCATTGACTTCAGTTCTGACCCGTTTTAGTGAGGTATAGATATGCCTTAGGACTCTCTTAGGACCAGGTCACGTGATGGTATAACCCTCTGTGACCGGTTCATCGTTTGTCCGAGTCTTTTACGCATTTCCGTTAATCGCCTAAAAGTTGACCGTAACGCCCTTTTTAAAATAAAACTAGTATTTCGGACACGTGAACGGACCATAACCTTGCTCACTAAATTATAAGCATGTCCTTAAAGTCTCACGTCAATCCGAGGTCTAGAATAGGAGTTCTGCTAAATAGCGCAATAAAAATAAACTATTGTGATAAACGGCGCAATTAGCATAACACCTATCTAAACCAAGATTTCGTCACCAAAACTTCTACCCACTGTATTAAAATAATATTTTGGGAATTTTAAAGATTTTTAATAAATTTTACCTCGCTCATAACCTGCGGTTATGGCTACGGTTCGGTAAATACCGAATATGCCCTTTTTGGCCATAAAATGAGTTCTACAAGGTCTTTTGACCCGATTCCAGTTGCTACTAATTTTAAATAATAAATAAAGTATTTTAGACTTTATAAACTGTTCGGGAAACTCAGATTTCCTGTAGAACTCGAAAAGCTCTTTAAAAGTCTTTAAAATGACCGAAAAACCCCTACGGGGCATAATGTTAACTTAAACTCGTTACGGGCATCACGGAAGGTATCCTAATGATACCGCAACCTCTTTAAGGTATATTGACTTAGGAAGCAAGCGTAGGACTCTCACGGTTACCCGTTACACCTATTGCGTGCACGGTTCGGCTTATGTAACTAGTTTACATAAATTAGCCGATACGGGTCAAACCATATCATTTCGACCCCGAAATCCAGAATGTGAATATTAAACCCATATAAAACAAGTCTCCAGACTTGTTGGGTCAGAATCACATTCCATTCACGGTTTTCGCCTTTCCACGCGATTAAACCGTATCTATCTTTTGAAACCAACCGGTCTAGGCTACGGCTAATATAAAGACCCGTTAGGATTCTAATAGGTTATTTTGAAAATCTTCGTTCCAGAATAAGGAGCCCCAGTAAAAGATATCGGTGATTTAATTGATTAAGGAATATACATTGCAAAGGTAAATACTTTTAACTTATTTTCCCTTATACGGGCTTGGGATACGATATTTTAAATATACCGCTTGGTCGGGTGTAGAAACCTTTTAATCGGAGATGATTAAATTGCATAATCCCGTTTTAATCTGTATTGATTGATAACAAATAACGTTGGGGGTTAATGACCGTGTCCTGGATATCCTTGGCTCATTTTAAAAAGTGAATGGCCACGACGTAAGCACAAGGTGTAGGCAAAACACCTCCTGTTGCATATGTATAACGTATACTCACTCGTGAGAGTATTCTTCTTGTGAGATTATATTTGTGGTGCGTCGATTAATCTTGTCCGGCTTGTATTGTATAATCACCGGCCCTAAATGTTGGACAACCATGTAAATCGGATACAAGATTTTTATTAACAAAATTGTCCCAAGTATAAAAGATTAATTTTGCCTTTGGGTATTTTAATCAACGTGTCAAAATATTTTGTGCCTTGTGCATTCAAATCAATTTTCCCAACTCTTTTCAAAGGAGTCGGTTGAATGTATTTACCAGTGTAAACTGACGTATTTTCCCCAAAAAGATTAAGTGCAGGTACCTAAACGTAAATTGGCTGGTATTAGCTCCCTAGCGTCGTGATAAGTCTCGCAAGCTTGATTGCAGTATCTGATGGAACAATATTTTATTATTATTTTGATCCACTGTGGATATATTCGACTTCTGTAATACATTTGATATTACAACCAGAGGTTGAAGTATATATTTATCTTTAAGCTTCCGCTGTGCATTATATAATTGTGTGGTTTGACTATATTGTTGCCAACATCGTCACGGTAATCCCCCACCGGGCCCACTGGTGAGACACGTGGAAATCGGGGTGTGACAGGTTGGTATCAGAGCCAACATTGAGTGAATTAAACACTATCCTAATGTGTTTAATCTCAGTGACACAATTGCACATACTTGAGTCTAGACTTAACATAGGATTACTCCCGACTCTAATCTGAAATTTATTGCTTCCAATTATTTTTATATATATTGGATACGTCGCCAAGAGAAGAAGCCGTAATAGGAGTTCTCCACACTCGGGGTCCTGAGATGCTGAGCTTCGTACCGCGACAAAAATGAAACGAACACCCAAGGAGAATGCAGTCAAAAATAATAATGAAGAAGAAACTCCTCTTACTGAAAATCGTTTTCTTATTAGTCCCTATAAGGACATAATTATCCTTCAGTCCTTACGGGCCATGCAAATTTTCATATAAGACAAAAGGCAGTGGTGGTCTATGACTCCCTGTCAGAAAAAGGTAATGAACTAGGTTCAAACCTCAAATACTTTGATTCTCTGAAATCATAACATATAAATTATATATGTCCGTGTGACTAAGCCTTTTGTGCTATTATTAAATGCCTCGATCCCAGACGATCATGGCTTATAAATTAAACTTGTCCACGAGACTAAGCCTTTTGTGCTATTATTAAATGCCTCGATCCCAGACGATCATGGCTTATAAATTAAACTTGTCCACGAGACTAAGCCTTTTGTGCTATTACTAAATGCCTCGATCCCAGACGATCATGGCTTATAAATTAAACTTGTCCGTGTGACTAAGCCTTTTGTGCTACTACTAAATGCCTCGATCCCAGACAATCATGGCTTATAAAACTTGTCTACGCGACTAGGCCATTTGTGCTAATATTAAATTATAAATTAGGATTTATGATAAAATCCTAAATAAAATAAATATCCTTCCTTCCCTGCCAGTAGGCATTTTTAAAAGGAATCTTAAAGGTGAAATCTAGCCTACGCGGCCAAGAGGGTGAAACCTACCCAAGGGATTCAAATCCTTGTTAACACCTAAAAACGTGTTAGCACTCCTGACAAATGTGATTCGATAAAATCACAGCAGTCATCCTTATATTGAATTCTTCCAATTTTCTTATCTAGTCTAGTGATCTTGAGATCATGGCTTGTGTCATCCTATAAGATGATCACGTTATAAACATCCGATAGTGATGAAGTGCCTACGGGCTAAACTTGTTGTCCGATAAGACAACGACAGTGGTGGTCTGTGACCTCCTGTCTGAAAGTGTTGGACCAGGTCCAAGCATAATGGTCGGTAGGATCCATACGATCTCGACTAATAGCATCTGAGAAGATGATCATATTATAACCATCCCTCAGAAGGGAAATGCCCACGGGCTATACCTATTGTCCTAAAAGACAAAAGACAGTTGAAGTCTACAACTCCCTGTCAAGAGAAGGTAATGAACGTGATTCAAACCTTAAATGCCTCGATTCTCTGAAATCATGGCTTACAAAACTTTAGAATTGTCCTTGTGACTAGGCCTTATGCGCCACTTCAATATCCTTAATGTTTTATAACTAGGATAAATTAAAATGGAAAATACTAATTAAATATAACTAACAAGTTAACCAATATGGTTTATATTACCATGGTTGATAAATCGTCAAAGATGATGATTCCATAATAATCTCTGAATAAATCATTGTTAATATTTATGTAGCAATCAAGCTACATGGCTGGATTAGATGAAGCTAACAGTCACTTGAAGGGCAACAATGATGCTACCAGAATTAATGTAACTGGAGCAGAACTGCAGGCAATAATAGATTATGCTGTTACTCGAGCTCTTGATCGACAGTATGATGAACCAAATGATACCCACTCCAAGACTCTATCTATGGCATGTAATAAGCCCACTCCTAAAACGCATGAGTCAAGGGAGGACGATGTCCATGACTTGTCAAATCAAGGGAGTATTCCGTCTAGACAAGTTGTGTTTCATCAAGAGGCATCAGTTAAGACCTGTTCATATAAATATTTTGTCTCCTGCAAGCCCAGAGACTTTACAGGAGAAAATGGGGCCATCGATTGCATGACATGGCTTGATGAAATGGACGCTGTTGTTGACATCAGCGATTGTGCGGAGCAAGATGTTGTGAAATTTGTTTCACAATCATTTAAAGGAGAAGCGTTGGCATGGTGGAGGTCATTACTCCAAGCCACGGGGAAGATTCTACTCTACAACTTATCTTGGGGCCAATTTGTTGCTTTAATCAAAGAAAACTATTGCCCTCAGCATGAAGTAGAAAAGATAGAATCGGACTTCCTGACGTTGGTCATGGAAAATTTGAACTGTCAGGCATACGTGACAAGTTTCAACACTATGTCCGGCCTAGTCCCTTATTTAGTCACCCCTGAACCTAAACGCATAGCGCGTTTCATTGGAGGCCTAGCACCAGAGATAAAAGGAAATGTTAAAGCATCTAGGCCAACCACATATAGGTCCGCGGTGGACTTATCCCTATCTCTCACCTTAGATGCAATCAGATTTAAGTCTGTTAAGGCTTCTAGCGAGAGAAGAAGAGAAAGAGGGGAGGAGAACTCTCATCAAACTAACAAGAAGAAGAAGGGAAGCTCGGAGCGTGGGAAAGATTCTGAGTTTGGAAAGAACTCGAGTCCGCCTGATAACAAACCCAAATGCAGTAACTGCAAAAAGCAACATTTTGGAAAATGTACAATCAACCCACGTGCTAAATTGTGTGGAATTTGCAAGACCAAGGGTCACAAAACCTTAGATTGCAAGGGGTTAAAGAACGCCACATGTTACAATTGCAACGAGGAAGGGCACATCAAAACCAGCTGCCCAGAGCTTATAAAGAAGCCGGGAGAGGCCAGGAAAATAAACGCATGAATCTTCAGGATGAACGCCCAGGGGAAAATGCAGTATGATATATATATAGCAGGTACCTTCCTTATCAAACAGTATGCAGAAATTAATTACCACTGGCACATATAACTCTATAATGAATAATGATTGTTGAGAATTATTGTCTCCGTCTGATAGGACTCCTATCGTTTAATCCGAGATGAAAAATTTGTCATTAATACTTAAGAAAACACTCCAACGAATCCTAGATTGATGTCTGTATCTATTAGGAATCGCTCTCTTCTAATATCCTTATGGCAAGCTTTCGAGCTATCCAAAAATTCATCAATATAACAAAGACGGATGTGACATTTTGATCCCCTGTCAACAAGATGATGAATTAGGCCCAAACCTTAAATGCCGTTGATGGTCCCACGTGACCTAGGCTAAACATAATGAATATATATTTAATAACATTCATTGAGAATGTTAGTACTATATTAACCAATATGGTCTATAAATGCCATGGTTAGTATATGTTAAGGCCATCAGGATGAAGAATAGCAGTTGTTGGATTGCGACTAAGAAATTGTTTTATTGGTATTCGGAACCCACATCGAGTATGGCAAACTCGGATAAGACAACAGTCAATCGCGCCATTGATGACGCGACGCATGCTAATGATGCTGAAATTGTAAGCCTTAGAATTTCCAAGGATGTTCTTCAGACCATGATAGACGCAGCCGTTAGAAAAGCTGTAAAGAAGGCTGTGAAAAAGTTAAAGGAGCCCCTTGTGGCTCGGTCCAAGTTTTACCTAGGACCACCTTTCCTTACTCCTAAGGAGGATCTTGTTCATGCCTCTGATGCAAAGGATGAACTAAAAAGGAAAAGGGACGTAGACAACTCCCAGAGTTCCAAGAAAAAGAACAAACAAAAGTCCGACCAGAAACCAGAATGTGAGACCTGCAAGAAGCGCCATTATGGGAAATGCAGGTTCGAACCAAAATCTAAATCACAGCCCAGGACTTGTGGAATCTGCAAGTCTAAGGGACATAAAACGTTGGACTGCAAGGACATGAAGAATGCCGTCTGTTTCGGCTGTAACGAGAAAGGTCACATCAAGACTACGTGCCCTAAAAATGTCAAAGGAAATGCGGCGGAGGAATTAAAGCCTAAAATTGAAGACGCCTAAAATGCCTGAGCTAGTCCATAAATAATGGCAACAGGTATATTCCTTGGCATTTTATCAGTAATTTAAATACTAAGAGTTTATTTTGGTTCGGATACCAGTAAATTCTTCATAAACAGTAATCTTAGAGAACTTTTATATTAGCCACAAGGTATAAATCATCGAGAAAACCTTAGTAACCTATTCTTCTAGTATCGACAAGGAATCCTTCCGAAAAATCTAAGAGTCCTCTTTCTTCGCATAAAGTACAACAACATATGTTATTTTTATTTTCTTCCTTCATTTTTCTCTCTTCTATCGCCTGCGAATGCCAAACTATGTTTGATAAAAGTGCCATATGAGGATTGGCGTATTCTAGTGTGTTCCATAGATTACTTCCATGCCTGATCAGTATGGAGGTTTAATACATGGAACCCCTGAGATATCCCAATGGTTATATTGTACTAGAGTCGACTAGTAGTATTCAAGGAAGATATCCATAATATAGTTATCTAAATAAATATTCCCTAGTAACGGAATATGAGGACTCATAACATAAATATGTCACTTAATTGACACGAGCAATGATGGGTGAACTGGAGTCTGAGATATGGAAATCTTTATAACCTCCTCGTATCTTGACTACATCCTCATAAGTTCCCCTGCTTACCTCCTGGGAGGCAGGTAGAGTTAATAAATATTAACATCCCTCTATGGACTGGAGTATTGTGAAAAGCTCCACATTGCTTATAAAACAATCGAAACCCTTGATTAAATAAGTTTTAAGATATAGTCTCATATAGCCTGACTCAGTATTCTGAAGGTTTTATAAGAAAGACGGTTCATATTATCTATATATTAATGACCGCAACCCTAATTAAGCAACAATCAAGAACTGCCATAAGATGCCAAAATCTAAAGGCAAATTACTGGTGGACAGGCTTAATAAAGTCTGTAGCCACTCATGTTACCAAATGCTCGACTTATGCGCAAGTCATAGCTGAGATGGTGACTACGGATTTTATTGCCAAGTCACCCAAAACCAGGAAAGGAAACGACACAATATGGGTTATAGTCGATAGGCTGACTAAATCAGCTCATTCCTTACCCATAAAGGAGACTTACAACTCCGGCACCATAGCCCAATTATATGTTGATAAGATTGTAGCCTTACACGGCATATCTGTGTCTATTATCTCCGATAGGGATACTAGATACACGTCACATTTCTGGAAGAGCTTCCAGCAAATCTTTGGGCACGCGTTTGAACTTCAGTACGGTTTACCATCCACAGACGGACGGTCAGAGTGAGCGTACCATTCAAACGTTAGAAGACATGCTACGCGCGTGTGCTATAGATTTAGGTGGTAGTTGGGATAAGAACCTACCCCTAATCAAATTCTCCCACAACAATGGCTACCATACCAGCATAAAGGCTGCGCCTTTCAAGGCATTATACGGTAGGAAGTGTTGATCGCCTGTTCGTTGGGCGGAAGCGGGAGAGGTCCACTTATCCGGACCAGAGATAGTGTTCGAAACGACGAACAAGATTGTTCAGATTCGTGACCGTCTCAAAGTTTCCCGAAATAGGCAGAAGAATTTCGCGGACCCAAAAGCGTAAAGCTTTTCACTTCAAAGTAAGGTGATAAAGTGCTGCTTAAAGTATCACCCTGGAAGGGGGTGATGCGTTTCGGTAAGAAAGGCAAGCTAAGCCCGAGATACATAGGACCTTTTGAGGATTATCGAACGTATCGGACTGGTTGCCTACAAGCTGAACTTACCAGAAGAGCTCAATGGAATTCACAAGGTGTTCCACATCTGCAATCTAAAGAAGTATTTCGCCGATGAATCATTGGTGATACCTCATACGGATGTGCATATAGATGAGAGCTTGAAATTTTTAGAGAAGCCTTTGTCAATTGAAGATCGACAGGTGAAAAAGCTTCGAAGAAAGCATGTACCGATTGTAAAGGTCAAATGGGATGCCCATAGAGGTCCCGAATATACGTGGAAAGTTGAAGACACAATGAAAGAAAAAAAAAATACCCTTATTTACTTGAGCAAATCTCGGGTCGAGATTTATTTTAAGGGGGTGAGGATGTAACACCTCGAAATTTTGTGTCCAATGATGTGTTAACACGTGTCATTTGTTTACACGTGGCATTAATATTAAATAAAGGACTAATGTTGACAAACCTTGAAAGTATATAAATTCGAGGGTTATAAAATGTCAAACAAAGATAAATATACTGTATAGTATCCCTAAACGATGCTCGTACCTTCAAACGAATAAATCACGGATCGTACGGAAGCGGAACGCAGAAGAAAGTGAGAAATTACAAGCTACAGGGGTTAACTGTGCCAACATGTTTAATTATACCTCTGAGTGACCATTTAACGAACCCGAGGCTTGGTAACAATAAAATACGCTCACTAGAATATGATATATAAATCTCGCGAAGTTCCGTTTTAAAACGAGAAAGTTATGATCAAATCCGTGTACGAGGGGTTAAAAGCGTCAATAATAAAAGTTAAGACCTTTCAGATAATATTGAAAATAACCAGAGGACTTAATAATTCACATAAATAACGCGAGGCCCTTAATCGTAAATAACCGAGGGCCAATTCGCAAAGTTACCCCTTCGGTTCCGAAAGGTCAGGTTATTAATTACAAAGATTCGGTAATCATTGCGAAAGATTTGGCAAGATTCTGATCATGATTACAAAGGATTTAAAAATCCTGAAAACATAACCTAACGCGACCCGCGTAAGGTTTCAAGGTAAGTTGAGGCGGGCCGCGAGCCTCCTCTTAAACGCGCCTGGTTAGTAAACTTCAGGCGACCCGCGTACAAAGTGCCTGGTTCCCCCATGCGGGCCGCGTCAGGCGCCCAGATGCAGAAACATGCTTAACTTGGCTGTTCAGCCTTCCAAGAGCCATCATCTGCATTTAAACACCTCCAAATGACCCCTAAACGACCCCTAACACTAAGGACAAGTGTTGATCAGTTGTGGTGTGTGCTAGACTTTGTTGTCAATCAATTGTGGTGCTTGAAACCACTATATAAAGCCTAAGTTGCAACCATAAGTTCACACCCCATCATCTGCATCATTTGGTCATTTCTGGAGCTCCAACTTCCTCTCAAGTGGTCACACTAGGTGCATAGGACCTCAGTAAGTGTTCCACTCCTTTCCCATTTGAGCTTTAACTTAGTTTTAGCTTAAAAGTCGATCCGTCGTAACTAACGGTCGACTTAGCGATAACTCACAAATGATTCAGTGAATTGTCGAATCAAGAATGGTTATTTGTTGGTAATTATGTGGGTAATAAACCTCTAAAAGGGTTCCCACTGATCACCACTCTAACTATGTCAAATGTCGAGTCAAACGTGCACCCAAAAAGTCAACAGAATGTCGTTTTGGCGAATCTTGCATAATCTGTAATGTATATACTATGGAACCTGTTTTGATGATCATAAAACATGATATTAAGTATATAAACTTGTTTGCGCTCGTTTGAATCGACCAATTGCTATATTAACCCGGTTCGGAGCCGAATGTCGCAAAAGTTTGACTTTTGCATTGACTTCAGTTCTGACCCGTTTTAGTGAGGTATAGATATGCCTTAGGACTCTCTTAGGACCAGGTCACGTGATGGTATAACCCTCTGTGACCGGTTCATCGTTTGTCCGAGTCTTTTACGCATTTCCGTTAATCGCCTAAAAGTTGACCGTAACGCCCTTTTTAAAATAAAACTAGTATTTCGGACACGTGAACGGACCATAACCTTGCTCACTAAATTATAAGCATGTCCTTAAAGTCTCACGTCAATCCGAGGTCTAGAATAGGAGTTCTGCTAAATAGCGCAATAAAAATAAACTATTGTGATAAACGGCGCAATTAGCATAACACCTATCTAAACCAAGATTTCGTCACCAAAACTTCTACCCACTGTATTAAAATAATATTTTGGGAATTTTAAAGATTTTTAATAAATTTTACCTCGCTCATAACCTGCGGTTATGGCTACGGTTCGGTAAATACCGAATATGCCCTTTTTGGCCATAAAATGAGTTCTACAAGGTCTTTTGACCCGATTCCAGTTGCTACTAATTTTAAATAATAAATAAAGTATTTTAGACTTTATAAACTGTTCGGGAAACTCAGATTTCCTGTAGAACTCGAAAAGCTCTTTAAAAGTCTTTAAAATGACCGAAAAACCCCTACGGGGCATAATGTTAACTTAAACTCGTTACGGGCATCACGGAAGGTATCCTAATGATACCGCAACCTCTTTAAGGTATATTGACTTAGGAAGCAAGCGTAGGACTCTCACGGTTACCCGTTACACCTATTGCGTGCACGGTTCGGCTTATGTAACTAGTTTACATAAATTAGCCGATACGGGTCAAACCATATCATTTCGACCCCGAAATCCAGAATGTGAATATTAAACCCATATAAAACAAGTCTCCAGACTTGTTGGGTCAGAATCACATTCCATTCACGGTTTTCGCCTTTCCGCGCGATTAAACCGTATCTATCTTTTGAAACCAACCGGTCTAGGCTACGGCTAATATAAAGACCCGTTAGGATTCTAATAGGTTATTTTGAAAATCTTCGTTCCAGAATAAGGAGCCCCCGTAAAAGATATCGGTGATTTAATTGATTAAGGAATATACATTGCAAAGGTAAATACTTTTAACTTATTTTCCCTTATACGGGCTTGGGATACGATATTTTAAATATACCGCTTGGTCGGGTGTAGAAACCTTTTAATCGGAGATGATTAAATTGCATAATCCCGTTTTAATCTGTATTGATTGATAACAAATAACGTTGGGGGTTAATGACCGTGTCCTGGATATCCTTGGCTCATTTTAAAAAGTGAATGGCCACGACGTAAGCACAAGGTGTAGGCAAAACACCTCCTGTTGCATATGTATAACGTATACTCACTCGTGAGAGTATTCTTCTTGTGAGATTATATTTGTGGTGCGTCGATTAATCTTGTCCGGCTTGTATTGTATAATCACCGGCCCTAAATGTTGGACAACCATGTAAATCGGATACAAGATTTTTATTAACAAAATTGTCCCAAGTATAAAAGATTAATTTTGCCTTTGGGTATTTTAATCAACGTGTCAAAATATTTTGTGCCTTGTGCATTCAAATCAATTTTCCCAACTCTTTTCAAAGGAGTCGGTTGAATGTATTTACCAGTGTAAACTGACGTATTTTCCCCAAAAAGATTAAGTGCAGGTACCTAAACGTAAATTGGCTGGTATTAGCTCCCTAGCGTCGTGATAAGTCTCGCAAGCTTGATTGCAGTATCTGATGGAACAATATTTTATTATTATTTTGATCCACTGTGGATATATTCGACTTCTGTAATACATTTGATATTACAACCAGAGGTTGAAGTATATATTTATCTTTAAGCTTCCGCTGTGCATTATATAATTGTGTGGTTTGACTATATTGTTGCTAACATCGTCACGGTAATCCCCCACCGGGCCCACTGGTGAGACACGTGGAAATCGGGGTGTGACACAAAGGTTGACCGTATAATGACCTTGTTATCCTTTTGTTGCAGATTGTTCAGGCCATCATGGATGCTCTCCTGAAACCGCAACTGGTTTGGACTTGGTCAAGTAACGTGCCCGCGATGCCGGTTTTAAAGCTGGTTACAGCCGCTGTATCGGTCACATAAACGTCATGTCTAAAGGCGGTTATACTGAAGAGTGATCCGGGTTTCGCGACGTGGATACCGAAGGGCGCCTTAACACGGTTGTTGCCTCCTTTTATGATACGTCCCTCTCTTGCGTGGAGAAGTTGGACGAATGTTTGGAGGCTGCGGATTATGTAGACCGGTTGCGGATGCTGTATGCCGAAGCAGAAGAGGAGGATCCTGCTGGTGGTGGCCAAGATGGCGCGGGTACCAGTGGTACAAAATAGGGTTTAGGTTTGGCTAGTGTGCCCCCTTTTTTGTTTTCCTTTTGTAAATGTTGGGAACTCTATGTAAATCCATTAAGCATCGCGTGGGTGCTTGAATTTTTTGAATATAAAGTTTGCTGTTCAATGTGTACAAGTTTTTTAATTTCTTGCATGTTTGAACGTGTATATGCGGGACTCTACCCATTGTGAATGGGGTCAAGTATACTCCATAGCTTTGTCGTATGAGTACGCGTCAATTCCGTCATTTACCCCGTTAGGGTTTCAGAACTGAGTAAGTTTTGTAAAAACTTGTATATCCGGGACTTTACCCATTTGTGAATGGGGTCAAGTATACTCCATACCCTTGTCGTATGAGTACGCGTCAATTCCATTGTTTACCTTTTTAGGGTTTAGGAATTGTGTAAGATTTGTAAAAACTTGTCTATCCGGCCGGATAGATACTTAATATTCTGTCTTTTGCTGGCCTATTACAATATTTGTGTGTGATTGGCACTTTGTGTGGGTATCGCGAATGAAGATTTTGCCAATCTGTTTTTGCGGATACCGCAAAGTGGAACACGCATTTGTAATAGTAGTAACAAACAATATTGCATTGAATTGCTCGTTTATTTAATTGCAAATGGCATGCGGCCCGATAGGTTACATGAAAATGTAAAAACATGGCTTACATGTAACAGCGTCTAAGCTGTTGTGCATTCCTTGTACGTGCGATAGGTTCGCCTTCTAACGTTTGCAATTTGTACGCGCCTTTTCCCAAGACCTCATTGATGAGGTAGGGTCCTTCCCACTTGGGGGCAAGTTTTCCTGGGCGTTCTGCATTAGATGCTTCATTGTCACGGAGGACGTAGTCTCCCGGGTTGAAAGTACAAACGCGGACTCGCGAGTTGTAGTACTTTTCCAGTTTGGATTTGTACTTAGCCTCATTGATGGCAGCGTTTTCATGCCTCTCTTCCAAGAGGTCTAAGTCAATCCTGCGTTCCATACTTTTGTCTATTTTTTCAATAGCCAACATTCTGGGAGAAGGGATGCCTACTTCCGCGGGGATCACCGCTTCTGAACCATAGACTAGGCTGAAGGGTGTTTCCCCATTGCTCGTTTTTGGGCTTGTGCGGTGAGCCCACAGGATACTTGGGAGTTCATCGACCCAGCCACGCCTGGCTGTTCCCAACCTTGCTTTGATGCCTTCGACTAGACTTTTATTGATACTCTCGACTTGGCCATTCCCTTGCGGGTGTGCCACTGATGAGAATATGTGCTCAATATGCAGTTCTTCTAGCCATTTTTGGAATTCGTCGGCAGCAAAGTTGGTGCCGTTATCGATGACGATGCACATTGGTAGACCGAAACGGCAGATGATGTGTTCCCATATGAATTTTCTTGTTATCATAGCAGTGGTCGAGGCGAGCGGTTTTGCCTCTACCCATTTTGTGAAGTAATCAACCGCTACTATGATAAATTTGACCGCACTTGGAGCGTCAGGGAAAGGTCCCACAACGTCGATTGCCCATTTCTGGAAGGGCTATGCGGTGGTGACCGGGACCAGGTTGTTCTTGGGGCGCAAAATTTTTGGAGCATGTCGTTGACAGTTGATACACTTGCGCAACTCTTTGACGGCGTTCAGGTGCATGCCGGGCCAGTAATACCCAGCATTCATGATTTTGGCCACTACCATGCGTGATCCTGCGTGTATGCCGCACATACCCTCGTGTATCTCTCTGATGAGGTATGTGGCATCCTGGGGGTTGACGCATCGTAGGAGTGGCCCTAGGTATGATTTGCGGTATAAGATACCGTCTCCCATTTGGTAGTGGCACGCTTTGTATTGTAACTTGCGTGCCTCTGACTTGCTTTCGGGAGTCACACCTGATTGCAGATATGCAATAATTGGTGTCATCCAAGATGTTGTGCCGTATTGGATGACGTTGACCTGGCGCAGGGGTACTGATGGATTTTGTAGAATTTCGATACGTATCTCCTTTGCCAGGTGTTGGAAGCTGGTGGATGCAAGTTTTGAGAGTGCATCCGCGGATTTGTTTTCACTTCTGTTAATATGTCGGATATTAAATGAAGTGAACTTTGATGTTAGTTGCAGGGCTTGCTCGAGGTAGAGGATCATGATATCCCCTTTTGCGGCATAGTCGTCGCATATCTGTCCTGCAACTCACAAAGAGTCGACGTGTGCTTCCAGATGTTGCACGCCGAGTTTGACTGCTAAACGTAGTCCTGCGAGTAGGGCCTCGTATTCGGCCTCGTTATTTATGCTTTTGAAATCGAGGCGGATTGCATATGTAAGTTCTTAGCCATCAGGGCTGACGAGTCGCAGACCTGCGCCCGCACCTTTTTCGTTGGAGGCACCATCGGTAAATAGTGCCCATGTTTCTGAGGAAGATGGTGCTGGTGCAGGGTTTTGTGCTTCTTCGCATTCTTGGATGCGATTCACCGGTACTTCGGCGGCGAAATCAGCTAAGACTTGGCCTTTAATCGCGGGGCGCGGTTTATAGTTCAGCGTGTGCGCGCCCAGCTCTATTGCCCATTTTGCTAATCTCCCAGAGATGTCAGGTTTGGATAGGATCGGGCCGATCCTGTAATTGGTTAGCACCGTGATGACATGGTTCGCGAAGTAGCGTCGCAACCGTCTTGATGCATGCACTAGTGCTAATACCAGCTTTTCCATTATTGAGTACCTTGTTTCTGGGTCGTTGAGCATCTTGCTGATGTAATAGATGGGTGTTTGAACCCCCTCCCGCTCCACTATCAATACCGCACCTACCGCGTTGTCCGCGGCAGATAGGTATATAATATGAGTGGTTCATTCTTGCGTGGTGCGGTTAGAGTTGGGAGTTGTATCAAACACTCCTTCATTTCCCGGAAGGCATGTTCGGCCTCTGCGGTCCATTGGAATTGTTCTTTCTTTAAACATTCCGCAGGGTCTTGATAAAAGGGTAAGACTTAGCTGCATGGTTGGCTAAGAATCTGTTAAGTGCGGCTAGCCTGCCGGCCAGTCGTTGCATGTCTTTCATCGTTGAAGGCGACTGCATGCGCTTGATCGCCTGAACTTTCTCCGGATTTACCTTAAATCCATCTTTAGTCACGATGAACCCAATGAATTTGCCTTCTTCCATTCCAAACGAGCATTTACCTGGATTGAGCTTTATGTTAACGCTTCGCAGAGTCTGGAATGTTCTTTCGATGTCTGTGAGCATGGTATCTTCCTCCATGCTCATGACGACTAGGTCGTCCATGTAGATTTCGACACTTTTGCTTATTTGCCCGCGGAAAGTGTCGTTCATCAGTTTTTGATAGGTTGCGCCCGCGTTGCGGAACACAAACGGCATTTTTGTATAACAATAATTCCCGGTAGGAGTGCGGAATGTCGTTTTGTCTTCATCCTCGATTGCCATTTGTACCTGATGGTAACCTTTGTAGCAATCGAGGAAACACTTCCATCTGAATGGTGCGAGATTGTCGACCTTTTCGTCAATTTCTGGAAGTGCGTAACAATCCTTGGACAGGCTTTGTTGAGATCTTTGTAATCGACGCACAAGCGCCAGCCCCCGGATGGTTTTTCTACCATGACTGGGTTGGATAACCAAGTCTGGTATTTAACTTCCCGCAGGATGCCTGTGGAGAGCAGTTCTTCCACCTGCTCTTGCATCGCCTGGTTTTTGGCGGATCCAAGGTGGCGTTGGCCTTGGATCACCGGCTTGATACCTGGCAAGGTATTCAAGTGATGTTGCGCAATATCACGCGGGACCCCTGTCATGTCTGCGGGTGTCCACGCGAAAATGTCTTGGTTCCTGAAGAGAAGTTGCTTCAGGTGCGCTTTGGTGGTCGGGGACAAGGCGTGACCCAATGTAACCTTTTGTTCTGGGTATCTCGCGTTGAGAACCCATTTTTCTGGTTGGTTGTTAGGGGTGGGCCTTGCGACCTTAGTCGGACGTATTTCGTCCGACATCATGACGTCTCTTCGTGCGTAGATTATCGCGACCCCCGATTCGGTTGGGAAACCGACAGCAGAATGGGGGACGGACGTAATCATATTGAAATCGCCTTGGGATTCCCTCCCAAGGAGTACGTCATATCTGGAGGTGTGAGGTAAAACCATAAAGTTTACCTCTTCTGTTCTTGTGTGCCTTCCGCTGGTAAGACGCACAGGAAAAGTGATCTGACCTAGTGGAAATACAGTTTCCCCTGCAAACCCGGCCAACGGGTAATCTACTGCTTGCAACCGATCTTTGTCCTCCTGGTCGAACTGGTTGAAGCATTGTTCGTAGATTATATCAGAAGTACTGCCCGGGTCGATGAATAGACGCTCGGTGCAGTAATGTGCCAGTTGGCCTGTAATTACGACGGCGCGCCTGTCGCGCGGTCCGCCTCGGACTTTTGGAAAGACAACTTGCTCGTCTTTCCAGTCATTGTCCGGCCTTCTCGCCGCTTTGTGCGGCCTACCTTTACCTCCGTTGATCATGTGCGTGGAGGCCACGTACATGGTTTTCTTCCCGGAGGAGGTGCTTTCGCCATGAGGGGTGATGCGCTTGGTGGGTTTTTGTCCACCTGGCAAAAGATGCTGCAGTTTCCCCTCTTTTAAGGCTCGCTCAATCTCCAGCCGGAGACTGATGCAGTTGTTTGTGGTTTGGCCCGAGTCCTTGTGGTACTCACAATAGAGTGTGAGATCCTGATTTTTCTTGGACTTCATCGGTTGGGCCGGTCGCAAGAGCTGTGCGTCCGTAAGAAGGACTTCACTTGGCGACACAGTGATCTCGGTCCAGTTGCGGTCCCGAGAGTCTTTCTTTGGGGTTCGGTTGTCCCGTTGGGGATTGTAGTTACTTGGGTCAAACGGGTTGGTCCGCGGGAAGTATGGTTTGGAAATATCGCGATTTCCAACGTCCCGGTTGCGTTTATTGCTACGCTTGGACCCTTGGTGGGAGGTTTCGGCTTGGGGCTGTGCCTTTGCCACATGCGGTTCGAGAGACCGCTGCGTCTGGGCGTATGTCTTGACCGCGGCCATGACAACTTCGCATTTTTTAGGCAAGCCCTCCTTGCCAGAGATGGTCATGACCATCTGCCTGTCCCTAACGGCCTTGATGAAATGGTTCCGTGCCATTTGGTCTTGCACGTCACCTATCTCTAGGCACTCTTTATTATATCGGACGACGAATGCTTCTAGAGATTCGTCGTCCCTACGCCAGATATTCGTGACGTCCAACGAGTCACGTACGTGACGTCGTTGCTGGCTGAAATGAGCGAGGAACTTTGCATGCAAGTCCTCGAATGAGGCCAGTGATGCCACTGGCAAAGAATCGAACCATGCCCTGGCCAGGCCCGTGAGGGTCTGGGGGAAAAAATTGCACCAGGTAGGTTCGTCCCACAGGCTGTTGCACCCCGCACCCATGAAAATGTTCATGTGGTCGCCCGGGTCGGTCGAACCACTGTATTTCCCCACATTGAACGGAAATTTTGTTGTGGTGACATGGGCTTGTGCAATTCGCGGGGCGAATTTGGAGTTTTCGGCCGCAGCTTTCGGCCTGTATGGCTGGTTCTCAGGGCGTTTTGAGGCCCTGAGGTATGTGTTGCGGGGATGAGTGGGAGGGACATAGTTGCATCCTCCCGGTCTGCTGTTGGTGTCATATGAATCCCCGATATATGTATGGTCGTCCGGGTCGGTACGACCATACCCTTCGGTATACGGTTGCGGGCCCAACCGGCTCTGAATTCCAGAGCCATGTCGGGAGGCGGACCGTTGCCTGTCCTCAACGTAAGGACCTAGGCGGGTATGCACTGGTCTCTTGGTGTGGGACCCGTACGAGGAATCGTCCTCGTTGATTGTGCGGACCTCACAGTAAGATGATCCGCGGTCTTCACGTC
This sequence comes from Helianthus annuus, assembly GCF_002127325.2. Classification (NCBI taxonomy): domain Eukaryota; kingdom Viridiplantae; phylum Streptophyta; class Magnoliopsida; order Asterales; family Asteraceae; genus Helianthus; species Helianthus annuus. The sequence continues at coordinate 202,112,309 of NC_035436.2, read as the reverse complement.
TGCTTCTCGAAGCTGGACGTGAATGTACCCTGCCTTCGTATTGTAGAATACGGTCGGCAGGGGTGTGCGGTGCTGGGGTAGGCCCAGCTTGTATTTGCTCTTCCGCACAAGCGCGGTTGTATGTCGCAGTCAGGAGGGCTGCCTGCTGGTCATACCAGGTATGAAGGTCCGTGCCTGGTGGGATCACAGCTGCGTACTGTGATAAGTCATGTCCGAATGTAAGGGATGGGCCCCTTTGCGTCGACGTGCCGATGTGTCCGGGATGCGAGGTTGAGGGATTGACCCCTATCGGACTTAGGTTTATGGGATTTTGGTTATCCCCAGTGTTTTTTGGTGATCAGTCATGATCTTGTGAGAGGGGTAAGGATGGTTTAAAAAGTGCTAAGAGTAGCGGTGGGCGCCAATGATGAAACAATGGTTAACCGGGCAGGGTTAACTCACTGATCTCGTCAAGAAGGGTTAATCCCTTCCTCCCGAGGATCGTTGACTTGATCACCGGTGGGTTGATCTCCTGCACAAAGAAACAAACCGTGACTCGTAACAAGGAGGATGGGGTGGGGGGTGCTCCTTGTTACCACTCTCCGGCGTAAGAATCAGTAATCTGCTTGGGAAGCAAAGTATGATAGTAGTAGTAGTGAGAGAGTTGTGAAGAGATCCCTCAAACCTGGTTTGGGGTTGGTATTTATAGCCGAGGAGTGAAGGAGGAGGATGATGGACAGACTGACGACGTGCTGCACCTTTGCAGGTGTGTCAGGCTTGTCGGGTGTGGAGGTTACGCCACGTCAGTCTGTTACTTACGTAGCCCTGACAGATGACTGTCATCGGTGCTACTTGCACTGTGGTGTCAGTCCCACTTGTTGGGCGTATAGGATGCGGTGCGAGCCGCATCGCTGCCTGCGGTAACATCTGATGTTACCACGTCCCTTGCTTGTGATCAAGAAATACGCGAGACGCGGTGCCAGCCGCATCATCGCCTGTGGTGACTGTCGCAGCTTCCTTGTATTGATAGAAGTGTTCACTGGACGCGGTGCCAGGCCGCATCGCTGTGAATACTTCCGTTTTCATACACCAGATGTGATGCTATGCTGCATCACCCTACCGTTCTCATATTCCAGGTAAGTCCTCCTCCATCACTGGACAGATTGGACTCAACCACTGTGTCGATGCGTTCCCGCACGGACATAAGTAGGTTGTTAGCTAGTTGGGGTTTTGATAAGGGTAATGGTCATTTGCGGTCGATGCTGACGCGAGATCTGGGACCATACCCCTTCAATAGTAAAAACCCAATAATTAGGTGTAGAGATGCACTAATCGGGTATTGGGTCGTACCCGAAACCGGTTAAGGCCTAATTAGGTACAACCGGAGCCGGTTTTTTGAAGAAACCGGGTAGGAACCGTACCTGGGTACTAGAGGTGTAGTGGGGTACCCTATAGAACCGATTTAGGTCGGGTCCGGTTCCTACCTGAAAACTGGGTACCACTTGGTATGGTTTTAAAAAGGATTTGAACGTTGGAACCGGTTCCTAACGGTAATATAGCCGTTTGGAACTGGTAATTTACCATTTTAACCCTCTTAATTTAGTATAAATAAGTGTTGAATGTTTATGTTTGAGTACATCACTTCTCTGACTCTAAAACTGTAACACCCTTGAATTTATACTAGAATTAATTACTAATTTATACCAAAAGATGATAGTTTAACATAAGTTTCATAAGGATTATACGCCTTAGTCAATTAATGACTAAGGTAGAAAGTACTAAGTTGTTTATTTATTTGTTACAACCCAAGAAACACTATTTAATAAGTTCAAAACGTAGCGGAAGCTTCAACCAATCGTGTTCGGTTCTTCAGCATCGCTTGACCACCATCCGAACGATCCATCTAAATACCTAAAATCAAAATCGTTACAATATTAGTTTTGACATTTTGGACAACACATAAACATGAGGACCAACATCAAATAATAGAGAAAAAGAAATAAAAGTTTTGTTTTCTGGTTCCACCGTAAATTACGGTGTCACCGTAATTTACGGTGAGTCCTGGAAATTTTTGGGGCCATCGTAACACAGTAGTGAACCACCGTAAATCCCTGACCTCTACCGTAATTTACGGTACCACCGTAAATTACGGTAGCACCTTGAAATTTATGTTTTTGTTTGGTTTGGTTATTACACCAAAACCCAAACTCTCGGATTTTAGTTTTCTAGGATGCCGATACGTTAAATCTCGAAATTTTAATATGTTATACAACATCCAATAGCAACAAATCAACTATCACATTCCGGAGCATTAACCATGCCTTACTTGTTTATCCGACCCGTTTGGCTCGTCTACGGAATTTCTTCCTTTTGACGACTACCAACGAGTTCTAGCCAAGTTTTGACCAATTATTCAATATAACGACATCATCGCCTAAATTCATAGCAACCTTTATTACGAAATTCAACTATGCATATTATTATGATTCAAACTTACTTAATGTAACGGGTCAAGTTACATACCTTAGCGCACGCCCTTCAACCGTGAGTCACCACCGGCTTGTCCACTCGACGTTCCGGTATCTTGTCCTATAGGGTTCAATGCAAGACATGTTTAGAACTCTCTTCAAATCATAATTCGCATAATACACCGAACATCATGATTATGCGTTTAACTCGAAATTTCAGTTTTTAAGCCTTCATAGAGGCATTTCAACAAACACTTCATAGGCAGATTTTTACATGATTAAACTTCACATCTCTAGTTTATCATTTAACCCTATTTTCATATAATTCAACCAATTTATATGTATATTAGCTTCTAATTGCTGAATTCACTTCCAGATTGCTAAATTACACTAGGTTATCAATCTACCTTCTAGTGTTCATCCAATTACACATGACCCACTAATCACCTATCAAGGTGATCATGGATTCACCTAAAATTTCTTATGATTTCAACTTCTGTCGATCTAGGGTTTGTCCTTAGACACTATAGTTGTTCCTCAATCATCATAACATGCACATGCATCCCTAACTTCAGATTTTTCCCAATTCATGAAAATTTCAAGTTGAGAGAAATTCTTAAATTTTACATACCTTGAGATCCTCTTGTGATGAGGGTCACGATTCTATGCTCGGATTTTCGTTTGGACCAGATTTAGACCTTCAATTTGATTGTTTTGTGAAGTTAGGGTTTTTGGAATGGGGATGTCGCCCCCTGCTCCTTCCTGGTCGACCAACACATCAAATTTTGGAGTGTTTGGTTTAATTCTAATTAAGTTTCAGATTTTAACAACTAGGGTCCCTCCATTTTGTTCCACATATAGTTTGGTATCTTATAATCACCTTATAAGCAAATTTTAGACTAGTTAACTAACTAGGTTAGAATTACTAGTTAGTAGACCCCCATTTATTTATGCTTCATAATTATGATATACTGTTTTATATTTTCGGGGTGTTACAAAAACGCAAAACCGATCAAATCTCTCAACTTTTTTTTGATCACCAACGACAGCAAACAATGAAGAAGTTTTTTTGGTATTTGAAACCAAAAGAAATCCCGAGTTTTGCTCTCACTGCGACTTATGTCTTATATCGGACAACACTGAGATGGTTTGTAACAAGTATTATGAGAAGTTCTTGAAAGCCATGGGAAATTCAACCATTCAAGTCTCAAAAAATATACAGTTAAACATTGTCCGGTGAAAAAAAAAAAACTAAAAAGAAGGGGAATCCTCTAGATCCGCAAACCAAAACTAATGTAGTAGTGTTGAATTGTTTGAGTTCCACATAGTGTTCAACTTTTATGTTAAGTTTTAATTTAATTTAATTTTAATGTTAAACTAGTGAAATTTTCTCGCGCTTCGCGGTGAGAATTCAGTCGGTAAATGGTATTTGTTCGGTTTGTTACGGGTTTGACATTCATATAGTAATCGAAAGAGAAAACCTTACATCAACCGAAAACAATAAAAACGAATATCAATAACGGTACCAGTGTTGTTCAGTGTTGTTCAGTTGATATCTGTTCGATTGGTTTGCGTTCTGTGTCTATTTTTTCAACATTACGATATAAACTTTATTGAAACGGATATTGTGCCGCTATCGTACAAATATGTACCGAAACAAACTGAACAACATTTGTATTGGCACCGCTATTTTTTTTTATTATTTTTGTATTTCATAATCTAACACCATATCGCTATGTACCAAATCGAACAACATTGGTACCAGTATGTATTATTTTTATAGTTTATTGTCTACTAACGTATATCATGCCGCAATCGTAATGTACCAAACGAAAACCAAACAGACAAAATCAGTTCCATATCGATATTTTTTTTATTGTTTTTTTCATTCGATAAACTGGCATTGTATCGCTGCCATATCGTACTCAGCACCATTAGTACTCAGTTCCATACATATATTCATCTTTATGGTTTCCGGTTATTTTTTTTTTCATTTATATGAATCTATCTGCAACAATAAATGAATATCGGTACAAGTACCATGACAATACAAACATATCAATACCGTTCGAACAACATTGGTGTCGGTATCGGTGTTCATTTTTACCGTTATCAGTTGATTATATCGAGTGTGTGTATCGTACCAATACAATAACGAACGAATGGATACCGATCCAATGCTTGCAGAAACGTATCGTCACCGACAACAATGTTGTTCGAATGGTATCGATATGTTTGTATTGTCATAGTACTTGTAGCGATATTCATTTATTGTTGCTGCCAGATTTGGATAAATGAAAAAAAATAACCGGATACCAACAAAATGAATACATGTATCGGTACTAATGATGCTCGGTATGATATGATAGCGATACAATATTAGTTTATCAAAAGAAAAAAAACAATAAAAATAAATATCAATATATATTGAACTGGTTTTCTTCGTTTAGTTTTGGTTTGGACATTACGATAGTGGCATACAGATGTAGATTTTATTTTTTAAATTTACAAACGCAACTTATTACCAAAAAATCAAATTAATTGAAAAAATATAATGCTACTAATAAAAAAACAAATATTTAACAATTATCAATTATTATTTATTATTCATTAAAGAAAATCAAATGAATAATATTTAATATATCACTAAAAACAAAAAAACAATTATTTAAAAAAAATAGAAAACACTATTCATCACAACTTTCAAAACGTATATATAAATATTAGGTTTTAATGTCTAATGTTAATGTCAATAAAATAACATTTATATTATACATAGTTAACATTAAACATAAATAAATATTATAACACTAATACAAATTACAAAGTCACGTCCATTATAAGCTTCTAAATTTCTAACTTGTTAAACGATCTTTCATTAACTCGTTCATAATCGGCCATAGATTCTTCAACGGCATGCTCATCGTTAGGTATTCCAACTCGGCCACCTGTCGGCAGTAAATATCTTGAAATCTTCCAATCAGTTAAGGTACTATTGTTATATTTGTTTTGAGACCATCAGTACTTGTACAGTCGGTTTCAATACCCATTTCCTTTTCAAACCACTACTTAAAGCGATCTCAAAAACCAGGACCATGATGAAACCAAGTCGTACTCCTCGTCGTTGCTCCAAACTGAACACATTTTCGTAAGCTTTTGAATTTGCGTTTTTGGTTTGTTTATGCGTTTTCGAGTTGGGCAATCACCATTACTTCCCACAACTATTTATAATGATTTGGGGTGGCCTAGAACCGTTTCCAACGATCACAAAGTAAAAAAAATGGCTGTATAGCCGTTGGTAACGGCTAGAACCAATTACATGGGTTTTTATATTATTTTAAGCGGTTCCTACCCGGGTATAACCGAGTAGGGTCCGAAACAGGGCAGGACCCGGTTTTTGAAAATCGATGGGGAACCGGGCAGGACCTATCGGGTACAATCAGGTCGGAGCCGGGTATGGATCACACCGGTCCCTACTCAGAACCAGTTTCAGGACGGGTCCGGACAGTGGCGGATCTAGGATTCCGACCAAGCGGTAACGTTTTATAAATAGGCGGTAACGAAATCGAAAAAACGTCAAATTTTTCCAAAATTTACACTAAAAACGTCAAAAATTTTCCGACCAAGCAGTAGCGGAGGCTACCCCTTGTTCCTATATACATCCGCCCCTGGGTCCGGAACCTGTTTTTTTATGCACCACTAACTAGATATAGTGGGATAACTAATACAAAAATTAAAAAAAAAAAGCCAATATGATTGGTTAGATTAAGGTGGACGTGGACCTAGTCTCTCAAATGCATTCAAGCTGTTATTGGGTTGGCGGAGACGCCCTCCACGGAGGAGTGGCGTTTGGCGCCCCCTATAGTAAGTTAACATGGGGTAACAACGCATAACACACAACCTTAATTAGAAAGAGAGGAAAAAGGGAAAAAAAAACATCATTGTAAAGTTAATAAAGTTAAATTAACCGGCAAAAAATAATCTACATATTAGAAAACATAAGAATCCCTTGAAAAGGAAAAGGATGTGACCGTTGAACCAAACCAACGTAGACCATTTTATGTTTACTTGAATAGCTTGTAGATAAACAACAAACTAGCAATAAAAAAATAGATCACATTTACTTTATGGCTAACTTTTCTATTTCGGTTGCTACGCTGTTAGCATGCTGAGCCTTTCATTTTATAATATCCCCTCCCCCTTTGGAAAAGATCGAATCTTTTGAAGCAAACAACAAAGTAAGACAAAAACAAATGGACTAATAAATTTGATACACATGGGAAAATCTAAACCTTAACCGGTTTCTCTCAGACACTCGATTTTTCAAATTTCAATACCCGATCATATTCGAAAACGGGTATGAAATAAACCCGATTCGTGCACCTCTCTCCCAAGCGTATACTCTACAATAACATATACAATATACAAGACGAAATATTCATATAAACTTAGTGAAAAAAGTTTTCCTAAAATTTATGTTTTATATGTGATACTTTCTGTCTTAAATTATATATGATTTTCTAGAACTTAATAAACTAGTACCATTTAAGCATGACTAGACTTTTGATTTTAAATTATTCAAAGCTAGGAGTACCATATTAAATAACCGGGCCTTTAGAAGCCTCTCAAATGTGCGAAAACGACAATAATTTATATTTATTCATATTAATATTATTTAATATTAATTATTCTGTGAAGTGTTAAATAACGAGATGCATGGGGATGGTTATGCCAGCATGGCACCCATCTGGACTACCACAATTGGATGATCAATACTGACTTTTTAAATAATCAACTCAGACTACATGGTATGGTGATGGACCATCCTTGGAGGATGGTCCGCCACGTAGGCGATACGTCACAATCCTCACTAAGATGCTCCATCCTCCAAAACTACAAGGCATGGTAGGATGATCCTAGTCATAGTCCTCACCATGTTTTTTTTATTTTTTTTATTATTTTATTTTTTTTTAACATTTGACAAATATACTAATAAAATATTTTCATTAATATTAAACCCACATTACATAAATATTAAAAAAAAACATAAACTTAAAAAAAAAGACTTAATAAAAATAAACATAAAGTTAAATAATTTGATGCTTTTTCATGATGTCGTCTTGTAGTTTTTTCAACATCGAACGTCTCGGCTCGGGTTCGTTCTCGACATTAATCATCATTATTTCCCATTCCTTAAGCCGAATTTTTTCATCGGAGATTCGGATTTTCTCATTCGACAATCGGACCTTTTCTTTTAACTTCTCGTCCGATGCACGGCTTTTTTCTTCGACGGCCCGCTCCTTCGTCTTCGACTTTTGGGCCGATATGTCGTTGTACACTTTTAGGTGTTCCATAAACTCAACCATGTTCGGGTCCACCGTTTCCTTTCCTTTTCCCTTGGCCCGCTCCTTTTTTGTTTTGTCTCGGCCCGGTGGACGGTCGGGTTCACGTACGTTATACTCGTCTTCGTCATAGTCGGCGTCATCATTTAAGTTAATGTGACACCTCGCGTCCGACCCACCGGCGCTTAAACTACCCGTTTCCGATGTTTTTTGGCGTTTCGCCATCGCCACCTCGTTAGGAATGGGCGACCATTTTGGGTCGTCTTTTACAACCATCCACGCGCGAACGTGAGGAAAGTTGGAACCATGATTTTGCTTATACTTTTGCAATGCCATTTTGAACACATCCTCGTCGTTCCACCTGCTACGACGGTCACTTGTATATAATTTGTTATACTCCTCGCAAAACCGATTAATGGCCGAGTTCAATTTTCGCCACTTCGAGGAAACCGAGTCGATATCTCTATACGGGCCTTGGTCCATCATGGCGAGAAACTTGGTCAATACTTTGGACCAAAACCCGTCACCCGGTTGATTGTTACCTATATAAAAACGAACAAATAAAATTAAATAAACAAAACATATAAAATAATAAAAAAATTACTTACTGTTATGAATTAAAAAATTAAAAAACCTAAACTAAAAACTAAACTAAAAATTAAAAAACTGACTGTGAAGAATTAAAAAACTAAAAACTAAACTAAAAACTTAAAAACTAAACTTAAAATAACCTACTGTTATTAAAAAAAATTAAAAACTAAACTTAAAAAATATTAAATTTAAACCAAAAAAAACTATAAAACTTAAAATGTAAACTTTATAAATTTAAAAAGATGTAAACTTTAAAAAAATACGAACCTTTTACCGGGTTGTCGGAAGTGCCAAGGAAAGCCTTGGCTAATGCTTCTTCTTCGATTGGGGTCCATTTAATCGCCTTCGGTTTCGACGCTTGATCACCCGCTACTTGTTTCCCTTTGTTTCGTTTTCCTTTCCCTTTTGGCGGTTGGGTTTCGGGCACAATCTCCACATCATCTTCGGGTTCGGATTGAACGGGGGGTGTGGGGATCGGTTGGGGTTGAACGGGGGGTGTGGGGATCGGTTGAGGTTGAACGGGTGGAAAGTTCCAAGCACCCCGCATCATCATTTGTTGAAGAGCTTGATTTTGGGAGATTTGAGTGAATTGGTTGGGCGATTGTTGGAATGACGCAAAAGCGTTCGATGAAAATTGGGAGAATTGGTTCGGTTCTAGCGTTGGATAATACCCCGGAACCGAAAAAACATTTGGTTGGGTCGGATTGGTGGGAGTATTCGGGTTGTTCGAAGGCGTGTTGGGAGTATCGGGGTTGTTGAACGGATCCATGAAAATTATGTGGAAGAAGGTTGAGAGTGTAGTGGAAGAGAGTGTAAAAATTATAGGAGAAAATGGTGAATTGTGGAAGTTAATTTGGTGTTTGATAGTGAAAATGGGGGTTTAATTTATATATTTTAAAAATCTAGCCGTTTGGCTTTATTCAAAAAATAGAAATTTAATTTTTTTTTTATTATTAACGGTCATATTTTAATAGGGGGGCCCACATCTTTGCGTCGTCGCCAACGTCCCTTTTCGGACGGAGAAGACGGAGACGGTAGGGGGCGGCACGGTGTGTGGACCGTCGCCGACCCGCGACGGGCCGGGGCCGACCCCCATACCGTATAGCCTCAAACTCATGTATCTTCTTGGATTATGGACGGTGCCAATCTTGGACTTTTACTCGCACGTAAAGTCGTTTTCACTCAACCAGTTGACCGTCTGGTCAACATCACATATGAAATAACATATAAATATAACTATTGGCATTTTCTAAATTCTTAATTTATAAGTAAAAGTTCACGTTACTTTTGTCAGATGGAAGCTCCTACACAATTTCATTTTTTTTTAATAAAAGGGGTTTGATATTGATTTTGTTTTTGTTTGTTAAACTAGTTGGTGCGGGAGTCCGCGTTGCGGGGCGATGACCAAATAATGAGCGACTGTTAGTCAGCTTATTGACACAGAAAACAATTAAATTGAGTCAAACAATTAAAATAAACCACTTTTATAGTTTTGATAAAAAAAAATTAAAACAATGGCAATATTTTAATTTTTAACCGAGGGAAAGTTGTATTTTTTGACTGGGGTAAAATCGTAAGTTAACAAAAGCTAAAGTAATGGCAGTACTGTAAATTTGAACCTGGGGCAAAATTGTAAATTTTCACAGGGGCAAATTCGTAATTTTTAACTTGGGGTAACAACGTAATATAAATTTGAATTAAGGGCACAATCATAATTTTAAGCTTGAGGCAAAAGCACAATTTTATTTTGAACCGAGGAAAAAATCGTAATTTTAAGCTGGGTGCAAAAACATAATTTTATTTTGAACTGGGGAAAAACGTAATTTTGAATTGAGGGCGAAATCACAATTTTTAAACGGGGAAAAAAACACATTTTTGAACAGAGGGCAAAATCGTAATTTTTAAGTGGGGGCAAAAAAAATTTTTATTTTGAACTGGGGGCTAAAAGGTAATTCTAAGCTGAGGGCAAAACCACAATTTTATTTTGAATGGAGGGAAAATCGTAATTTTGAGCTGAGGACAAAAGCGTAATTTTATTTTGAGCTGAGGGCAAAACCGTAATTTTAGAGAGGGACAAAAAAGTGATTTTAGAATGGATATAAAATAATAAACTGGTTGGTCTAATGGGAGAGTGCCAGACAAAGTCGTAATTTTGAATTGAGGGCAATATCGTAATTTTGAAATGAGGACAAAAACGTAATTTTATTTTGAGCTGGGGCAAAAACGTAAATTTTAAGCTAGGGACAAAAAGATAATTTTAAAAATGGATATAAAACATTAAATGTGCTGGTCCAATGGGGGAGTACCAGGCAGCTGCCTGACACTATTCCCCCACTTGGTAAATGTAGTATAGGAAATTCAATTTACTAATTACTTCTGTTTAGTCTTCTATTTAGAACTTAGACCTTTTTTATATGTCAAAGTTGGTTGCCTAAATATTGGTTCAAGGAAAGAGAGTACATGTGTACATATTATTGGCAATCATTCAACTTGTGTGATAATAATATATAATTTATATATACATTTAATAATGATACTTTACATTTAATAATGATACTTTTCAGCTAATATTCCATTAGAGGTTATACATACCATTAAATTTATTTTAAGTAATAATAAAATAAACCTTTTAGGCCAACAAACATGTCTTTTTTTTAGAAATGTAATAATGCTTTTGATATTCCAAAATCATATATTTTATTTTGTCATAACAACTTGGTTAAGTGGTAAGAGTCATGTTCTCCCTACTAGAGATGCAGGTTCCATTTCCGTCCAGGCTATTTTTATGGACATCTGGGTGAAGGGTAGGCTTTATTCTCGGGTTCAAACCTGACGTGGGGCGGCGGTTTACGGATTCTATCCGATTCCCGTGCATCAGGGAGTAAGGTCTCACGACGGTCGATGAGTCGACCTTAAACATAGCCATCGACCTTGAACACAGCTCTGGACACAGTGAATTTACACATGAGATTATTTCTCGCTTAAATAAATATACTTTATTCTTATACCAAGGTTGCACACCAAACTCACCAAACCAAACCAAACCGTTAGGATTGGTGAAAAAACATATTTTAAATGGTTGTTGCACCATCTTTAATCATTCAAGTTTGTCTTATAACAAGGTACTTAGACTAGAAGGTATGGAGAGCCTCATCCCCACAGGGATGGGCCGCCAAGTCACCGCCACGTAGAAAAGGCTTCAAGGGGATGGACCTAGGGGGGTGGGGGATGAGCCCCTTTATATATATATATGCATATATGTATAGGTGTGTGTGTGTAAGGAAAAAGAAGGGGAGGACCGGCAACCCCGGCTGTGGGGAGCCGGCCTTGCCGAGCCGGAGCTGTCGGGGGCGGTGTGGGGGACCGGCGCCGGTCCTAGCCGGGCCTCAGCCGGCCCCCATACCCACTAGTCTTACTATTTAATAATAATTAACTTATAACTATTGTACTTGTTAAATGAACACAAACAATCAAAAGAGGATTGGATTGGGTGATCCGACAACCACCACAAAATAGGTTTTCAGTTATATGGATGGATGGAGTATGAGGAGACAAGCCAATGGGCATGGACCAGTTATCACTTTATTCAATGGTCAATTTTGTCCCCCTTTTAGTGGGGTAGCCTTTCATCGTGTGTTTTTAACTTATTTTTACGATTCCATGTCGACAATACATGTATTTTCATGAGATACGTGAGGTAATACGTCAACAATATTTTGTGTCTATAATAATATGATACGTGAAACTATACCGTCGGCTAACACTTGACAATCGTTATGCCGTCACAAAAGCAGAACTTTCTGGCGTAACACACGGTGAGACGAAACCCGGATGGGCTCAGGAATCGAACTTACAACCTTACACATGGCCTATTTCAAATCCTTTATTGTCTATATTCACCTCAAATTAACACAACTAGGATTTTTAGTTGGGTCTCCACTAGAAAACCCAAGCCTCCTATTAATCATATTATTTAATATTTAATAGGATTACCTAAATAAGAAAATAATATTAAATCACAAGCTACTGAATCTCTCTTATTTAGTTATTTAAAAAAAATATATGCAACTCGTGTAAAACAAGGGGTTCTAAATTAGTTGATATATAAAGCTAGTTTTCCTATACATTATTGACTCCATTTAGAATGGATTCTTGTTAAGAACAATTAGTGTAGTAGAGTTTGTAATTTTATATATACATGTTTTATCATTTTAAATATTCCATGTGTTCATATCTTGAAGAAACGGTTAAACACATACATGTGAAAATCGGTATATGAGAATATGGGTGGAGATACAATAGGAAGTTTATTTGGCTAGGAAGGATAGGAAGTGATCTTGACCATCCATTAAGTTAATCAAGGGCTAAGATTAAATCAGGGAAATTGAAAGGAAGAAAAGAGGCGCGTGAGTTTGTTCAAGGGCATTCTATTCAATCCAAGCCAATAGTTTCTCTCTCCTCCAATTCCCCCCCATTTTTTAAACGTTAATAACTCTTTCATACGACATTATTTTTTTATAAAAATTGCACCAAAAAAACGAGCGTTTTTTTATCTTTAAAACGAGTATACTATTGCTATATTTTAAAAAAAAAAATTTAAAACCCAGTTGCGTAAAACGCAATAGAAAACCACCAGTTACGTAAAATGCAATGAAAAAAAAACCCTAAGAAATGACAATTTTTCTAAAACGCAATGCACCAAAAACACAAAGAAATGACTTATTTGTAAAACGCAATGGCCAGAAAACACACAGAGATGTCTTATTTGTAAAACGCAAAACGCAATGGCCAGAAAACACATAAAAATGTGTTTTACCTAAAACGTAATGCACCAAAAACACAAAGAAATGACTTATTTGTAAAACGCAATGGCCAGAATACACACAGAAATGTCTTATTTGTAAAACGCAATGGCCAGAAAACACATAAAAAAGTGTTTTACCTAAAACGCAATGCACAAAAACATAAAGAAATGTCTTATATGTAAAACGCAATGGCCAGAAAACACTTAAAAATGACTCATTCTAAAACGCAATGGACTGAAAACACCTAAAAAATGTGTTTTACCTAAATGAGCCAATTTATGGAAAATTAATTTTTCTGATGCGTTTTTAGCTCAATCACAGTCAGGGGCTCTGCCCCTTGGACCCCGCCAGGGGCTGCCGCCCCTGGGACCCCGCTACCGGGGGCTGCCGCCCCCGGACCCCCGCAAAGATCGTAAAACGCAATGACTAAATCAAAAACCCAGATCATGACAATGAAATTAAAGAATTTCTTACATGGATCGAAACCGATTTCTTCATCAATTGACAAATTTGAATGATAGAAACGCTTATCAACGCTTGAATCGAACAAATCGAGTGATTATCTCCAAAATCATCGGAAAAACGAGATTATTTTATGAAATTAAACTGGGTTTTCTTCAAAAAAAAGCTGAAGAACACGTTGATCGGGTTCTGAATCATTGATTGGTGATGAAAATCGCACTATAATGTAGTGACTATTGAGATAGAAAGTGAAGAAATAGTTGAAGATGGTGGGTTTTGAAAATGGTGGGTTTTTGAATTTACTGGGTTTTGAAAAAGGAAGAAGAAGGAGTTGGATTGACTAAAATACCCTTTCTCTTTATTTTAAAATTTGCCACATGTCATAATCCTATGGCTTTCTATCCTTCCTAGCGAAAATTAACTTCCTATTTGATCTTTTCCCATAAGCTTAAATTTTTTATCTTGTTTCTACAAACTGCAATTTTTATATAATTTTTTATTCGTAAGCTCTCATTTATTAATATAACATTTAGTACGGTACGGTACATAAAACTTGCCTAAATACAGATTTTCTTAGATCATCTAAAAATTATATTTCACTTATTCAACACGTGTAATAAACGCTTTTTAAGATAATATTATAGATAAAAATAATAATAAATGAAAGGGTTGATACTTGGCAACCTGTTAACAATCCGGTTGTGAGTCATCTGGCTTCTTATTAAATTTTCAATTCAACCCGTGTAATAAAACATTTTCCTAACATGGTATTATAGATAAAAAATAATTATAAGAGAAAAATGCCCGGATAGTCCCTGTGGTTTCGCCTTTTTTCATCTATAGTCTCCAATTTTCTAAAATTACCTGAATAGTCCCCATGTTTTCAATTTTTGTTCCGGATAGTCCCTGGGTCTAACTTCAGTTTGTTTTCTCTGTTAAGAGGGTGTGAAATGTCAAAAATACCCTTTCCTTAAAAAGCCAAACCACAGGGACTATCCGGGCATCTTCTTCATTTTTATTTATAAAACCCCACCACCACACTGAAATTACCACTGCAACTTATAAACGCTCGCTGACCACGAAGACCTGAATCAACAACAACAAGACGTTAATCACAACAGATTCAAGTCTCCAAACCACAAAATACCCCAATTAAACCACATCCAAACCCTAGAACCACACAATCCTCAATTAGATCTCAAAATTCACCACCAAATCGACTCAAAATGAGCACATCAGCGTGCATAAAGCAAGTAGATCGATCCGCATTGGTCGCATTTGCTCCCGATGCACCGTTCTTCGCCGCCGGAACCATGGCCGGAGCTGCGGACTTGTCGTTCAGTTCTTCTGCAAATCTCGAAATGTTCAAGCTTGATTTTGGATCTGATGATCGTGATTTGATACTAACCGGTGCTATAGCTAGTTCTGAACCGTTTAATCGGTTGTCGTGGGGGAAATCACCGGCGTCCGGTTCGGAAGAGTTCTTGCTTGGTTTGATTGCTGGAGGAGCTGTGATTGGGGGATTTTTTTATAGTGATTGCAATTAATGAGAGGGTGGTGATTGAATGATGGCCATGGCATCTCACCTACAAAACAGAATTGTAAGTGTGAAGGTCAAAGCAGCAAGAATCAATATAAAACTAAACAATTGAAGTAAAGTCCATTTGCTATACCTTAACTGCTTATACTCATTCGCTAAATCCTCATCCAAAAACGGTTCATCTTCATCGATTTCGCTTTAACAACCCCGATTTCGATAACCGACCTGATCTCTGATCCGCCTCCGGCGGATCTATCAACCTCGACTTCGTTTTCATCCGTAACAAGCTCGATTTCCCGCGAAACGAAGCATTCACAGAGCAAACTGTTACTTCCTCACCACCACCGGGACTGGTCCGGTTACTCCCGTTTGACCGGTTCGACCGGTGCCGTGGCTGTTGCGGCTCAATCACCTCTGTGATGGTGGAGGGTGGAGGAGGGTGACGGTGGGTGGAGGTTGAAGATGAAGTGTCGTGGTGGGGTTTTATAAATAAAAATGAAGAAGATGCCCGGATAGTCCCTGTGGTTTGGCTTTTTAAGGAAAGGGTATTTTTGATATTTCACACCTTCTTAACAGAGAAAACAAATTGAAGTTAGACCCATGGACTATCCGGGAACAAAAATTGAAAACGTAGGGACTATTCAGGTAATTTTAGAAAGTTGGGAACTATAGGTGAAAAAAAGGCAAAACCACAGGGACTATCCGGACATTTTTCTCTAATTATAAATGAAAGGATTGATGCTTGGCAACCCGTTAACAATAAGGTTGTGAGCCATCTGGCTTCTTATTAAATTTTCAATCTTATTTGATAAACAATAATTTTTATGCCTATTTATTAAAAAAAAGGTAAAGAAGATATCACAAAAGCTATTTGGTAAACAATAATTTTTATGTCTATTTATAAGAAAAAAAAGGTAAAGAAGATATCACAAAAGGTCAAAAGCTATATTTGGGACCAAAGATTTCGCTGTTTTTTCAATATGTTATGGTTTACTAAAAACCTATGAATACATATCACTCGATCACCGTCACAATTTATTGAACTTTTTAATTTTGATAAATAATTGAAGAAAAGTTTTTGATAGGTAAGCAAGTCAATGCGAGTGAGAAAAACCCATATGGATACCCCATATGTTATAGGTAAACCCAAAAATTGTTAATACATTGTAGCTAAGGTCAAATAAGAAAAATTAGAATATCATTATCATTAGCAGTGGCGAAGCTTGACCCGAATGATGGGGGAGTCGAAAACGTATATACCCAAAAATTTCTACAGAACCGGGGGGTCGAAAACGTATATATTCAAAAATTTCTATACGAAAACTACACATATAACACTATTGAACAAAAAATCCAACACCCCCCCCCCCGGTTACCCTTCTATACCTCGCCCCTGATCATCAGAATCAATCCGATAAATCAACACATCAAATTTCAAAGTACAACAACCTTTTGTTCGAACGACGAATTTCATTAAAAAAATGACCCAACTAGCAAGTCGCTAGCACAAGGCTATAAACTAAACAAAACGTGAAAAACACATAGTGCTAAACATCAATTGAAATCCATCTATCCCAATCTAACGACAAACGTTTAGATCTATATCAATCTAGAGCAATTGATTTTATGTTATTATAGCAACGGATCCATGTTAGGAGTAGCAGATCCATATTCAGTGGCGGAACTAGCCCAAAAATTTAGGGGTATCCCATTTTTTTTTTATTTTTTAGACCAGGGGTATCCTTTGTATAACGGAGACGAAGTTGAGGGGTATTTTTACACTACGGAAACGGAGTTAAGGTGTATTTTTACACTACGGAGACGATCTTGAGACGTAGCCCGTGCTACCCCTACTAAGCTTCTAAGTCCGCCCCTGTCCATATTGTTGCTCTAAGTGTCCCAAAAATTTAAAACTTAAAAAAAATAACTTATTTGTAATCTTATTATTGCTTTGGACATTTTATTTACAAATTCTCTAATTAATTATATGTTTTAACATTGAGCATTACATGTTTTAACATTGCTTTGGACACTCTTTAATACCATTAAGCTAAAAAGCCCTTTGATTCAAAGCATAACCGGTAATCATTGAGTGTTACATGTTTTAACAAATAATAATCTTATTATTGCTTTGGACATTTTATTTACAAAATCTCTAATTAATTATAGAGTAAACTTCCGTTTTGCTCTCTGTGGTTTGGTCACTTTAACGGTTTTGTTCCAAACCTTTAAAAATAGCCATTTTGCTCCCTGATGTTTCGGTTTTTTTGCCAGTTTGCTCCCCGCCTCTAACTCCATCTAAATTGTTTGTGTTTCCATTTTGCTCCCTGCAGGGAGCAAACTGGCTACAAAACCAAAACATCAGGGAGTAAAATGGCTATTTTTAAAGGTTTGGGGCAAAACCGTTAAAGTGACCAAACCACATAGAGTAAAATGGAAGTTTACTCTTAATTATATGTTTGGATAAGAAACCTTGATAAAATCTTTGTTGCATTTAAAACTTATTGTTTTTATGTGTGATATGTAAAACAAAATCGGTGAACCACCTCGTGAATTTATGAATAGTAACGCTACAAAAACGAGTGATGGACCGTCCGCGGGCGGCGCCCATCACGTGGGACCATGAAACCCATATGATATGATATTGGCAACCCATGTATGGCAATTAAGCAAGCACAAGCTTTACCTGCTTCAAAGTCATCACTCGCTTGCATTCAACACCCATCCTTTCATATCCATCTTCTACCCTTATATTTTACTCCAAGTTTCCCTTTCACCCTCATGTTTTGGGTATAGGTTATAACAATCTTTTATAAGTTATAGTATACTCTGTTTATCCAAATATGTGAGCATTTCCTTTATGATAACCTTGCTACTTAACACGCAACCGATTTAAGGACCGTATGATAACTTCTAAATGGGTAAAAGCTGAACCAACAAGATGTATAAACCATTAAGTGTTAAACCAGTAATAGGTCTGAACCATTAAGAGCCGGTATAATGCTTAACTATTCAGAGGCAATTGTCTGAACAATTCAGATAAGAGGTCTTAACCATTCTGATATCTGTTCGCGAAACAAATAGTTTGAACCATTAAGTGTGAACCAGTAAAAGCTCATTAAAAGCTGAAACAAACAACCCCTAAGTGAATATTTAAAAATTATAAATGCAACCGCATAAATATATGTAAACATGGAAAAGTAAATATGTTGTTGTCTCACACATAAGGATGAATGCAAAACTCAAAGGTGTTTTAATTATGTATCATTAAGAATAAGGACTATTTGTTTGACTCAAACCTTCTTTCTTTTGTTCGTTTATGTCCTCCTAAAACTCCCATATTAATTATTTGAGTAACTTGGTAGGCTAGAGAACAAAAGTTGAACTCCAATACTTCTTATTGGAAATAAAAAATTAAATAAATAATAAAAAATAAATAAGTTAAGATGGAGATGATGAAACTCGTGTGTGGAGACAAAGAGCAAAAAGTAACCGATGATGAATAAGTGCCTTAAAATATGAGAAAGGTGCTTGTTAAAGTCGGGAAAAACAAAGAAGCATGAATCTTTAAAGAAATAATGGAAGTAAATTGTCGGTTTTAATGTTAAAGCTTTTTAGTTAATTTAACCTAATTATATAGAGGACATATCTAAGTGTAGATACATGAAAACACTATATTCACTTTTCTTTTATATTTACATGTATACGTGTGTCTAAATGTATAGAGAACATAATTTTTCTGTTGAGTAAATTGTTGTTTTGGTCTATGTGGTTTTACAAATACGAAAAGTCTTACGAAGTACAAATCAACGTTTTGATTTATTACGATTTCAGTTCACATGCATAACTCCATCCACATTGTTGTTAATTCAATCCCATATGTAAAGCATGTGATAGGAATTTTTATATACCTTCGTCTTTTTTTCTCCCCCACGTTGAAATCAGGTTTAGTAATAAATATACTTGAAAAATATAGCAATTTGCTATAAACCACATGACCAAAACAACAATTTACTCTTTTCTCTTTCTTTTCCATATAATCATATTAAAAGTTAAATGAAAATAATTGACTACAACCCCAAAGCACATAAGATTAAACTACATCTGTTAAGCTAATGAGGGACACATGTTATTTATTGTAGACATCTATTTTTTAGTTTTTCCGTCTTTCTATCCTGTTTAATATAAATAATTATATTTTAGTAACAAATCTAAAACTTCATAAATCATTTATTTATATCTATATACTTATATTTATCTAATATATATAATTTTTACCTTTATTTTATCTTATTCTTTCTTATTTATTTAATATTTTTTTTCTTAACTATTTCTATTATTTTTTTCGCTTATTAGTAATAGCTATTTAATAATAATATTTTATTGATCCGACCACGTGTAACACACATGTTTCTAACCTTTTAGTACATTAAAGTTTATTTTTTTCCAAAAACGTATCTTGACGACTGTGTGCATTAATTGATTACATTATATTTATTCAAGTCATGTAATACACGTGTTTATTCAACTCGTGCAATATTCGAGTTTTTAAAGATGTAACTTTTTATTATTTAGTATATAAAATATATTTAATAAACTCGTGTAATACTTAAATTTCTATCATAGTATTTAATATAGTTTAGTTCAAATACTTGCAACTTACAAGTGCCAAGACAACCACATAAGAATAGTTTAAGCATAGATATTGTCCCTTCCACTAAAACGAAGGACCAAAATGTGACATTAGCCCTTTTTATACCTCCTATATCAATTACGATTGACCCCTTCAAAATTCAAAAAACACACACACAAGCTTTTGAACGTAAAGGAAACGAAAATGGGTTCTTCAACTTCAACCTCACCACTTTCTTTGAAGATTGTATTAATCTCCACCGGCGTTTTATCCGCAGCGACGGCGATGAAGCTCTACTTCCCGTTGGTGTTAAACTTTGCAGTTTACGACGTACCGGTTATCTGGTCCGTTATACTCTCCTGGCTCACACCACCTTATCTATACGTCGTCGTTAACGGCATCATCATCACCATCGTTGCTTCTTCACGTTTCCAGCTCCACTACAACCATCACCGTCATGATGATCACATCGAAACGACCGATGATCTGCCGTCAGAATCACCGCCGTTGTTGATTCAACCGGTGGCGTATGAGATTGAAACTCCGGCGGTGGTTTACGAGACGGAAGATAGGGAAACTGAGGGGAGTCTCGTGGTTTATGAGGTTGAACCGCCGGCTATTGATATTGAAACAGTTCCGGTGAACGATTTAGATGAAGCTGAAGATAAATTTGTGATATCAAAAGCGAAGCTTCAATCAGATCTCAGTTTTCCGGTGAGAGAGATGCCGTTAGTTAGTTCCAGATTTGCTCACCAGCGGAGACTCTCGAAAGCTAACCCCGAAGGTAACTTTTATTCCATAAAATCAATAATAATAATAAAGTTTTTAAAAAAACTAACAGGTATACACGGTATTACGTGATACCGGCAGGTATATTCGATACTCGACAGATAATTACCCAAAGAGTATGTAACACGGTTTAGAAGTTATGACGGTAATCTTAGACCTAGTTTTTCTAAACCGTGTTACATACCCTGTATAATACTAGTCGGGTAATTATCTGTCAAGTATCGAATATACCTGCCAGTATCATATATTAGTATTATCGTGTATACCTGTTAGTTTTGTAAAAACTTTATTATTATTTATATTATTATTATTATTATTATTATTATTATTATTGTTGTTATTATTATTATTATGAAATACATTTTTGTCAAACCATTCTATTTTTGTATAATTTTATGGACAATAATAATAAATTAAAATTGAAATAGTTACATGCATATCATTATTGTCATAAAAAGAATTGAAGTAGTAAAATATCAGTCTATTATCATTATAAATCATTAAATCTCAAAATAAATAAGTTAATACGGAACATAATGAAAAATGTAATTAATATTATCATGTACATGTGTCATATAAAATTATTTTTTCACATAATAAAACTATTAGAAAGAACTGTTACATTTTTTAATTTTGAATTCATGGTATTTTATTTACAGGTGTGAAATCGCTAAGAGTATCGAAGCCGCGTAAACACGAAACATTAGAGAGCACGTGGAAGATGATAACCGACGGTCGTCACATTCCCTTGAACAGACATCTCCGGAAGTCCGATGCTTTCGAGAATCACCACCACAACCACCACGCGCCACCGTCGGATGCGTACGACGGCGAGCAAGTGGCAGATTACACTGTCATGGACAAATTGGAAACATCCCATGACCGCCAGAACCACCGTGTTGTGTCATCGAGAAATCAGTTGCCGCCATCTGGCGGGAAGCTGAGGAAAGAGGGGTCGCTGAGTCATGATGAGTTGAATCGGCGAGTTGAAGCGTTCATAAAGAAGTTTAACGATGAGATGAGGTTACAAAGACAAGAGTCGTTACAACGATACATGGACATGATTAACCGAGGGGCTGAATAGGAACAAAAACACAAAAATGTAAAAAAGATTTTTCTAGAAAAGTTTGTTGTTTATATTTTAGTTGAAAAAAAAAACAAAATATATTTTTTATTTCGATTGACTTGTCATTTTCTGTATAAAGTGTTGATAAAGGTTATATATTATTTTAAATTAAAGTGTATTATTATATTCGATGATCCAAAAGTTTTTTAACTTCTCATGTGATACTTCAGACTACTAGACTAGGGGTGTAAACCGCAAGCTACTCGAGATCGGCCTGAGAAAAAGATCGAAACGAGTCGAGCCTTATTGAGCTCGAGCCCGAGCTCGAGCCTGCTATGTGAAGCTCGTTAGCCTCGTAAAGCCTTAGTATAATATTAGGTTTTATTAATAGTTAATAATATTTACCCCTTTTAAGTTTGTTTAGTAAATAAGCTCGAGCCCGAGTTTCACTTATCGAGATCGTGAGCCTATTATTTATATTTAATATATTAACTAATAGATAATAAATGAGCCGAACTCGAGCTTGAAAAACTACTAACGAGCCGAGCTCAAGCTCGGGCTCGGGTCAACTCGTTTGCCCCTAGGGTTGTAAACGAGTCGAGCCGTGCTAGACCCAGCTCAAGCTCGGCTCGAACTCGATTCGAGCTGCCTCAGCTCGAGCTCGAATTTCAAATCGAGCTGAGATTTGAGGCTCGAGCTCGACTCGATTAGAATTCGAGCTAGCTCGGCTTGGCTCGATCTAGCTCGAACTAACAAAGAACCGCAAAATTTACTACTTAAAATGCCCTTAAAAATGAATTTGTTCAGAGACTAAGGGTCTTAATTGCCATTTAATTTAACCATATGGCTAAATATGCAAATATAACTAGTTAATTCGCTTTGTACATTGTCTTTACCTTCTTTTATAGGGGAGATACTCCCTTAGTTTTTGTTTTCTAAGCGATGTGGGACAAAAAAATGAAGGATGTAAACCTTATCGAGCCAGCTCACGAGCCGAGCCAGGCCAAGCTCGAGCTCGGCTCGTTTACAAACCGAGCCGAGCCGAGCTGGCTCGTTTACAACCGAGGCAATTTCGAGCCAAGCTTTCTTCGAGCTTTTTTCAAACGAGTTTCGAGCGAGCTGCGAGTCACGAGTTTTTTGAACACCCCTATTTGCCCCCCTAGTCTGACATTGAAGAGGACGTATGGCGGTATGGAACAGGCCGGTCTTATGCATGCACTAGCAGGCAGCAGCTTGCTCGATGGCTCAAAGCCCATAGTTATTACAGCCCAAAATGTGTATATTCAACACAACCCAACAACTCTTAACCATCAAAATATAAAATCTCAAGGAAGCCATCTATAATTCTCGTATTTCTGTTATTTTTTATATATTTATTTAAAAAATAATGAGCTTTTATGTATGCGTTTGTTTTTATTGGATTGGCATGTCTAACCCGTTTAAAAAACGGGTGATGTTCTAGTTGTACTGAAATCCAACATTTTGATTGGTCTACCAAAATATTAATGTAGGGACTTAATATTCACACACCCGCTAGCATCACTTTGTAGGACACTGGTGGCGGCGATGAAGTTTAGGGCTAGGCCTCTCTGGAGGTCTCCAGTTCGAAACCGAGCCGAATCGGGTTTTACCGCAATGGGTCTTCGGGCGGTTTTTCCCCAGAACTGGTGGCTTGATGGCTCGGGTATGCATCCAACTCTGACCGTTATGGATGAGGGGATGCGTTTGCTCAATTAAGGGCATCTCATGATGCTTATCCGGTGACTTAGTTGGCCGTTCAAAAAAATATATATTCACACACCCGCCCCCTATATATAAGCTTAATACTCAATGATCACCTAATTTGGTTATTAACATTTCTACCATGCACCATATATGATAATTTGATAAAACGTTCAAAAACAACACATTCTTGGTAGCATCTTATGTTCAATTGTGTAATTATTAAATGGATAAACGGAATGTTTTGGGTATGATTCTATCTATGATTCTCCTTATTTCATCATGTGACCATCTTAATTAATCTTCAAGAAGTGACATTAATTCCTCATAGTCTACTAGATCCCATATATCATCATCAGTAGCATTCTCCTCCATGGGTCCATTATAACCACTTTGCATGTTGACTAGTGTTTGTTCACACGTTGAGCTCCCGTTGTAAGATTGAACTTGTTCTTGATTAGGGTCTTGAAATGCAACGGGTGGTTGCACGGTGGGTTTGGTGTTCGATCCCAGACGATGGTTATAACCAACACCAAATGCTTGAGTAGGAAACATGGGCTGACCCGACCCCATCGCAATGGATAACCGGCTTCTTGTTCCAGTAGATTGATGGTTCGTTTGGAACATAGACCCCAAATGATGATCAGTTTCATTATGTTGAACTTGTTCACTTGGATGATTTACTCTTGGTCTTTTGGTAGGTGACGGTTCATCATCGAGTTGGTTTTGTTGTTGGATTGCATCCCCTTGATTACTTGTGTTCTCAACTTGTTGATCCGTCGGCTGATTGTTATGATTAACATTTCGGGTTGACGCTTTCTTGTATATCTTACACAATACCCAATCGGTCGTCTACAAGAATGTAACAAAAGTTGCTCAAAAACCAAATGATAGATAAAAGGATAATACAAATAAATGATTAGTAAACACGTCGTTCTTTTTTGTTTGTAAACGTTCGTTTATGTTTATTAATTTATGTTCGTTCATTGCATTCGTTAATATTTGTTCATTTAATTACATTCATTTATGTCCGTTTAATTTACGTATTCTTTTAAACTTATTTAGTTATTAGTAATACTAATGAGCCCATTACGTTTAAACCCATCAACCTAACCAATTTTTTTAGAACCAAGGTTTGGGTAAACGAACTATGAGAAAATGAATGAACTCAAACAAGTTCATTTTCTTCGTTTACATTCTTCCATTTATTTTCTTTATTTACGTTCATTTAGAATATTAATGAGCGAAAATAAACGAACCTGAATACGTTCACTTTCTTAGCAAACGAACGTGAACAAGAAAATATGTCTGTTTAAGTATTCATGTCCATTCGTTAAGTTAAAAGGACGAACATGAACAAGCCCTGTTCATGTTCGTTTGGTTCATTTATAGGCTTAAATACCTTTGCTAACCAATGAAATTTGTTAACTTGATATACCTCTAAGAGCTATTAAGTAAATATACCTCGTTGGAATGGCTTCCATTTGGGAGATTTGGATCATTGCAAGTATACTCATACATTAGCCATTCGGTCTTACGATCCTTCTCGTCATGATAAGCTAAACTTCTTTTCTTTCCAACCACACGTCTCGCCACAAAATCATACACCTCACCTTTCTGGGTCGACTTCCAATACCCAAAGTCCTTCGTTCTTCTATTCACTCGTGTCCCCTTCGGGTGTTTTCGCTCTCTCATTGTAAAAAAGTACCATATGCCTTCACACGACCGGTAGCGCTCTATTATCAACAAACCATCAAAAAAGATTAATTAATTAGTGTAAAATATTACACTACTAAACAAATCTTACACTACTAAACAAAGGAGTATCGGTCCTCGTTAAAGCAGTCCATCAATATTTTGTCACAAATCAAATTACCACGACCATATTTTTTTACAGCCGTTTACCAATGGTAT
This sequence comes from Helianthus annuus, assembly GCF_002127325.2. Lineage (NCBI taxonomy): Eukaryota > Viridiplantae > Streptophyta > Magnoliopsida > Asterales > Asteraceae > Helianthus > Helianthus annuus. The sequence continues at coordinate 202,086,998 of NC_035436.2, read as the reverse complement.
TTAACTATTTATTGGTAACCATCTTTACCAACATAATGCTAGTAAATATGGCGGTCGATGATACTTCTTTGTATTTTTGCTTTGTTTTATATATTTTTATGAACGATGGTGGATCGGATTATGCTTCACTAACCTGTAAGTTCGTTAGGGTGGTGGTTGTAAACATGAACATCGTATATCCGGCATCTGGGTTGTTCGCCTAATTCAATCTTCCGTTTAAGGTAGTAGACGAGGAGCTCTGCGTCAGTCGGACGGAAGCGATAACCGGGTTCTAATGCATCATCATAATCACACAATTCTTGTTGAATGTATGGAACAATTTGTTGGTCTCTGTCCATCTACGTAGGGTTTTAGAAAATTTGGAGATTTTAATGCATGAAATTAAACAATACGTACGTACTGCTTTATTATATAATTATATATATCCGTGAAAAGAAAGCAATAAAATATGATTTTTTTTATCCATTTCTTGCGGAAGTCTCATATTTTTTCTACCAACATTTATCTATAACACTACTAGAAAAGTGCTACTATTCCTACCAAAATTTCCTACACATTTCTTACGAACGAAAATGCCGACACTTTTCCCACGAAATTCCGACGAACAAGAAAGGGTCTTAGCTTTGTAACAAAAAAAGCGACAAAAAAGCCACAAATTGTTATGCGTAGGAAAAGTGTCAAAAATTTCCCACGGAATTCCGACTGAATTCGTTTTCATTTTAACTTTTAGTCGGAATTTCGTAGGAATCGGTATGCGTAAGAAATGTGTCGGAAATTTTCGACGGAATTCCAACGGAATTCGTTTTTATTTTAACGATTAGTAGGAAATGCGTAGGAATCCAATTTATCGCAAAAAAAAAAAAATATTGATAATAAACAAAATTAACGATATTAAAATATAAATTTTATTATTTAATAAAAATATGTGTTGTTTCTAAATTGATTCCGAAGGATGTGTGTTGAAAATTCCGACAGATTACTCACGGAATGGATAATTTTTTTTTTTTTTTGTAAAATACATATACGTTATTTTAAAAACACATTTATATATATTTGTAGGAAATGTGTAGGAAAACACTGACGCAATTCCTACGAAATTCATTTTCTTTTAATCATTAGTAGGACATGCGTAGGAATCCAATTTATCATAAAAAATATTTATAATAAATAAAATTAACGATATTAAATTATAAAGTTTTATTTTCATTAAAACTTATTTTATATTTATAAGTCTGATAAATCGTAAATCTATTTATTATTCATTCAGATTAAATCAAATCATTTAGATTGTTTTCTTTTCATTAAAACTTATTTTATATTATTTGTATGATGATTATTTTATATTATTTGTATGATGATTTAAATTTTGAGTTATATGACTCAATTATTTCTTGTAACAAACTGATATTTTGAATAACTTATTTATTTATTCTGAGGACGGTTACGTACAAAAGTGCTTCTCGTGCGAAGTGTGCGCGAGCATTTTAATCACACATCTGACCTGTCCTAGGCCTTTAATTGAACGTGGTGGTACAATAATAATTAACTTGACATAATTACGCTCGTTATTGCATAATTACGCATGCATTGAGTCTAATCACCCACGGATTGAGTCTAATCGCACGCGTTATTTGTATAATTATGCATGTTATTATACTATATATTAAAAGTTAAAACACATCATTAACTACAAAAAAACTTTTTATATTTTGTTTTTAGCCACACTTTTTTGTACTTTTTTTGTTTTACCACTAACCTGACATGTTTTCTTTTGTTTCCTGCTTTTAATTACAATAATACCATCTACACTCATAAATTTAACCTTTTATCTTATGACATTTATGTAATTTACTCAATTTTTTGTGTCATTTGTAACCATCCTACAAGACACTTTATTCTTTTTTTTTTTTTTTTATGTTCTGGCCACAAAGGTTTTGGTTCTTACACTTTGACCCCTTCAAATTATGTTAAAGCTTTTTAAACCAATTTACATTCTTACCCCCTGAGTTTTAATAAATTTATCACACGTCCCATGAACTTTAATAAAATTATTTTTACTATTTTAAACTCGTTTACACTACAACCCCCGAATTTAAAAAAAAAAATTATCACTTTAAAATTTAAACGAATTTTCGTTGAGACGCTATGATTTTTACTTTCCAAAAAATGGTTGGTTCCCCGCCGCAACGCGTCGGTGGGAACAACAAAGTTTGCATAATTGTGCACGTTATAATGCATAATTACGCACTTTATAAAAAAAATCAAAACCCGCATGCCAACAATCATGAAAATTGCCCAAGTTAAACTCAAAATTACCCATGGATTGTTACAAACCCTAATTACGCATGTTATATACATAATCACGCACGTTATAAAAAAAAATACGAAATGACACGCGTATCAATCTCCTGATCGCGTACATAACATACGATAAGCAATATCGTATTTTATAGTTTCTCTGTTTGTTTTTAATGAATGAAATCTTTTTGTTTATAAATATGTGTGGCTCAACGTATAATATGTAAAAGCTATATTTTTAACATCCCTCCTACCCTTTCAAATTCCACATATATATAAACTAGACGTATTGGGGAGCTGTTTGGTATCAACTTAGACTAAAGGGTATGGGGGCCGGCTGAGGCCCGGCTAGGACCGGCGCCGGTCCCCCACACCGCCCCCTGGGGCTCGGCTCGGTACAATCGGCACCCCACAGCCGGGGTAGCCGGTCCTCCCTCCTCCTTCCTTCTCTTACATATACCTATACATACATACATATATATACACAAAGGGGTTCATCCCCCACCCCCTAGGTCCATCCTCTCCAAGCCACTCCTACGTGGCGCCGACGTGGCGGCCCATCCCCTTGGGGATGAGGCTCTCCATACCCCTTAGTCTTAGGGTCTCGTGGCCTGAAAATTTGTACAAACCTTTGATATAACGGGTGTTCGTCATAGTGTGTTGAGTCAAAGCTACTATACCTTTGATACGTCGGGTTGAATGGGTCTTGAGAAGTTTTTTTCTACATGTTTATTGTTTGTTCATCATTAAATAGTTAGAAGTTGGTACTCTCTCCTATAGTAGCTTTGACTCTGTGAGATTAAATATATTATTAATATTTAATCTTGTAGCTTTTATAATCATTTATATTATATTAGATCAAAATATATTAATAACCTATTAATAATTAGTTGGTAATTGTTGATGGACCATATTACCCTTATTAACTAATTGGGTTTCCTCTTGGGTGTATAAATAAGGGACTTATTAGAGAGTTAAAGGGTTACACACATTACACAATCACAAACCCTCATAACATCAATATTTCGTCTCTCTCCTCATAACCGAAACTACCCTACTTTCGGTTTCATCACCATCATTAACTTACACCCTAAGGAGGAACCAGATCATCCTGACAATCATGTCTAACTCGATGGCTGCATCTCTGACTGGATTCTCTGATGGCCTGTCTGCTGTAACAGGTATGTTATTCATGTTTTCCATTACATTTAAACAGAACTGATCCAACATCTGGTATCAGAGCATATGTTGATTAATCAGTTCTGTTTTCGTATCCATCATTCTGGGATCATAATTTGGAAAACGGAAGTTTTTTTAAGATTTAAAATCAAAACTGTTTTCGAGTTCTAATGAGCCGAAATCCCTGTTTTCGGAAAATAATTGATTGATAAATTGACTCGAAATCTTAATGGGTAACCTAGTATCCGAAATCTGTTAACAAAATCTTAAAATCTAGATTTCGGAACCCAGAATTATGATTTTATTTTTTTAGGGTTCATCATATTGTTCTAAGAAAACTCGAAAATTCCCTAAGATTTGGAATATAATTTAGATTAGTGGGTGTTTTTACTGTTTTGATCTTAATTTTATCTAATAAAGTTTTCGGAAACTGTCAAAAGATAATCAGTTATTATTTTCGAAATCTTTTGATAAGTTTAGATCAGCATTAAAACAGGAAACATTATCCCACAATCCCTAAAATTTCGAGTTTTCAGTTATCATCACAAAACAGCTGTTAACAGGGATTCGAGATCATCAGACTGCGAATCGAGACCATCAGATCTCGACTCGAGACCACAAGGTCTCGACTCGAGACCACAAGGTCTCGACTCAAAGTCATAAACGCTCTCAAATCTGCATAACTCGAGACCATAAGGTTGCTACTCGAGACTAAGGTTGCTACTCGAGACCATAAGGTCATAACTCGAGACCAAGGTTGCTACTCGAGACTATAAGGTCATAACTCGAGACCAAGGTTGCTACTCGAGACCAAGGTTGCGACTCGAGACCATAAAGCTACAACTCGAAACCTAACTCGAGACCATGACTCGAGACCTCACTCGAGATCTCAAAACTTAGGCTGTTTAAATGTGAACTAAAAATCAGATAATTTTCGCGCTAACAGGTGGTTTGCTATTAAATACTTGGTTTTGTTAACACTTAATTAATTTATCAGAATCAGATAATTTTTGCAAAACCAAAATAGCTTTACTTGAATGAGCTTCTGATGTATTAATTCTGGCCAAAGCTGATTTAATACATCTATTTATTGTTCAAGTATTATGAAAGCTATGTTGAGTATGCATTACAAACGTGAAATGATTACACTTCTGGCCAAAGCTGATTTAATTCATTTATGTTTAGCATGCTTGACAAGTGCATAACTAAAGTGATTGTCTCATTTCTGGCCAAAGCTGATTTGTCACGATTACTTTGCACACATGCTTAAATGATTACACTTCTGGCCAAAGCTGATTTGTCTTCGTTTAAGTAGAATTTTTTAACTAAGTCTATTATTTTAATGTTAGTAATAGACATTATCACAACTTCATAATTAAAATGGTCATTATTTATGCCTGCCTTAGTGTAACAAGCCCATTAGATCACATTAGGACTTCTTCTTCTGTATCATAACTTGCTCATCTTATTTCCACTATCAGCACCCAATTGCGGGATTCCACATTTGACTGGTGATAACTTTGCTGAATGGAAGGATGCCCTCATGCTTACTCTAGGATTGCTAGACTTTGATTATGCTTTAAGAGAGAATAAGCCAGCGGACCTTACCGCTACAAGTACTGCTGCTGAGCAGATAGTCCATGATAAATGGACTAGGTGTAACCGCATGTCTCTCATGTTCATGAAGCAGTCCATTCATAACTTAATCAGAGGGGCCATTCCTGATTCTGAAGATGCTAAAACCTACTTGGCTTCTGTGGAGAATCAATTCAAGGGAACATCAAAAGCACACGCCGGTACTCTTATCCTCAAGCTGGTGACAACTAAGTATGATGGGAGGAGCGGCATTCGCGAACACATCATGATGATGCATGACATGGCCAATAAGCTGAAGGGCCTTGAGATGGAAATCAGTGATGGTTTTCTTGTTCACTTCATCATCACTTCGCTTCCTTCGTCTTATGAAGCATTCAAGATCAATTACAACACTCAGAAGGACAAGTGGACGATGAGTGAGCTGATCGCTATGTGCGTGCAGGAGGAAGAGCGTATGAAGATGGATCGCACTACTGATGTTGCTAACTTCACCACCTCCAGCTCAAAGAAGAGGAAGAACTCTTATCAAAGAAAGGATGCTTCTAAGGTTCAAAAGCCAAATCCAAATCCTAATACAAGTACACCTTCCAGCTCTAAGAACTCCTTAGGCAAACCCTATTGCAAGTTCTGTAAAAAGACAGGACATAAGCAAAAGGAATGCCCTGACTTCAAGGAGTGGCTGGCTAAGAAAGGTAACGATTTTTTCATGATACTTGAGTCCTTTAATTTAAATGTTCCTGCTAATTCTTGGTGGTTTGATTCTGGTTCTATGGTTCATGTTACCAATTCACTTCAGGGATTCCTTACAATCCGGAAGCTGGGAAGAAACCAAAGAACACTTAAAGTTGGGGATGATCGGGAATTAGAAGTGAAGGCCATAGGAACATTACAATTATTTTTGAAAACTGGTTTATGTATTAAACTTTATGATACCTTATATGTTCCTGAGGTAACTCAGAACCTTGTATCAGGACCAAGTTAGACATGGACGGTTTTGTCGTTTCTCATGGTCATCGCAAACTCTCTATTCTCTATGATTCCGTTGTTTATGGAACTGGCATTCTGGATGGTGGTCTGTATAGATTAGAACTAGATGATAATTTTTCCAAATCTTTGTTGTCATATAATATAAATGAATCACTCACAAAGATGGAAAAGAAACAAATTCGAGACTTAGAGACTTCATCTATGTTGTGGCATCAACGTTTAGGCCACATCTCAAGAGAACGATTAAATCGTCTCGTAAAGGATGAAGTCTTACCTCCTCTCGATTTCACTGATTTTGGAACATGTGTCAAATGTCTTAAAGGCAAAATGACATCAGCGAATAAGAAAGGTGCCACTAGGAGCTCTAATTTATTAGAACTCATTCACATTGACATTAGTGGTCCCTATCAAATCGCTGGCATCACAAGACATACTTCATTTATCACTTTCATTGATGATTATTCTCGTTACATGTACTTGTATCTTATAAAGGAAAAGTCTGAATCTCTTACAACTTTTAAAGATTATAAAGCTGAAGTTGAAAAGCAATTAGATCGTCAAATTAAAGTTGTGAGATCAGACAGAGGCGGTGAATATTATGGAAGACATACTGATGTGGGTCAAGCTCCTGGTCCATTTTATGAGTTTTGTAAGGGCCAGGGGATTGTGAACCAATACACCATGCCTGGTACACCTCAGCAGAATGGTGTCGCTGAACGAAGAAATCGTACCCTTATGAACATGGTGCGCAGTATGTTAGCCAACACTAATTTACCATTATTCCTCTGGACTGAAGCGTTAAAAGCAGCTGTTCATATACTCAATAGAGTTCCTTCTAAGTCTGTCCCTAAAACTCCTTATGAACTTTGGACAGGAAGGAAACCGAGTCTTAAATATATGAAAGTATGGGGCTGCATTGCTGAAGCAAAACTCTATAATCCTTTCCTAAGGAAACTTGACCCTAAAACAGTTACCTGCTTCTTTATCGGGTATCCTGATCATTCAAAGGGTTATCGTTTCTATTGTCCTTCCCATGTCACCCGTATTGTTGAAACCAAGCGTGTTGCGTTCCTGGAGGATTTCAAGGTCCGTGGGAGCAGTACCAACCCTTACGAAGAATTGCAAGAAGTACAAGACGCGGGGGGGAGAGACTCGTCGCTTACCATTACTCCGTTTACTCCTCTTGTACCCCATGCAACTGCACCTGAAGCCACTGCACAAACTCCATCTCCACAACCAGAACCCATTATACCTCATAACGAAGACACATCAAACGCTCAAAACCAAGACAACGCTGAACCCGAAAATCAGCTCAGGAGGTCATCTAGGCAGAAACGGCCTACTAATTGGGATGATTACGTTACCTACCTGACTGAAATGGATGCTGGAAAGCTCAATGATCCTATCTCTTATAATGAAGCCATTAGCAGTGATCAGTCTTCTGAATGGAACAAAGCAATGATTGATGAGCTTGAATCCATGAAGAAAAATGACATTTGGGATTTGGTAGAATTACCCAACGGTGTCAAACCTGTAGGTTGTAAATGGGTGTTCAAAACAAAACTGGATCTGAATGGGAACGTTGAACGCTACAAAGCGAGATTGGTTGCAAAGGGCTACACTCAGAAAGAGGGAATTGATTATCAAGAGACGTTTTCACCTGTCTCTCGTAAAGATTCATTAAGGATCGTTATGGCCCTAGTAGCTCATTTTGATTTAGAGCTACATCAGATGGACGTCAAAACTGCTTTCCTTAACGGAGACTTAGACGAAGATGTTTACATGAAACAACCTGAAGGCTTTAAACCTGAAGGTCAGGAGCATCTAGTCTGTAAGTTGAAGAAATCCATTTATGGGTTAAAACAAGCATCACGTCAATGGTACCTCAAGTTTGATGGAGTCATGAAGAGGCAAGGTTTTATGAAGAATCAAGTGGATCAATGCACCTACCTCAAGATGAGTGGGAGTAACTTTACTATACTTGTCCTTTATGTAGATGATATTTTATTGGCAAGTAATAGTTTAGACATGTTGCATGAGTCGAAGCGGTTACTCTCGCATAACTTCGACATGAAGGATCTCGGAGATGCTTCTTACGTCATTGGCATCGAAATTCACCGAGATAGACACAAAGGGATCTTAGGATTGTCTCAAAAGACTTACATAGATCGTGTCCTTACACGTTACAACATGCAACAGTGCAAACCCTCCGTCGCTCCAGTAGTTAAGGGAGATGTTTTCGGTTCATTCCAGTGTCCGACAACAGAGGTTGAAAAGGAGCAAATGAGCCAGATACCTTACGCGTCAGTAGTCGGGAGCCTGATGTATGCTCAAGTCTGTACTCCCCCAGATATCGCTTATATTCCTGGAATGCTAGGCCGTTATCAGACTAATCCTGGCCTAGATCACTGGAAAGCAGCTAAGAAGGTCCTCAGATATCTGCAAGGGACGAAAGACTATAAACTGACTTATAGAAGAAGTGATCACTTAGAAGTGGTAGGTTATTCTGATTCTGACTTTGCCAAATGCAAAGATGACAAGAAATCCACTTCGGGCTACATCTTTATGTTAGCAGGCGGACCTATCTCATGGAAGAGTCATAAACAACAGTTAACTACAACTTCCACAATGATTGCAGAATACATTGCTGTTTACAACGCAACCTGTCATGGAATGTTGCTTAGAAATCTGATCACTGGACTCAAAATCGTTAATTCCATTTCTAGACCATTGAAGCTTTACTGTGATAACTCAGCTGCCGTTAGTTTCTGGAACAGTAACAGTTCGACTGGAGCTGGTTTATATCTCGATACAAAATATTTGTTCGTACATGAACGAGTTGAGGAAAATAATCTTTGTATTGAGTATATTAGTACTAAAGGTATGCTAGCGGATCCGATGACTAAAGGTCTCCCACCTAAAGTTTTCGAAGAACATGTAACGAATATGGGACTTACTAAAGACCTTGTTTAATGGCATATTGTACTAGCTTATGTTTTTTAATTAATAAAATTTCCTCAGTTTGATTTTGTATGTCTCTAACATATGTTCTGCCGGTGTAATGACATATAGACAAATATAAATACAAATCAAACACTAAAGGGCTTATACATATTTTGATCGTAACTATTAGGTTTTAAATTGAGGCTATAGTATGATTAATGGGGGTCCTGAGTCGAATGATGATTCAACGACTGTATTTCTCTGCTATAGTTCTTGGTTTAAAGCTAAAATGAGTGTTAACTCCTGGCCAGGCTTACCTAATACTCATGATAAATGATTACTCGGCTAAGTGGGAGAATGTGAGATTAAATATATTATTAATATTTAATCTTGTAGCCTTTATAATCATTTATATTATATTAGATCAAAATATATTAATAACCTATTAATAATTAGTTGGTAATTGTTGATGGACCATATTACCCTTATTAACTAATTGTGTTTCCTCTTGGGTGTATAAATAAGGGACTTATTAGAGAGTTAAAGGGTTACACACATTACATAATCACAAACCCTCATAACATCAATATTTCGTCTCTCTCCCCATAACCGAAACTACCCTACTTTCAGTTTCATCACCATCATTAACTTACACCCTAAGGAGGAACCAGATCATCCTGACAATCATGTCTAACACGATGGCTGCATCTCTGACTGGATTCTCTGCTGGCCTGTCTGCTGTAACAGGTATGTTATTCATGTTTTCCATTACATTTAAACAGAACTGATCCAAAAGACTCAACACATTATGGTTGAATAAACGGACCAATAACCATGGTTACAGATAAGATAATGGTTTGACTCTTTGAGTTGTTTGTATTGAACACTTTGAATGTTATTGGATGACATGTCAATTGTTCATAATTATTCTTTTGTTCATGTTTAGTTGGTTAATTGTAAGTTGTTCAAAAAAATTGTAAGATGGATTATCGTTTGTTATGCAATAGTACGTGTTGATTCCACCATTAGATTATAATTAGCGTAGTTGAGGATAAAATGGTTGGTGGATAGTGCATGAAATGCTCTTAAGGTTATGTCAATTAATCGCTATGGTTTATGTTCATGTCCTAGAATAACATGGTTATAAAATGTAACCGGGAGTGATTCCTTGATTTATATCCTTACAAACCAGTTTACGCCATCTTGTGTTAGATCTCATGTTTCAAGCTTTCAAACTTGTGTTTGGTTTAGCATTATTGATGTTCATATTCAATGAAACCCTTTGTATTTTCTTAATAGTAGAATAAGAACTATTATACCATATACTTAGTTAATGTGGAGACGATATCCGACTTTCCTTCCTTTGGCTATACAAGGTATGGTGATTATACCATATACTTGGTCAATGTTGCTCATTTATGCCTTAGTTAGAGAGTCATTTGAGTTTAAAAAAAAATTGGCGTTTAAATGTTGGTTTATGAAGTTCGAGCACATGATCAACATTTAGTTACACAAATTTTTTAAGTGTTAGTTTTATATTCTTAACTTATACTTCACATGTCATTTTAGCTTATGACGTTTACATTTTATAGTTCAGATCACTTGAAAGCGTTTGCACTATGGCTAAATCAGTATGGTGGCAAGTGTGTGCTTGGCTCAAGTTGCCAGTACATTCTCAGACTCTCTGTAGATCAGATTTTGATGTCTTGCTGTGAATTGGAGATATCCCTAAAAAAGAAAAAGGTAATTTATGTAGTTTTAATTATGGCGATGTGGAGGTTGCAGTCAAGGAGGAATGACAAGGTTTTTAAAGGGTGGAATACGGCTGATATGAAGATTGTTCAAGATATCATGGCTCAACGCTCTAGTGGGTTATTAGGAGATCGAGAATTTCGGTTGTTAACGTAGTGAACTGATCCCCCTTCAATAAAGATGAGGTTGGTTAGGGTGTTTGGCTAGATTCAGTGGGGTGTTGGCTTGTGTTCTTATCGGTGTGATTAATTTACGTTTTGTGCTCTTGCTATATTGAGTTGGCTAGCAACTTGGTAGGCCATGTCTGATTGTTTTTGGGTGATTAATAAAGAAGCGTTGGTTATTAAAAGGTTCGTCTAATTAGCAATTTACTTTTTTTTTCTTATTTTTAACCTTTTTTTAATCTTTTTTATTTTTCTCATTTTTCTTTCTTTTCTAATAGCATGTGATTGTTATAATAACCCGAACCAAAATGGTAATTTATAGAATAACCTATCCTGACTTGAACCCGTTCTATAAAAATTTATTACAAATCCATTTTACTTCACAAGAAGCTTTGGTTCGTCCTCCAGAACAATGTGTTGCATATGTTAAACAAAAAGTTGGGACTCCAGTAATTTAAGATTAATTTAATAATCATGTAAACGAATATGATCAATTTTGTTTTCTTAGTCTTATATTTGATAAGTATTTTTAACTAGAATACAGCCCGCCGCGCGTTGCGCCGGCGAGACAAGCATTCGCTAACTTCGTATAACTACATCTATAACAGACTTCCAAAGAGGTAAACAACCATGATGTGCTCCAAGTACCTAAACTCTTAAACTATTAACTCAAGTCCCCAACTTTAGGCTAAAAAATCGAGAAACACCACATTTTTTTAAAAACTTCCACGCTGGAGCCTTTCCCTCCTGCTTACGCCTATAAGAAAAGCCAAAATCAATTATTAAGTAGTCAACAAAAGTAGGAATCATAGAAAGCATGCATACACTAAATTTACAACTTCCACAAAGGCCCAGGAAAAAATATTGATTTTATTTGGTATTAATGTGCTAACCTAAGCAGATGATGGATAAATGTAAACTTCTTGAGAACTCCTGACAGTCTTGTGCATCCCCTTATGAATGTATAGCTTACAAATGAATAATAATTGATATAAAGTGAGTGATATGTAAATTAATAAAAAAGATCAACAGCATATTAAAGATTCATGTTTAAAGGACCATCCATCACATCCATACCATTAATAAGTCAAAGTATGGTGTGGGTGATCATGATATATCAACGCTACCGAAATAACCATCATCTCTATCATCTACAATCACCACGCTATGTTATCAAAAATACCACCACATCTTGAAATCATATTTTCAGTTCTCTTTCATGTACCCGCTCACCGATTGAGTTTGCTCTTGTTAATTTATTAGTATTTCACACATTTTCAATTAGTTGTGTTAGTTCTTCACAAAATTGTTGCTACAAATTCATAATAATCTTTTTTATGTACATAAAGTAAACAAAATTAAAGGTGAAAAACATAAAACAAAACAAAATACACAGTTTTAAACCAAAAAATTGCCCTTTAAAATGCAAATTTGTTCAGCAATATTAGAGAATTATCAAATTTTTAGACAATTTTTTTTGCTACAGATTCATTTAATCTATATTATATGTACATGTAAACATAAAAATAAACATTAATAAAACCTTTTTAACATTCAGTTTCTAACAAATTAGAAAACATTACAATGACCTCAACACCTTACTTTATCGCAACACCAGCAAGCATATCAAATTTCGTAAGCGTATGCTCAATAAACCCCAAACACCACCACGAGACGGAACATCAGCAAGATCAAGACAGCTCAAATTCTTTAATTTGATATGTATTGGACCAATGTGAGGAATCTGGATACTTGAAGAACATGATAAACAACACCTTAACTGACAAACAATCATCCCTTTTAAGATTAATTGCTAACAACACAAAAATACAATATGCTAACAATAAATATTTTTTGGGGAAGAACACATTCATAAGTCCATATTTTTAGGTTTTCTACAATTAATCAATTTAACTGCAAAACTTTACCCAAAACATTGAAAATTGAACTACATTGAACAAATTATGACAATCTAAACTGAGATAATTTGTATGCAACTTGTATCATGAGTACCTTATCAAACATGAACAACATCTTTGTTAGAGGAGGTGAGTGTGGAGGCGGAGGTTGACAGTGTTGGTGTAGGTCGCCTGTGTTGGTGGAAGATGCCGACACGTCTTCGATTGAAGGTGATTCCGAAACTCTAGTGTTCGATTGGGGCTTAGATTGAAATAGATGGGGTTCAAGGGTAGTGCTCGGAGTGTCGCGCTCCGGTCAAAGATAATATTTATAAGCCCAAATTACCCTTAACAATGTGTTAGTGGTAGTAAGGGGTCGATCCACGAAGAGTATGTGGTTTGTGTATGGATTCGAATGAATTATAAACAATTGTCACAATTATGAAGCTTGCTAAAGTGTTTTTGTATTTTTGTTTAATGGAGAGATATGATTTTTAACTAATTGAATTGATGCAAATGATTAACAACTACTAATTAACGATTGCAAGAAAAATGATTACTAGAACGATAATAATAAAAGGAATCACACCCGGTTTCGGTAATTATTAACCTAGGATTTCTACAAGTTCTAGTTTCAACTCAATTGCATTTGATTAACGGATTTAGTGTACCGTGACTTAGGTGCTACTAACTATCAACGCCCCGAAGAACGGACAAAAAGACACTTTGTAATCAACACAAGTAAATCCTAACAATGACAATGTACAATTACATATCACCGTTTCGCGAAGTCATAACTTTTAACATCGCTCGACAATTCACGAATTTGTAACAAATGTAATACTATTGTCAAGAGTTTCAAAAACCAAATACAAATTGTCACTAAGTTAAAACAAGAACAATTCAAAACCCTAGAATTAACAACTACCTACACCGGGGTGAAACCGAGATGATTAGCCGCTCATGGTTGAAGAAGCTTGATCACCGGATGTTTGGAATGCGGAAGAATTCATCTTGGAAGCTTGCTTGGATGAAGAATTGATGGATGATTGGGGTTTGTGGGTGAAAGTGGTGAGTGTGAATGAAAGATGGAGAACTAGGGTTTAGGATGGTGAATTGGTGGTTGTATTGTGATAATCGTGATGATCCTTGGTTGTAGAGATGATGATGGATAGATTGAAGATGAAGTGGTAGGTGATAATGGCTCCAAGTTGATGTTTTCCAACTCAATTCTTCTGTAACTTCCGAGTTGAATGAATGAGAGCCAATAGAAATCGAACTAGACTTCAATTTGACCAAAAATCCCGTTTTGCGAATCCAATACCCATCGCCGACGGTGGTGAACCCGTCGCCGACGGGTCACCAAAATGAATTCTGTGGCCGACGGCCTAATTGACTGGTTACGGGAAATTTTGCCTACGGGGTTTTCTGGGGCCCGTCCGGGACGGGTATACCCCCGTCGCCGACGGCCTCTAGAAACTCCATTCTCCATTTTTTTGCTCCTTGCACTCTCGATTGATCCGTAACGCATCCCGGTGCTCCGGTTTTTGACCCGGTGACCCGTAAAGCTCCCGAAAAGATCCTTAAACTTCATCAAACCTGCAAAACACATTCTTGATTAAAAGTAGGCTATTCGAAACTAAAACTTACGTAAAAACGTTAAGTTAAACAATATCAAGCACCGGTTTACAACCACGCATCACATCCCCACACTTGTCTTTTGCTTGCCCTCAAGCAAATCTGTTTTTTTTTTTTACTTTCACGTGGGTCGAACAACAAATGCACATCCCATTCCCGAGACAGAAGTTAAGGTCTATTGTCATACAAAAGTTCAAACTCTTTACAAATTTCACGTATTTACCGGTTAAGTGAATAATCACATATACTAATGGTTATCCAAGATTAACTCGCCCGTAAAACTAATAACTCATGCATATCCCTCACAATGTGCTCTCCACTCGGCTTAAAACTGGCTAACGTGTATAATGTATTAGCACTTCAACAATTAATCGCTCAAAACCAATTAGAACACGTACCCGCATAGGCTTGCAACTCAATCATTCTCCACTATCGAACACAAATACTAAGCACAAGTCAAAAGGTCTTTGACGGGTTGTAACGGGGCTAGGCGAAGGGTAGGAAAGAGGATATTTTTAAAGTGGCTAAAGTGATGAAAATTCGACTTTTTATTACAAAAGACTATCTAAGACGAAAGAAAACAATAAACATCAACTATGGGCAATGATCTTTCACCCTTTTATTCGACAACTACGAGCACTTCTTTTTGTGTTTTTCTTCAACAATTTTCAATTCTTTTTCACACATTTTTTTTAACGAATCATAACAACTATACAAACTTAAGCTCCTACAATCGAATTTTCATCACACGGGTTTAAACGAAAAGGTTTAAGGTTTATGGGCTATAGGGTGGTCAAACGAAAGGTTTAGGCTCAAAATGGGCGACTAAGGAATTTGTTCGGGTAAGGATAGAAAAATGGTTTTAAGAGAAAAAGGTTTACCTAATGCCTTAATCATTCTCGTGCTTGTATTTGGTCTATAGTCTCAAACGTATCAAAAGTTGCAAGTTCTACAATACGCGACTAATGGTCCACTCAAACAAAGAAACATGTAAATGTAAATCTATGATATATAAGTGGCTCAAAACTCACGTATAAGGGTATGATATGTGATATGCATAAATTGCTAGTTCCTTAGGCGAATTATTCCCAAATAACCACCCAATAAATACCCGCTATGCTTATTAATTTGAACTTGACCATGACAAAAGACCAAATGGGTTGTGACATCCCTCGTTGACTTTGTTACTTGTGCTTTTAAGATCGCTTTGAAAACAAGACATTTTTGAAAAATTTTTGAAATTTTCCCCCATCCCCACACTTGAGGTAAACATTGTCCTCAATGTGTAGTGTTTAAATGAACGGGTCAACATCGAAAAACTTTTACTACTCCCCCATCCCCACACTTGAAGTAAACATTGTCCTCAATGTGTAAGAACTAGAGTTTTAGAATTGCACAAGGGATGTGACACGACTAACCTTCCCAACTTTTCACCCTGGAAATTAAAATACAAATTACAATCCACTTATTTGCTAACTAAAAATCAAATATAAAAAGAAACGTATGCACCTGGTTTTTTCGCTAGTTCCTCGTGTGCTCTTCATCTTTTCAACAAAGCGGTCGTCTCACGAACATAATGTACCTACAAATCTTAACCCTTGTGTAGAAGCATGCTTCTCACAACCATCAAAATTTGTTAGTTACCTAGTTCTACCACTTTTATGAAATTATTACCAAACCATGCATTATTTTACTTTGATTTTATTGTGGAAAATATTTTACAACAACAACAAACCTAACTCACTTTCGTAGGAATCACGACGGCATTTAGCATATGCACGCAAGCCCTTTAAACCTCCCGATAGCTCGGGAGGACGAGTCGGTCTCGTGAGGGTTATATAGGGAACACACCCACAAAGTTCATTTAACTAGACATAAATTAAATAAAAACGAAAAGAAATAACGGAATAAAAATATACAACAACAACAACATAAAACATACCATACCTCTACCGCTGATATCGCTCGTTTGGATCCATTGGCGGGTTGGGTTGGTATGGATAACCAGTGAGGGCCTCGAACATCTCCCTATAGTTATCTAAGGGGCTTTGCTCCCCTTGGGGCGGTGGTTGGTACGGGATCGGGATGAAGCTAGACCCTACCGCTTCGGGCCAATGTGGAGTCGGGTCGGATGGGCCTTGTGGATGGGGAAGATCGGAGTAATTTGTCCACCCCGAGTGCTCGGCGTAGGGGAGGCCGGCTTGGTAGTCTCTATGGTGCCGCTCCTGATCATGCAGCACTTTAGCGTTATTCATCGCCATTTGTTGAGAGACGTACAGGGCACTCCACCGGCGTCGGTTCAATTGTTCTTCTTCCTGTCGACGCGCTGCCTCTGCTTCTTCCCATGCCCGTCTTCGGGCTGCCTCATCCTCCTGCATCTTTGTCAACTGTTCCATGTGTGATCTTTGCATGGCTTGGAACAGTTCTTGTTCTTCTATAAACTTGTTCATTCTTTCACGTTGGGCTTCTTGAGCCGCCCAATATTCTTGCATTGCGGATTCATGCGACCCTTCCCAAGCTTCTCTTCTTTGACTGTATTCCCGTCCTTCACCGATACACGCGGAGACATTGTCATATATCTCCTGTTGCCCCCGATCAAAATTTTTAAAGGAGGGCACCCGCCTCCTGGTCACAAAACCTGCCACCTCTGCGTTAATTTCCCTATGTGGCCGCATATATCGTTGCCTCGGCCTTTGTGCACCGGAGGGTTCAGCTTCCTCCTCTTCTTCACCCATTTCCACGTCTTCTTCCACGATGGGTGGTGCTCCAGCAGCACGGATCTCATACTTGTTCCCCAAATCATCGGTCACAACGTACTTGTTTCCCGAGAACTTGACTTCTATCTTCCAATTCTTCCGCATGTAAGCCACATTAAATTCCTCCACCGGCTTAGAAACCCATAGTGATTCCGGGGGTAAACAATTTTGTTGCACAATCATGGCGCTAATGAGTCGTGCATACGGAATAAACCGCCTCTGGGACGACTCCCTGGTAGCCCATGTGTTCATCATCACTATGTGTCTCCACGATAGTGTCGGGGTCCCATACAGTAAGGCATGCACCACCCTACAATCACTCACTCTTACTCCTCCACGGTCACCAAACCTTGCCAAGATGTTCTCAACCGAGATCCCTTGAAGAATCTTTCCCTCAAGCGACATTTGCTTCCGTTTCATTTCTCCCCCTTGGTGGGTCGGTAAAATAACATCTATCAACTGCTCACCATCATTGATGTTCAAATGATTATCCAAAAACTGCTCGATGGTTGGGTAGTCATATGCTTGTGCTCCCAAAGAGTCAAAACGAGCAATACAATTCATGGTCTCGAAAGACATCGTCATGCTCCCTCGAGTAGTCTTCCCCACTAACTTCCACTGTGAAGGGGATTCATTCTTGTTTACGAGCCTCAATGTGGACAACCATTCACATACCTCCGATAAGTAAATCCTGGAGGTATTATCTTCGCACCAATCAAGCACGCTTTCCCATCCTAAACGCTCAAACATTTGCACAATCCCGATGTTCCGGAATTCTTCTACATTCACGACCCGTTCACATATCACTCTTGTTGGAACCGACGTGTTCACCCCATTCACCATCTTCCACTTCCACAACTTAGCTTCTAACTTCCTGTCTTGATACTGGGATAACTGCTTGTTCTTTTCGGTATCCCAAACTCTAGCACTTTGGCTATCCCTGAACTTCACCCACTCCCAATCTTGCCTGTACAACCTCGGATCATTCTCCTCCACGGGGCTTAATTGCTCCCACTTCTTCGGTATTAAACCGGAAGAAGACCCAATCCCGGATGATGAAGCTTGACCTGTAGTCTTTTGTCTCTTGCTTCCCGCCATGACTACAATCACAAACAAGCAAACATCAATATATATTCAACCTTCATTAACTCCCAAACTTTGAACATGAGGTGTGATGTTGACATTTTAATTAACAAGTGAATGCAAAATCGCCTCTTTAAACTTCCAAAGTCGCTCACTTTATCATAAACTTATTAATCTCTTGTTAATCTTACAATTCTCTTATAATTTCAACAAAAGTCAACATCATCTTCATGTTCAATCATGTTCATAACAGTGTAATCACTTCACTATGGTTATGACATACTCAAATTCCATCCAAAACAACTAATCTTACTCAAAATCATGCTAGCACAACATACATTGTCTAAACAACCTACTCTTAAACCAAAAAGTTTAAAATTTCGGAAGAAAAACACTAATATATGATAATCAAGCATAAATTTAAGAAGAATCCATACCTTTGTTGGTGTTAAACAAGAAGAACTAAGAAAAGATGGCAAATAAGCAACTTGATGAACACCCTTTCAAAAACCCTAAAGAACACGCCCAGAAATCTCGCACAATAGCAATAATTGATAAAAATCGTGTTAGGGGTTTTGTTCCTCTTGAAAAATTACCCAAGATGGGCCCGAAAATCAGTGGATTTGGTGGAAAATTGAGAGAGTTATGAGGAGTTGAAGGTTTAGGGTTCTTGAGGGTTTGAGGAGGAAGATGAAGAAGAAGAGAGTTAGGTGAGAGAAGGTGCAGGGAATTTTGTGGTAAAAACTGGGGTGGGATGATGTGAGACCGAACTTGTGGTTAATAGTGAGTTTAGATGATGTTTGGTTAGGTGAAGAAGGGTTTGAACTCGTTTTTACACGTTTAGAACGAACCTGCGTCGGAGACCAAATGGGGACCCGTCGCCGACGGGGTGTGGATTTTTCTTCTTTGGCCGACGGGTTAACCGTCTGGATACGGGACAAAGTGTGGCGACGGGCTATATTCTGAAGCCGTCGCTGACGGTCATCACCCCGTCGCCGACGGGTCTTGTTTTTTTTTTTTTTTTTAGAAAAGAGAATTTTTACTAACTTTTATTAAGGGGCTATGTACACTAAAAAAAATCCTAAAAATTATTAAAAATCTTTTTGTGAATTTTTATAAGTTAAAATTTTTCAAGACGGACATCGTTAATGTCCCTACCACCCCTCAAAAGTTCGTGTATTGTCCTCAATACACATAAACAAGTCTAAAAACATACCTTGTATCTTCATGACTCGTTCGTAGTGTCTGAACTTCACACAATCAAAAAGGATTAGTAGGAATTGAAAACGATAATCCTCGAAACACCCAAACAATTAAACAAATATACATAACTTTACACAAAGTGTTACCAGTCCTTTTTATTCGACCTCGTAAACCGGGAAACTTACCACGAAGCTTACCGATTCCTTGTTCGCATCCACCTTCTCGTTACCCTCGAGAAACGGTTTTAGCCGAGGATCATTTACCGTTTGCCGTACCCCGTCCTTCGGGTCCTCGATAGTAACATCACCCAATTGTCCAACCCGAGTGACAACATAGGGTCCCATCCATTTGCTTCGGAGCTTTCCGGGAAAGAATTTGAGCTTGGAATTGTAAAGCCATACCTTTTGACCCACTTCAAATTCTTTCTTCCTCAACTTGGCATCATGCGCTCTCTTCATTCCATCCTTGTATTGAGATGCGTATTTATATGCCGTCTCCCGTAGCTCCTCCAGTTCACACAACTTGAGCTTCCGTTCCTTACCTGCATCATCATATTGCACGTTAACCTCTTTAATGGCCCATAACGATTTGTGCACAAGTTCAACCGGCAAGTGACAATTTTTACCGTAGACCAACCGGTAAGGTGTAGTGCGTATGGGTGTCTTATGTGCCGTTCGGTAGGCCCATAAGGCATCGTTCAATTTAATTGACCAATCCTTACGGTCCGCCCGCACGGTCTTTTGCAAAATCTGTTTGATTTGCCTATTTGACACCTCAACTTGCCCGCTTGTTTGCGGGTGATAGGGGGTAGCAATCCTATGATCAACACCAAACCGCTTTAAGAGTTTGCCAAACCGAAAATTTTTAAAATGAGATCCTCCATCACTTATGATGACACGAGGAATCCCAAACCTTGAGAAAATGTTGGTTTGGACAAAGTTACATACTACAGAATGGTCATTTGTCTTGGTGGCTATTGCTTCAACCCATTTTGACACATAGTCAACGGCCACCAAGATATACAAATTGCCATAGGAATTGGGGAATGGGCCCATGAAATCAATACCCCATACATCGAAAACATCGACTACAAGGATTGGTTGCATGGGCATCTCATCCCTTTTTGAAATACCCCCTAACTTCTGACACTCAATGCAATTTCTAGCAAACTCATTTGCATCTTTGAAAATAGTAGGCCAATAAAGGCCACTATTCAACACTTTATGACCCGTTTTGTGACCACTAAAGTGACCACCACATGCAAACGAGTGTAGATGTTGCAGCACACTCGGAATCTCTTCGTCATTGATGCATCTCCTTATAACTTGATCCGCACACTCCTTCCACAAATGCGGTTCTTCCAACCGATAGTACTTGATTTGGGACATGAAGTGTTGCCTTTTCCGTCTATCCCAATGCGCAGGCATATCACCTGTAACAAGATAATTGACAATGTTAGCATACCATGGCAATTTATCTAGTTTCATTATGTGCTCATCCGGGAAAGACTCATTGATCTCGAAGGCTTTCGGATCATCTTCTACCATCAATCGGGACAAGTGGTCCGCTACCACATTCTCAATACCCTTCTTGTCCCGTATCTCCAAATCAAACTCTTGGAGCAACAACACCCATCGGATCAATCTCGGCTTCGCATCTTTCTTCTCCATGAGGTACCTAACTGCAGTGTGATCAGAGTAAATAATCACTTTACTACCCCATATATAAGACTGAAATTTATCCAATGCATATACCACCGCAAGTAGCTCTTTTTCGGTGGTTGTGTAGTTCAATTGTGCATCCGAAAGAGTCTTACTTGCGTAGTATATGGCAACGGGTTTCTTGTCAACCCGTTGTCCCAACACGGCCCCCACCGCATAATCACTTGCATCGCACATAATCTCAAAAGGTAAAGACCAATTTGGCGATTGCAAGATTGGGGCCTCCACTAACTTCTCTTTTAAATTGTTAAAAGCATTTTGGCAATTTTCATTAAACTCAAACGGTTGGTCTTTTAGCAACAAATTACATAAAGGCTTCGTTATATCACTAAAACCCTTAATAAACCGCCGATAAAAACCCGCATGACCTAAAAACGACCTAACACCTTTAACGGTCGTGGGATAAGGTAAAGTAGATATGACTTGTACCTTAGCACGATCAACCTCTATCCCACGACTTGACACCACATGCCCCAACACGATTCCCTCTTGAACCATAAAATGGCTCTTTTCCCAACTTAGGACCAAACTAGTTTCAACACATCTTTTTAATACTTTATCTAGTTGGTCCAAACAAGTCTCAAACGATGATCCAAAAATTGAGAAATCATCCATGAAGATTTCCAAAGACTTTCCCACCATATCGGAGAAGATACTCATCATGCACCTTTGAAAGGTGGCGGGAGCATTACATAATCCAAACGGCATCCGCCTAAATGCGAAGGTACCGTAAGGACATGTAAATGTAGTCTTTGCTTGATCTTCCGGATGGATGGCAATTTGGTTATAACCGGAATAACCATCTAGGAAGCAATAAAATTTTTGCCCCGATAACTTCTCAACTATTTGATCAATGAAAGGTAAAGGAAAATGATCTTTGGAAGTTGCGATATTCAACTTCCTATAATCAATACAAATTCGCCACCCGGTTACCGGCCGGGTAGCTACCTCTTCACCTGCGTCATTTTTGACGACTTGTATACCGGCTTTCTTGGGAACCGTCTGTGTTGGGCTCACCCACTGGCTATCCGAGATCGGATAAATGATACCCGCATCAAGCCACTTCAACACCTCTTTCTTCACGACCTCCCGCATGTTCGGATTTAACCACCTTTGTGCATCTCGAACGGGAGTCACATTCTCTTCCGTGATGATTTTGTGCATTACCACCGAGGGACTAATACCCTTCAAATCCGCAATGGTCCACCCAATCGCCGCCCGATTGGTGACCAACACCTCCATCAACTTTTTCTCTTGCTCTCCAGTTAAATTTGATGCAATGATAACCGGGAGAGTATTGCCTTCTCCAACATAAGCATACTTGAGATGCTTTGGCAATGCTTTCAACTCAACTTCCGGAGGCTCCACTAAAGACGGCTTCAATTTAGTATCAATGCTCTCCGGTAAGCTCTCAACTTGGTGCGTCCATGTCGGTTTTCCTTCCCTAACCCCAAGCACCTCTAAACTCCTCACTTCCTCGTCCATGCTTTGCTCCACCTCCACCTGTGACCTGTCAAACATATAACAATCCTCCATTGTGTTTTCCCCATAAACGACTGTGTCGCAAAGAGGTATACACGTGTCAATAATGTCTGCCATAAAGCATTCATCATCAACTGGAGGGCTCATAAGTCCGGAAAAAACATGCAACCTCAACCTCCGGTTTCCAAATGTCATGTCAACCGTTCCTGTTCTGCAATCAATTTGAGCATTTGCAGTTGCTAAGAACGGTCGACCCAAAATCACCGTAGGTTGTTTGGTTGGGTCCTTGGCCACGTAATCAAGTACAAGAAAGTCCACCGGATAGTAAAAATCCTCGATTTTCACTATCACATCCGAAACAATTCCACGGGGTAGTTTGGGTGTCAAATCGGCTAACACCACGGTGGTGTTTGACGATTGAAGTGGACCAAACTCGTATTGGTCATACAAACTACCCGGTAGAATGCTTACACTAGCACCAAGATCTAGAAGTGCCCGGTTGATTTTAAAATCGCCCACTTGAATTGAAATGATAGGCGCACCCGGATCTTGAAGCTTAGGTGGAAGTGCACCCGAAAGAATCGAACTCACGTTTTCGGTTAAATCTAACTTTTTTGGAAATTTGTGAGTGCGTTTTTGGGTACACAAATCTTTCAAGTACTTAGCATAAGACGGTACTTGTTTAATTGCATCCAAAAGAGGTAAATTGATTTTTACTTGTTTGAAAATTTCCAACAACTCTTCTTGTTGTGGACCTCTTTTGTTTACAACCTTTTTCGTTGGTCCCTTCAATGCTTCGGGATAAGGGGCGGTATTAACCTCCACACCCTTTTCCTTAGCCTTGGGGACAGGAATGGCCACAACGGGAGTAACATTATTCTTTTTCAAATCATTTTTATTTTGACCCGTTTGGCCATCCTCAAGCTCATCATCACTAGCATCTTCCACCACCCCTTCAACAAATTGGGGTGGTGGTGTTTTAACACCATTATCAACAACTCGACCACTACGTAAAGTAACTTTATTAATTGGTACCTCATGTGTGTTCCTCGAGCTCGACCCTTGATGCTTAGGGTTTATGGTGGTGTCACTTGGAAGCTTCCCCGTGCCTCCCTTTATTTGGGCCACTTCTTCCGCTAGTTAGCCTACTTGTTTTGCTAATGCCTCATGTGCTTTGTCTCGAATCTCATTCTCCTTTTTGGATTCTTGCATCATCGAAAGCATCGCATCCATCTTTGCATTCAAATCATTACCACCGGTTTGGTTGTTTGACCCACTTCCATTACCGCCTTGGTTGTTGTAATTCTTTTGGTACCCACCTTGGTACCCTTAGTTGTAATTCCGTTGGTAGCCTCCTTGGTTACCACCTTGGCGGTTTTGGTATGATGACCCGCTTCCTCCTTGATTACCCGATTGGAAATTCGGGTTCATTTGATTTGAAGCATTGCCATACCGAAATTTGGGGTGATTTCTCAAACCCGGATGGTAAGTGTTGGAGTTCATGTCATATTGTTTTCTATCTCCATACACTTGATTGACTTCTTCGGTGTAACCACTCGAACCCATTGAACATTGCTCGGTTGCATGCCCAATATCCCCACATTCTTCACAAACCGCAAATTGAACCGCATTCACCTCTTTCTTCTTTTTCAATTGAGCTATTTCCCGTTCTAAGGTGGAAATCCGGTCCTTGGAATCAAGATCGGGAAGTGATCGGGAAACTGGATGTCTTTTTGCTCTATCGGCCGATTCTTTTTCTTTGGATCGTTTGCTCATCCTTTCCAAGAATTCCCAATCATCATCCTCATGATTGCTCAAGAGGGTGCCATTGCTTGTCGTCTCAAGCCGATTCCAAGTTGCATCATCCAAACCCCGTACAAAGCATTTCACCAACTCCCATTTTTCTATTTGGTGATGTGGGCATCTCCTCATTAGTTCTTTGAATCGGGTAAATGCTTCATGTAACGGCTCACTTGAAAGTTGACGAAATGACCGAATTTCATCTCTCGCGTCGTCGGTCTTTGCCATGGAATAGTATTCGTCCAAAAATGCTTGTTGCATTTGTTCCCAAGTTCGAATACTATTGGCCGGAAGTGTAAGGAACCACTGTTTTGCTTTATCTTTCAACGAAAATTGAAATAACCGAAGCTTCACTTCCTTTAGTGCGAAATTATGCCCCCCAATAGTATCACAAATGGAAGAAAACTCCGTTAAATGCGTGTACGGCTCATCATTGGACCTCCCGTTGAAATGAGGAAGTATGTTGATGTAATGCGGCTTACAATCAAACATCCTCCTTTCGCACACTATCGGAGAATTATTCTCGGTCACTATCGGTCGGAAACGGTCATTTACTCCCCATGGAGGTTGTTGACGACGTTGTGGCCCATTAACTTCTTGGTCGACCGGTCTTCGATTATCCCGTCTCTCACCTCTTTGATCCCCCATTCGATTATCCCTTGGGTTACCACCTCCCACGAAACGAGGAATCCGGTTAGGGTTTACATTGTTGTTGTTGTTATTGTTATTGTAAAACCCATCATTCCGGTTCCTTTGGTTATTGTTTTGTGGTTGACGGTTGTTCCCATAACCATCGTTTCTTCCACCTCCGTACCCGTATTCATCTTCCCCAACATAATTGGCGTTTTGATAACCAAACTCCTCATCGTCGTACCTTCGAGCATTGTAGACGTTTCCCCTATTCACGTAGCCCCAATCTTCATCATCATTAGCTCGATCATCGTAATACCCCCATCGTCCGAATTTTCCGTATGAATGCTTACGTGTTCCGGCGATTGATAACCGGGAACACTATACGGTTCGTCATCGGGGATTGCATTCCTTAAATCGTCGATGTTGAAAAACGGGTCTTCATTTGCGGGATTGCCGCGATCACGGTTACCTCTTCGATCGGAGTTGACATTCCGATCATCAAGGTTAATAGGTAACGACGCTTGTCGGTGAAGAGGTTGTTGTTGAGGTGTTCGTTGGGTGTTGTTGGTATTTTGGTTTCGGAAAGGTGGAGTGGGTGGTCTTGCGTTGGTGTTACCACCCGGTTGCTCTTGAGCGGGATAAAAGGTTCCTCGAGATTGGAATTGATTTGGGTTGAGGTTTTGGTTGGGGTTAAAGTCTTGGTTGGAATTGTGGTTTGCCATTGAATCGGTTTCAATGGTCGGTGTGAGTGGTGGTGTTTGGTTGGTTTGATTAGAAGCAAGAGTTGCTTCTAACCGGCTTGCTAGGTTTCTTCTTGCGAGTCTTTCAATTTCCGGTTCGTAGACTAGAGGTGAAGTCCTCCCGGAATTTCGTGTACGCATGCACTACCTGTAACCTGCACAAGTAACACACCCCGCGTAACAAAGAAAAAGACAATACAAAAAGAAAGCTAAACAATTTAAACAGTTAATCACGCAAATTCAAACAATATCCAAACACAAAGCACACGCACTCCCCGGCAGCGGCGCCAAAATTTGATCGGAGTGTCGCGCTCCGGTCAAAGATAATATTTATAAGCCCAAATTACCCTTAACAATGTGTTAGTGGTAGTAAGGGGTCGATCCACGAAGATACGGATTCGAATGAATTATAAACAATTGTCACAATTATGAAGCTTGCTAAAGTGTTTTTGTATTTTCGTTTAATGGAGAGATATGATTTTTAACTAATTGAATTGATGCAAATGATTAACAACTACTAATTAACGATTGCAAGAAAAATGATTACTAGAACGATAATAATAAAAGGAATCACACCCGGTTTCGGTAATTATTAACCTAGGATTTCTACAAGTTCTAGTTTCAACTCAATTGCATTTGATTAACGGATTTAGTGTACCGTGACTTAGGTGCTACTAACTATCAATGCCCCGAAGAACGGACAAAAAGAGACTTTGTAATCAACACAAGTAAATCCTAACAATGACAATGTACAATTACATATCACCGTTTCGCGAAGTCATAACTTTTAACATCGCTCGACAATTCACGAATTTGTAACAAATGTAATACTATTGTCAAGAGTTTCAAAAACCAAATACAAATTGTCACTAAGTTAAAACAAGAACAATTCAAAACCCTAGAATTAACAACTACCTACACCGGGGTGAAACCGAGATGATTAGCCGCTCATGGTTGAAGAAGCTTGATCACCGGATGTTTGGAATGCGGAAGAATTCATCTTGGAAGCTTGCTTGGATGAAGAATTGATGGATGATTGGGGTTTGTGGGTGAAAGTGGTGAGTGTGAACGAAAGATGGAGAACTAGGGTTTAGGATGGTGAATTGGTGGTTGTATTGTGATAATCGTGATGATCCTTGGTTGTAGAGATGATGATGGATAGATTGAAGATGAAGTGGTAGGTGATAATGGCTCCAAGTTGATGTTTTCCAACTCAATTCTTCTGTAACTTCCGAGTTGAATGAATGAGAGCCAATAGAAATCGAACTAGACTTCAATTTGACCAAAAATCCCGTTTTGCGAATCCAACACCCGTCGCCGACGGTGGTGAACCCGTCGCCGACGGGTCACCAAAATGAATTCTGTGGCCGACGGCCTAATTGACTGGTTACGGGAAATTTTGCCTACGGGGTTTTCTGGGGCCCGTCCGGGACGGGTATACCCCCGTCGTCGACGGCCTCTAGAAACTCCATTCTCCATTTTTTGCTCCTTGCACTCTCGATTGATCCGTAACGCATCCCGGTGCTCCGGTTTTCGACCCGGTGACCCGTAAAGCTCCCGAAAAGCTCCTTAAACTTCATCAAACCTGCAAAACACATTCTTGATTAAAAGTAGGCTATTCGAAACTAAAACTTACGTAAAAACGTTAAGTTAAACAATATCAAGCACCGGTTTACAACCACGCATCAGGTAGGGTGCAGCATCGTGATGACATCCGTGGTGCAGCAAGCGATGGTGATTGTGGTGACGACGGTGGTTTGACGATGTGGAGAACGAATTCGGTGCCGCTTGCAATTTAGGGAAGAAAGAAACCATCTCCGTTAACTCGTGTGTGAAGTAGGAGGTGAGTGAGGGTTTTGGGGTAACAAACAGTAGAAAGTGAAGGAAGCACATGGTTTACTATAAACAACCTTACAATGTAAGAAGCAAAAAGTACAACCTTCATTGCATAGAATTGTTGTAAATTAGAGTTATATATAATTTGAAGACGTTATCAATGTTTAATTAATATAACTTATTTGCCATATATTATTCATTTTTTTAATTATAATATATATATATATATATATAGATATGTGTATATATATATTTGTAAAATTAGTTGTAATAGTTTCAACTCATATATACATTAAGTAGTTTTATTCTCTCTCTCTATCTCATATAAGAATACTTAATTTGGGTTTGTTTTATCTCCAAAAGACAACATATGAAAAATCATTATCTAGAATTTGGATAATACTATAGATAGGATTTTGTCAATTTGCCATCAGTATTGGCTATTGATATTTATTAATAAAGCTCTTTATTTTATTATTACAATTATTATTTGGTAATGAAAATATCGGATAAACAACCCATGACCTAGTGGTAAGGTGTATTTCCTTACAAATATGAGGTCATGGATTTAAATCATTGCAAGTTAAAGGTAAAGGTGAAATTTAGGTGAAATTTATTATTAAAAAAACGAGATAAACAATTTAAACGCAACTAATAATTAAATATCATTATTTAAAGAGATGGAGTACTAGTGAAGCAATTATGGATGACATTCCCTTTTTCATCCCAACAATTATGTTGTATGTCTACACAAGAATGAGCTTTCACATGTCAACATTCAACATTGACACTTCCATCTTTCTTCTATTGGCACCTTTGATTCTTTGAATAACGACCATAACCAATATATGGACCCACTCAAGCTTAACCATTATAACAATAATATTTTACTTCTATGGTTAGTAATTCTTAAAAACTTGTGACTTTCCTAGCATGAATCAATGTTAAAATTTGTTATGACAAAGAGTACCAACTCGATATGTCATTAGTTTCGGATATAGTTTAGAAAACAAAAGCTACTTTTTATCAAACGTTTTCATGTTATACATAGAGGTCGACTTCTTTTAGTTATACACAGTTATTTTTAAATTATACATAGATTGTTGTATGTATACTTCTTGTTATTTTATTTTTAACATCGCCTAGTGCACATGAAGTTGGCGTCTAGTGTCTTCGTCTTGTGCTTCAACATTTAAGAAGTGTCTTGTCCTTTTAAAAAACAATGGTGTAATGACACCAAATACATTTTTTGTGAGCTCAATGGTCCTAGTCATTTATGATGTTTTGTAGCGACAAATCCAATTCAGTATACAATTATTATTTCATAAGATACAAATAACATCATTTTAATGATGTTTTGGTCATTTCACCATATAAAAACATTAATTGCATAGAAAAATATTACTACCAAACACGATGGTTCCACCATGTCTACAACATAATTTATGTGATTTTGATTTAAAATACGTGTTTTAGCCTTTAACACATAATTTGAATTTGAATATTTAAAAACTGGATATTTATTAGCAAACTTTTTAATAATACATGTGAAAAAAGATGCAATAAAATGATATAAAAGAAAAGGTAGCACCACTTTTAGGAAAAAGTGAATACATGATGAAGAACTACTTTTGAATATGATGCATTTTATAATATCTATAAAAGCCATAAACAAAAGCCACCTTATTTTGCCCAAACTCAAACTTTATCCTATATCCAATATAATGTGTTACATACACTTTTTTGACATCTTTTTAAGTATTACTACACCTAATAAATAAAATTACCAAACAGGACATATGAATTATAAAAAAAAACATCAAATAACCAACCAAAATACACAAGAAAACAAAAGCATATATGCCAATATATATTATATTAACACTTTATCATATAAAAGAAGTTATATTATATAAAAGAAGTCAATCAATCATTGGTAACAATCAACTTTGCTCTCTCCCTCAGTTTCATGAGCTGTTTTCTGGGTTACCGAGGACAAAAGGGTCATTTTCCTATATGAAGATATCTTGAAACCATTGGGTCGGATCATCCACTAGTACATAAAAATAAAAGTTTGATAATTTCATTTTTTGTTCTCCTCACATCTTTCCTCTTGATCAATGGAGAAGATTATTGGGACACGTGCAAAGATCTCAGCCCTCCCTTCTTCCTCTGTTGTTGATCCACATAAATTAATGTCATGTTTAGTACCCAATCAAGATTTGACAACTCATGTAGTCATGTTCTTGGTTTACAAACTCATTGCATAGATGTTTACTTCATTTAATGCACTAGGCTTTTCAATATAATAAATTTAATATTTTTTAACACATTCAATTCATCATACAATCGTAACTATCCGATAACAAAAGGAATGATCTTATGAGAAAGAAGGGAAGAAAACAAAAAAAATGGGATTAAAATACAGAATGAATGATATATAATGTCAAATGTGTATGGGGTACGTTCTAAGCCATGCGTACTCGTAAGGTGAAGGGGTTTGATGGGGCGCTAAAAACCCTGTAGGGCTATTCATTTTTATCTAAAACCCCAAACCTGACCCGAATAAAGTCATCCGAACCCAAATTAGCGAATAACCGAGAAACCTGAACCCGACCAACCCGAACTTTAAATGGTTCGATTATCGGGTCACTTGTTCGTGGCCAAAAACCCGAAACATGAAACCCAAAAAAAACCCGAGCATTTATTGTTTTTTTTCTTATAGAAGCGTTTAGATTTGGAATCTTTAATACATGAAACACTAAGTTTCGAGACTTTTAAATATTATACTAGCATATTGTCAACTAATCTTTGAACTTTGATGATATTTTTAAAGTAGCAATATAAATTTTGATGCTATCTTGTAAAAAAAAATTATTTTCATTTAGATCTAAACCCAAAAACCGAATAACCCGACCCGAACTAACCCGAATAACCCAAACCCGACTAACCCGAACTTTAAAATGGGTTGGTTATCGGGTCAATTTTTCCCAGAGAAAAACCCAAATAACCCGACCCGAAAAACCCGAAACCCAATGAACACCCCTACCCGTAGGGCCCAAAGCACCGCCCCATTGGGGTTATGAGGGGTATGTTTGAATAACCGTGATGGTGTTCGCGGGGTAATTGTTTTGGTTTCTCTCACACACGTATATACATACATATTATATATATACATATTATATATATATATATATATATATATATATATATATATATATATATATATATATATATATATATATATAACTGAAAGGGGCACAGATATGTTATGGTAAAGGGGATTATGGGTAGTGACCACTATACATGGGCTTATAAAAAACTTCTAAAACTTTATGAGAATGAATAACTAAGATAAAAAGCAACTACAAATATTAAGTTTTTTTCAAGACACCCATGTATAATAACAAGAATAAAAACATATTTATACATGAATAATGATCAAGAATGACAAAAAGAAAGATTCAACAAGCTATATAAATGTCCATGCTTCTAATCCAGAATCATAATTAGCAGAAAATGTCCACATGCATAAATTTAAACACTAAAAGCAAAAGATATACATGCATATATACATATATGCATCATGTATGCGTATATAAACATATAGATACAAGATGATTGTAAATGAACGAGAGAGACTTACAAATGTTTGTTGAGGAAGAAGAGATTCAAGAAGGTATGTGAGTAAAATGAAGGTTAAAGAAGAGGGGGGAGGGGGGGGGGGGTAGGGGTAGGGGGTGGAGAAGGCGTGTAGTTTGTTAGGTAGCTGGGCTGGATGACAGAGGTTGCGTGTGGGTTTATATAATGGCTGGTCATTTGTACAGAATGATAATTACTAACTTCAAATATATGTACAAAGATCTACTTCATAAAGTACAAGTCTTTGTATAGTTATAGGTTTGGATTTAGAAAATAATACTCTGGTAAAAGAGATTTGTAAATATATGTTATCTCTATTATTATATATTTTGCTTAGGTCACTCCTCCCATCCCCTTTTCAGTTTTTTATGATTTTTTTATTGTTTATTCGTTTAGTCAATTCGTTTGATTTTTAATCCTATTTTGTACACGTTATATACACCTTAATAACAACGCATGAAAACATTATTGTTTTGGAAATAAGTTAGAAAATAATGTGACAAGTAAATAAAGTTACCTGAAGTGGTTGACTTTTTAGGATTACAGTGTGATAAATTATTGAAATGAATGGGATAAATTATTGAAATGAAATCTATTATCTATATTAAAACAAAACACTTTGGTGCCACTTGGCCTTATTTTAATCCTCTAATTGCCACCTGGCATTTGCTTAAACCATCTTTTTTTGGTTTAGGAGGGAAAAACTTTTCTCTTATCTCACACAACAACGCCTCCTTCTTCCTTCCATGGTACGATTCATAATTTTTATTCATCTTTCCTATGCCCATCATCTTCTACATCCATCGCTGTATCTATCTCTTCCATCACAACCTAGATCTCAGTCTAAAGTAGGGGTGTTCAAAAAACTCGTGGCTCGCAGCTCGCTCGAAACTCGCTCGAAAAAAGTTCGAAAAGAGCTCGGCTCGAAATTGGCTCGGTTGTAAACGAGCCAGCTCGGCTCGGCTCGATTTGTAAGCGAGTCGAGCTCGAGCTTGGCCTGGCTCGGCTCGCGAGCTCGTGAGCCAGCTCGATAAGGTTTACATCCTTCATATTTTTGTCCCACATCGCTTAGAAGACAAAAACTAAGGGAGTATTTCCCCTATAAAAGAAGGTAAGGAAAATGTACAAATAGATTTAAGTATTTATACTTGCATATTTAGCCATTTGGTTAAATATAATTACAATTATGGCCCTTAGTCTATGAAAATATTCATTTTTAGGGTTTTTAAGTAGTAAATTTTGCGGTTTTTTGTTAATTCGAGCTACATCGAGCCGAGCCGAGCTAGCTCGAATTTTAATCGAGTCGAGCTCGAGCCTCAAATCTCAGCTCGATTTGAAATTCGAGCCCGAGCCGAGCCAGCTCGAATTGAGTTCGAGCCGAGCTCGAGCCAGGTCGAGCTCGGTTCGACTCGGCTCGTTTACAGCCCTAGTCTAAAGCAACAAGCAAAAGGTATTTTTTTTTTCTTCTAATCTTTAAGCTTTCCATATTTTCTCTCAATCAATCTCACACAAAACCCTAAATCTTAGCCATATGGACATCAGCGATTCATCTCATATCGATGATGAATACTTTTCAATAGAGGATAGTAAATCACGTGCTCATCTGATTTTGAGGATGGCAATGTGATGAGGATGATGGCGACAAATTAGTTTCTAATTTCTCTCTTCAAACCCTAAATGGTTGAGCCGTTTTCCTCTGCAATATTCAAATCGACGATTTAGAGATCTATCTTTGATGACAATCAACAATCTCTTCATCTACTTTTTTCCTTTTGTCAGTTTCAATTCCACCGCAGACTCTTCTTATCATTCAAGAAAAAGGTACGCTCATAAATTTTCATGTTCGTTATTCGTTTTTCAAATCATAGGTACGATTTGTATTGACTGTGGTTTTTTTTTATTTCAATTTTAATATCCTTTCAGATATAGGGTTTCAGTTAAATGAATACGTTTTCTTATTTCGATTGAAATTCCATATTTTCATGTTTCCACCGCAATTGTAGATTACTGGTGTTGTGATTCGATTTAGATATTTTCGTTTATGATGAGATTGTTGTTGTTTTGTTTTTAATCTGATTATTCGGGGTTTTTTTTCATCTATGTTTACTGGTGTGTTTATATTTGTTCTTATTAGGTTTATGTTGCTTATTGTTGCCAATGTACAAGTCAAGGTTAAACTATTTATATGAATAAGGTGTGTTTCTTTATGATTTGCGGTCTCTACTCCAATATTTGATTGAGAACTAGCAAAATGTAAAATTGATATGATGTTTATTTGTTTCAAAAATATATATACTTTGTGTGAGGTCTTCTAGGTTTTTGATGAAATGGTAAATGTGTTAGGACTTAGGAGCGAAGCCAATGTTAAATTTGTTTTTGTTTTCTGATGGCTATGTTAACCTCTGATTTGGGGTTCTTTTTATGTTATTTCCAAAAGTGTTGCAGGGTGTTTGGATGTGTATTATGTGACCTACATTTTGTATGAAAATCTTAATTCTTAAATATAATTACTCTTACTCCACATCATTCAGAAGTGATATTTAGGAATCAGTTTAATCAAAAAATATATAAAAAAAGCTATAAGAGTTCCTTCAAATTGATACATTTAATATGAATTTTATCTTATCTTTTTTAGTAAAAAAAAGAACTCGAATCACAATCATAGTTGCTAGAATGAAAGCGGTTCAATGCATGAATCCTGTCATTTATCTTATATCTTTGAATCTATATTCGTGAATTTGGAGTGACTACATCTTTACACGCCTTAAGTTTTGTGTTATGTAGGGATGAGCAAATGGTATCGGATATCTATTCGGAACCGGTACCGACTTGATTTTCGGTACCGGTTTGGCACCGACATTTTGCTTTTTTGGTACCAGTTTTACCTTCAAATACCAGTACCATACTTGGTATTTTCGGTAGCGATTGGCATCGAAAAACACTGAGACCTGCACAATAGCCACTTCTACTATTTGTACAAACAAGGTTTGATCATAGTTTTTGAGCCCACTGTCACATGGGGTGTTGAACCTAACATATAGTAATATTACCTTTTTAATATTACATATTCTACAAATAAAGGTGGTATAGAGAGCTTTTGTATGAAAACCCTTTGCTGCTAATTCAATCTTTAACTGATTAAAAGACGTTCTTTGAATATAATGTTTGTATGGGCTTAAATAGAAATATAGAATACTAAGTTTACCTCAACTATGATTCACCTTTTCCAATAAAGAAGTGTATAAAAGAAAGTAACAAATTGTACACAATCTAAAAGAAGATGCACTTACTGACTTATTTATGCCCACATATACTGCATTAACGCAATGATCACCGATGACACTTCATTTGCGAATGTTGTGTTTTGGTATAGGGTGCAAAGTGTGCGAGCTGGGTTGCAAAGTGTGCGAGCTGGGGGAAAGTTGGGTAATGGGTCAAAACTGGTCGGGTCAGGTTTGGTTGACCCATAACTTTTATATATAACATGTAGTTTCTACTTTAATTACAAAATCGTGTTATTTCATGATATTTGCTTTTATCCAGGTTTTTGTTTTGATAATTATCCGAACATGACAATGATGCATATCTTGAAGCCTATGAAGGTCTTTGCCGGAACTATCCTTACATTGTTGAATAAGAAGAGGGAGTAAGGCACCTAATGAAAATCCTTGCAGCCACTAGAAAGTATTGGTATGAACTTTGTTATTAATTGAGTCTCATATTACAAATTCAAGATCACTGGTTGCCTCTGGATCCCATGGTGTAAGGATCCGTTAAATTTTGCAGACCCGCCTTATTATTTTCGGATATATGTGCCTTTGTCATAAAGAGACGACCAACAGACAACGACAACAACGATGCAGTGATAAACAAGACAATTGATGCCGTATTTTTTATAGCGCTGTGGTGCTTGAATCGGGTTGTGATTGGTAACGATTTGCAATGGTCGTGCCTACGCAACTTATATCGGAGGTTAGTATGGTGAAATTTGCAGTTTTTAAATTTGAAGTCGCATCTTTTTCATTTACGCAACTAATGGAGTTGATCAACGTCTGCTATCTAATCTTCTCATACAGGTATGTTTGATTCTTTTGCGTATTTTTAACTGAAATTAGTGTCCATTTTGAATCTGTAATCCACTTAAAAAGTTGCCTCTTACGACCTCGATCCCGACCGTTTTACGAAATTTAATTGTATAAACTCTACTAATCTGAAAGTCAGCTTGCCACTATTTTTGCTTTTGTAATTTTAATTTTGAACCTTTCATATTTGCTATTAGTTTAACAGATGTGATAAAATTTGTTCTATTTTTCAGTTAGCAATTCTAACGCAGAAAACTACATGAACCTGATTCTTGCAACACTATACATTAGTCCATCACTCCATCTTATGCTTATCTAGCAGGAACAACGTTGTTAACACTATAGTATTGACTAATAAAAAAGTTAAAATAATCCTATAAAATATCAACAAAATTAAAAGCCATATGGAATTATTCAATCTTGCGTGTTTTTTGCATGTTTATTGTTCAAGGTAGATGATGAGTAGACATATCTTTAAGTATTCTGGATCCCTTTACATGTTTATATTTAAAACTAACAGTGATGAGATAACCGGAGCGACGTGTTGAAGCTGGTTAGTTTCGTGTTGGTCATATTCATTTAAGTGTGGTCATTTCCTGCCAAGTATGAATTTTTTCACATTTGATTTTAGTTATTTATGACCACTTTTAAAACTTATCATAGAAACATCAAGAACAAAAACCACTTTCTTGTGCTAAATTTCTTTTTATAGTTTTTTTGCCATTCAAATCTATGAGAAATGGATTTTCAAAGCAAACAAAGTTTGATCAATAGGTCATCAGTCAATAAATTTTTCTAATACACCCAGTAAAAAAATCAATAAAAAAATTTTTGTTGTTAAAAATCCTTTTTTATTTAATAACCTTGAGAGATAAAGGTCATGTTTTGGGATGGCATTAATGAAGCAAGCTTATTTTCATCAGGTTTGCTCGCAACATGTTATGTTCAGCAATCATGTTCTACCTATTGTGTTATAATATGTGACTTGTGCATTACCTCGAAGTAGCAATTGCGATTATTAGCATGAGAAAATTTGACTTTTAGTTGAATATGCAGTAAAGTATGTAGAGAAGAAGAGTTCGATGAAGACGTAGAAGGGAGGAACGAGAGTCGAGATAAGGAAGAGAATGTTGTGGTAGTAGAGTGGTCGGTTGGTGACGATGACGGTGAGTGGTAGCGGAGGAATTGAACCAGACGAGTTTGGGCGATGGTGAGTGGCAACCGATAACGATGGCAGTTTTGGAGTCTTGAATTGAAACGTTGAGCAGCGATTTAGGGATCGGTGTCGGCTACGTGCTCTGTTGTTTCTGCAGTTAGATTGTTTTGTTCTTTTTCCTAATCTTTAATGGTAGATTGGACCATGCTTAGTGAATGAAGATGACACAATACTTGGTAAGAGGTTTTGGAGTAATGCTATATTCTAAGTATTACAATTATATGCATTTCATGTATTTTCATTACATTAAGTGTTTCCGACTTCAAATGAACGGGCAAACACGCAAGAGACTTCAGACCATCTTTTGGCTGAATGCGAATTTGCGAAGGAAGTTTAGAGGCGAGTTTGCAGTTGGATAGAAGTTCCAGCCCCTGTCTCTTTTTATTCTGCAAAAAACGTGTTGCAACATGCTTGCGGGGTTGACGGGTCGAAAAGATTAAAGTAGGTTATAAAAAGCGATCTTTATGAAGGCGATGTGTCGGATATGGCTCTGTCGGATTGAGAGGATATTATAGTTCATACATGGACTTCAATGCCGGTAGATATTATATGTTTGTGTTAAGCCACCCGCGAAACTCGCGGGATCTTAAACTAGTAAAGTTATAAAATAATGGGGTAAAAGTTATTGTAGTGACTTGTCATTTGAAATCAAATTAGAATTAGAATTAGAATTTATATACTTATGCATGATGTATCCTTCTTTTCTAAAATGAGGAAACTATGTGCTTATACTAATGATTTCTTCGGTATATAAACAACAAGGAGCCAAACAAAATTTGTTTTTTAAACGAACATTAAATTCATTCATGTAATTATTCATGTTAAAGTGTCAAACGTCATTACAAACATATTTAAACTTGGGTTCTACGGGTTTTCATTATTTGAAATCTATTCAAAACATCATTTAAAGATAACTTTCTAAGCATGTATTTCTTTATAGAAATCGCTCTATAAATCCATAAAATAATAGTTAACACTTAAACAAATAAACAATCATCAACCATAGTCCATAATTTTCAAATTTTAAGTTTCAGATATTCAAGCAATACTTTTAAATGTTGATTACTTGTAACTAATCAGTAAATCAAACAAAACTTTAAACAAAACAACAAAATCATTAATTAGAAATATAGAACAAAAAAAAACTTATATAAAATATTGTGTTAACATAACCATTAATTATCTTTGGGTTGGGTTTAGGCTTGGGTTAATAAAAATGAATTGTAGATTGGGCTGTGATAGTTTAATTGGGTTAAGTGAGAGTTATATAAAATATTGTGTTATATACTTATATATATTAAATAAAAATCAGTGTTTACAATTTACTATATTTTTTTTTGTAAATTCATAATATTTTTTATTCTAAGAGGAGCGGTTAAAAATTTTCAACGGTGCGACCGGGATTTTCGATGAAAAATAACATTATTTTTTTTTCCAAAGGTGCGTCGGTCCACACACAGTTTGGGGTGGGTCCGCCCCTGCCTATACTAATGATTTTTTTAGGTATGCTACAACAAGGAGCCAAACAAAATTTAGTTTTTAAACGAACAACTATGAACGTTAAATTCATTCATGCAAGTATTTATGTATGTTTATTCAATCAAACTTAGTGAGTAAACAAGAAAAAGTTTTGTTCGGATTCGTTTACATGATTACATCCATACCAAATATATGTTTTAAAAAGGGGGCCGAGTAATCACGAGATGGGTAGCAATTAGTTTCCTGTTTTTTTTTTTTTTTTTTGTATATACTTTTATCATTTATGTCATTGTTAACAAGTATTTTCATGTAGTGTCGTGGATGCTTCTCCAAACACAAGAATTGGGTACACCTGAGGGACTTTGGGTATATTGATACTTTTGACATTAGTTTGACTCTTATCTATTAGTAGCATTAAGAACTCTGTCTTATAGCGGAGGTAGGCTTGTAAACGAACCGAACGTTCAGTGAACTGTTCATCAATCGTTCGGCAGGAAATTCGTTCATGTTCGTTTATTTAATAAATGAACGAACATGAACAATTTTTTTGTTAATTTAAATAAACGAACGAATATGAATAATGCCCCGTTTGTTCAATTACGTTCATGAACAATCGTTTATGTTTGTTCATTTACGTTCGTTTATGTTCGTTCATTTAAATTTGTTCGTTCGTGTTCGTTTATATCCGTTTGTTTATGTTCATCTTTTGAATTTAGTTATTACTAATTAAATTTAAAAATCTATTTAATTTTCTTTATCATCCCATAACTAGCTTTGACTTTCCGATTTCAAAACTTTCTTTTATATGGTACTAGTTGTAACACCCGTGTGAACACACGGGTATGTTTAATAACAATCGAAATCAAATACTAAAAAACAGATTACAATGTATCATTTAAATTATTTGCATTTAGTTACATCTTTTTATAAAACAATGTTAAAGACAGTTTGTTTTAGTGTACATGTTTGATATAGAAATAAGCTAAGTAATTGATAATATGTTGTCTAAAATGAAAGCATGACCTAATTTTATGTTGTCTAATAACTTCTTATATATAACCTTAATTTTTTTTGACACATTGTTAGTGTACAATTCAGTAAAGGTCCATTGTTATTAAACAATTTGAGCAAAAGTTTGAATCATAAATTTACGGTAAAAACCCAAATGAAAGCTTACATCATCTACTGATGTTGATAACATCATCCACTGATATTGACAATATACGCAACTTTATATAATACAAAGTCACATCCTCCCGTAAGCTTACATCATCCACTGATGTTGATAACATATGTAACTTTATATAATAAAAACGAAACCCGAACAACCGGTGATAATGGTTGTGAAAGAATACAATCATATCACCATCAGCAATATCATCGTACTTAGTAAATCTCACCAATGGTAAAACTAAGGTAGGGTCTGAGAGTAAGATGTAGACAACCTTACCTATATCCCGTAGGAATAGAGAGGCTGCTTCCAGTGAAATCCCCGGCTCAATGGTAGTTTTGCATCAAATATTTGACATAAGGCACATAACACTCAGCAATTGAGACAAATGCAGATTAATGCATTTATCCTTGTCTTGTGAAATAAAACTGATGATGTTGAAAATATAAGGACTTTTGTCGAATCAAAACATTGCTTCTGAAAGTTTGCGAAAGCTATTAATGTATCATGTGAATTAACATGTTTTTAAAGATTTTGAAGTTTTCTCGTTAAATATATTCTAAACCTTGACATATTACCTCACGATGTAATCGGTAAAAGGATATTTAAAAAAAAAAATTGTAAAGATTGTCCTTTTATCTTTATACCATTTTTCAGACGGTATTTTGTGTTTGAAATTGATGAGTTTGTACCTAATGTTTCAAAATATTGCATGTTGTGTCCTTTAGCCCTAACCTAGTTATTTCCCTATTAAATATAGTCATGTGTTTTGCACTTGAGGGCAATTTTATAATTTCCCTTTTTTCAGATTATACCCCCTCTATCTCCAACCCTATCTTTCCCCATCTGTTTTCTATCACCACCACCCTCCCAGCCATCTCCAACAAAAACCACCACCATAATCTCGCCTGAAACCAACCACCATCACCATCTCGCTTGAACCCACCACCGCCACCCACATCACCTGCCACCGTTACCGGCCTTCATCATCTATAACCACCATCACCATTTGTGTCGTTTCCACCACCATCATCTCCAAATCAATACACAAAATCCCCAACTCAACAACCACAAAATTCCCAAACCCCCAAATCAAGTAAACAACCAAAAATCCCTAAATCAACGCAAAAACCAAATCTTTAGCAAGACTCACATTATAGAGCTTTCTATTTCTTGGTTTAATTTCATATCCGACTTCCTTTCATTTCGTTCGTAAATCTCGATAGCTTTTATTTTTTGGGTGTTTCTTTCTTATTGGATGTTATTGAACGTAGCCATTTGATCTATGATGCCGGCCAAAGCGAGGTTTCTTTCATCACTCCTAATCTATGATTTTTGCGCCCTCTTTTTTGATTTATCTCTTCCAAGTGGGCGTTTGGCTTCAAGATCATCGCCGCTTAAGTTGATCTCAAACTTGGCATGAGCATCCGGGCGATTAGTAGATGAACAACTTTTGGACCTTTTGGAAGACGATTGTCCCGCTAAAGGTACTTGTGCCCATTTTGGATAGTTTTTTGCAATATCCCAACAATGAATAAATTTAGAGGTGACCCCTTTCTTTCCGTCCGAATTCAAGGCCATCGCATGCTCTACCAGTCGATGTCCATTTCGCCACTCTTTGGGTTGTTCCTTAAGTTGTTGTAGTGGCCGTTGAAGGTGATCATGGCGATATTTATTTCACGTCACTTTGACAAGAGACTATCATTTTTCCGATAGTAATCTTGATCTAAGGTTTTGTGATAAAGCTAGTTTATTCGGTTCCAAAAATCGTCATTATGTTGGTTGGTACCTATTAAAAATTATATATTATAATTATAAGATGTATTTTTAAAATAAATATAAAATAAAGTATACCTAGAACCGAATTCTCAGAAATTGAAAGCCAAACTTTCGTCAACACCAACTCTTCCTCGTTTGTTTACGGAGTCATGCGACGATCCTCTTTTGCTTTTTCCTTCTCGGCCTCGGTTTTCTTTTTACGGTTTCATTTTTTTCGCGTAGATGATTCAAGTGGTGTAAGTTGTGTAGGATCGAATTCTAACCCAAATGAGTCGTTCAGAGGAGTTTTACTTTGTTTCAGGTGCGGAAAACAAGAAACAAAGCTAGAAACAGCTTATTCTTCACTTTAACTACTGATTGTATTGATCGAAAAGCAATTACAATTCAGTCTTCACACCGGCAGCACTTCGGTATGGAATTGCACAACTATATTATGATTTCGCTTATGAGCACCTATTTATAGGGCTCCTGATTTCGCTCCAATGACCACATGTCCACATGAGCGAAATCACCAATGGCCACATAAGCGAAACCCCTACCTAATGCCCTATGAGCGAAATCATCATTCTAATTACATACATTCTCCAATTTTCTCGTAAGACATGCCCTAATCTATACAATTCAATGTAAGACTCGATACAAGACGAAGTCGACAGATGCATGCACCAACAGACTCCCCCTCAGATGTTAACGAGTCGACTATCGAGTCATGACAATGTTGTGTCTTCACTTCTTCAGTCTTGATCGGTCTCTGGGCTTCTCTCTCTCTATATTCATCTCCTTCTCTTTTATCACCAACAAACTACTTCTCTTAGATGTTGACATCTTTAAATTCATCATCATCAACATGCACTCCCCCTCAAATGTTAACTCATCCTGCATAAAACTCTACCACAAACATAAGTTTTATGATAAACATTTAAGCATATAGACACCATTTGAAGATCCTATCACATACTAATCAAACAATTAGATACTGATGAACCACTTGAAACTATATCGTTTTTCTTATCAAAACAACACACTCTCCCAAACCATCTGTTCATCATGTTTAGCACTTGGAATTTTGAAAATCAGCTTTTCAATATCAGTCGTCGAAAATCTTTTTTGAATTTTTCAAAATTTATGCTAAAACACACCGAAAATCTTTTTGGATTTTTGTGAAATAACCAAAAATAAAATGCAGTAAAGAAATTTACAGGCAATATTTTTGTGAGTTTGTGTAAGAGGATCATATCAGTTTATGAGACAAATCACCAACACCGTTAAACTTCATTTCATTTTAAGTTCTAAACAATTCACCTAGATTGTCAGTATACTGATCCACTTAAATTTT
Organism: Helianthus annuus; assembly: GCF_002127325.2. NCBI lineage: Eukaryota > Viridiplantae > Streptophyta > Magnoliopsida > Asterales > Asteraceae > Helianthus > Helianthus annuus. Next base: position 202,044,584 of record NC_035436.2, on the reverse strand, counting down.
TACACAAAGTTCAATTGTTCCGAGATACGATGTTAATGTTTTAAGCTCTTGAACTTATCTGTGTGTCCCACTACTTGAATATACTCTCGTATCCAGATCCCAATATTTAGTCTTACAGGTGAGTATACCACAGATGATATCTGTTCAGGGGTTAGGTGCGAGGGCCGTGAGAGCTCAGGTCGATACTTCCGTATACGCAAAGAGATGACAGCTTCGACTTTTCGGTGTGTCCCCTTTAGGGGATCTTTTGATTACAATAGCAGCGACTATCAATTTTATTGTTTCATCAGCTTGCTAAGGGTGATGCTATGTTTCAAGCATTTGCGGAAAGCATTATCCGGGGACTAGGTCAGTACTTCCATACAGCAGAAGTCCCGGGATAATACCCCAGATATCACTGAGCATAAAGACCTAGTATCTCAGAATAAGGGACCTTTCAAACAAGATTTCAGGGGTTACCTATATATCCAAGACGTTGTTACCCACAGAATAAGCTACATTCAAACTTTCTTAGATTTATATCTCGTCACAATCTACTAAATGTGTAAAAACCTACCGACACATCCGCAGTAAGATTGTTTATCACATTTTATCTTTACATTTCTTTAGCATGTTGTGACAGTCCACTGATGTACTATCATTTCCTCTTTTTTACAACAAAACTCTTTTTTGATTTTATCATGTTTTTGGCTTTTTCAAATTTTCTAATGTTTTTGGATTTTCTGAAAATTTCTACTCCCCCTAAAATGCAAACACATTAAAGAAAATATGAAAACAAACTATACAGAAACATGACAACCGATATCAAATCACATCAAATCGCCATTCACTTGGCATAAACAATCAGAACTCCCCCTATCAACAAACTATTTTCCCATTTAGATTTCAAAACACTTTAGTTTGTTTTAATCAAAATGGTTTTTCCGGAAAATAAGTTTGATTGATTTTACCACTTATAGGTTTATCAATAATAAGTTTGGGGATGTGATTCATCATATTGTCTTTCAACCACTTGTAGGAAAATGCAAGTATAAATTAATGTCCTTGATTTACCATATGCACAAGTTATGCACAATCAAATCTTCTAACCACTTGTAAACAAACACAAACAAACCTTTTACCATTTGCATGATTGACATTACTGTAGTAAATACTTCAAGAAAAATGCTGATTCATGCTCCACGCTTACCAACCTGGGAGCTCCGGTAAGTCAGGTTTTGAGTCGAAGAAAATATCCACCCAAGCCTGACCAGCCTTGGGTGTTACCGAGTCACCATCACCCGGTTTCTTACCTCCTCTCTTCTTCTCATAAAATTCTTTAACCCCTTGACTTTTCGGTCAATCATCTTTCCAAAGATATGTTTTACCTTGGGGTTAAAGACCTTCGCAACATCAAAATCCTGTTTATCATTATAAAATTGGTTAGAAATTTCAACTTTACCAATTTTCTTCTTATAATTTTTAGCCCGAAGTGATGGAAAATCCTCATCATTCATAATCGGAACTGATTTTTCATCTTTTAAAATATCTTCACTTTTTGAAACAACTTGTGGCTCATCTGACTTTGTGGAGTCAGATTCATCGCCGGAAGATAGCTCCTCTGATTTTGACCTATCAGAATCATCACTAGAGCTTTCAACAGCTTTCTTAACAATCCATTTCTGGTTGTCAGATTTAGCTTTCTTCTGGTAAAACTTGTTTGAACATTCACCAATTTCAAAAGTAGAATTTTTAAACAGTTTAGTTCTATCAACTGGTGGTTCAAACTCAACCACTTTCTCTTTGAGTTTACGGGATACTCCCTGTTTTGATTGTATGAACAATCTCTGGCAATATGTCCAACAGTGTTGCATTGGAAACAGGTTCTCGTATCTTTCTTTTGCTCAGCCATCTTCTTCATTTCATCTTGCTTCTTCGCAAGGAACTCATTGTTTGACTGCCTCCATAAATCTTTCTTCTTCGTCTGCTGACGTACCTGAAACAAATGTCATTTTGGATTTAAAATCACGAACATATTTTTCATTTTTCTGTTTTTCTGTTGGAGTAAAACCAAGACCTTTCTTTTTGAAATTATCGCTATGGTTAGATTTCTTTTGAAAACCTGAACCAGAACTGTAACCTTTTTTCTTGTTTAATCTTTGTTGAACTCTTGAGGTGTATTTTTTAGGTTTTTCATTAAGATGTAAATCTTTTATTTCAAAAATATTAATTTCTGTTAGTTTAAAAACCTTTTTAATCATTTCAGTTTTGACACCTCTTATTGGAAATTCCTCATCAGAATATAATTTGTCAGAATCATTCAAAGTGTAAGCAACTTTAAACGGTTCATCATCCAAATTAGATTTTGATAACAGGAATTCTTTGTCATAAACTATTTTGCCCTGTTTTTCTGTTTGACTCGGAGTACTTGACTCAGACTTTGACTCTGTCACAGATTCCGACTTTGACTCCTCTATCTCATCGTTTTCTAACACATGATCTACAACTTTCTTCATCAATTGAGACTGTTGATCAGTGTCAGACGATGTAAACACGACATCAATACTATCTGGCAAGTTTACTAACGACTCCGACTCCCACTGTAAATTTGTTGCCTTTTTAACTCTTTCATCATTTGGATTTCTAGCCAGATATCCGTTTTCCAGCGGAGGTGGACACTTGTTGTAACTGACACCTTGTTTCTTACCAGGGGTATGTTTGGCATGGAGCTTTTAGGAGCTTCAAGCTTTAAGCTTTTAAGAAAAAGCTCCTATTTAATAAAAAGTCTTGTTTGGTTGAAGGAGCTTTAAGCTTTTAGGTTAGGAGCTTGAAGCTTTTGGTTGAAAGCTACTACTAGTAGCGTTTAGAAGGAGCTACAAGCTTTTAGGGAAAAATGACTATTTTAACCTCTCAAAATAAGAAACTTTTTAATGCATCAACTTTCTAAATTTTTAGTTATGTCCATTTTGGTAATTTTATACATTCTATCAAAAGCTCCAGCTACTCTACCAAACACCAAATATATCTAAAAAGCTACAGCTACTAGCTATCAGCTACAGCTACCAGCTTCCAGCCACCAGCTACCAGCTTCCAGCTACTTTTGCCAAACATACCCCAGATGATGTCTTTTCAGTGTCTTTCTTCTTTTTAGTCTTTTTCTTTGGAGTCTTTTCTTCAACTTTTTCTTCTGAAATTTTCTTTTCTGTAGTTACATCATTGTCCTCAAATGCTTTCAAGCTTTCAGTTGTCGGATAGATCTTGTCAATAACATAAGATGAACATGAGTAACTTTTTAATAAACGGTTAACTCTTTCAGTTTCAATTCTTTGAAGTTCAAGTTTCTGTTCAAGATCAGCACACTTCTCGATATAGTTGTTTACAACTTTTTGCTTGACCATGAAAGCTCCCTGAAGTGTTATCATTGTTGTAGCCTGCTCTTCACTTGTGTCGTTGTACATATTCATTGCCCTGTTCAACACATCATATGATTCTTTCAATCTGTTCATGTTGTGGATCAATGAACTATTCTGTTTCTTTACAGCTTCACAATTTTCACAAGTTATTGGACTCTTCTTTGCAATGGCTTCTTCATTAATCTCGAACTTTGGAGTTTCTTTCACTTTTCTTCTCACTACCGGTACTGTTTCATCATCGATGCTAACCGGTGTCTTTACCTTCTTCTTTTTCTTCTTTACTTTTTCATCTTCACTGTCGCTTTCTGCCATCATCTTCAAATGTTTTGCCATCTGTTTAGCATAGTATTCAGTACCATCATCATCACTATCTTCTTCAACTCTGGCAACAAAAGCTGTGTAAGCTGTAGCTTGATCAGGAATATAGTTATCCCAAGTGAAATTCTCCCAGCTAAAACCCTCGGGTAGCTTTTCATCATCTTGATCGATCAACAAGCTTTTCCATCAGCTGAGACATATTTATCCCAGTTGAATGGCTTCTTTTCATCCTGATTAACCACACATACTCTCTTTCCAGAATCTTCAATTATACTTCTTCCATGTGCAGTTTGTGCTTGATGTTGATGCTATTGAGATGGTTGTTGAGCAACTTGATGGTAGATGGCTTTTCGATAATAATCATTGTTGTTGTTGAAAGGATTCTGAGCTCCACTTGCTTCGCGGTTGGCGCACTCCCTCTTGAAGTGACCTTTCTCCCTGCAACGAAAACAAGTGACTTTAGATTTGTCAAAACCTAAAGTAGAAACATTAGCCTCACGAAGATCATCTCTCCCCGTGATCTGCTTGAATTTCTCATTTCTCCTTAACACGTTTGCCAAACACCATTTTATGTCCATCAGTTCCATCTCTTCAGCATCTATCTGGTCGTAATCTTCCTTTGTTAGCATTGGATTCCCGATACGACCTGCAACAAAACAACTATAAGATTCTAAAACCATTCCCAATAAAGACATGTGGTTTTTAGCAACTTCCTCAGAATAATCTTGATCATTTTCAAGATTTAAAACAATATTGCACTGAAGTTTTCTCCCATTTTTTGTTGCTGAAATGTTCGGATCAAAAGATGGAAATGATGTGAAACTTGTTTTGCTGTTTGATCCTGATGATGAACTTCCAAAAGAATTATTGGCGTTGTAAGCAGTTTCTATTTTTGGAGATAGATTTGTAGACTTCTCATTCGCCCCTGCTTTGTAATACAACCCAATATCCTGTTCACCATCGAAATCTTTCATTCGAACAATCTTTCTTTGTTCTATTTCCTGAGCTTCCAACTTCTCAATGAATTTGCTCAAAGTTAACGTGCTAAAACCCTTTTTGTTCCTGAGCATCATCAGATATGTTCCCCAAGTTTCATGTGGTAACGCATCTGCAAGTTTTTCAATCAACTCTTCATTGTCTTTGTTTGTGCTTAATCTCTTCATGTTTACCAACAAGTTGCAATATCTTTCAATAATTTGCTTTGTACTATCGTTCTTCAATCCTCTAAACAAATCAAACTCCTTTTTCAGAAGTGACTTCTTATTCTTCACCATCTCCTGACTACCAACAAACTTTGAACGCAATGTTTTCCAAATTGAATACGAACTCCCATTGTGTTGCAGCAAGACCATAATATCTTCCTTCACAACTTGTTGTAGCAGACTTAACATCATTTTGTCATTCTTATATTTTTTCTTGTCATCGGCACTCATATCTTTGATCGCAACTTCCTCTTCATCATCATTTAACGGTCTCACATATTTCGTTTCCACACATTCCCAAGCGTCTAAGTAATTTGCTTGTACCCAGTTTTCAAAACGACCTTCCCATCCCTTATATTCTTCTATATTCACGAGTTTGGGCGGTTTTTGCATTGTTCCTGTTTCGTTTTTGAGCATTGTGTTCTGTGCAATAGTGATCGGGGTAACCGGAGTAGCGAATGCATTGTAAAATTCCTCGTCCATTTTTCAGATTTTAAAAAATTCACAACTGTTTTTTTAGCGAAATCAACACACTAACTGGAATGACTGTTTGGAGCGAAATTAGGGTTTGGTGCACCCTGGGGCGAAATCAGATACCCTGGGTGTCCTTCTGAGCGAAATTAGGGTTCTGGATGGCCTTATGAGCGAATTAGGGTTTAGGGGCACCTTGGAGCGAAATCTGTTGTACACTGGAGCGAAATTAGAGTTTAGGGGCACTTTGGAGCGAAATCTGTTTGTACACTGGAGCGAAATCAGGTGTTCCAATAAGCGAAATTACAGAATGTCCGTATAAGCGAAATCAGCTCGGGTTCAATTTTAGTCCATTTTTAGTCCGAATTTAGATCTCAAACTTTCAGGGATTTGTCTATGTCCAATTACGCACAGTCTGTGAAATTTTGAGCTGATTTTGACCGTTAAAACTTTCTGAACTGAAGAAAGAAGGTGTAGAAGTAAGAAATGATGATGAAATCCAGCTAATCTATGCAGAACTCCTCCTCCTGAAGCTCTGATACCACTTGTAGGATTGAATTCTAACCCAAATGAGTCGTTCAGAGGAGTTTTACTTTGTTTCAGGTGCGGAAAACAAGAAACAAAACTAGAAACAGCTGATTCTTCACTTTAACTACTCATTGTATTGATCGAAAAGAAATTACAATTCATTCTTCACACCGGCAGCACTTCAGTATGGAATTGCACAACTATATTATGATTTCGCTTATGAGCACCTATTTATAGGGCTCCTGATTTCGCTCCAATGACCACATGTGCACATGAGCGAAATCACCAATGGCCACATAAGCGAAACCCCTACCTAATGCCCTATGAGCGAAATCATCATTCTAATTACATACATTCTCCAATTTTCTCGTAAGACGTGCCCTAATCGATACAATTCAATGTAAGACTCGATACAAGACGAAGTCGACAGATGCATGCACCAACAAGTTGAGTTTCTGGTACGGATTCGGGTATAGGGGCGTTTGGGATATAAGAGTGAGCGGTTGTTGCATTTGTGGTGGAAACATAAAAGGTAGGTGTCACACCCCAACCAATGGCGGAAACATCGGGATGAGACGAAGTGTGAAGATTGCTAGAGTCATCATAACGCTATTTGTGACAATATTTAATAAACCGATTTCATTTCATAATTCTTTTGTCAACATTACAAAGAAATCAAATAACATCAAGTTCAAAGGAAATACAATACAACATAATCAACATTGATACAACGATTAAACCTAAACGTCTATATGTGTATCTAGGCATCAACGCTACTTCATTTCATAGCATCATCGTCCTCAACCTGTAACATGTTTAAAATAAAGTTCAATGCAAAGGCAAAGGCGAGTATACAAGTTTGATACGTACATAGCAAAAGATAAGTTTGAACAATTCCTCATAGCAAGCATGTGATTCAAGATAAACATTTAAACATGGGATGTGTCTAACATATCAAACCAAGAAAACGTAATATGCTCATGACATAACCGATGATAAAGGGCGGGTCGTTAATCCTATAGCGCTACATATGTCACGGTTTGGCTCGTACGAAGTTAATGATAAGTTCAACACATAAGAATCACCCAAGTTTAAAGTATCAAGCCATCACGTATACAAGCATGTTATAGGAATGTTCATGTGTTTAAGCAAAATGTTCATGTGTAAGTTTGTTGATAGATAAAACATGTTACACCCCAAAAGTGATAAAAGTAAAAGGGGAATACGAGTATACTCACAAAGTTTGCATATGTTTTCCGATTATCCAATGTGACAAAGTTGCCGAGGTTGGAAGGTTGAATGCGTAAGGGTTTAAGTTCAAGCATGTTTAGAGTCGAGATTTGGAATGAAAGTGACATGAAAATATTATATCAAAATATTCATCTTCACACATAACACTTGTATGACACTTGGTAACCTCATGGGTTATAATGATTTTATGAGTTGAACACCCATAAGAATCATAACAAGGTTTAGGTCCTTAGATGATAACCTACTACTTTGACAAATGAATATGATTTCAACATCAAAGATTCGAGTGTACATAGATAGTATGTAGGTCGTATATTATACACATATTATTAAGTCCAAATGTTCAAGTATTCAAGTAAGAGGTAGAAGATTACATCTTCATTTAGGTACCTCAAGTTGAGTCATGGGTGTCATGGATGGGGTATGAAGACAAGGCTTCCATTTAGGTACCCCTTTGATGTTCACCACTACACTTGATGTAAAAACAACCAAGGAGGGTCATGAACTAAGGTCTTTACATGTATGTAAAGTAAACTAACTAATAGAAATCATCAAATCATGTGAGGATTGTATGTTTGGACAACCCAAGTTGTTCCATAATCACTCATGTATCAAAGACTATGTTTGACATGATTTGTGGGTTGAAACCCTAGACAAAACACCAAGTTTATGAGGTTTAATCCTCTGATTTCAAATGTCTCAACCTTGTTTTTAAGCTTAACCAACCATGGGATAAGTTGTAAGCATTAGGACATAGGCATGAGATGTGTTAGACACAAGTTGCATAGGTTTAAACAAGTTTTGAAGAACATAAAAATCAAACAGAAAGTTTATGGACTATTTCGGGGCATTTCCAGGTCTGATTTCTCCAAGGAGAAGTCTAGGAATCGAACCCCATGATTATCCAAGCAAGTAGGAAAAAGAATCAAGTGAATCGGATAAGAATTGAGTGAGTTATGCTCATTTTCGTGAAGGGGTGTCAATCTGCTCGAACCTTTGCTTTCAGCTACGGTTTGGAGGATGTTTTGAGAGTTTTTAGTGTTGCAAAAGTGGTAGGGAGGCTGGTTATAAGTGGTATTTATAGGGGGAAGGATTAGGGTTTCAATGGGTTGGGCTTTGGAAGTGTTTAGAAGGGGTTACACCTTGAAACTAGCCCACAAAACCCAACTATATGGGGCTGAATTTTGCTGAATTGGAGCTGCCATATTTCTTTATTTTTTATTTTTTAAAACATTATAATGAGTAATTTTGTTAATTAAGTTGTGTAATAATATGCAACAATGTTTCCCCTAACTTGTAACAAGGTGAATATGAAATAAAATATGATTTAACTACGTAAAAAGTGTAATGTACAAGTATGTAACATGTTTGTAAGTGACAAGTATATGTCACATATTAGATGATTAACCGTTGTATAAATAAGCATATTATTAGGGGTTTTTAGGTATCAACAATATAAGGACAAGCATGGACATGCATCGTGAATAAGTATAAGTATGAATTACAAATACGGATTCGATGTACAATGAATTCGAACGTATGAACATGTATGAATATGTAGATGGTGAATTTAAAGAAATACGAATTCTATTTATGATCAAAGTCTCGGATTTCACAACGAAAAGACGACTACAATAATACAAGATTTCCAAAAACAGCATTACAAGGCGAGCTTTCTAATTATGGAAAGTATGAAAAAGCAGGGCGTTACAGTCTCCCCTCCTTTAGGAAATTTCGTCCCGAAATTTATTCAAGAGGAAGACCTTGGAGAAAAAGCATTTTGGCTAAAAGAATCGAGACTTGGGAGTTTTGAAACGTTTAGAAAAGTACGAAATTTTGAAGAACGATAGGATAGGAATTTGTTTGACTAAAATGGGTTGAGGCGTTTAAGCATAGGTAAAACGGGTATGCGTGCGCATAGGCAAAGGAGTTTAAATAAGTTTGAATGTGAACGGGGTTCATATGAAAGAAAGGATAATGGAGAATAATAGGAGTATAGGGTGAACAATTGACACTAAATGAATGCAAGTATATGAATGATATAAGTATTAGATAGGCGAAAGTAGCGTGTTAAAGATGAAGTCTCGGCATGGATAATCGGATATGATGCGTTTGTGAGTTGTTTAAAGCTTGTATTAGGTCCAAAAGGTCTGTAAAACACTGAATTTCTCATGGCACGTTTTACGAAAGTTTGGTAACATGGTGAAAACACTTATATATAGGAAGTACCAGCGGCGTATCCACCATGTTTTGACCATGTTACGTCCGTTTCGTCTTCGGTGTCATGTTACGTTCCGTGTATTACCATACGCAGTAGCACACTCTATGGTTCTCATACGCCTATCACTATAATCCCGTGTGCACCCGTGATTATTTTGATCGTCGCATGATCCGCATAGCTTGTACTAGTTGTGTATGAATCGGGGTATACATAAAAAAAATTTAGAATGTGTACGTACAAGAATGTAGTATATAAGCAAGTCCATGTTTAAGTATGTGTGGGACCCACGCAAGCGAATCCCTCGGGTTGCGCTCGCGTATAGGTACGAATGTGTGAGTCATGAGTAAGGATGAAAGTATGAGCATAAGTTTAAGTATGAATACGCATGTATGTATGAGCATAAACATAAAACGTGTAAGTAGTATGTGTACAAGTAGAAGCGTAAAACGTATAAGTAGTATGCGTATAAGTACAAGCATAAGACGTATGAACATAGGTGTAGGTATGAAAAATAAATATTGCGTAAATAGTGTTTGTTGGGACACCACGGATCTAAGTGTATAAAACATTCAAAAGGTCGAGTATGTAAATACGAATGATATAAATGATGTTATCGCGAGGTATCGACCAAAATATGTACGATGATATGCATGTATAGTTGTTTAAATGAAACATTGAGTTTATCGAATCAAAATTAGGTTGACCTTGGTTGAAAGGGTAGAATATAGTTGTGTATGTAGGAGGATATAAAGTACTAATTGGTTAAGCATAATGTATTTTTGTAATGATTGAAATGCTACTTTTGTTAAAAAAAAAATTATGTAAGTCAAAGATTGTCGGTTCCCATGAAGACTTCTTGCCCGCGTGTTTTGTAAATTGGTGTAGGAAAAAGGTTTTCGTTAAAAAGTAAGTTCGTTTCATCAAATAAGAAATTATGAATTTAGGAGGTCCTTGTGAAAACTAGAATCTTTAGAAGGGAAATTTAGCAAAAGGACTTAGAAATAAAAATAAAATAACAATTGATTTGTTGGTGTTGGAAAGGGTATTTGGTAAAACAATCATATAACTTCTATAAGATCTTATAAGTATTCGGGAAAGGTTGGTTGGATTTTGATTAAAAGTAGAAGGTGGGCGTGTTTTAGTGATTAAGTCGAATATGAAGTTCATGGGCAAGAGTTTCATTGAACCGATTAAATTGATAGGTAGCATTTCGTAAGGTTTTGAAGTTCGAGCAATAAAACGTTTTAAGACATGATTATGAATTTCGCGTATATGAGTTGAGTGAAAATAGATTGTAGAATAAGGAGCACGCTTGATGAAACAATGTATTTTGAAATTATATATGTAGGTATGTTGATAAATGATAAATGATCTAGGTATAAAATATGATGAGTTTGCATAATAAGATATCTTGAAGAGACGTTTTGGTAACGATCACCTAGGCAAGGAAACCACCCCTAACTCGTTGGTGAGGTCGTTTTTAAGAAAAAGAGGAGTGGAGTTAATCGTCGAGGTAAGGAAATCACTCCTATCTCGATGATATGTCCCCACTCGTTGTTACAAGGAATGCAAATTTAAATTATAGGAAATTATGCATATGTGTAAATGTGTGAAAAGGATTAAATAGGTTGTATGTGTGTGGAGAAAATACCGAGAGTAAATTCGTATTTGAAAGGTTGCATCGTATAAATAAATAATATAACATATGTTTGATCAAAGTTGGGATGGTTCCAAAACGGAACGTTGACTAACCAAAGCGGTCGAAAAGTCTTTCGAATTTGAGGAGCATGCTTTGGCCTAATAGGTGAAATACTCTCGCCGACAAGTCGGTTAACGGTATTTACCCTTCCGGTTACTACATGTCCCAAATCAATCGAAATTTCGAGACTTGGCGGGATTAAAAAAATCAAGGAGTGGAACTAGTCGCCAAGGTGCGGGTTTCACCCCTAACTTGACGGTTTCGTATCCTAAGTGTGGTTGGTACTCGTCGGGTCAAAATTTAATTTCAACACTTTGACGAGGGTGCACTAGAATTTGAAATTTGAACTTCTCCATCAAGGTGAGGATTTCACTCCTAACTTGATGGTGAATTTCGTGTAAAAGAAAAGGAAAGTGGATGGATTGAGAGTTGTTCACCAAATTATGGGTTTCACGCCTATTTTGGTGAACTCGTCTCGTTTGTGTAATATGTGTGTTGTCGGATTTAGAATAATCGAGTAAAACGCGTGAGGAAAAGTGTATATTAAAGATTAAACAAACAAGTATAACATGTCAAGAACATCACAATAAAAGTGAAATGATGAACGAATATTAACGCATAAAAAGTATGTCAAGAACACACATAAAGGATAAAATGAAGAAATAAGTATTAAACATAATAAAATCAAGTATAGCATGTTAAGTGTTAACCCACAAATGACACATATGCTTACAAGATCAAAAGAGAATAAATAAAAGCAAATAAGATAACATGCTAGTAATTTCAAGTAAAACATACGAATAAAGCTCTAGAACTATAGACTAGGTTAAAGCATTCCTACTTTTCCTAATTCCCTATAGTTATGGCTCTGATACCAATCTGTCACACCCCAACCAATGGCGGAAACATCGGGATGAGACGAAGTGTGAAGATTGCTAGAGTCATCATAACGCTATTTGTGACAATATTTAATAAACCGATTTCATTTCATAATTCTTTTGTCAACATTACAAAGAAATCAAATAACATCAAGTTCAAAGGAAATACAATACAACATAATCAACATTGATACAACGATTAAACCTAAACGTCTATATGTGTATCTAGGCATCAACGCTACTTCATTTCATAGCATCATCGTCCTCAACCTGTAACATGTTTAAAATAAAGTTCAATGCAAAAGCAAAGGCGAGTATACAAGTTTGATACGTACATAGCAAAAGATAAGTTTGAACAATTCCTCATAGCAAGCATGTGATTCAAGATAAACATTTAAACATGGCATGTGTCTAACATATCAAACCAAGAAAACGCAATATGCTCATGACATAACCGATGATAAAGGGCGGGTCGTTAATCCTATAGCGCTACATATGTCACGGTTTGGCTCGTACGAAGTTAATGATAAGTTCAACACATAAGAATCACCCAAGTTTAAAGTATCAAGCCATCACGTATACAAGCATGTTATAGGAATGTTCATGTGTTTAAGCAAAATGTTCATGTGTAAGTTTGTTGATAGATAAAACATGTTACACCCCAAAAGTGATAAAAGTAAAAGGGGAATACGAGTATACTCACAAAGTTTGCATATGTTTTCCGATTATCCAATTTGACAAAGTTGCCGAGGTTGGAAGGTTGAATGCGTAAGGGTTTAAGTTCAAGCATGTTTAGAGTCGAGATTTGGAATGAAAGTGACATGAAAATATTATATCAAAATATTCATCTTCACACATAACACTTGTATGACACTTGGTAACCTCATGGGTTATAATGATTTTATGAGTTGAACACCCATAAGAATCATAACAAGGTTTATGTCCTTAGATGATAACCTACTACTTTGACAAATGAATATGATTTCAACATCAAAGATTCGAGTGTACATAGATAGTATGTAGGTCGTATATTATACACATATTATTAAGTCCAAATGTTCAAGTATTCAAGTAAGAGGTAGAAGATTACATCTTCATTTAGGTACCTCAAGTTGAGTCATGGGTGTCATGGATGGGGTAGGAAGACAAGGCTTCCATTTAGGTACCCCTTTGATGTTCACCACTACACTTGATGTAAAAACAACCAAGGAGGGTCATGAACTAAGGTCTTTACATGTATGTAAAGTAAACTAACTAATAGAAATCATCAAATCATGTGAGGATTGTATGTTTGGACAACCCAAGTTGTTCCATAATCACTCATGTATCAAAGACTATGTTTGACATGATTTGTGGGTTGAAACCCTAGACAAAACACCAAGTTTATGAGGTTTAATCCTCTGATTTCAAATGTCTCAACCTTGTTTTTAAGCTTAACCAACCATGGGATAAGTTGTAAGCATTAGGACATAGGCATGAGATGTGTTAGACACAAGTTGCATAGGTTTAAACAAGTTTTGAAGAACATAAAAATCAAACAGAAAGTTTATGGACTATTTCGGGGCATTTCCAGGTCTGATTTCTCCAAGGAGAAGTCTAGGAATCGAACCCCATGATTATCCAAGCAAGTAGGAAAAAGAATCAAGTGAATCGGATAAGAATTGAGTGAGTTATGCTCATTTTCGTGAAGGGGTGTCAATCTGCTCGAACCTTTGCTTTCAGCTACGGTTTGGAGGATGTTTTGAGAGTTTTTAGTGTTGCAAAAGTGGTAGGGAGGCTGGTTATAAGTGGTATTTATAGGGGGAAGGATTAGGGTTTCAATGGGTTGGGCTTTGGAAGTGTTTAGAAGGGGTTACACCTTGAAACTAGCCCACAAAACCCAACTATATGGGGCTGAATTTTGCTGAATTGGAGCTGCCATATTTCTTTATTTTTTATTTTTTAAAACATTATAATGAGTAATTTTGTTAATTAAGTTGTGTAATAATATGCAACAATGTTTCCCCTAACTTGTAACAAGGTGAATATGAAATAAAATATGATTTAACTACGTAAAAAGTGTAATGTACAAGTATGTAACATGTTTGTAAGTGACAAGTATATGTCACATATTAGATGATTAACCGTTGTATAAATAAGCATATTATTAGGGGTTTTTAGGTATCAACAATATAAGGACAAGCATGGACATGCATCGTGAATAAGTATAAGTATGAATTACAAATACGGATTCGATGTACAATGAATTCGAACGTATGAACATGTATGAATATGTAGATGGTGAATTTAAAGAAATACGAATTCTATTTATGATCAAAGTCTCGGATTTCACAACGAAAAGACGACTACAATAATACAAGATTTCCAAAAACAGCATTACAAGGCGAGCTTTCTAATTATGGAAAGTATGAAAAAGCAGGGCGTTACAGTCTCCCCTCCTTTAGGAAATTTCGTCCCGAAATTTATTCAAGAGGAAGACCTTGGAGAAAAAGCATTTTGGCTAAAAGAATCGAGACTTGGGAGTTTTGAAACGTTTAGAAAAGTACGAAATTTTGAAGAACGATAGGATAGGAATTTGTTTGACTAAAATGGGTTGAGGCGTTTAAGCATAGGTAAAACGGGTATGCGTGCGCATAGGCAAAGGAGTTTAAATAAGTTTGAATGTGAACGGGGTTCATATGAAAGAAAGGATAATGGAGAATAATAGGAGTATAGGGTGAACAATTGACACTAAATGAATGCAAGTATATGAATGATATAAGTATTAGATAGGCGAAAGTAGCGTGTTAAAGATGAAGTCTCGGCATGGATAATCGGATATGATGCGTTTGTGAGTTGTTTAAAGCTTGTATTAGGTCCAAAAGGTCTGTAAAACACTGAATTTCTCATGGCACGTTTTACGAAAGTTTGGTAACATGGTGAAAACACTTATATATAGGAAGTACCAGCGGCGTATCCACCATGTTTTGACCATGTTACGTCCGTTTCGTCTTCGGTGTCATGTTACGTTCCGTGTATTACCATACGCAGTAGCACACTCTATGGTTCTCATACGCCTATCACTATAATCCCGTGTGCACCCGTGATTATTTTGATCGTCGCATGATCCGCATAGCTTGTACTAGTTGTGTATGAATCGGGGTATACATAAAAAAAATTTAGAATGTGTACGTACAAGAATGTAGTATATAAGCAAGTCCATGTTTAAGTATGTGTGGGACCCACGCAAGCGAATCCCTCGGGTTGCGCTCGCGTATAGGTACGAATGTGTGAGTCATGAGTAAGGATGAAAGTATGAGCATAAGTTTAAGTATGAATACGCATGTATGTATGAGCATAAACATAAAACGTGTAAGTAGTATGTGTACAAGTAGAAGCGTAAAACGTATAAGTAGTATGCGTATAAGTACAAGCATAAGACGTATGAACATAGGTGTAGGTATGAAAAATAAATATTGCGTAAATAGTGTTTGTTGGGACACCACGGATCTAAGTGTATAAAACATTCAAAAGGTCGAGTATGTAAATACGAATGATATAAATGATGTTATCGCGAGGTATCGACCAAAATATGTACGATGATATGCATGTATAGTTGTTTAAATGAAACATTGAGTTTATCGAATCAAAATTAGGTTGACCTTGGTTGAAAGGGTAGAATATAGTTGTGTATGTAGGAGGATATAAAGTACTAATTGGTTAAGCATAATGTATTTTTGTAATGATTGAAATGCTACTTTTGTTAAAAAAAAAATTATGTAAGTCAAAGATTGTCGGTTCCCATGAAGACTTCTTGCCCGCGTGTTTTGTAAATTGGTGTAGGAAAAAGGTTTTCGTTAAAAAGTAAGTTCGTTTCATCAAATAAGAAATTATGAATTTAGGAGGTCCTTGTGAAAACTAGAATCTTTAGAAGGGAAATTTAGCAAAAGGACTTAGAAATAAAAATAAAATAACAATTGATTTGTTGGTGTTGGAAAGGGTATTTGGTAAAACAATCATATAACTTCTATAAGATCTTATAAGTATTCGGGAAAGGTTGGTTGGATTTTGATTAAAAGTAGAAGGTGGGCGTGTTTTAGTGATTAAGTCGAATATGAAGTTCATGGGCAAGAGTTTCATTGAACCGATTAAATTGATAGGTAGCTGATACGCGGTTGAAAACCGGTGCTTGTTATTGTTTAACTTAACGTTTTTACGTAAGTTTTAGTTTCGAATAGCCTACTTTTAATCAAGAATGTGTTTTGCAGGTTTGATGGAGTTTAAGGAGCTTTTCGGGAGCTTTACGGGTCATCGGATTGAAAACCGGAACATTGGAACGCATTACGGATCACACGGGAGCAAAACGAGGAAAAATCTGAAGTGGAAAATGGAGAACCCGTCGCCGACGGGCCCCAAGCCGTCGGCGACGCCCCCTTAAAATGCCCGTAGGCTAGAAATACCCGTATCCAGGTACTTTAGCCGTCGGGTGAACAATGAAAATCCAGGACCCGTCGCCGACGGGGTAGTGGCCGTCGGCGACGGCCTGCCAAAACCAGAAACGGGATTTTTTGATTATTTGGGGGTCTAGTTCGCTTCTTATTGGTGGAAGCTCCTTCAATTCGGGAGTTACACTTTGTTTTGAGTTTTGAACTTGATTGGGGAGCCATTATTCATCATCTTATCATCTCTATTCCACCAACCATCAAGAAGCCATCCTCTCAAGAACCAAATCACCATCCGAATCAAAACCCTAGCTCATCACCATCACAATCATCCTTCCACCTTCAATCCATCCATCACCACCAACCATTCCTAAACCCTAATTATTCCACCATCCATCCTCAAGCCCAAAGATGATCCAATTGAAGTCTTGTGCATCCGTTGATCGTGTCGTTTACACCATGAGCGGCTAGTTTCTTGGAGGTTTCACCCCGGTGTAGACTTTTGTAAGGTTTAGGGTTTATTATGTTTTGTTAATTGTTTTGTGACAACTTGAATTGCGTTTGAATCTTAGACAATTGTCCTACGTTGGTATTGAATTTGCAAACTGTCGAATGAATGATTAAATTTGACTTTGTGAAATGAATGCACGTATTTATGCCTTGTCTCTTGGTAGGATTTGTTAATCCAAAGTAACGAAGTGTATCATGGTCCGTTGTTTACGACGTTGATAGCGATTGACACCTAAGCTTTGTGATTGCGACCCGTTAACGAACTATTTCAAGTAAAATTAATTAAAATACATAATAACCCTAAGTCTTGCAATTGTTGAAACCGGGTGTGAGCCTTGTTTTCTTCTTATTGTTTAAACAATCATTTTCACTTCTTGCATTTAGTAGTTAATTTTAGTTAATCGTTTTAGTAATTTCAACTCACATCTTTCAATCAAACCAAAATATTCAAAGACAAGTTAGCAAGCTTCATAAAAGTGACAACTATTCATAATTCAATCAAATCCGCACACAAACCACATACTCTTCGTGGTTCGACCCCTTGCTACCACTAGCTATTTGTTAAGGGTAATTAGGGTATATAAATATTATCTTTGACCGGAGCGCGACACTTCGATCAAATTTTGGCGCCGCTGCCGGGGAGTGCATGCGCTTTGTGTTTGGATATTGTTTGAAGTTGTGTGATTAACTGTTTAATTTGTTTTGCTTTCTTTTTGTATTGTCTTTTTCCTTGTTACGCGGGGTGTGTTACTTGTGCAGGTTACAGGTAGTGCATGCGTACACGAAATTCCGGGAGGACTTCACCTCTAGTCTACGAACCGGAAATTGAAAGACTCGCAAGAAGAAACTTAGCAAGCCGGTTAGAAGCAACTCTTGCTTCTAATCAAACCAACCGAACACCACCACTCACACCGACCATTGAAACCGATTCAATGGCGAACCACAATTCCAACCAAGAATTTAACCCAAACCAAAACCTCCACCCAAATCAATTCCAAACCCGAGGAACCTTTTTCCCCGCTCAAGAGCTACCGGGTGGTAACACCAATGCAAGACCACCCACTCCACCTTTCCGAAACCAAAACACCAACAACACCCAACGAACACCTCAGCAACAACCTATTCACCGACAAGCATCGTTGCCTATTAACCTTGATGATCGGAATGTCAACTCCGATCGAAGAGGTAACCGTGATCACGGCAATCCCGTGAACGAAGACCCATTCTTCAACATTGACGATTTAAGGAATGCAATTCCCGATGACGAACCGTATAGTGTTCCCGGTTATCAATCGCCGGAACACGTGAGTATTCATACGGAAAATTCGGACGATGGGGGTTATTATGATGATCGAGCCAATGATGATGAAGATTGGGGTTACTTGAATAGGGGAAACGTATATAATGCTCGAAGGTATGATGATGAGGAGTTTGGGTCTCAAAACGCCAATTACGTTGGGGAAGATGAATATGGTTATGGAGGTGGAAGAAATGAGGGTTATGGGAACAACCGTCAACCACAAAACAACAACCGACGAAACCGGAATGAAGGGTTTTACAACAACAACAATAACAACAACAATGTAAACCCTAACCGGATTCCTCGTTTTGTGGGAGGTGGTAACCCGAGAGATAATCGAAGAGAGGAGCGAAGGGATGAAAGACGGGATAATCGGAGACAAGTCGATCAAGAAGTCAACGGGCCACAACGTCGTCAACAACCTCCACGGGGAGTCAATGACCGTTTCCGACCGATAGTGACCGAAAACAATTCTCCAATAGTATGTGAAAGGAGGATGTTTGATTGTAAACCTCATTACATCAATATCCTTCCTCATTTCAACGGAAGGTCTAACGATGAGCCGTACAACCATTTGACGGAGTTCTCATCCATTTGTGACACTATTGGAGGACACAATTTCGCATTAGAGGAAGTGAAGCTTCGCCTATTCCAGTTTTCATTGAAAGATAAGGCAAAGCAGTGGTTCTTTACACTTCCGCCCAATAGTATTCGAACTTGGGAACAAATGCAACAAGCATTTTTGGATGAATACTATTCCATGGCCAAGACCGATGATGCTAGGGATGAAATTCGGTCATTTCGTCAACTTTCAAGTGAGCCATTACATGAAGCATTCACCCGATTCAAAGAGCTAATGAGGAGATGCCCACATCACCAAATAGAAAAATGGGAACTGGTGAAATGTTTCGTACGGGGCTTGGATGATGCGACGTGGAATCGGCTTGAGACGACAAGCAATGGTACCCTTTTGAGCAACCATGAGGATGACGATTGGGAATTTTTGGAGAGGATGAGCAAACGGTCCAAGCAAAAAGAATCGGCCGATAGAGCAAAAAGGCATCCGGTTTCCCGATCACTTCCCGATCTTGATTCCAAGGATCGGATTTCCTCCTTAGAACGGGAGATAGCTCAATTGAAAAAGAAGAAAGAGGTGAACGCGGTTCAATTCGAAGTATGTGAGGATTGTGGTGATATTGGACATAGCACCGAGCAATGTTCAATGGGTTCGAGTGGTTACCCCGAAGAAGTCAATCAAGTGTATGGAGATAGGAAGCAATATGACATGAACTCCAACACTTACCATCCGGGTTTGAGAAATCACCCCAACTTTCGGTATGGTAATGCTTCAAATCAAATGAACCCGAATTTCCAAGCGGGTAATCAAGGGGGAAGCGGGTCATCATACCAAAACCGCCAAGGTGGTAACCAAGGAGGCTACCAACGAAATTACAATCAAGGGTACCAAGGTGGATACCAAAAGAATTACAACAACCAAGGCGGTAACGGAGGTGGGTCAAACAACCAAACCGGTGGCAATGACTTGAATACAAAGATGGATGTGATGCTCTCGATGATGCAAGAATCTAAGAAGGAGAATGAGATTCGAGACAAAGCACATGAGGCATTAGCAAAGCAAGTGGGCCAACTAGCGGAAGAAGTAGCCCAAATCAAGGGAGGCACGGGAAAGCTTCCGAGTGACACCACCGTAAACCCTAAGCATCAAGGGTCGAATTCAAGGAACACACGTGAGGTACCAATTAATAAAGTTACTTTACGTAGTGGTAGAGTTGTTGATAATGGTGTCAAAACACCACCACCCCAATTTGTTGAAGGGGTGGTGGAAGATGCTAGTGATGATGAGCTTGAGGATGGCCAAACGGGTCAAAACAAAAACGATTTGAAAAAGAATAATGTTACCCCCGTTGTGGCCATCCCCGTCCCCAAGGCTAAGGAAACGGGTGTGGAGGTTAATACCGCCCCTTATCCCGAAGCATTGAAGGGACCGACGAAAAAGGTTGTAAACAAAAGAGGTCCACAACAAGAAGAGTTGTTGGAAATTTTCAAACAAGTAAAAATCAATTTACCTCTTTTGGATGCAATCAAACAAGTACCATCTTATGCTAAGTATTTGAAAGATTTGTGTACCCAAAAACGCACTCACAAATTTCCAAAGAAATTAGATTTAACCGAAAATGTGAGTTCGATCCTTTCGGGTACACTTCCACCTAAGCTCCAAGATCCGGGTGCGCCTATCATTTCAATTCAAGTGGGCGATTTTAAAATCAACCGGGCACTTCTAGATCTTGGTGCTAGTGTAAGCATCCTACCGGGTAGTTTATATGACCAATATGAATTTGGTCCACTTCAATTGTCAAACACCACCGTGGTGTTAGCCGATTTGACACCTAAACTACCCCGTGGAGTTGTTTCGGATGTGATAGTGAAAATCGAGGATTTTTACTATCCGGTGGACTTTCTTGTACTTGATTATGTGGCCAAGGACCCAACCAAGCAACCTACGGTGATTTTGGGTCGACCGTTCTTAGCAACTGCAAATGCTCAAATTGATTGCAGAACGGGGACGGTTGACATGACATTTGGAAACCGGAGGTTGAGGTTGCATGTTTTTTCCGGACTTATGAACCCTCCAGTTGATGATGAATGCTTTATGGCAGACATTGTTGACACGTGCATACCTCTTTGCGACACAGTCGTTTATGGGGAAAACGCAATGGAGGATTGTTATGTGTTTGACAGGTCACAGGTGGAGGTGGAACGAAGCATGGACGAGGAAGTGAGGAGTTTAGAGGTGCTTGCGGTTAGAGAAGGAAAACCGACATGGACGCACCAAGTCGAGAGCTTACCGGAGAGCATTGATACTAAATTGAAGCCGTCTTTAGTGGAGCCTCCGGAAGTTGAGTTGAAAGCATTGCCAAAGCATCTCAAATATGCTTATGTTGGAGAGGGCAATACTCTCCCGGTTATCATTGCATCCAACTTAACCGGAGAACAAGAGAAAAAGTTGATGGAGGTGTTGGTCACCAATCGGGCGGCGATTGGATGGACCATCGCGGATTTGAAAGGTATTAGTCCCTCGGTGGTGATGCACAAAATCATCACGGAAGAGAATGTGACTCCCGTTAGAGATGCGCAAAGACGGTTAAATCCGAACATGAGGGAGGTCGTGAAGAAAGAGGTGTTGAAGTGGCTTGATGCGGGTATCATTTACCCGATCTCGGATAGCCAATGGGTAAGCCCAACACAAACGGTTCCCAAGAAAGCCGGCATACAAGTCGTCAAAAATGACGCAGGTGAAGAGGTAGCTACCCGGCCGGTAACCGGGTGGCGAATTTGTATTGATTATAGGAAGTTGAATAACGCAACTTCTAAAGATCATTTTCCTTTACCGTTTATTGATCAAATTGTTGAGAAATTATCGGGGCAAAAATTTTATTGCTTCCTAGATGGTTATTCTGGTTATAACCAAATTGCCATCCATCCGGAAGATCAAGCAAAGACTACCTTTACATGTCCTTACGGTACCTTCGCATTTAGGCGGATGCCGTTTGGATTATGTAATGCTCCCGCCACCTTTCAAAGGTGCATGATGAGTATCTTCTCCGATATGGTGGGAGAGTCTTTAGAAATCTTCATGGATGATTTCTCAATTTTTGGATCATCGTTTGAGACTTGTTTGGACCAATTAGATAAAGTGTTAAAGAGATGTGTTGAAACTAGTTTGGTTCTAAGTTGGGAAAAGAGCCATTTCATGGTTCAAGAGGGAATTGTGTTGGGGCACGTAGTGTCAAGTCGTGGGATAGAGGTTGATCGTGCTAAGGTACAAGTCATATCTACTCTACCTTATCCCACGACCGTTAAAGGTGTTAGGTCGTTTTTAGGTCATGCGGGATTTTATAGGAGGTTTATAAAAGGGTTTAGTGATATTACAAAACCTCTATGTAATCTTTTGTTTAAAGACCGAGACTTTAATTTTGACAAACAGTGTGAAAATGCCTTTAATGTGTTGAAACAGAAATTGGTTGAAGCCCCAATCTTGCAATCACCAAATTGGTCATTACCATTTGAAATTATGTGTGATGCAAGCGACTATGCGGTTGGGGCCGTGTTGGGTCAACGGGTAGACAAAAAGCCGGTTGCCATTTACTACGCAAGTAAGACTCTTTCGGATGCACAACTTAACTATACAACAACTGAGAAAGAGCTACTTGCGGTAGTTTATGCATTAGATAAATTCCGGGCTTACATATGGGGTAGCAAAGTTATTATTTATTCTGACCACAGTGCTGTCAGGTACCTCATGGAGAAAAAGGATGCTAAGCCGCGGTTGATACGATGGGTACTCCTATTACAAGAGTTTGATTTGGAGATTCGAGATAAGAAAGGGAGTGAGAATGTGGTCGCGGACCATTTGTCTCGGTTGAGTGTAGAGGATTCTTCCCGTGAAGAAATTAATGAGACTTTTCCAGATGAGCACATTTTAAAAGTTGGAATATTACCATGGTATGCTAATATTGTTAACTATTTGGTTACAGGTGACTTACCGGCTCATTGGGATAGAAGGAAGAGGTTGCATTTCCTGTCTCAAATCAAGTACTACACGTTGGAAGAACCGGACTTATTCAAGATTTGTCCGGATCAAGTCGTTCGAAGATGCATACCCGACGAGGAGATTCCTAGCGTCTTGATGCACTTGCATTCATTTGCTTGTGGGGGCCATTTTAGTGGTCACAAAACAGGGCACATAGTGCTAAATAGCGGTCTTTATTGGCCGACTATTTTTAAGGATGCTTTTCATTTCGCTAAAAACTGTGTTGAGTGTCAAAAGTTGGGGAGTATCTCAAAAAGGGATGAAATGCCCATGCAACCGATCCTTATTGTAGATATTTTTGATGTATGGGGGATCGATTTCATGGGCCCATTCCCTAATTCGCATGGCAATTTATACATTTTGGTGGCGGTCGATTATGTATCCAAGTGGGTCGAAGCGATTGCCACCAAAACGAATGACCATACCGTTGTTTGCAATTTTGTTCAAACAAATATAATTTCTCGATTTGGGGTTCCCCGGGTAATCATTAGTGATGGGGGATCTCATTTCAAAAATTTTAACTTTGGCAAACTATTGAAACGGTATGGTGTTGACCATCGAATTGCTACCCCCTACCACCCACAAACAAGCGGTCAAGTTGAAGTTTCCAATAGGCAAATAAAAGAAATTTTGCAAAAGACTGTTCGACCCGACCGAAAGGATTGGTCAACAAAGTTGAATGATGCTTTATGGGCTTATAGAACAGCTCATAAAACACCTATTGGAACTACTCCTTATCGCTTAGTTTATGGGCGAAATTGTCACTTGCCAGTAGAACTTGTGCATCGTGCTTGGTGGGCTATAAAAGAGGTTAACATGAAATATGACGATGCAGGAAAGGAGCGAAAGTTGAAGCTTTGTGAGTTGGAGGAGCTTAGGGAAGAAGCGTACGAGTGTGCTTCAAAGTACAAGGATGACATGAAGAGAGCACACGATGCAAAGTTGAAGCCAAAGGAGTTTGAAGTGGGTCAAAAGGTTTGGCTTTACAATTCGAGGATTAAATACTTCCCTGGAAAGCTCAAGAGCAAGTGGATGGGCCCGTATGTGATTACACGGGTCGGGAAACTTGGCGATGTTACAATCAAGGACCCGAAGGACGGGTCGAAGCAAACGGTTAACGGTCACCGTCTTAAACCATTCCTTGATGGTAATGAAGAGAAAAAGGATGCAAATGTGGAGTTGGTATGCTTCTTGGGAAGCGTACCAACATATGAGGTAAATTAAAAGGTCCGGTAACACGTTTTGTAAAGTTATGTACACTTATTCAATTGTTTGCGTAATTGGATGTGAATCGTTTCCGGTTCATACTAACCTTTCTTGATTGTGTGAAGTTCGGGCATTCCAAACGGGTCGTGAAGATACAAGGTATGATTTAGACTTGATTTGGTGCATTGAGGACAATACACGATTTTTTTTGGGGGGTGGTAGGGCCGTTAACGGTTATTTGTTTAAAAATTTTAATTTATAAAAAAAAAAAAGCACAAAAATATTTTTAATATTTTTTAGGAATTTTTGATGTAAATAGTCCCTTTGGTAAATATTCATATTTTTCTTCCAAAAAAAAAAAAAAAAAAAAATGGCAACCCGTCGGCGACGGGGTCATGACCGTCGGCGACGGGCTCTGAAAATGACCCGTAGACACATTTCAACCCGTCGGCAGACCCTTAAGCCGTCGCCACCACATCCACATTTCCTTACCCGTCGGCGACGGGGTGGGACCCGTCGGCGACGGGTTCTCCTTTTTAATCCGATGCAGGTCCGATCCAAAGACGTAAAAACCGATTTTAAACCCACTTTCACCTCACCTAACCTCTTCCAAACACATTTTTCACCACAAATTCGGTCCACCATCCTCTTACATCGTTCCTCACCTCACAAATTCCTTTTTCTCTCTCTCCAAACTCACTCAACTCGTTCATCTTCTCCATCTTCTTCCCCAAACCCTAGAAACCTTCAAGCTACCATAACTCTCTCAATTTTCCACCAAATCCTCTGATTCTTGGGTCCATCTTGAGTAATTTTTCAAGACGAACAAAACCCCTAACACGGTTTTCATCAATTCTTGCTATTGTGCAAGATTTCTGGGCGTGTTCTTGAGGGTTTTTGAAAGGGTGTTCATCAAAGTGATTGCTTGTCATCTTTTCTTAGTTTTCTTGTCTAACAACATCAAAGGTATGGATTCCTCTTAAATTTATGCTTGATTATTATATATTAGTGTTTTTCTTCCGAAATTTTAAACTTTTTGGTTTAAGAGTAGGTTGTTTAGACAATGTATGTTATGATAGTATGATTTTGAGCAAGATTAGTGGTTTTGAATGGAATTTGAGCATGTTATAACCATAGTGAAGTGATTACACTGTTATGAACATGATTGAACATGAATATGATGTTGATTCTTGTTGAAATTATAAGATATTGTAAGATTGACAAAAGATTAATAAGTTATGATAAAGTAAGCGATTTTGGAAATTTAAAGAGGCGACTTTACATATACTCGTTAATTAAATTGTCAACATCAGACTTCATGTTCAAAGTTTGGGAGTTAATGAAGGTTGAATCTATATTGATGATTTGCTTGTTTGTGATTGTAGTCATGGCAGGAAGCAAGAGACAAAAGACTACGGGTCAAGCGTCATCATCCGGGATTGGGTCTTCTTCCGGTTTAATACCGAAGAAATGGGAACAACCGAGCAATGTTGCAGAAAATGATCCAAGATTATACCGACAAGATTGGGAATGGGCAAAGTTCAGGGATAGTCAAAATGCCCGAATTTGGGAAGATGAGAAGAACAAGCAGTTGTCGAGCTACCAAGATAGAAAGTTGGAAGCTAAGTTGTGGAAATGGAAGATGACAAATGGGGTGAACACGTCGGTTCCAACAAGAGTGATATGTGAACGGACCGTGAATGTAGAAGAATTCCGGAACATCGGGATTGTACAAATGTTTGAGAGGTTGGGCTGGGAGAGTGTATTGGATTGGTGTGAAGACAACACTCACTGGATTTACTTGTCAGAAGTATGTGAGTGGTTGTCCACATTGAAGCTTGTCAACAAGAGTGAACCCCCTTCGCAATGGAAGTTAGTGGGGAAGACATCTCGAGGAAACATGACGATGTCTTTTGAAACTATGAATCGTATTGCTAGGTTTGATTCTTTGGGGGTACAAGCCTATGATTATCCATCCATTGAAAATTTTTTGGATAATCATTTGAACACCAACGACATAGATCAATTGGTAGATGTTATCTTGCCAACCCACCCAGGGGGTGATATGAAACGAAAGCATATGTCACTCGAGGGAAAGATCCTTCAAGGGATCTCGGTTGAGAACATTTTAGCAAGATTTGGTGATCGTGGGGGTGTGAGAGTAAGTGATTGCAGGGTGGCGCATGCCTTATTGTATGGGACCCCGACACTGTCGTGGAGGCACATAGTCATGATGAACACATGGGCTACCAGGGAGTCGTCTCAGAGGCGGTTTATTCCGTATGCACGCCTCATTAGTGCCATGCTTGTGCAGCAGAATTGCTTGCCCGAGGAAGCGCTATGGGTTTCTAAGCCAGTGGAGGAATTTACTTGGGGTTACATGAAGAAAAATTGGAAGATAGAGGTCAAGTTTTCGGGAAATAGGTATGTGGTGACCGATGAGTTGGGGAACAAGTTTGAGGTTCGTACTTCCGGGGCACCACCCGTGCAGGAAGAGGATGTGGAGATGGAGGAAGAAGAGGAAGAAGAGGAGGAAGCTGAACCCTCCGAGGCACGAAGGCCAAGGCAACGTTATATGCGGCCACATAGGGAGATAAACGCTGAGGTGGCAGGTTTTGTGACCCGACGACGGGTACCCTCCTACAAAAACTTTGACAGGGGGCAACAGGAGATATATGATAATGTCTCCGCGTGTATAGGAGAGGGTCGGGAATACAATCAAAGGAGAGAAGCTTGGCAAGGGTCTTACGGAGCTTCAATGCAAGAATATTGGGACGCTCAAGGAGCCCAACGTGAAAGAATGAATAAGTTCATGGAAGAGCAAGAACTGTTTCAAGCCATGCAAAGGTCACATATGGAACAGTTAGCAAAGCAACAGGAGGATGAAGCAGCCCGAAGGCGGGCATGGGAAGAAGCGGAAACGGCGCGTCGACAACAAGAAGAAGAATTGAACCGCCGCCGTTGGAGTGCCCTGTATGTCTCTCAAGAGATGGCGCTTAATAACGCCAAAGTGTTGCATGATCAGGAGCGACACCATAGAGACTACCAAGCCGGCCTCCCCTACGCCGAGCACTCGGGGTGGACAAATTACTCCGATCTTCCCTATCCTCAAGGCCCATCCGACCCGACTCCGCATTGGCCTGAAGCGGTAGGGTCTAGCTTCGTTCCAATCCCGTACCAACCACCACCCCAAGGGGAGCAAAGCCCCTTAGATAACTATAGGGAGATGTTCGAGGCCCTCACTGGTTATCCATACCAACCCAACCCGCCCATGGATCCAAACGAGCGATATCAGCGGTAGAGGTATGGTATGTTTTATGTTGTTGTTGTTGTATATTATTTTCCGCTATTTCTTTTTGTTTTTATTTAATTATTGCCTAGTTAAATGAACTTTGTGGGTGTGTTCCCTATATAACCCTCACGAGACCTACTCGTCCTCCCGAGCTATCGGGAGGTTTAAAAGGGCTTGTTGCATAAGCTAAATGCAACCGTGATTCCTACGAAAGTGAGTTAGGTTGATTGTTGTTGTAAAATATTTTCCACATAAAGTCAAAGGTACAATAACGTATGGCTTGGTAATAATTTCATAAAAGTGGTAGAACTAGGCAATTAACAAATTTTGATGGTTGTGAGAAGCATGCTTCTACACAAGGGTTAAGATTTGTAGGTACATTATGTTCGTGAGACAACTGCTTGGTGAAAAGATGAAGAGCACACAAGGAACTAGCGAAAAACCAGGTGCATACGTTTCTTTTTACCTTTGATCTTTAGTTAGCAAATAAGTGGAGTGTATTTTGTATTTTATTTTCCGGGGTGTAATTTTGGGGAGGTTAGCCGTGTCACATCCCTTGCGTTTTACAAACTCTAGTTCTTACATATTGAGGACAATATGTACCTCAAGTGTGGGGATGGGGGAGTAGTAAAAATTTTCGATTTTGACCCGTTCATTTAAATACTACACATTGAGGACAATGTTTACCTCAAGTGTGGGGATGGGGGAAAATTGCAAAAATTTTTCAAAAATGTCTTGTTTTCAAAGCAATCTCAAAAGCACAAGTAACCAAGTCAACGAGGGATGTCACAAACCATTTGGTCTTTTGTCATGGTCAAGTTCAAATTAATAAGCATATCGGGTATTTAGTGGGTGGTTATTTGAGAATAATTCGCCTAAGGAACTAGCAATGTATGCATATCACATATCATACCCTTATACGTGAGGTTTGAGCCTTTCTACATCATAGATTCACATTTACATGTTTCCTTGTTGAGTGGGCCATTAGTCGCGTATCGTAGAACTTGCAACTTTGATACATTCGAGACTATAGACCGAATACAAGCACGAGAATGATTAAGGCATTAGGTAAACCTTTTTCTTTTACACCATTTGCTTACCTTTACCCAAATAAATCCCCTAGTCGCCCACTTTGAGCCTAAAACTTTCATTTGACCACCCTATAGCCCATAACCGTAAACCTTTTTTCTTTTAAACCCGTGTGATGGAAATTCGATTTTAGGATTATTTGTTTGTATAGTTGTGGTTTATATTTGTAAAAAAAAAAAAAAAAAAATCAGAAAATGTTACGAAAAAGAATGAAAAAGCAGTGAGAAAAACACAAAAAGATGTACTAGTAGTTTATGGAATAAAAGGCGAAAGTTTTTGCCCATTGTGGATGTTTATGGTTTGCTTTTGTTTAGGATAGTCTTTTGTAATAAAATTCGAATTTTTCATCACCATAACCACTTAAAAATATCCTATTCCTACCCTTCGCCTAGCCCCGTTACAACCCATCAAAGACCTTTTGACTTGTGCTTAGTATTTGTGTTCGATAGTGGAGAATGATTGAGTTGCAAGCCTATGCGGGTACGTGTTCTATTTGGTTTTGAGCGATTAGTTGTTGAAAGCTAACACATTACACATGTTAGCAAACTTTAAACCGAGTGGAGAGCACATTGTGAGGGATATGCATGATTTGTTAGTTTTACGGGCGGGTTAATCTTGGGTAACCATTTGTGCACCTAAAGTACTTCACCGTTAAATACTTTGAATATTGTGAAGAGTTTGAACTTTCGTATGACATTAGACCTTAACCTTTGTCTCGGGAATGGGATGTATATTCGTTGTTTGACCCACGTGAAAGTGAAAAACAGATTTGCTTGAGGGCAAGCAAAAGACAAGTGTGGGGATGTGATACGCGGTTGAAAACCGGTGCTTGTTATTGTTTAACTTAACGTTTTTACGTAAGTTTTAGTTTCGAATAGCCTACTTTTAATCAAGAATGTGTTTTGCAGGTTTGATGGAGTTTAAGGAGCTTTTCGGGAGCTTTACGGGTCATCGGATTGAAAACCGGAACATTGGAACGCATTACGGATCACACGGGAGCAAAACGAGGAAAAATCTGAAGTGGAAAATGGAGAACCCGTCGCCGACGGGCCCCAAGCCATCGGCGACGCCCCCTTAAAATGCCCGTAGGCTAGAAATACCCGTATCCAGGTACTTTAGCCGTCGGGTGAACAATGAAAATCCAGGACCCGTCGCCGACGGGGTAGTGGCCGTCGGCGACGGCCTGCCAAAACCAGAAACGGGATTTTTTGATTATTTGGGGGTCTAGTTCGCTTCTTATTGGTGGAAGCTCCTTCAATTCGGGAGTTACACTTTGTTTTGAGTTTTGAACTTGATTGGGGAGCCATTATTCATCATCTTATCATCTCTATTCCACCAACCATCAAGAAGCCATCCTCTCAAGAACCAAATCACCATCCGAATCAAAACCCTAGCTCATCACCATCACAATCATCCTTCCACCTTCAATCCATCCATCACCACCAACCATTCCTAAACCCTAATTATTCCACCATCCATCCTCAAGCCCAAAGATGATCCAATTGAAGTCTTGTGCATCCGTTGATCGTGTCGTTTACACCATGAGCGGCTAGTTTCTTGGAGGTTTCACCCCGGTGTAGACTTTTGTAAGGTTTAGGGTTTATTATGTTTTGTTAATTGTTTTGTGACAACTTGAATTGCGTTTGAATCTTAGACAATTGTCCTACGTTGGTATTGAATTTGCAAACTGTCGAATGAATGATTAAATTTGACTTTGTGAAATGAATGCACGTATTTATGCCTTGTCTCTTGGTAGGATTTGTTAATCCAAAGTAACGAAGTGTATCATGGTCCGTTGTTTACGACGTTGATAGCGATTGACACCTAAGCTTTGTGATTGCGACCCGTTAACGAACTATTTCAAGTAAAATTAATTAAAATACATAATAACCCTAAGTCTTGCAATTGTTGAAACCGGGTGTGAGCCTTGTTTTCTTCTTATTGTTTAAACAATCATTTTCACTTCTTGCATTTAGTAGTTAATTTTAGTTAATCGTTTTAGTAATTTCAACTCACATCTTTCAATCAAACCAAAATATTCAAAAACAAGTTAGCAAGCTTCATAAAAGTGACAACTATTCATAATTCAATCAAATCCGCACACAAACCACATACTCTTCGTGGTTCGACCCCTTGCTACCACTAGCTATTTGTTAAGGGTAATTAGGGTATATAAATATTATCCTTGGAGAAATCAGACCTGGAAATGTCTCAACCTTGTTTTTAAGCTTAACCAACCATGGGATAAGTTGTAAGCATTAGGACATAGGCATGAGATGTGTTAGACACAAGTTGCATAGGTTTAAACAAGTTTTGAAGAACATAAAAATCAAACAGAAAGTTTATGGACTATTTCGGGGCATTTCCAGGTCTGATTTCTCCAAGGAGAAGTCTAGGAATCGAACCCCATGATTATCCAAGCAAGTAGGAAAAAGAATCAAGTGAATCGGATAAGAATTGAGTGAGTTATGCTCATTTTCGTGAAGGGGTGTCAATCTGCTCGAACCTTTGCTTTCAGCTACGGTTTGGAGGATGTTTTGAGAGTTTTTAGTGTTGCAAAAGTGGTAGGGAGGCTGGTTATAAGTGGTATTTATAGGGGGAAGGATTAGGGTTTCAATGGGTTGGGCTTTGGAAGTGTTTAGAAGGGGTTACACCTTGAAACTAGCCCACAAAACCCAACTATATGGGGCTGAATTTTGCTGAATTGGAGCTGCCATATTTCTTTATTTTTTATTTTTTAAAACATTATAATGAGTAATTTTGTTAATTAAGTTGTGTAATAATATGCAACAATGTTTCCCCTAACTTGTAACAAGGTGAATATGAAATAAAATATGATTTAACTACGTAAAAAGTGTAATGTACAAGTATGTAACATGTTTGTAAGTGACAAGTATATGTCACATATTAGATGATTAACCGTTGTATAAATAAGCATATTATTAGGGGTTTTTAGGTATCAACAATATAAGGACAAGCATGGACATGCATCGTGAATAAGTATAAGTATGAATTACAAATACGGATTCGATGTACAATGAATTCGAACGTATGAACATGTATGAATATGTAGATGGTGAATTTAAAGAAATACGAATTCTATTTATGATCAAAGTCTCGGATTTCACAACGAAAAGACGACTACAATAATACAAGATTTCCAAAAACAGCATTACAAGGCGAGCTTTCTAATTATGGAAAGTATGAAAAAGCAGGGCGTTACAGTCTCCCCTCCTTTAGGAAATTTCGTCCCGAAATTTATTCAAGAGGAAGACCTTGGAGAAAAAGCATTTTGGCTAAAAGAATCGAGACTTGGGAGTTTTGAAACGTTTAGAAAAGTACGAAATTTTGAAGAACGATAGGATAGGAATTTGTTTGACTAAAATGGGTTGAGGCGTTTAAGCATAGGTAAAACGGGTATGCGTGCGCATAGGCAAAGGAGTTTAAATAAGTTTGAATGTGAACGGGGTTCATATGAAAGAAAGGATAATGGAGAATAATAGGAGTATAGGGTGAACAATTGACACTAAATGAATGCAAGTATATGAATGATATAAGTATTAGATAGGCGAAAGTAGCGTGTTAAAGATGAAGTCTCGGCATGGATAATCGGATATGATGCGTTTGTGAGTTGTTTAAAGCTTGTATTAGGTCCAAAAGGTCTGTAAAACACTGAATTTCTCATGGCACGTTTTACGAAAGTTTGGTAACATGGTGAAAACACTTATATATAGGAAGTACCAGCGGCGTATCCACCATGTTTTGACCATGTTACGTCCGTTTCGTCTTCGGTGTCATGTTACGTTCCGTGTATTACCATACGCAGTAGCACACTCTATGGTTCTCATACGCCTATCACTATAATCCCGTGTGCACCCGTGATTATTTTGATCGTCGCATGATCCGCATAGCTTGTACTAGTTGTGTATGAATCGGGGTATACATAAAAAAAATTTAGAATGTGTACGTACAAGAATGTAGTATATAAGCAAGTCCATGTTTAAGTATGTGTGGGACCCACGCAAGCGAATCCCTCGGGTTGCGCTCGCGTATAGGTACGAATGTGTGAGTCATGAGTAAGGATGAAAGTATGAGCATAAGTTTAAGTATGAATACGCATGTATGTATGAGCATAAACATAAAACGTGTAAGTAGTATGTGTACAAGTAGAAGCGTAAAACGTATAAGTAGTATGCGTATAAGTACAAGCATAAGACGTATGAACATAGGTGTAGGTATGAAAAATAAATATTGCGTAAATAGTGTTTGTTGGGACACCACGGATCTAAGTGTATAAAACATTCAAAAGGTCGAGTATGTAAATACGAATGATATAAATGATGTTATCGCGAGGTATCGACCAAAATATGTACGATGATATGCATGTATAGTTGTTTAAATGAAACATTGAGTTTATCGAATCAAAATTAGGTTGACCTTGGTTGAAAGGGTAGAATATAGTTGTGTATGTAGGAGGATATAAAGTACTAATTGGTTAAGCATAATGTATTTTTGTAATGATTGAAATGCTACTTTTGTTAAAAAAAAAATTATGTAAGTCAAAGATTGTCGGTTCCCATGAAGACTTCTTGCCCGCGTGTTTTGTAAATTGGTGTAGGAAAAAGGTTTTCGTTAAAAAGTAAGTTCGTTTCATCAAATAAGAAATTATGAATTTAGGAGGTCCTTGTGAAAACTAGAATCTTTAGAAGGGAAATTTAGCAAAAGGACTTAGAAATAAAAATAAAATAACAATTGATTTGTTGGTGTTGGAAAGGGTATTTGGTAAAACAATCATATAACTTCTATAAGATCTTATAAGTATTCGGGAAAGGTTGGTTGGATTTTGATTAAAAGTAGAAGGTGGGCGTGTTTTAGTGATTAAGTCGAATATGAAGTTCATGGGCAAGAGTTTCATTGAACCGATTAAATTGATAGGTAGCATTTCGTAAGGTTTTGAAGTTCGAGCAATAAAACGTTTTAAGACATGATTATGAATTTCGCGTATATGAGTTGAGTGAAAATAGATTGTAGAATAAGGAGCACGCTTGATGAAACAATGTATTTTGAAATTATATATGTAGGTATGTTGATAAATGATAAATGATCTAGGTATAAAATATGATGAGTTTGCATAATAAGATATCTTGAAGAGACGTTTTGGTAACGATCACCTAGGCAAGGAAACCACCCCTAACTCGTTGGTGAGGTCGTTTTTAAGAAAAAGAGGAGTGGAGTTAATCGTCGAGGTAAGGAAATCACTCCTATCTCGATGATATGTCCCCACTCGTTGTTACAAGGAATGCAAATTTAAATTATAGGAAATTATGCATATGTGTAAATGTGTGAAAAGGATTAAATAGGTTGTATGTGTGTGGAGAAAATACCGAGAGTAAATTCGTATTTGAAAGGTTGCATCGTATAAATAAATAATATAACATATGTTTGATCAAAGTTGGGATGGTTCCAAAACGGAACGTTGACTAACCAAAGCGGTCGAAAAGTCTTTCGAATTTGAGGAGCATGCTTTGGCCTAATAGGTGAAATACTCTCGCCGACAAGTCGGTTAACGGTATTTACCCTTCCGGTTACTACATGTCCCAAATCAATCGAAATTTCGAGACTTGGCGGGATTAAAAAAATCAAGGAGTGGAACTAGTCGCCAAGGTGCGGGTTTCACCCCTAACTTGACGGTTTCGTATCCTAAGTGTGGTTGGTACTCGTCGGGTCAAAATTTAATTTCAACACTTTGACGAGGGTGCACTAGAATTTGAAATTTGAACTTCTCCATCAAGGTGAGGATTTCACTCCTAACTTGATGGTGAATTTCGTGTAAAAGAAAAGGAAAGTGGATGGATTGAGAGTTGTTCACCAAATTATGGGTTTCACGCCTATTTTGGTGAACTCGTCTCGTTTGTGTAATATGTGTGTTGTCGGATTTAGAATAATCGAGTAAAACGCGTGAGGAAAAGTGTATATTAAAGATTAAACAAACAAGTATAACATGTCAAGAACATCACAATAAAAGTGAAATGATGAACGAATATTAACGCATAAAAAGTATGTCAAGAACACACATAAAGGATAAAATGAAGAAATAAGTATTAAACATAATAAAATCAAGTATAGCATGTTAAGTGTTAACCCACAAATGACACATATGCTTACAAGATCAAAAGAGAATAAATAAAAGCAAATAAGATAACATGCTAGTAATTTCAAGTAAAACATACGAATAAAGCTCTAGAACTATAGACTAGGTTAAAGCATTCCTACTTTTCCTAATTCCCTATAGTTATGGCTCTGATACCAATCTGTCACACCCCAACCAATGGCGGAAACATCGGGATGAGACGAAGTGTGAAGATTGCTAGAGTCATCATAACGCTATTTGTGACAATATTTAATAAACCGATTTCATTTCATAATTCTTTTGTCAACATTACAAAGAAATCAAATAACATCAAGTTCAAAGGAAATACAATACAACATAATCAACATTGATACAACGATTAAACCTAAACGTCTATATGTGTATCTAGGCATCAACGCTACTTCATTTCATAGCATCATCGTCCTCAACCTGTAACATGTTTAAAATAAAGTTCAATGCAAAAGCAAAGGCGAGTATACAAGTTTGATACGTACATAGCAAAAGATAAGTTTGAACAATTCCTCATAGCAAGCATGTGATTCAAGATAAACATTTAAACATGGCATGTGTCTAACATATCAAACCAAGAAAACGCAATATGCTCATGACATAACCGATGATAAAGGGCGGGTCGTTAATCCTATAGCGCTACATATGTCACGGTTTGGCTCGTACGAAGTTAATGATAAGTTCAACACATAAGAATCACCCAAGTTTAAAGTATCAAGCCATCACGTATACAAGCATGTTATAGGAATGTTCATGTGTTTAAGCAAAATGTTCATGTGTAAGTTTGTTGATAGATAAAACATGTTACACCCCAAAAGTGATAAAAGTAAAAGGGGAATACGAGTATACTCACAAAGTTTGCATATGTTTTCCGATTATCCAATTTGACAAAGTTGCCGAGGTTGGAAGGTTGAATGCGTAAGGGTTTAAGTTCAAGCATGTTTAGAGTCGAGATTTGGAATGAAAGTGACATGAAAATATTATATCAAAATATTCATCTTCACACATAACACTTGTATGACACTTGGTAACCTCATGGGTTATAATGATTTTATGAGTTGAACACCCATAAGAATCATAACAAGGTTTAGGTCCTTAGATGATAACCTACTACTTTGACAAATGAATATGATTTCAACATCAAAGATTCGAGTGTACATAGATAGTATGTAGGTCGTATATTATACACATATTATTAAGTCCAAATGTTCAAGTATTCAAGTAAGAGGTAGAAGATTACATCTTCATTTAGGTACCTCAAGTTGAGTCATGGGTGTCATGGATGGGGTAGGAAGACAAGGCTTCCATTTAGGTACCCCTTTGATGTTCACCACTACACTTGATGTAAAAACAACCAAGGAGGGTCATGAACTAAGGTCTTTACATGTATGTAAAGTAAACTAACTAATAGAAATCATCAAATCATGTGAGGATTGTATGTTTGGACAACCCAAGTTGTTCCATAATCACTCATGTATCAAAGACTATGTTTGACATGATTTGTGGGTTGAAACCCTAGACAAAACACCAAGTTTATGAGGTTTAATCCTCTGATTTCAAATGTCTCAACCTTGTTTTTAAGCTTAACCAACCATGGGATAAGTTGTAAGCATTAGGACATAGGCATGAGATGTGTTAGACACAAGTTGCATAGGTTTAAACAAGTTTTGAAGAACATAAAAATCAAACAGAAAGTTTATGGACTATTTCGGGGCATTTCCAGGTCTGATTTCTCCAAGGAGAAGTCTAGGAATCGAACCCCATGATTATCCAAGCAAGTAGGAAAAAGAATCAAGTGAATCGGATAAGAATTGAGTGAGTTATGCTCATTTTCGTGAAGGGGTGTCAATCTGCTCGAACCTTTGCTTTCAGCTACGGTTTGGAGGATGTTTTGAGAGTTTTTAGTGTTGCAAAAGTGGTAGGGAGGCTGGTTATAAGTGGTATTTATAGGGGGAAGGATTAGGGTTTCAATGGGTTGGGCTTTGGAAGTGTTTAGAAGGGGTTACACCTTGAAACTAGCCCACAAAACCCAACTATATGGGGCTGAATTTTGCTGAATTGGGGCTGCCATATTTCTTTATTTTTTTTATTTTTTAAAACATTATAATGAGTAATTTTGTTAATTAAGTTGTGTAATAATATGCAACAATGTTTCCCCTAACTTGTAACAAGGTGAAATATGAAATAAAACATGATTTAACTAGGTAAAAAGTGTAATGTACAAGTATGTAACATGTTTGTAAGTGACAAGTATATGTCACATATTAGATGATTAACCGTTGTATAAATAAGCATATTATTAGGGGTTTTTAGGTATCAACAATATAAGGACAAGCATGGACATGCATCGTGAATAAGTATAAGTATGAATTACAAATACGGATTCGATGTACAATGAATTCGAACGTATGAACATGTATGAATATGTAGATGGTGAATTTAAAGAAATACGAATTTTATTTATGATCAAAGTCTCGGATTTCACAACGAAAAGACGACTACAATAATACAAGATTTCCAAAAATAACATTGCAAGGCGAGCTTTCTAATTATGGAAAGTATGAAAAAGCAGGGCGTTACAGTAGGTTCGCAAGAAGCTGGCCGTACGCCAATATGTTCGGATCGGGATATTGACGTTGGTTCGGTTGAGACGGTTGAGGTGAAGTGGTGTTCGGTACTTTGCCCATGCCATTGGGGTTGTTTGGATCGAAGTTGCGGTTGTGTGGATGCATGGTTTTTTATAAAAAAAAATAGAGAAATTTTATAAAGTACAGAGTTGGTTAGAAGAGAATAAGATGAAAAATGGTGAAAATGGTTGAGTTTTTTTTATATAGGAGTGTATATCTATATCTATACTACCTTATTAAAGAAATTAGGTTTTCTAACCTTATGGTAATTTGCACAAATTTTTAAGATGGCATATCAAAGGTCAAGACTAAATCTACATCAACTTCATATACTTTTGCCATGTTCTTCCATTCCTACCCCTTACTCTCTAAAATTCACATATGAAGGTAATTTCCAAACAATATGTCTTTGTCTTGTGTCAAAAAGTCATCAGATGAGCACATAGGAACCTATAATATCCATTAATTAGAATCTTATTTCATATTTTGTATAACGTACTTTCGTTGGGAAGAATGTATATATGTTTTTGTAATGTTGCATGCAAATTAGAAGATGTATATTAAAATTATATTTTAAGTATTTGTCTATATTTAAGATGTAGACTACATGACACCAAAGAAACACCAAAACAAAAGCATCATTAGTCACCACTAAATAATAAATCTATATTTATTGTATCAAACATGTGTTTAGATGGCAAAAAATGTAGGTATATAGCTATTCTGAAAAAATATTGATATGAATTTTTACCATTAAGGAAAAACTCAACAACTGCATGTTTGATTGTTTGCATATGGGTCAAGCCTTCTACTAAATGTAATACTATAAGATGGTAATGCATTTATTAGTGCTTGATGGTGATGAGAGATTAATATTGTATTTTCACCTTTTTTTACATAAAGATGTTGTCGCCCACAAAGGCACAAACGTCATACAAACATCAGAAACCCTAACAACAACTACAAGGCGACAAAACCGATGTACCCGCTGCAACGCACGGGCCTTCCCACTAGTATATATATAAATTTTTAAATGATTTTTTTTTAAATTTGTGTCGTTGAGGTCCAACAGCTATTAGCCACGCCAATAGACAAACGTTACGTCGACCCAATCATTGCCTCAACACCGGTGGAAAATGTTTCGCCCTACACACAACGCCGTTCCCGAGATGATTTGTGTGGCGTGGACAGTGGCGGACCCAGGATTTTTTTCCTGGGGGTGCAGAATATTTTCAAAGATTTTAGGCCCCTAGCTGTATAAAAATATCGGTTCATAGCGGGTTGGGCCGGGTCAGACCATGTAAGACAAAAGAACATTAAACTAAAATTTATAAATCATCAAAAACACGGCAAACGTCATTACAAATTACAAACGTATTTAAAATTGTGCCCTATAGGTTTTTTTTTGAAATATATATAAAATATCATCTAAAGATACTAAACACGTCATAAGTTCATTACATTCTTACTCATTGTTCCTAACACATATAATTTGCTCCATAAGTTCATAAAACAACACTAAACACTTAAACAAAATAAACAATCATGTTCAACCATAGCCCATAACTTTCAATTAAATTTTTATACATTCAAGCCCTAATATTAAATGTTGATTACTTGTAACTAATCATTTATACAAACAAAGCTATAAATAAAACAACAAAATCATTTAACTACAAGTCTAGAACAACAAAAAAATATAAAAAGATTAAACCCTTACACATCTATATTTTCTCATAATCATCACATAAAACAAAATAAATAAATAAATAAATCATACTAGTTCAATATTGGAATTCTGACGTAATGTGGGTCGGTCCAACCGGAATTTTGGGGGCGGGATTTGGAAATGGAATGAGTGGATGAGTTTGGGTTATTTTATTAATTTTTTTAAGTTGGGTTTGGGCTTGTGTTAATAAAAATTGATTGCAGATTGGGCTTTGATTGAATTAAATAATTAAGTGAATAAGTGGTTAATAATTTTTTTTCTAAGTGGGGCGATTGAAAATTTTCAAGGGGTGCGGGTGAAAAATTCCAAGGGGTGCGGTCGGGATTTCTGACGAAAAATAACACTAAAAAATATTTTTTCATGGGGTACGCCCGCCCACCCTTGACTTACGCTCTGTTCCCGAGTTAACTTAATAAGGGATAAGAAAAGAAAGCAAAAGTGAGAAAGGAAAGGACGAGAAAGGAAAAAAAAAAGATGTCTTTCCCACCGTTTCCTCCCAAATCGGAAGGAAAGAAAAATTAAAGAATTTAGCCTAGTCTTCCTGTCACTTCCTTTCTTTTCCTTCCTTAAATGAAACTCGGGAACACGACATGTTTTATTTTCCTTTATTTTCCTTCCTTAAATGAAACTCTGGAACACAAAATATTTTTACTTTCTTTTTGTTTCCTTTCCTTTCCATCGGTTAGTAAACTCTGGAACACAGTGTTAGAGTGGGTACACCCCTGGGCGTGAAAAGACATAAACACCACCAAACTACGCTCTACCGGTCTAAATTATTACCTTTTTGACAAATAACACTAACAAATAACGCTAACAGACGTTTTTTCTTGACTAACAGAGGTTTTATCCAAGAAAACGATATACAGCTTCGTTTTATCAGTCCAATAAATTAAACCACACACCTAATTAACCCTCGTCATCCATACAATTCCGGCGACGCACCGGTCACTCACCGTCAATCATCCGTTTACTCCACACATCACAGTGCAAGTTTCGTTCTTCATAATTGCGATTTTCAAACTAGTTTAAACTCAAGGTATTCTCTGTACCAAGCCCTAATAATTGAATTCCATATAATTCGATTGGTTTAGGTTCTGTAGAGCATAATCATAGTACCAAATATCATGAAGATAAGATGTTTGATAAAATGCCTGAATGAAATTTGTCCACACATGAGTTCAAATTACTTTCGTACAGCATAACCATAGTACCAGATATCATGAACATTAGATGTTTGATAAAATGCCTGACTGAATTTTGATATTAATTTCATACCATTAAATTGGATATATGTCAAGATATAACAAATTTAAACTAATATCCCCTTTTATGTTTTCATACTCCCTGTTACTTGCTTATATATTGGGATATGTCTAAAGTCTAAAGTCTAAACCAATCTGTTTTGTTATTGCAGAATTTTGTAATTGTGAGTCTGAAATCCGCTTTGAGTCTTGACAAACCGGATGATGAATTCTATAAGGAAACTAGTTTCATGTGTGATCCTTGACTTGGATGGAACACTTGTAAATACAGGTAGCTTTCTGTTATTGTGAGCAGGCGGTTTGTAACTTTGTATACTTCTTTTTGTTTTCTTAATCATATTATTGTTAAAAGCTTAAGTTGTTGTTTTAAGCGGCTTGATTTCAAAGCTTAAGTTGATTTATAAGTGTATAACTTTAAATCCGTTATCTAAAATTTATGGTTATGACAGATGGCATTGTGAGTGAAGTTTTGAAAGTTTATTTGGTTAAATACGAGAAGAAATGGGATGGGAGAGAGGCCCAAAAGATTATTGGGAAAACACCTATAGAAGCCGCAGCCGCCATTGTTGAGGATTACGGACTTCCTATGTCAAAAGAAGATTTGCTTTCGGAAATTTCCCCGATGTTCTCTGATCAGTTATAATCTCACTCTTGCAGTCTTGTCGTTAGTTTTCACGTAGTTAGACAAAATTTGAACGAAAATGGGTTAAAAATTAAGGTAATGTTTGGTATGAGGTAATGATTATAGGAATGGAATGACCCATTCAAAGGCAATGAAGATAGAAGTGTTTGGTTGGCAAAGGGAAAGAAATCCCCCATTACGTAGGAATTCCCTTTCCCTCTAATCAGGCAGTGACTTATACATCCTTACCCCCCAGTTTGTATTCATTCCGTTCAGTAATACTATGCTGATTCTCGATTTTGCCCTTTTCACCATCGATCGTCAATTTCTCTTCTAATATCACAAGATCTACTTACTCGACTTCTACTACCTGGTTCTTTTACAGTCACGCACCATCGTCAATCATCAGGTTAGATGCTTGATTATTTAACGAATTCTTTACATGTCAATTAGGGTAGCAGTTTAATTATTGGGTTATCGAGATTGTAAGGCTCTTGCATTAGGGTTGGACCTAAACAACCCACTCGTTATTCGTGATCTGAACCATATACTGGTGTTTATTAGATAAACTGGCACCTCTCTGAGAATATTTTTGTTAATAACTAATAGTAAAATCTCATCTAAATTTTGCCACCTAAAAAAATTAAATATAATCCAAAAGGCGTCATATATCACGTCAAGCGGGATCGACAAGCATCAACTCCAAGAGGAACTGTGTAACAACCTTTTGGCGGAGATGAACAAAGTTGAGGGTTTGACTATTCGTGAGTGGGGCAAGGCTGTATGTAAGCTCGCACCGAATGAGGAGTTGATGGTAATCATCTTTAAGGTTTGATGAAGATCACAAACTTGGATAGGTAAAGAATATGCTTGTCGATCCCGCTTGACGTGATATATGACGACTTTTGGGTTATTTTTAATTTTTTAGGTGGAAAAATTTGGATGAAATTTTACTATTAGTTAAAAATAATTTATTTTTCATAATATAAATTTATTATAATTTTTAATTGGATAATTTTATGAAAATTGATATGTTTTATTTATTTTGAGATAAGGGTATTTTTGCCATTTTTAATGAATTGTATTCCATTCTTTCGTCTTTTCCTGCCTACCAAACAAACAAAGTAATGATTCATTCTATTCCCATAAGGGTAACCAAACAAAACAATGGAATGGTAATGATCCATTTCTTTCCCTTGTCTATTCCATTACCTTATTCATTCTATTCTCTCGTCCATTCCATTACCTTGTTTATTCTATTCTCTCGTCCATTCCATTACCTTGTTTATTCTATTCTCTCGTCCATTCCATTACCTCTTACCAAACAGACCCTAAGTTATTATCACAAGTTTTCATTGCAGTGCAAAGGAAATTATGTAAAATTTACTGAGGAACCGACTATACCTCCTCAAACTTTACAAAACTTTAGATATGATTTCTGATTTTATTATTCACATTGCTAGATGGTGCAAACTTAAAGCACTACCAGGTGCTTATCGTTTGATTAAACATTTGAGAGGCCATGGAGTGCAAATGGCATTGGCTTCTAATTCTCCGAGAGATAGCATCGAAAAAAAGATCAGTTATCATCCTAGTAAGTTGGAACTTATTTATTATAAAGCACACCGAATCTTCTATCTACAACCTTTTAGACGGATTGGTTACGTAGTTTAAGTTGTTATCTTACAAGTTTCCGTTTGCAGCATGGAAAGAATCCTTTGCAGCCATTATTGCTGGTGATGAGGTAAAAGCAGGAAAGCCATCTCCTGAAATGTAAGATGATACATGTCGAGTTGCTCTAGCTAGTTTGTGTCTTTTTTAATCGGTATTAGATGAGGGTTCGTATATTAAACTAATCTGGCTTTGTACTTTTTTCATTTTCAGATTCCTGGAAGCAGCAAAGAGGCTTAGCATTGATCCTTCCAAATGTCTTGTCATCGAAGATTCACTGTAAGCATAGTTATTAAAGGCACTAGGCGCATAGGCCTCGCCTGGGGCCTAGGCGCAAAGCGCAAAAAAGGCGAAGGCCTGAGAAAAATAAAGCGCAGAATGAAAAATTAAAAGAATATATTATGTATTAGAAAAAGAATATTATTCTTCAAATAAAATAAACAAAGTCTATTATGTAACACTTTATATCATCTAATTAGTACCAAAATATTTGTGTATTAGTGTAGAAAAGTAGTTTTCCTTGATTAAAGTAGAAATTTGGCTAGAATCTTGTCGGAATTTAGCCGGAAACTCTCCGGAATCTAGGAATCTTGCCGGAATGTGCGCCTAAACCATCACCTGGAGAGTTAAAGCACAATTTCCTCGACTTAAAGCGCAACTGCCTCGCCTCGCCTGAAAAATGGGCCTAGGCGCAAGAGGCGATGGCTTTTAGCAACTATGACTGTAAGTTTGCTTTTTCGGAAACGAACTGAAATGCCCTTCAACAGTTTGATAAACTGTTAGCTTAAGTTTCAAGTCATTATAGCGCCAAATATCGTCTAGTTGGAACTTATTTATGATAACTGATAAGCACACTGAATCTTTTATCTTTGTCATTGTTTATGCGTTTAAGTTCGTTTGTTTATGTTTGTTTACGCTCGTTAACCGTTCTTTTAGGTTTTAAATGAAAGAACATAAACGAACATGAACATACCCATTATATATATATATATATATATATGTGTGTATATAATTTGTTGACCACATAGCTACAGTGGTTTTGACCTCTTTTAACTCTATGCCTCTTAATTTTTAACATTGACAGTTACACCCCTCAACTTTCTAAAATTTTTGTAAAATGTCATTTTCACCCCCCCCCCCTCGAGTTTTACATGCTTATTTTTATGTACCGGTCAGTATAAATTCAGTTTGGTTTACGTTTCGACGTAATGACATTTTGACCCCATCTATTTTTATGTACGTTTCGGTATAAATTTAAGTTGGTTTACGTTTTGACGTAGTTTATTTCGAAAATGAGTCATGTCAAATATAATACCTTTTTGTGCTTATTTTTATGGACGTTTTCAGTTGGTCTACCTTGGATCAATAAGCAATTACAAAAAAATAAACAAACACGAACATGCCTCTATTCGTGTTTGTTCGGTTCATTTACAGGCCTACTTACAAATTGTCTTCTTCAGATAACCTGAATTTTTGAAATGGCAATGATTTGTTACACATCAGACCAGGTGTTGTAGCCGCTAAAGCTGCTGACATGGAAGTGGTTGCTGTACCATCTCTTCCAAAGCAGTCCCATCTTTACACTGCAGCCGATGAAGTGATCAATTCACTTCTTGACCTACGTCTTGAAAAGTGGGGCCTACCTCCATTTGAAGATTGTAAATACCTCTCGCTGATTTACACATATTCCAGTAAACTCACTTATATGTCAGCAGTGTTCACTATTTTTGTTTTCAGGGATAGATGGTACGTTACCCTTAGAACCTTGGCATATTGGTGGTCCTGTTATCAAAGGATATGGTCGGGGCTCAAAGGTGCTTGGAATACCAACAGGTTTCAAGCTTCATTATATCATCACTTGCATTTTATCATTTGGAAATAATTCCTATGTAAATAAACAAATTTGGAAATCCTAGGGGTGCAAACGAGCCGAGCCGAGCCCAAGCTCGAGCTCGGCTCGGTTCGAGCTTTGTTTTCACGAGCTCGATAAGTGAAGCTCGGGCTCGGCCTCAGCCTCGTTTAGGCTCGCGAGCTCGATAAATGAAGCTCGGGCTCGGCCTCGTTTACTAAACAAGCTTATTTTTTAGGTTCGGGCTTGGCTCAAACTTCGCTCGTTTACTAGACAACTTTAAATAAAGGGTAAATATTATTAAATATTAATAAAACTAATATTCAACTAAGGCTCGACGAGCCTGACGAGCTTCACATGCCAGACTCGATAAGCAAACAAGCATTATTTTAGGCTCAAGCTCAGCTCGTTTTGAGCTTTTTCTCGAGCCGATCTCGAGCAGCTCGCGAGCCGCTCGGCTCGTTTGCACCCCTAGGAAATCCTCAATAATTTAAAAGCTAGTGACACACAAATATTAATAATACTAATTTCATTATTTTTTTACTTTACTGT
This sequence comes from Helianthus annuus, assembly GCF_002127325.2. Classification (NCBI taxonomy): domain Eukaryota; kingdom Viridiplantae; phylum Streptophyta; class Magnoliopsida; order Asterales; family Asteraceae; genus Helianthus; species Helianthus annuus. Next base: position 201,999,722 of record NC_035436.2, on the reverse strand, counting down.
TTAGCTAATTTATCAGTAGAAGGGTATGGATCAGTCCTCTCGGAACATCCTGCTGGTGTTTATTTTGGTTGGGCCAAGTTATCAACGCGGGGTTTTTACAAGATGGTTATGAGCATTGGTTGGAACCCGTACTTTGATAACACCGAAAAGACCATAGTGAGTATCTGTATAATCTTTTTGGACCTACATAGCCTTGAAATCATCACTTTCCAACCTATGTTTTCTTCATCCTTTCTTTTTCTAATTTCAGGAACCATGGTTGCTTCATAAGTTTGATGAGGATTTCTATGGAGAGGAATTACATCTCGTTATTGTTGGCTATATTCGCCCCGAGGTATGCTTGCTCCCTTCGGCTTAATTAATCACTTTTGTGTGAACAACTACGGCCTAGGGGTGTAAACGAGCCAAGTAGCTCGCGAGCTACTCGAGATCGGCTTGCTAAAAGCTTGAATCGGGTTGAGCTTAAACGGGCCTGAGCCTAAAAATAAGCTCGTTTAATAAACGAGCCCCAACTTCACTTATTGAGCTCAAGTAGGCTTGCGAACCTAAATGAGCCTACTATATATATAATTTTCATTTAAATGTTTTAAATATGTGATGATAATTAGTATATTGTATACATAAATTTATGATAAAATAACTAGACAATATGTATTATGTTGTATATAAAAATTATAGTTATATATATAAAAATAATAAATGTATATAAATTCATAAATAAATAATAAACAAGCCTGGTCTGAATCATTCCGCTTAAAAAACTACTTGAGTCAAACGAGTTACATGAGCGGAGATTGAGTTTAGACGAGCTTCGGCTCAGTTACACTAAAAAAACTAACGTGTCAAATATAATAACTACAAAAAGTATTAAATTTCGTTGTATAGGGCGGTTTTATGCATTAAAAATACATATAATGAGAGACGAGTTTGTTATATATATTCCTTTCGGAAAAAAAAGTATGGTATATATAATCTATTTTAGATATGGAAGCTTATAAAAAAGCTGTGTTGGTCCTTGAGTTTTATGAATAATGCATTTGATGACAGGCCAACTTCCCATCACTTGAAAGCCTCATTGCAAAAATACATGAAGACGGTAAAATTGCGGAGAATGCACTTGAGCTTCCTATATACGCCAAGTACAAAGATGAGACATATTTCAAAAGTATTCACAACAATCATTTATGACATTGATTTTTTAAGGAGGATGTTTCAATTTAAGATTTTAAGATTTAAAAAAACTGTAATCTGGACTACGAAGAATGATGCAAAATAATTTGATGTTTATTGGGACTTGAAAGCATCATGATAATCGCTTTTTTGAGACATTTCGATGTAGTTTTGAGATTTGCTTATTCTGTGGACGGGTGTATGTCACTTTCAGATTAAAGTATTTCTTGGTACACGAAATCAAACCAAACGAGGTCTTAGAAAAAACCTAGGCACATGATCAGATTTAACAGAAAAATCTAACTGGGTTTAGCCTAAAGGACATAACGTGCAAGATTTTGAAACATTAAGTACAAAATCTGTCAACTTTTGCGCTAAAGGATAGCGCCTGCAATTTGGTGTAAACATAAAGGACAAAACTTGTACAACAACAACCATACCCAGTAAATCCTACAAATAGCAAAGCTACTTATAGGGTCTGGGGAGGGTAGGATGTAAACAGACTATGCCTCTATCCTTAGGGATATAGAGGCTGCTTCCAGAGAGACCCTCGGCTCCAAAACGAACAACATACCAACACACCAAGTCAATGAATATAGAAATAAGAAGTCATTCATACCAAGAAAGTGATCCGAGTGACACAATATAATGTAAATCATGTATAATAACATACAACATCATTTGGGCATAAACACAAGAAGACAATCACCGGAAAAATCCATTAAAGAAAAAGAAAAATTTACGTCCCTAAAATACACCTAAGATCTTACTGCAATATCTTCTAGAAGTCCTTAACCCTAATCCTACGCCTCTACTTAGTCCTATCTTGGACCATGTCCTCAGAAAGATGCGACTCTAGTAAATCATGCCTAATCTGCTCATCTCATGTCAGTTTGGGTCTGCCTCTTCCTCTCCTCCCCTCCACAGTAAGAGTTTCCACTACTCTAACTGGTGTCGTCGTTTTCCTCCGCTTCACTGATAGGGTTAAAACCTTGGGGAAGAAGAAAGCTAAGAGATAGAAGGAAATTTGACTCAAATTCTGGCTGATTTCCATTCCATACGTAAACCAATTAAATAAACAAGACACTTACACAAGACACCCCCAAACTAAACCAAAATAACATCCTAATCCCTTGACTTAACAATAATAATAAAACTAAAATATAAAATAAATAAGATACGTAACAATACTTCCCCCTTAACCTACTTTTTGCCCTCAAAAAGTAAGCTCTTCAATTTCATCCTTAACCATTGTCGTCTTGTTCAGTCTCCTCATCGCCTTCCACATTAATAACAAAAAGTTGTTTCTTTTTGCACTTGTGTCCTGGAACGAACTTTTCAGTGCACCAAAAGCATTCTCCTTTTGACCTTTTTAACTCGAGTGCCTCACCTGACAAGCGCTTCGCGTTAATAGTTGCTGGTTTATAAGCTGGTGGCCCAGGGACTCCTGTTGGATCTGGAAGCAACGAAAGTTTGGCAGGATTCACCGGAGGTGTAATCTTCTCAGATTCATTCCCATTCTTGACAATTCGCGACCCATCCTCCAAACCAGCGAGTTGATTCATCAAGTTCTTATTGTTAATATCTTGGATTCTTGCTAAGCCATACGCCTTATGCAAAGTTTGTGGCTTGAACATCTTTACGGGTCCTTTGATTTCAGGTTTCAACCCTTTTAGATACAAGCTAACAGCATAAGCTTCGCAAATACTCACCTTATTCAGTAAACTATCGAAGGAACTATTATACTCTTTCAATGAACCTATCTGGGTAAGCGATGCGATTTCTTCCATTGCGTCTTCAAACATGGCATTGGAAAAACGGGAAGTAATGGCCTGAACATAATCTTCCCATGGAAATTCAGCCACAGTAACACCCCTTGTTTTCATAAACGATTGATGCCACTCGATCGCATCTCCCTCGAGATGTATGGCCGCGTGCCTGAGTTTCAGATTGTCGGGGGTCTCGTCGATGTTGAAGAAGTGCTCACAACGGTAGATCCACCCTTCAACATTCTCACCGTTGAACCGAGGGAACTCGACTTTCCCGATCCGCATCGGCCGGTTGCCGAAACGTTAATCCACTTCAATCTTCTTTCCGGAACCAGAAGGGTCGATTGTTATGGTCTTGTTCTCGTTCAGCGCCTTTAGAATCTGTTCTTGCTGGCTCATCATTGTCGCTAATGTTGCTTGAAGTTCGGATATGGCCCTGTCATGATCCTTGATTGCTTTGTCGACCTCTTGGTTCCTGGTGTTCGTCATGGTGATTGGAATTTTTCCGATAAGGATCTACTGGAATGCTCTGATACCCTTGATAGGGTTTAAACCTTGGGGAAGAAGAAAGCTAAGAGATAGAAGGAAATTTGACTCAAATTCTGGCTGATTTCCATTCCATACGTAAACCAATTAAATAAACAAGACACTTACACAAGACACCCCCAAACTAAACCAAAATAACATCCTAATCCCTTGACTTAACAATAATAATAAAACTAAAATATAAAATAAATAAGATACGTAACATTCACATGCCCAAATCATATCAATCTCCCCTCCTTAATCTTCTCCGATATACTAGTCACTCCTAATCTCTGCTACCTCCATCTTGCGCGCTTATGTCTTCTTGATAGCCCAACAGTTTGTTCCATATAGCATAGCGGGCATAACTGCTAGCTACCCTATAAAATTTCCCCTTTAGTTTAGTTGTGAGCCTCCTATCACACAATACCCCACTGGTTGCCCTCCATCTATACTAGCCAGCCTGTATGCGATGGGTTACATCACTATGTCACCATCTCTTTGATCTCACTTTCAAAACACATGGTTATTGTGTGTGTTCATAAAACAAAAAACATTAGCCTTTTGTCTTTTGATCTCACTTTCAAAGACATGGTTACCTGTCCATCTTTTTACTTCTTGATCAATTACCGGGTGTCTCACAAGGACACAAGGTTGATGATTGATTTAAGTCGATCTTACTTTTACGTAAAACAAATATTAGAAAAACATACTGCTGGTGGCAAAATCGGTACTTTTGTTACAAGTTTGGGTTATGAAATTACTAATATGTCAAAATAACTTGGTTTAAAATATTGACTAAAATATGTAAAGAATTTTAACTTGACTCGCATGTTCTATTACTAATTCGTTGTTTTACACTTATTATGTGGGGCTAATGTCATGAAATAACTTGATAGTTAAACGCAAGGTCACATGCTCGACTCTTGCTTGATGCATTGATTTTAACGAATTAAACTAAGAATTTTATCAAGGATAAAAGAAATCAGAATCAAGTCTAAACACAAAAATGGCTTCAGGTAAACTAGTTGAACGTCTGTTTTCTAACCCTTACGTTGTGTGTTCAAATCCACCTTGCTGCATATTACAGTAAACTAGTTTTTTTTACCGGCTAGTTTTTTTTACCCGTCGCGCGTTGCGGCGACTTTCTACGCGTATAGACGACAATCAATCTGACTCACTTCCGAATTAAAGTTATGTTGAAACATAGAGTAATCAAAATTCATACTCCTTGAATGAAAATGTATTTTATTTGACCTGACTTGTTTACAAACAAAATTTACGTCTAAACGGAGACCAATTCAAACCCAGAGCCGTCTCTGAAAATTACAAAAAAAAAAAAAAAATTGGCCTTGTGCGAGATAAAAATTTTGGGCCATATTCGCAAATTTTCTATGTATTATGAACTCATCAATTATATAATCACTAAAATTTATGTGAAAGTAATTTAAATAGTTATTTTTAGCTAAGTTTAGTTAGTAATTTATTAATTAAAGGGAAAGATTTAGTTGACAAAATTAAGCATTAAATGTCATATGCAGCTAAAATAAAGAATTTGGAGACATCGGGATTAGAACCCGCGTCTCCTTTTTGTTTAAGCAAGGCAATATCCATCTTAACAAGAGCTTGTTTGTGTCATCTTTCGATTCAATATAGATATATTTTAGCTTATACAACGTAAATTCTATACAAAATTAAAAACATTTGGGCCCCCGGAGGGTTTGGGCCCTGTGCCGTTGCCCACCCCGCACCCCCTCAAAGACGGCCTTGCTCAAACCGTACATAAAATAAACACGTGTGTACGAGTCGTACGCGGGGTGATAAAATATAGACTACAATCGACCCGACTCGTTTCCGAACCAAATTTACGTCGAAACGTATACTCAAATTTATATTCTCGAATGAAAACGTATTATGTTTGGCCTAATATGTTTCCAACAAAATTTACGTCAAAACGCACCTAAAAACAATACATGCGTTAAAGCGTAGATGAACTCGAATTTATACCGAGACATACATAAAATAAAAATAAAAACGTTGCAAGAAATTAATTTTAGAGTAAACCCCAAACTTTAGGTTAGGGGATCAAAGTGACATTTGAAAGTTTAAGCACTAGTTTTGATACTATTGCAACGTTGGGGTAAAATGAGTATTATAAATCATACAAATTACCACTTAGCAGTACATAAATTAGAAAAATACCACAAACCACTATTCATTTACTTCACCTATTAATAGTATACAATTACAAGTTTTGTCCTTTATGTTTACACCAAATTGCAGGCAGTGTTATTTGCCTTTAAAATTGACGGGTTTTTTACTTAATGTTTCAAAATCTTGCATGGTATGTCCTTTAAGCCTAACCCAGTTTATTTTTTTTTTTGTTCAAAATCTTGCACGGTATTTCCTTTAAGCCTAACCCAGTTTATTTTTTTGGTTAAATCTAGTTACTCAGGGGTATTTTAGTCTTTTACCCTGTTTATTTAGTATTATTAAAAAAATAAATTTAAAAAATATTATTATTTTTATAACTATAAATATTTACATAGAAATCAATAACCACCATTCAACCACCCTCCTCCACCACCGCCACCATCTCCAAATCAACAACAGCCGTCATCACCACCGCCACCACCCTTCATCATCTACAACCACCATAACAGATGACTATGGACAAGAACTTATCGCCACAAAAGCCGTAGGCGTATTTTTCGTATAATCAAAACTATTCTTGAGCAGAACCGGTTTTATCCTTCCTTGTATCTCCCTGGTTGGAGCTTAACCCAATCCCCACAACACCGAAATCCCTTATCTCAACCACACAACTGAATCCTGTTTCACAAAAGAAACACTGTTCCAATAGAGCAAACACATTTTTTTTTGAAAAATACACCCAAACACACACCAACAAACACCTAAATCCCTGATCTCAATATAATAACCTTCTTTGGTAGGCCGGAGAATAAAAACATGTCTACGAATAGACTGGCTACACAACTTTTGGCCATTTAACAACAGGCTTGTTGGGGGCATAAATCAGAAAAAAAAAATTCATTGGGGCATAGTCGGCGATGACGTAAACCGGCGGAGGAAGGAGATGAGGGAGATTCCGACAATTGTTCTGATATGAAAGTAACAGTAGATTCTTCGGAGGTTGAAACGGATTGATCGGGTTCTTCGAAGGAATTTCTGGCATCTTCAAAGGGGAAATTGGCGTCGGATCCTTCGATTACGTTGATTTGGATGATTGATTGTTGTTCCATAGGGAGAAATTGTGCAGAGAGTTAGGGTTAGACTGCCCCCAACGCTTCTTGTTGGGGGTTGCATTTACACATGTGTCATGTGCATTTGTAAGGGACGCATTGGGGTGGGGTGCACTTAATGGGTGTTGCGTGTAGTGAAGTGCACTTAAGTGCAGAGAGAGAAAGTGGAGAAAGTGGGTCCAAATAGAGGAGAGAGAGGATGCATGTGAAAAGGATGAGTTGGAGTTAAATAGAGGAGAGAGAGTGCATGTGGAAAAGATGAGTAAAAAGCTGATTTGACAGTGATGACTAGGATGCATGTAGTAAATGCAGGCCGTTGCATTGGAGACAGTCTTAGGGCTCAGATGAGAGAGCGGCATAGAGAGATGAGTTTACACTGTGTTCCCGAGTTAAATTAAAGAGAGAAAAGAAATGATTCTTTCATTTTCTTTTCTTTTCTCTTCGATTCTTTCCAAATTGGAAAGATTAATTTAGAAAAAAAAAAATCTCTCAGTTTCTCTTCTTTTCTCTCCTTTAATGAAACTCTGGAACATAACTAAAAGTTATTTCCTTCCGAATCTTTTCTTTTCTCTCATTTAATGAAACTCGGGAACATAGCGTTAAAGAGAGGAGGGAGAGAGTGAGTTTCAGTTTTTTATATTTTTTATTTATATGTTTTTTTACAACATAGTCCTTGATTATTAATTATTTACAAACTAGTCCCTGGAAATATAAAATGACAAGAATGCCTTCATGTGCAAGGCATATGACCAGATTTCACAAAAAAAAAACTAGGTTAGGCTCAAAGGACATACCGTAAAAGATTTTGAAATGTTAAGACATGAACGTTTAGACTAAAAAATAAATTATTTAAAGAAATTAGCTTTCACCTTCTGATAGTGGATTAAGATTTGTGACGATAAGACATGAACGTTTTTATTACTGTTTAATATAATCACATGCTTATATTAATTTAATTTAATATTATGTATATTATTAACTCAAAAGAATATCAACGCTTTATTATTTATGTTTTTTTGTCTTTCGGCTACTACATCAAGTGTCAGTACCGCTGAACTGATACCGAGCGAATTTTCGCCGCATAGCACGAAAAATCTCATTAGTTTTTTTTTTAAAACCTCACTAGTTTTTTTTTTAAAAACCTCTCTTACTCTCACAAAAATGGATGGAATTCATTTTCTTCATCCGATTCTTCCGAAGAACACGAACTCATTATTGAAGCGGTAGAATAACGGTTAACTATTTGGTTGAGCGATCTCAAAGGCGACGAGGGCTAACAAGACAACCACCACTTGATCGTAATCGATATGGAGCTAACGAAACATTGAAGTCCCAATCCCGTTTACGACGAATAACATTTTAGGTGACATTTTCGAATGAGCAGACAATTGTTTACGCGTTAAGCGAATGATTTGTCAGAACAATATCCTTTATTCAACAAAGGAAGATGCGAGAGGTAGACTCGGGTTCACCTATATACAAGAATGTACAGCTGCTCTACGACAACTAGCATATGAGATTTCCTTAGACGCAATGAATGAATATGTATATATGTCCAAAAAAATTACGTGTAATTCACTTTATTTTTTTCTCAACACATATACAACTTTACTTATTCCTTCACTTGTGGCCTAGTGGTAGGTGACTTGGGTTTTCCAATGGAGACTCAAGTTCAATTCACACTTGTGTCATATTGGGGTGGATATTGGGCAATAATGGTGACAAACACACTGAGGGGGGTTCGATCCTGAGCCGCACCCCGGTTTTCATCCGCCTGTTAATTCAGCGAGGCATCTCGTGTGGAGTCAGTACGGTTTCCGAGGGGTCCGGTTAAGATAACGTAGTCTGGATAGATCTTGAGTAAGGCCGCCGTTTAGACGGTGTAACATTGGGTGACTTAAAAAGAAAGTCACCGTTCAAAAAAATATATATATACAACTTTACTTAAATTATATTAAATTATTTAAAATTTTAACTTTAAACTTGACCACGCATATATAAATTGCATCGTAGGGATCATGTCCATTTGTTTTATTGGGTTTTTGGTTTGGAAACAGGGAACAACAAGGGTGATGGCAGGTTCTCCTCAATCTACGCTTTGTGGTTGCAAAAATGGAAGCCCTAACTGTCGTTCGCCGCCGACCACGGCGGCGGAAGCTAACCGGAATCAAACCTCGTGGGATCTTCTTTACGCCGCCGCCGGAGAAGTTGCTCGGATGAGAATGGTTGAAGAAGCAGCTGCTTCTCGGTATTATAATGGCAACACTGCCTCACAACGGTTGCGTAAAATCGAAACCCATGACCTCCATTATCAACAACTTCAAGTCGCTCAAGTGAGCATATAACAATTTTTACTCACTTATCGATCTGTGGTTTAATATTCTTTTCAATATTTTTTTAATTTCTTTTTCAATATTTTTTTTTTTTAGTTTCAGAAGTTATTGAAGCAGCAACAAATCGCCAAACTGCAAATGATGATGCTACAAAGCAAAACACGGAACGCTACAAACTGTAAGCCGGCGGCTCCGTCTGTATCGGCTTGGCTAGCTTCACAACAAGCTCAGCCGCAGCCGCAACGCCTACCCAGGTCGGGTATGTGGGTAGCGAACCCTAGTAGCAAACGAGAGTCTACCGGTACGGGTGTTTTTTTGCCCCGTCAAACCGGAGCCCCGACTGAGCCGTCTAAAAAACGAGGTGAGCCAATTACAGAGTACAGTAGACCCAGGGAAACTTGGGTTCGATCCTTGAGCCAAACGAGTTTTACCCGTAATTTCACCGTCGTGCCTATAGACGGTGGGTTACCAGGTTTTCTCTGGAATTGGTGGTGGACTCGGGTTACTCTCAGAGTACTCCGTTTGCAATGGCGGACCCAAGATTTTTTCCAATGGAGTCCATTTTTTCGGGGTTCAAAATTTTCATAATAAAACGTTAAAATTTTCGGGTCGGCCATCGTTCGGGTCGGCCGGTCGGGTCAGAGCGAGGTTTGAACTAGATTTGAAAAAAAAACTATACAAGTATTGAACCCATGACCTATTGTTGTTAAAGAGGAAGGTTTAGCTTTCCATTTTTTTCTATGGTGTCCACCTAATTGTACTTACAGGGTCCTTATAAAATTTAATATACTGGATCTACTCATTTTTTTAAAAACATTGGGGTCCGAGGACCCCGACCCGTTCAATGTGGGTCCGCCCATGTCCGTTTGGTCCAGTGGGTGCCCGAGAATATTCAGGATTAATTCTTTTGGCCGTTAAAAAAATTAAAAAATAAAAATAAATAAATAAATAAATAATAAAAAAATATTTGGATTTTAGTGAAGTTGAAATTGGAAGTGTGGATCTAGATCTGCCTTAATTTGTTTTGGATGTTTACATGACTGTTTTACTTTCAGATTGTTGCATGGTAATCCTAACCATTTTAAAAAATGTTATGATTTTGTAATGTTAACAATCTTTGTTTGTATTTGTTGCATATGCAGAGATTATGTATCGACAAAGTGTGATGATGGCTCAGAACAATCATCGGCAACAACCTACTCAAGTATCCGAGTTCAGGCTACCTCAAGAATGGACGTATTGAAAAAGAGTGAAATTACTAACTAGGAATGTTAGCGTATAATATAGTATAGGAGATTTTGTGAATGGGTTTCGTTTTGTTTGTTGTTGTTTTTTTTTTTTTTCTAAATCCGTTGATTGGTTTTGTTAAAAGTTTGACGGATTCTACTCATCTATGGATGGGATCGTTTAAATAAAGATTAACTAAAAGATTATATGTTTGTATATATGTTTTTTTTATTAATTTTAAGTATTGTATTGGAGTTATTATGGAAAAGCAAAGTGATTTGAATTCAAATCATATCTACTTTTTTGTGTTGCGTGAATGAGAAGGGCGTTGAGGTTAAAATAATGGATAACTACATAATTTTACCTTTTTAGAACTATCTACTCAAAGTGTCCACTAACTTGTAATTCACTCAAAAAATATACAAAAGGTATAGGAACGGATTTTCTTTCATTTCTTATTCATAAAGTAAATCAGATGTAATACAAGGCTTCTATATTAATCTATGTTATGTCTCAGTGCCATCTGTTATCCAAACTATTCTTTTTAAAATCGAACTGGTCTGGTTCTACCGGCTAGAAAACCTACGGTTACCGATTGAACCACACCGGACTGACCTTTTAATTTAACTAATTTAAACCACATGTTTTGTTTGATAAATTTTTAACAAAACTAAAGTAGCTTTGTTTATGTTTTTATATTAGTTCTAATTTTACATGACGTATTAAAACCGGTCGGGCTGATAAGTGTACTGTCTGGTTTGATTATCGAAGAGGTTATGAAAACATTGATGTGATGTTAGATTTATGTAAGCTTTCATAGTAGTGACTTCCCGTTTGTTCAACAACCTAATCTACCAACTTAGTTTTCAAAAACCTATTCGACCTAGTCACGACTTACAGGTATGGGTTGTTATGCAGCAGGTTAGACTTGTTGAAGGGGTTGGGTTGACCATTTAATTTAAATACACGCAATTCCATCGGCCCTTTGGAAATCACTTGTTTATTTAATACTTTTATTATTAGGTATAAAAAAGTTTACAACTTTCAAATCTGATGATATGACATCTACGAAATAATAATTTTAAATATTTGTTTTCATTATTTTTTTAACGGCCAGCAAAATCAATATTGAGCACTCTTGGAACATCCACTGAAACAACCATTGCCCACCAATGTCTTACTCTGCACCAAGTGGAAGTTGAACTTACATCTCTAAAAAAAATAGAATTCTTCCACCACTTGATATGCCAATTGTCACTATGCTTAATGATATAGATTAATTTCAACTTTAGCCTTTTAAGTAAAAAATAATTACTCTTTTAAGTATGCACTTTATGTCTACGTGAATATTTTGCGTATCTATACTGGATATCTGTTAGATGTGAAAGGGCATGGATGGAGGGGCATGAGGCGTCATGCCAGCTCCTACAAGAAGGGTGGCGTGGTACCAACAAACACGGAGTGGGATGAAGCGTGGAAAGGTGACGTGGTATGACACGTGACATACACATTTTGTATTTATTTTATATTTAAAAATAAAACAACACCATGGGCCAATAAGAAGCCGTCACGTCACCTTAACTATTACCTCCATGCCAGTGAACTTTCTACCGCCCCATCACCACACCACACCACACCACGCCAAGACATGGGGTGGTGTGCCGACGTGGTGGAGGCTTCAATGCCTTGTCCACGCGATCCACACTGTACGGCCTTAATTTTTTACGTTAACTTTCTTTTTTTTAATAACCACTTTCTTTATCTACACGCTTAAAAAAAATTACCCAATTGCCTCCCCCACCTATAGTTCCCACATCCCCACATATGCAATCATCATCTTCGATAACCTTCTCTGGTCTTTATATAACTTGAGTTAATTACAAAGATAGTACTTGTGGTTTATTTAAATTACATATTTGAGTATTGACTTATTTTTTAACAGGTTTGAAGGGGTATGGTCTCAGATCTCGTGTCAACGTCGACCGCGAGGAACCACTACCCTTATCAAAACCCCCACTAGCTAACAACCTACTTATATCCATGCGGGAACGCATCGACACAGTGGTTGAGTCCAATCTGTCTAGTGATGGAGGAGGACTTACCTGGAATATGAGAACGGTATAGCGATGCGGCTGGCACCGCATCCAGTGAACACTTCTATCAATACAGAGAAGCTGGATAACAGCAACAGTCACCACGGACGACGATGCGGCCTGCCACCGCATCTCGCGTATTTCTTGATCAAAGAGTGAGACGCGGGAACATCTACAGTTACTGCAAACAGCGATGCGGCTTGCACCGCACCCTGTCTACTCATCAAGTGGGACTGACACCACAGAGCAAGTAGCACCAATGGCAGCCGCCTGTCAGGACTACGTAAGCAACAGACTGACGTGGCGTCGCCTCCCCGGCCAACATGTCTGACACACCTGCAAAGGTGCAGCATGCCGTCAGTCTATCCATCCACCTCCTCCTTCACTCCTCGGCTATAAATACCAACCCCAAACCAGGTTTGAGGTATCTCTTGACAACTCTCTCACTACTACTACTATCATACTTTGCTTCCCAAGCAGACTACTGATTCTCACGCCGGAGAGTGGTAACAAGGAGCACCCCCCACCTCATCCTCCTTGTTACGAGTCACAGTTTGTTTCCTTGTGCTGGAGATCGACCCACCGGTGATCCAGCCAGCGATCCTCGAGAGGAAGGGATTAACCCTTCTTGACGAGACCAGTGAGTAAACCTCGCCCGGTTAACCATTGTTTCATCATTGGCACCCACCGCTACTCTTAGCACTTTCTCAACTATCCTTCTCCCTCTCAAAAGATCATGACTGATCACCAAAACAACACTACCGGTGATAATCTACTCCCCACCAACCCAGGCAATGCGGGGACTGCTCCCCCGGACCTAAATCCGGGCCACATTGGCACATCAACGCAAAGGGGTCCATCCCTAACGTTCGGACACGACCTATCACAGTACGCATCTGTGATCCCTCCGGACATGAACCCTCACACCTGGTATGACCAGCAGGCCGCCCTGCTGGCCGCAACATATAACCGAGCTTGCGCTGAAGCGCAAATACAAGCTGGGCCTACCCCGGCACCGCACACACCTGCAGGTCGTATTTTACAATATGACGGCAGGGCACCCTCACGTCCAGCCTCCAGAAGCAGACGTGAAGACCGCGGATCCTCTTACTACGAGGTCCGCACAATAAATGAGGACGATTCCTCATATGGGTCCCACACCAGGGGCCCAATACAAAGCCGCTTGGGCCCCCAAGATGGTAACAGGCGGCAATCCACAGTCCACCGCAGTTCTGGCATCCAAAGCCGGCTGGGAACCCTACCCGAGTATGAAGGTCATGGCCGTACCGACCCGGACGACCATACATATTGCGGGGATTCGCATGACACCAGCAGTAGACCGGGGGGATGCAACTATATCCCTCCCACTCATCCACGCAACACATACCTCAGGGCTGCAAAGCACCCTGAGAACCAGCCCTACAGGCCGAAAGCTGCGGCCGAAAACTCCAAATTCGCCCCGCAAATTGCCCACGCTCATGTTACCACAACAAAATTCCCATTCAACGTGGGGAAATACAACGGTTTGTCCGACCCGGACGACCACATGACGTTTTCATGGGCGCGGGATGCAACGGCCAGTGGGATGAACCCACTTGGTGCAATTTTTTCCCTCAGACCCTCACAGGTTTAGCCAGGGCTTGGTTCGATTCATTGAGAGTAGCGTCACTGGCCTCATTCGAGGACTTGCATGCAAAGTTCCTCGCTCATTTCAACCAGCAACGACGTCACGAACGTGATTCGTTAGACGTCATGAATATCTGGCGCAGGGACGACGAATCTCTAGAAGCATTTGTCGTCTGATACAATAAAGAGTGCCTAGAAATAGGTGATGTGGCGGACCAAATGGCACGGAACCATTTCCATAAGGCCGTCAGGGACAAACAGATGGTTATGACCATCTCTGGCAAGGAGGGCTTGCCTAAAAAATGGGAAAATGTCATGGCCGCAGTCAAGACATACGCCCAAACACAGCGGTCCCTTGAACCGCATATGGCAAAGGCACAGCCCCAAGCCGAAACCTCCCACCAGGGGTCCAAGTGTAACAATAAACGCAACCGGGACGTTGGAAATCGCGACAATATTTCCAAACCATACTTCCCGCGGACCAACCCGTTTGACCCAAGGAACCACAATCCCTAACGGGACAACCGGGCGCCAAAGAAAGATTCTCGGGACCGCAACTGGACCGAAATCACTGCGTCGCCAAGCGAAGTCCTTCTTACGGACGCACAGCTCTTGCGACTGGCCCAACCAATGAAGTCCAAGAAAAATCAGGATCTCACTCTCTATTGTGAGTATCATAAGGACTCGGGCCACACCACAAACAACTGCATCAGTCTCCGACTGGAGATTGAACGAGCCTTAAAAGAGGGGAAACTGCAACATCTTTTGCCAGGTGGGCAGAAACCTACCAAGCGCATCACCCCTCATGGCGAAGGCACCTCCTCAGGGAAGAGGACCATGTATGTGGCCTCAACCCACATGATCAACGGAGGTATAGGCAGGCCGCGCAAGGCTGCGAAAAGACCGGACAATGACTGGAAAGACGAGCAAGTCGTCTTTCCAAAAGTCCGAGGCGGCCCGCGCGACAGACGCGCCGTCGTTATTACAGGCCAACTGGCTCATTACTGCACCGAGCGTCTATTCATCGACCCGGGCAGTACTTCCGATATCATCTACGAGCAATGCTTCAACCAGTTCGATCAGGAGGATAAAGATCGGTTGCAGGCAGTGGACTACCCGTTGGCCGGGTTCGCAGGGGAAACTGTCTTTCCCCTAGGCCAAATTACGTTCCCTGTGCGTCTTACCAGCGGAAGACACACACGAACAGAAGAGGTAAACTTCATGGTCTTACCTCATACTTCCAAATATGACGTACTCCTTGGAAGAGAATCCCAGGGTGATTTCAATATGATTACGTCCGTACCCCACTCTGCTATCGGTTTCCCAACCGAAACGGGGGTCGCGATAATCTATGCACGCAGAGACGTCATGATGTCGGACGAAATGCGTCCGACCAAGATAGCAAGGCCTACCCCCAACAATCAACCGGAAAAATGGGTTCTCAACGCGAGATACCCGGAACAAAAGGTTACGTTGGGCCACGCCTTGTCCGCTAACACCAAAGCGCACCTGAAGCAGTTTCTCTTCAGGAATCGAGACATTTTCGCGTGGACACCGCAGACATGACCGGGGTCCCGCGTGAAATCGCGCAACATTGCTTAAATACCTTGCCAGGTATTAAGCCGGTGATCCAAGGCCAACGCCGCCTTGGATCCGCTAAAAGCAGTCGATGCATGAGCAGGTGGAAGAACTGCTCTCCGCAGGCATCCTGCGGGAAGTTAAATACCAGACTTAGTTATCCAACCCAGTCATGGTAGAGAAACCATCCTGGGGCTGGCGCATGTGCGTCGATTACAATGACCTCAACAAAGCCTGTCCCAAGGATTGTTATGCACTTCCAGAAATCGACGAAAAAGTCGATAACCTCGCACCTTTCAGATGGAAGTGTTTCCTCGATTGTTATAAAGGCTACCACCAAGTACAGATGGCAGTCGAGGATGAAGACAAAACGGCATTCCGCACTCCCACCGGGAATTACTGTTATACAAAAATGCCGTTTGGGTTGCGCAACGCGGGCGCAACCTATCAAAAACTGATGAACGACACTTTCCGCGGGCAAATAAGCAAAAGTGTCGAAATCTACATGGACGACCTAGTCGTCATGAGTATGGAGGGGGATACCATGCTCACTGATATTGAACGGACATTCCAAACTCTGCGAAGCGTTAACATAAAGCTCAATCCATGGAAATGCTCGTTTGGAATGGAAGAAGGAAAATTCCTTGGATTCATCGTAACCAAAGATGGATTCAAGGTAAACCCGGAAAAGGTTCAGGCAATCGAGCGCATGCCGTCGCCTTCAACGATGAAAGAAATGTAACGACTGGCCGGCAGGCTAGCCGCACTAAATAGATTCTTAGCCAACCATGCAGCTAAGTCATATCCTTTCATCAAGACCCTGCGGAACTGTTTAAAGAAAGAACAATTCCAGTGGACCGCAGAGGCCGAAAATGCTTTCCGAGAAATGATGGAGTGTTTGATACAACTCCCAACTCTAACCGCACCACGCAAGGATGAACCACTCATATTATACCTAACTGCCGCAGACAACGCGGTAGGTGCGGTACTGATAGTGGAGCGGGAGGGGGTTCAAACGCCCATCTATTACATCAGCAAGATGCTCAACGACCCAGAAACAAGATATTCAATAATGGAGAAATTGGTATTAGCACTAGTGCACGCATCAAGACGCTTGCGACGCTACTTCGCAGACCATATCATCACGGTGCTAACCAATTACAGGATCGACCCGATCCTATCCAAACCTGACATTTCTGGGAGACTAGCGAAATGGGCAATCGAGCTGGGCGCGCACACACTGAACTATAAACCACGCCCCGCGATTAAAGGCCAAGTCTTAGCTGATTTCGCCGCCGAGGTACCGGCCAATCGCATTCAAGAATGCGAAGCAGCACAAAATCCTACGCCAACACCAGCTTCCTCGGAGATTTGGGCACTTTTTACTGATGTTGCCTCCAACGAGGAAGGTGCAGGCGCAGGTCTGCGACTCGTCAGCCCTGATGGCCAAGAACTTACATATGCAATCCGCCTCGATTTCAAAAGTACAAATAACGAGGCAGAATATGAGGCTTTACTGGCAGGACTACGTTTAGCAGTCAAACTCGGCGTGCAACATTTGGAAGCACACGTCGACTCTTTGTTGGTTGCACGACAGATACGCGGCGACTATGCCGCAAAGGGGGATATCATGATCCTCTACCTCGAGCAAGCCCTGCAACTAACATTAAAGTTCACTTCATTCAATATCCGACATATCAACAGAAGTGAAAACAAATCCGCATATGCACTCTCAAAACTTGCATCCACCAGCTTCCAACACCTGGCAAAGGAGATACGCATCGAAATTTTGCAGAATCCTTCGGTACCCCTGCGCCAGGTTAATGTCATCCAATACGGCACAACATCTTGGATGACACCAATCATTGCATATTTGCAATCAGGTGTGACTCCCGAAAGCAAGTCAGAGGCACGCAAGCTACAATACAAAGCATGCCATTATCAAATGGGAGACGGTATCTTATACCGTAAATCATACCTAGGGCCACTCCTACGATGCGTCAACCCCCAGGATGCCACATACCTCATCAGAGAAATACACGAGGGAATGTGTGGCATACACGCAGGACCACGCATGGTAGTGGCCAAGATCATGAATGCTGGGTATTACTGGCCCGGCATGCACCTGGATGTCGTCAAAGAGTTACGCAAATGTATTAACTGTCAACGACATGCTCCAAAAACTTTGCGCCCCAAGAACAACTTGGTCCCGGTCACCACCGCATGGCCCTTTCAGAAATGGGCAATCGACGTGGTCGGACCCTTCCCAGACGCACCAGGTGCGGTCAAATTTATCATAGTAGCAGTTGATTACTTCACAAAATGGGTAGAGGCGAAACCGCTCGCCTCAACCACTGCTATGATAACAAGGAAATTCATTTGGGAACACATCATCTGCCGTTTCGGTCTACCAATGTGCATCGTTACCGATAACGACACCAACTTTGCTGCCGATGAATTTCAAAAATGGCTAGAAGAACTACACATTGAACACATATTCTCATCTGTGGCGCATCCGCAAGGGAATGGCTAGGTTGAGAGTATCAACAAAAGTCTAGTCGAAGGCATCAATGCAAGGTTGGGAACAGCCAGGCGTGGCTGGGTCGATGAACTCCCAAGCATCTTATGGGCTCACCGCACAAGCCCAAAAACAAGCAACGGGGAGACACCCTTCAGCCTGGTCTATGGCTCAGAAGCAGTGATCCCCGCGGAAATAGGCATCCCTTCACCCAGAATGTTGGCCATTGAAAAGATAGACAACAGTATGGAACGCAGGATTGACTTGGACCTCTTGGAAGAAAGGCGTGAAAACGCTGCCATCAACGAGGCCAAGTACAAATCCAAACTTGAAAGGTACTACAACTCACGCGTCCGCGTTTGTACTTTCAATCCAGGAGACTACGTCCTCCGTGACAACGAAGCATCTAATGCTGAACGCCCAGGAAAACTTGCCCCCAAGGGGGAAGGACCCTACCTCATCAATGAGGTTTTGGGTAACGGCGCGTATAAGTTACAAACGCTAGAAGGCGAACCTATCGCACGTACATGGAATGCACAACAGCTTAGACACTGTTACATGTAAGCCATGTTTTTACATTTTCATGTAACCTATCGGGCCGCAGGCCATTTGCAAATAAATAAACGAGCAATTCAATGCAATATTGTTTGTTACTACTATTACAAATGCGTGTTCCACTTTGCGGTATCCGCAAAAACAGATTGGCAAAATCTTCATTCGCGATACCCAGACAAAGTACTAACCACACACAAATATTGTAATAGGCCAGCAAAAGGCAGAATATTAAGTATCTATCCGGCTGGATACACAAGTTTTTACAAAACTTACACAATTCCTAAACCCTAATAAGGCAAACAATGGAATTGACACATACTCATACGACAACGGTATGGAGTA
This sequence comes from Helianthus annuus, assembly GCF_002127325.2. Classification (NCBI taxonomy): domain Eukaryota; kingdom Viridiplantae; phylum Streptophyta; class Magnoliopsida; order Asterales; family Asteraceae; genus Helianthus; species Helianthus annuus. Next base: position 201,980,723 of record NC_035436.2, on the reverse strand, counting down.
TACTCAACCCCATTCACAATGGGTAGAGGTCCAGACAAGTTTTTACAACACTTGCACAATTCCTAAAACCTAACAAGGCAAGCAATGGACTTGACGCATACTCATACGACAACGGTATAGAGTATACTCAACCCCATTCACAATGGGTAGAGTCCCGCTTACACACGTTCAAACATGCAAGAAGTAAAAACACTTGTACAAATTGAACAACAAACTTTATATTCAAAAAATTCAGGCACCCATGCGGTGCATAATGGATTTACATAAAGTTTCCAACATATACAAGAGGAAAACAAAAAAAGGGGCACACAAGCCAACCTAAGTCCTATTTTGTACCACTGGTACCCGCGCCATCTTGGCCGCCACCAGCAGGATTTTCCTCTTCTGCGTCGGCATATAGCATCCGCAACCGGTCTACATAATCCGCGGCCTCTAAACATTCGTCCAACTTCTCCACACAAGAGAGAGACGTGTCAAAAAAGGAGGCAACAGCCGCCTCAAGAAGCGCTTCGGTGTCCACATCACGGAACCCAGACCGTTCGTCAGTATAGCCGCCTGTGGACATGATGTTTATATGACCGATACAGCGGCTATAACCAGCTTTAAACCCAGCGTCACGAGCACGCTGCTTGATCAGGCCTATGCCAGTTGCGGTCTCAGGCGCATCCATGATAGCTTGAACAATCTGCAACAAAAGAACAATAAGATTCACATGCTAATCCGAGTAAATACAAAGGCACGGGATACTTACATGTGCAATACCGTGACTCCGCATCCATTCACGGTCAGCCTCAAGCTGGTTAAACGAAGAGGTCAAGGCATCTCTGGCCTCGACGGCCATATTTGCCCGCTCTTCTGCTACAGTCACGCGGGCCGTGAGGTCCGCAACCTTGACCTCCTGGGTCTGAACCTCGGCCTTTCAAAAGCAAGAAACAGTTTACATGAAATCAGTAAACATTCTCAAAGGACTGGAGGAAAAATAAAACAGGAAAAACAAATCATACCTGAAGGCTGCTAACAACCTGATTTAAACGGGTCCGCTCAGCATTCGCCTCTTGAAGAGCCTTAGAAGCATGGCTCTCCCTTTCTTTGGCCTCTTCAAGGGCCTTTGCGGCAAGAGCCCCCGCTTTTCTGGCCTCGTCAAGCGCCTTTACAGCCCAGGCCTCCGCCTGTTGGGCTTTAACCGCAATCACCTCGGCCGCAGCCTTCTCTTTGCCCAAAGTAGCATTCGCTGCCTTGTCATTTGTCAGCTCCTGACGAACACGAAATAGTGTTTCATTCACCTTGGCCCAAGATTCTTTCCATGACTTACGCTCATGTAACACCTCGAAATTTTGGGTCCAATAATGTGTTAAGACGTGTCATAAGTTTACACGTGGCATTAAATATTAAATAAAGGACTAAAATTGACAAACCTTGAAAATATATAAATTCAAGGGTTATAAATGTCAAGCAAGGGTAAATATACTGTATAGTAACCCTAAGTAGTGCTTATACCTTCAAACGAATGAATCATGGATCGTACGGAAGCGAAACGTGGAAGAAAGTGAGAGATTACAAGCTACAGGGGTTAACTGTGTCAACATGTTTAATTATACCTCTGAGTGACCCTTTAACGCTCCCGAGGCTTTGTAACAGTATTATACGCTCACTAGAATATACTGTATAAATTCCGCGAAGTTCCGCTTTAAAATGAGAAAGTTATGATCGAATTCGTATGAGGAGGGTTAAAAGCGTCAATAATGAAAGTTAAGGCTTTCAGAATAATTAAATAAACTAACCAGGGACTTAACTAAGCGAGTAAATAACACGAGGCCCTTAGCAGTAAATAATCAAGGACCAAATCGCAAAGTTACCCCTTCAAAACCCGAAAGGTCAAGTTAATAATTACTAAAGATTTCATTAATAATTACTAAAGATTCTGTTATTTATTACCTAGATTTAGTAATGATTATAAAAGATTTAAAATCTCAGAAAATCCACCCTCTCGCGGGCCGCGTAAGGGTTCGGGTTAAGTTGAGGCGGGCCGCGAGCCTATGATTGAACGCGCCTGATTTTTAAACTTCAGGCGGCCCGCGTAATATGTGTATGGTTCCTCCATGCGGGCCGCGTCAGGCGCCCAGATGCAGAAACATGCTTAAATTGGCTGTTCAGCCTTCTAAACGCCATGAGATGCATTTAAATCTTTCCAATTGACCCCTAAACAACCCCTAAGCATTAGGAACACATGTTGGAAGGTTGTGGTTAGTTGGGGGACTTGTGTGTCAAAAGTTGTGGTGAAACTTTACTATAAAAAGGCATACATAGTTCACAACTTAGAACACACCTCACAACACTACTTCTGATCATTCTTGGAGCTCTCAAGCTTCCTTCTACATTCCTAAGTCTTGCATTAAACTTCTGTAAGTTGCCTAACCTTTTGTGGTCTCGTTTTTCAATGGTTTTAGCTTATAAACCAAACCGTCGTAATGAACGGTTGTCATATCGATAATTCACAAATGGTCCAGTGAATTGTCGGATTAAAAGTAGTTATGAGTTGGTATTTACGTGGGTAATAAACCCCTAAAGGGGTTCCCTCTGATCACCGCTCTAACTATGTCGAATGTCGAGTCAAACGTGCACTTAAAAAGTCAACAGAAAGTAATTTTGCGATTTCTTGTATAATCTGTAATGTAGCTGATATGTAACTTGTTTTGATGTTCGTAAAACATGATATTAAGTATATAAACTTGTCTAAACCCGTTGGATTCGGCCATTTGCTATATTGACCCGGTTCGGAACCGAAAGTCGCAAAAGTTTGACTTTTGCTTTGACTACGGTTCTGACCCGTTTTAGTACGATATAGATATGCCTTAGGACTCTCTTAGGACCAGGTTACATGATGGTATAAGCCTCTATGACCGGTTCGTTAATTGTCCAAGTCTTTTACGCATTTCCGTTAATTACTTAAAAGTTGACCGTAACGCCCTTTATAAATTTAAACGAGATTTTCGGACATGTGAACGGATCATGACCTTGGTTACTGAATTCTAAGCATGTCCCTAAAATTTCATGTCAATCCGAGGTCCAGAATAAGAGTTATGCCAGTTAGCGTAATTTGCGAAACTTTAGTAATTAAATAGCGCAATTAGCATAACGCCTATCTAAACTCGGATTTCGACACCCAACCTTTTACTCACTGATGTAAAATAATATTTTGGGATTTTTAAAGATTTTTAATTATTTTTACCTTGCTCATAACCTGCGGTTATGGCTACGATTCGGTAAATACCGAATATGCCCTTTTCGGTCATAAATCGAGTTCTATAAGGTCTTTTGACCCGATTCCAGTTGCTACTGATTTTAAATAATAAATAAAGTATTTTAGACTTTATAAACTGATCGGGAAACTCAGATTCCCTGTAGAACTCTAAAACCTCCTTAATAATCTTTAAAATGACCGAAAACCCCTACGGGGCGTATCACCAACTTAAACTCGTTTCGGGCATCACGGAAGGTATCCTACTGATACCACAACCTCTTTAAGGCATATTGAATTAGGAAACAAGCGTAGGACTCTCACGGTTACCCGTTGCGCCTATTGCGCGCACGGTTCGGCTTATGTAACTAGTTTACATAATTTAGCCGAAACGGGTCAAACTATATTGTTTTAACCCCAAAATCCAGAGTATGATTGTTATACCCATATGAAACAAGTCTTCAAACTTGTTGGGTCAAAATCACACTCCATTCACGGTTTTCGCCTTTCACGCGATTAAACCGTAACAATTCTTTAAGACTAACCGGTCTAAGCTTAGGCTTAATTAAAGACCCGTTAGCATTCTAATTGGTTATTTATACCATCGTTCCAGACTAGAGCCTTCCGGTAAATTGTACCTACGCTTACTTAAGTGAATACGGCTGAGTTATTATTCTTGCTATTTTAAGACAGGAGCTAGCTCAGGTAAATACTCTTAACTTATTTCCCTATACGGGCTTGGGATACGGTATAATAATACCGCTTGGTCGGGTATTGAATATTTAATCGGATTGTGATTAAGTTATTGAGGTAACCCGGTTTGATCTGTATTGTTTGAAATAAAAGCCTTTAGGGGTTAATGACCATGTCCCGGATATCCTTGACATCATTGTATTATAAAATGGTCACGTCTTATGCACGGGGTGTAGGCATACACCTGACCGCTGCATAAGGGAAACGGTATCTCACGCTCAGTGGGCCTATACTTGTGACGTGTCTGTTAATCTTGACTCAGTTTCTATATCGGGCCCTGAACGTACAACGAACATGTAAATCTGTATACAGGATCATAAATATGATTGTCTCAAGTTATAAAAGATTAATTTTGCCTCTGTGCATTTTAATCAAAGTGTCAAAATAATTTGTGCCTGGTGCATCTAAATCAATTTTCTTACACTCTTTTCAAATGAGTCAGTTGAGTGTATTTACCAGTGAAAACTGACGTATTTTCAAAAGTCTAAGTGACAGGTACAAGTACGTAATAGGCTGGAAGCTGCTCAGGACATTAATAAGGAATCTTGCAAGTTCTAGGTGTCTAAAGTCTGTAGAACAATGTTTATAGATCTGCCTGTGGATCCCTTACTTTCCGTTGTAATACTTGGATATTACTTTTATTCGGAATATAATATATTTATCTTTTGCTTCCGTTGTGCATTCATATATTGTGTGGTTTGACTATATTGTTGCCAACTACGTCACGGTAATCCCCCACCGGGCCCACTGGTGAGACACGTGGAAATCGGGGTGTGACAGGTTGGTATCAGAGCCAACATTGAGTGAATTAAACACTATCCTTATGTGTTTAATCTCAATGACACAATTGTACATATTCGAGTCTAGACTTAACATAGGAATGTTCTAAATTCTGATCTGGAAATTTTGCTTCCAAATTTTTATACGTCGCCAAGCGAAGGAGCTGTAATAGGAAGTCTCCACATCCGGAGTCTTGAACTGCTGAGCTTCGTACCGCGACCAGGATGAAACGTGCAACCAAGGAGAAAGCATTCAGGAAATGAATGAAGAAGAAACTCCTCTTGCTGAAGATCGTTTCCTTAATAAGTCTTTATAAGAACATATTTACCTTTCAGTCCCTTCGAGGACAACATTATTATATTCGAGTCCCGCTTAGGGCAACCTTATATTTTTATTTTCATATAGTGGAATGATTAAGTTTAAACTTTCATTCTAAACAAGAATATTAAATAAATGGAAAATAATATTTCCTATTGTAGGATCTACCATTATAATAAAATGGCAAAATATAAAAAGGGCAAGACCTAGCCACGTGTCATTGTAAAGATCGGGCCAAGATGGTAGTTCCATAATTAGATTCAGATCCATATTTAACACCTCAATTTAAAAAAATTGATCTGCGATAATTATTAATTAAGAATCTTAAGTGTGAAACCTAGCCTTCGGGTCAATTATAAGACCTGATTAAAAGATTCAGAATTCCAGTTAACCTCTGTGATCATGTTAACATCCATGGCAGATGTGATTCATTAAAAATCGCACGCGTCATTCCTATAAGAGAATCCTTCTATGGATTCCAAAACCCAAATTAGTGATTTATAAATCATGGGTTAAATCGTCAATAAAGATGATCATTTTTAAAACATCCATTAGTGATGTAGTGCCTATGGGCCAAACTTATTAAACATCCATTAGTGATGTAGTGCCTACGGGCCAAACTTATTAAACATCCATTAGTGATGTAGTGCCTACGGGCCAAACTTATTAAAACATCCATTAGTGATGTAGTGCCTACGGGCCAAACTTATTAAACATCCATTAGTGATGTGGTGCCTACGGGCCAAACTTATTAGACATCCAATAGTGATGTAGTGCCTACGGGCCATACTAATTGTCATATAAGACAAAAGGCAGTGGTAGGCTATGACTCCCTGTCAGAAAAAGGTAATGAACTAGGTTCAAACCTCAAGGCTTTGATTCTCTGAAATCCTAGCTTATAAATTATAAATGTCCTAGTGACTAGGCCTATTGTGCCAGAATACCTTCATGCTGTGATTCTCTGAAATCATAGCTTATAAATTATATATGTCCTTATGACTAAGCCTGTTGTGCTAATAGATTTAAGGGCCTTGATTCTCTGAAATCATGGCTTATGATTTAAAATTTGTCCTTGTGACTAGGCCCTCTGCGCCACCTTAATATCCTTGATGTTTTATAACTAGGATAAATTATAATGAAGATGATAATTAAATATAACTAACAAATTAACCAATATGGTTTATATTACCATGGTTAATAAACGTTTAAGACGATAAAACTGTAAGAGCTTCCATATAAACCTTGCCCTTGTTTGATTTTATGTAGCATATAAAGCTACATGGCTAGGTCAAAGGAAGAGAACAGTCACTCTCTGGAAAACCGCGATGATGAAAGGATTAATATAACCAGAGGAGAGCTTCGTACATTGATTGATTCAGCGGTATCTAAAGCTGTAGAGGAGCGATTTAGGGAATATAGTGAGACTAATAGTAAAGCCTCATCTATACCTCACTCTAAATCTGTCTCTAAAACTCATTCAGAGCCTCATAACGAGCCGCCGTCTAAGAATGAAGGACCAAAGAAGGATGACGATCGTCATTCATCAAATGAACACAGTGTTCCATCCAAGAAGCAAGTGTTCGATAATGAACAACGTACCAAGTCTTGTACCTAGAAATACTTTGCTTCCTGTAAACCCCGAGATTTCACGGGGGAAAAGGGAGCAGTAGATTGTATGACTTGGTTGGAAGAAATGGACACGGTGGTGGACATCAGCGGTTGTGCTGAAAGGGATGTAGTAAAGTATGTATCCCAATCGTTCAAAGGAGAGGCACTGGCATGGTGGAGGTCTCTCATTCAAGCTGCTGGGAAGATCCCGCTCTATAACATGACATGGGAGCAGTTTGTTACTCTCATCAGGGAGAACTACTGCCCTCAACATGAGGTCGAAAGAATCGAATCGGATTTCTTATCGTTGGTTATGACAAACTTAGATTGTCAAGCTTACCTTACCAATTTCAATACCCTGTCCAGACTGGTTCCTTACCTAGTAACACCAGAACCCAAGAGGATTGCTCGCTTCATTGGGGGTTTAGCCCCAGAAATCAAAGCCAGTGTTAAGGCTTCGAGACCTACTACATTCAGGTCAACAGCAGATCTGTCGCTATCTCTCACACTCGATGTGGTTAGAAACAAGGCTGCCAAGGCCTCTGTAGATGGAAAGAGAAAAAGGGAGGATGAGAATTCTCATCGCTCTGATAAGAAGAGTTCCAGGTTTAAAAGAGACAGCCAGCAGTCGGTTGAGAAGACCAAGTGCGAAACCTGTAGGAAATACCACCTCGGGAAATGCAGATTTGAATCTCAGCCTCTACCGTGTGGAATTTGCAAGTTTCAGGAACATAAAACCCTGGATTGCAAGGAGCTAAAAGATGCAACCTGTTATGGTTGTAACGAAAAGGGGCATATCAAGACCAACTGCCCTAGGAATCAGAAGAAGCCCGAAGAAGCCAAAAGAACAAACGCATGAGTCGTCTGGATGAACTCCCGGGAGATGGTGCAGCATGATAAATATATAGCAGGTACCTTCCTTATCAAGCAGTTATGCAGAAATTAGTTATTACTGGCACATATAATTCTATAATGAATCATAGTTGCTGAGAATTGTTGTCTCCGCCTGTTTAGGACTCCGATCATTTAATACGAGATGGAAATTTGTCGTTGATACTTAAGAAAACGCTCCAACAAATCCTAGATTGATGTTTGTATCTACTAGGAATCACTCTTTTCTGATATCCTTATGGCAAGCTTCCAAGCCATCCAAAAATTCATCAATATAATAAAAACAGATGTGACGTTTTTATCCCCTGTCAAAAAGATGATGAATTAGGCCCAAACCTTAAACGCCATTGATGGTCTTTCGTGACCTAGGCTAAACATAATGAATATATATGTTAAATAACATCCATTGAGAATGTTAATACTATATTAGCCTATATGGTCTATAAATACCATGGTTAGTATATGTTAAGGCCATCAGGATAAAGAATAGCGGTTGTTGGATTGCAGCTAAGAAGCTATTTTTATTGGTGTTAGGGACCAATATCGAAAATGGCAAACTCAGATGAGACAGCCGTCGATCGTGTTATGAATGATGTGACACATGCCAATGAAGCTACAATTGTGAGCCTTAGAATTTCCGAAAGCGTTCTCCAAACTATGGTAGACGCAACTGTTGGAAAGGCTGTGAAGAAAGCTATGAAAAAGTTCAAGGAGCCCCAGGCTACTCGTTCCCAATTTTATCTGGGACCACATTTCCTTACTCGTAAGGAGGACCTTGTTCATACCTCAAATGCCAAAGATAAGCTAAAAAGAAAAAGGGAGGAAAAGAACTCCCAGAGCTCTATAAAGAAGAACAAACGAAAGTCCAACCAGAAACCGGTATGCAAGACCTGCAAGAAGTGCCACTATGGGAAGTGCAGGTTCGAACCGAAATCCCGATCACAACCAAGGGTATGTGGGATCTGCAAATCGGGGGAACATACAACGTTGGACTGCGGGAATATGGAGAATGCAGTCTGCTTCGGCTGTAATGAGAAGGGCCACATCAAGACCACGTGCCCTAAATATGTCAAAGGAAAAGCGGCTAAAGAAGGAAAGCCTAAGAATGAAAGCGCCTAAATACCTGAGCTAGTTCATAAATAATGGTCTCAGGTACTTTCCCTATCTTTTTATCAGAAATTTAAATGCTAAGAGTTTTATTTTGGATTGGATACCAATAAACCATAAGCTTAGCAAACTTTTATATTATTCGCAAGATATAACTTACCAAGGAAACCAAATTAACCGATTCTTCTAGTATCGGCAAGAAATCCTTCTGAAAAATCTAAAAGTACTCTTTCTTCGCATAGAGTACAACAACATATGTTATTTTAATTATTTTCTTCTTTCATTGTTTTTCTATCGCCTGCGAATGCCAAACTATGTTTGATAAAAGTGCATTATGAGGATTGGCGTATTCTAGTGTGTCCCATAGATTGCTTCCATGCCTGATCAGTATGGGGGTTTAATACATGGAACACCTGAGATATCCCAATGGTCATATTGTACTAATGTCGACTAGTAGTATTCAAAGAAGATATCCAGAATGGTATTGCCCAAGTAAATACTCCCGAATTGGAAATTCGTGGACTTATATGTGTCACTTGTTGGCACAAACAATAATGAATGAACTGGAGCCTGAGATATGAAAAATCTCGGTAGTCTCCCTGTATCTAGATTATCTTCTCATAAGTTTTCCCTGCTTACCTCCTGGAAGGCAGGTAGAATTAATTTTAACATCCCGCTGTGGGCTGGAGTATTACGAAAACTCCATATTGCTTATAGAACAATCGAAACCTTGATTAAGTAGGGTTTAAGATATAGGCTCATATAGCCTGACTCAAATATTCTGAAGGTTTTATGTTATTAAATAAGAAAGACGGTTCATATTGCTTATATATTAATGACCGCAACCCCAATTAAGCAACAACTAAGAATTTCCATAAGATGCCCAGGATCTAAAGGCAAATTGTTGGTAGATAGGCTTGAAAAAGTCTATAGCCACCTATGTAGCTAAATGCTTGACATGTGCGTAAGTCAAAGCCAAGCATCAGAAACCGTCAGGTTTGCTACGACAGCCTGAACTTCCCGAATGGAAGTGGGAATGTGTAACTGTGTATTTTATTACCAAGTTACCCAAGACGAGTAAAGGAAATGACACGATATGGGTTATAACCGATAGACTGACTAAGTCAGCTCATTTCTTACCCATCAAGGAGACTTATAGCTCCGACATGTTAGCCCAGTTATACGTTGATAAGATTGTAGCCTTGCATGGTATACCTGTGTCTATTATCTCTGATCGGGATACTAGATACACGTCGCATTTCTGGAAGAGTTTTCCAGCAATCTTTGGGCACACGTTTGAATTTTAGTACGGATTACCATCCTCAGACAGACGGTCAGAGAGAGCGTACTATTCAAACGTAAGAAGACATGCTACGTACATGTGCTATCGATTTGGGTGGTAGTTGGGATAAGAACCTACCACTAATCGAATTCTCCTACGACAATAGCTACCATACCAGCATTAAGGCTGCGCCTTTCGAGGCATTATACGGTAGAAAGTGTAGAGCGCCCGTCTGTTGGGCGGAAGTCGGAGATGTCCAATTATCCGGACCAGAGATAGTGTTCGAAACAATGAACAAGATTGTTCAGATTCGTGACCGTCTCAAAGTTTCCCGAAATAGGCAGAAGAATTACGCAGACCCAAAAGCGTAAAGCTTTTCACTTCGAAGTAGGTGATAAAGTGTTGCTTAAAGTATCACCCTGGAAGGGGGTGATGCGTTTTGGTAAGAAAGGCAAGCTAAGCCCGAGATACATAGGACCTTTCGAGGTTATCGAACGTGTCAGACCGGTTGCCTACAAGTTGAACTTACCAGAATAGCTCAATGGAATTCACAATATGTTCCACATCTGCAATCTAAAGAAGTGCTTCGCCGATGAGTCATTGGTGATCCCACACAAAGATGTGCATATAGATGGGAGCTTGAAATTTGTGGAGAAACCGTTGTCGATTGAGGATCGACAGGTGAAAAAGCTTCGAAGAAAGCACGTACCGATTGTAAAGGTCAAATGGGATGCCCGTAGAGGTCCCGAATTCACGTGGGAAGTTGAAGCCACGATGAAAGAAAAAAAAATACCCTTATTTGTTTGAGTAAATCTCGGGTCGAGATTTATTTTAAGGGGGTGAGGATGTAACACCTCGAAATTTTGGGTCCAATAATGTGTTAACACGTGTCATAAGTTTACACGTGGCATTAAATATTAAATAAAGGACTAAAATTGACAAACCTTGAAAATATATAAATTCAAGGGTTATAAATGTCAAGCAAGGGTAAATATACTGTATAGTAACCCTAAGTAGTGCTTATACCTTCAAACGAATGAATCATGGATCGTACGGAAGCGAAACGTGGAAGAAAGTGAGAGATTACAAGCTACAGGGGTTAACTGTGTCAACATGTTTAATTATACCTCTGAGTGACCCTTTAACGCTCCCGAGGCTTTGTAACAGTATTATACGCTCACTAGAATATACTGTATAAATTCCGCGAAGTTCCGCTTTAAAATGAGAAAGTTATGATCGAATTCGTATGAGGAGGGTTAAAAGCGTCAATAATGAAAGTTAAGGCTTTCAGAATAATTAAATAAACTAACCAGGGACTTAACTAAGCGAGTAAATAACACGAGGCCCTTAGCAGTAAATAATCAAGGACCAAATCGCAAAGTTACCCCTTCAAAACCCGAAAGGTCAAGTTAATAATTACTAAAGATTTCATTAATAATTACTAAAGATTCTGTTATTTATTACCTAGATTTAGTAATGATTATAAAAGATTTAAAATCTCAGAAAATCCACCCTCTCGCGGGCCGCGTAAGGGTTCGGGTTAAGTTGAGGCGGGCCGCGAGCCTATGATTGAACGCGCCTGATTTTAAACTTCAGGCGGCCCGCGTAATATGTGTATGGTTCCTCCATGCGGGCCGCGTCAGGCGCCCAGATGCAGAAACATGCTTAAATTGGCTGTTCAGCCTTCTAAACGCCATGAGATGCATTTAAATCTTTCCAATTGACCCCTAAACAACCCCTAAGCATTAGGAACACATGTTGGAAGGTTGTGGTTAGTTGGGGGACTTGTGTGTCAAAAGTTGTGGTGAAACTTTACTATAAAAAGGCATACATAGTTCACAACTTAGAACACACCTCACAACACTACTTCTGATCATTCTTGGAGCTCTCAAGCTTCCTTCTACATTCCTAAGTCTTGCATTAAACTTCTGTAAGTTGCCTAACCTTTTGTGGTCTCGTTTTTCAATGGTTTTAGCTTATAAACCAAACCGTCGTAATGAACGGTTGTCATATCGATAATTCACAAATGGTCCAGTGAATTGTCGGATTAAAAGTAGTTATGAGTTGGTAGTTATGTGGGTAATAAACCCCTAAAGGGGTTCCCTCTGATCACCGCTCTAACTATGTCGAATGTCGAGTCAAACGTGCACTTAAAAAGTCAACAGAAAGTAATTTTGCGATTTCTTGTATAAACTGTAATGTAGCTGATATGTAACTTGTTTTGATGTTCGTAAAACATGATATTAAGTATATAAACTTGTCTAAACCCGTTGGATTCGGCCATTTGCTATATTGACCCGGTTCGGAACCGAAAGTCGCAAAAGTTTGACTTTTGCTTTGACTACGGTTCTGACCCGTTTTAGTACGATATAGATATGCCTTAGGACTCTCTTAGGACCAGGTTACATGATGTTATAAGCCTCTATGACCAGTTCGTTAATTGTCTAAGTCTTTTACGCATTTCCGTTAATTACTTAAAAGTTGACCGTAACGCCCTTTATAAATTTAAACGAGATTTTCGGACATGTGAACGGATCATGACCTTGGTTACTGAATTCTAAGCATGTCCCTAAAATTTCATGTCAATCCGAGGTCCAGAATAAGAGTTATGCGAGTTAGCGCAATTTGCGAAACTTTAGTAATTAAATAGCGCAATTAGCATAACGCCTATCTAAACTCGGATTTCGACACCCAACCTTTTACTCACTGATGTAAAATAATATTTTGGGATTTTTAAAGATTTTTAATTATTTTTACCTTGCTCATAACCTGCGGTTATGGCTACGATTCGGTAAATACCGAATATGCCCTTTTCGGCCATAAATCGAGTTCTATAAGGTCTTTTGACCCGATTCCAGTTGCTACTGATTTTAAATAATAAATAAAGTATTTTAGACTTTATAAACTGATCGGGAAAGTAGAACTCTAAAACCTCCTTAATAATCTTTAAAATGACCGAAAAACCCCTACGGGGCGTATCACCAACTTAAACTCGTTTCGGGCATCACGGAAGGTATCCTACTGATACCACAACCTCTTTAAGGCATATTGAATTAGGAAACAAGCGTAGGACTCTCACGGTTACCCGTTGCGCCTATTGCGCGCACGGTTCGGCTTATGTAACTAGTTTACATAATTTAGCCGAAACGGGTCAAACTATATTGTTTTAACCCCAAAATCCAGAGTATGATTGTTATACCCATATGAAACAAGTCTTCAAACTTGTTGGGTCAAAATCACACTCCATTCACGGTTTTCGCCTTTCACGCGATTAAACCGTAACAATTCTTTAAGACTAACCGGTCTAAGCTTAGGCTTAATTAAAGACCCGTTAGCATTCTAATTGGTTATTTATACCATCGTTCCAGACTAGAGCCTTCCGGTAAATTGTACCTACGCTTACTTAAGTGAATACGGCTGAGTAAAATGGTCACGTCTTATGCACGGGGTGTAGGCATACACCTGACCGCTGCATAAGGGAAACGGTATCTCACGCTCAGTGGGCCTATACTTGTGACGTGTCTGTTAATCTTGACTCGGTTTCTATATCGGGCCCTGAACGTACAACGAACATGTAAATCTGTATACAGGATCATAAATATGATTGTCTCAAGTTATAAAAGATTAATTTTGCCTCTGTGCATTTTAATCAAAGTGTCAAAATAATTTGTGCCTGGTGCATCTAAATCAATTTTCTTACACTCTTTTCAAATGAGTCAGTTGAGTGTATTTACCAGTGAAAACTGACGTATTTTCAAAAGTCTAAGTGACAGGTACAAGTACGTAATAGGCTGGAAGCTGCTCAGGACATTAATAAGGAATCTTGCAAGTTCTAGGCGTCTAAAGTCTGTAGAACAATGTTTATAGATCTGCCTGTGGATCCCTTACTTTCCGTTGTAATACTTGGATATTACTTTTATTCGGAATATAATATATTTATCTTTTGCTTCCGTTGTGCATTCATATATTGTGTGGTTTGACTATATTGTTGCCAACTACGTCACGGTAATCCCCCACCGGGCCCACTGGTGAGACACGTGGAAATCGGGGTGTGACAGCTCACTAGAAAGAGTTTCTCGCCAACTCTTGCGCTCCTCAGAAAGTAACTTGGCAAGAGTACGAACCTGTTTTAGCTCAGCAGTTGCAGCCCACTCTGCGGTCTGTTTCTGCTTCTCAAAAGCAGCCTGGTCCCTTTCAAGCTGCTCCGTACCCGCACGAGCAGCCTTCACCAACTCTTCCGCTGCGGCCTAGCACCTTGTAATCTTCCAGAATGGCGTTCGCCACTATGGAACTTCCCACTAACATGGTAGAAAGTTGGTTGATGCGCAGCTCACGAGGTGCAGAACGGGCACGTTCAGCTTCAAATGGGGTGCCCAGACCACCCAGAATTTCCTTGCATGCAGAAGGATCATTAGAAATATCATCCCCCTGCATAATAGTCCAGGGGGGTCGATGATAACTCGTACTCCGATCCGGAGTGTACGTACGGTAGTACATTCCAACTCAGAATCTCCAGGCTGAATTGGAGGTTCTTCATAACCCGCACCCCCGGACGCGGAACCAGAAGCCTTCTCAGCAGTTGGCGACTTCTGAGATCCAGCCCCAGATTTTTGTGGTCCAACATCAGAAAACCTCAAGTCCAATCCTTCACCATCATTTGGACTGATCAGGTGGTTGGAGGAATCCACAGTATCAAAAATCTGGGACGCAGTCTTCTCCACCGTTTTCTCCACCTGCACGGTGGGATCAGGAACCACCTTAACAGAAGGTGCCGCAGGCTCCTTTGGTACCCCCGCATCCGCAGTTGTGGTATGCGAGGGAGACAAAGGAGCATCAAAGAAAGAATATCCTGCATCTTGGGGTTCTGCAATACAAACAAGGCAAAAACTATTAATAAACAAGTTGTGCTTACAAAACACTTGCAACAGTTACACTTACCAGCAGCGACCGCAGGCTTCTTTTGCGTCGGAGCAGCCCTTTTAGACTGCAGCTTCCGACGTTTCAATTCACCACCACCAACAGCTGTCTGCTCCGGTTCCCTCTTTTTACCGGCATCAGTAGAACCCGCAGCGGTTCCACCCACAGCCGCACCACTACCTGGAACACCCAAACCCTCAAGGGTGTCAGATACTACCACGTAATCGATATATCTTCGGTAACAAGAACGATAGGTACCTGCGGCCTGTGGCACCAAGGGAGGGGCAGCAGAACCCTCAGTTTTCTCCTTACCGCGACCCCGCGCGGTTTTCTTCACCTGCTTTTTCTCCACGTGCTTCTTGGGGATACGCTTTTCAAACTTCCCCAGATCCCCAAGAATACCTGCGGTGAAATAATCAAACAAACAATTTACAAGGGTTAACTTTGAAAACAAGAGCAACTTAGAAAATACCTTTGCCTTCTGGCACAGGTGCATTCATCACAGCACGTGTGGGTAAGCGGAAGTTGCCAACAATCTCCAGATTAAAACCTTCCCGTACATCAACCGCAATCAGCTCAACCTTGCCCTCGAAATCAGGCTCAAACATCCTCCACAGACCAATCGCATTCACTAATAAAACACATACATTACTAAAAGGATAAAGAAGCAAGGAAAATAATCAAGAGTAACATGCTTACCACCATTCTTCTCCCGCAGAACGGGCCTTGCCTTCCTATCCGGCCTACTAAGCATCATCCGCAACACCCACAACTGGTTGTTGTCTAACTTCTTGAGTTCAATAGGCCGCAGCCTAGAGAACCAATCCACAGTCTTCGCAGGGGCAACAGGAATATCCTCATCGGTGACACCCACATTTACGTCCCGGAATGTCATATGGGCATAGACCGCACAGGCTTTGACGTGAAAAAACTTCGTCTTCCACTTCGAGACACCCTTGGGAGGTGTCATCAACTTCAAACTCCCATGTCGTTGATTAAAAGAGAAAAAACCGGTGTTCACCGTTAACTGGTAAAACCGCCGGAAGTTCTCAACCGTAACGTCCAACCCATGGGCACGAAAGGTGTACTCAAAGTTCCTAATCCGGAACATCCCAAATGGACTTAGTTGGGAAATATGGAGATGATAGTACTTTAACACCTCAGCAACGAACACTGTCACCGGCAATCGGAGATTGCCCTCAGTAAAAAAATCAGCCCACAGGGTGATATAACCGGCCGGAGCATCGGCACCAGTATCACCCTCTTGTGGGTAAGTGGCCTTCCAATCGTCGGCCATCTGAATAGTGGTTATCAGGGTTTTAAAACCAACTGTTGTCCACTTCAATACCGGTAGACCACCACCGACGGCACCACCATCATCTTCTTCATCTTCATCAGCCGCCACAACCGGCTGTTCAGGGTTTTCACCCTCCACATTGTGTACATTCGACGGTTCAGCTATCAGAAATATGGACAAAGGGAAGAACGCGAGTGGAAAAACTCAAACTACCTCACCGGAATTTCAGAAAATCTTATCGGAGAAGACAAGAGGAAACTGTTTCTCTCACCGAAAATTTTTGAAATTTTGAACGAGGGGAAACCACGAACGGTTTCCCCTTATATACTCACCGCAATAAATGCAGCATGGAAACTGAATCATGACGTCCAAAAAAGAGCGAATTACGCGGCACCACGTGTCAAACGACGTTTCCGCTAACGGTTACCACGCGCGCGTGGCCGCCCACGCGCCTGACAAAGGAGACGTTTACACTCCTGCTATAGTGCATTTAATGACCTCGGGCAGTGCAAATGTCTTTTCATTTCAGCACATGCCAGAAAATCTCACCAACTTCCACCAACTCACACGTGCGCTCAGCCACGTATACAACAAAAAGCGACAACATTATCCAAACACAAGCGGCGTGCGATTTCTCTGGTATACCGCACCATAACCCATACCGCATGTCGTTTTTTTACATACCCCATAAAATAGCCAAAAATTATATCTTTCCATGGTTAAGGGGGTATAAACATATCCGCACATACCCACGAGCACACGTGGAATATGCGGAGATGACACACACGAGCCCGTACAGGTGTGTCAGATACTCAGAACCAGCGTTGTTCTTTGGACTGAACCGCATCTCGGAAACAGGTAAACCGCATTGCCTTCATTCTCTTCAAGCTTCAAATCCCCCCTGCCCGGTTCACAACCTCAGAGGGTGCATAAACAACTTCTTCAACGAGAAGAAGGAATGGAATGTACGTGCACACACATCAGCAACCCTGACTCTTGATCCTTCAAGAGCCACATCCGAGCAACACACCTGTTTCAAGCGAGTATGGGGTGACAAAACCGCAGACACTCATGAGTCACTACGGACACAACCATAGCTTCCGCAAACGGTTGCTATGGAAGAGCCACAACTAAGTCATCACATAGATGAACGAAGCTACTTCAAGGAAAACTCCTCGGTATTGGAGCGTGAAGGAAAGTGGCTAAGGAAGAGGTGCGGACAAGATCCCCAATGCTCATGCGAGATCTCGTCGAACAACAAGCGGCCGAACATCGGTAATAAGTCTGCTTATGACTTTGTTACCCTACTTGTAAGACGGATAGAATAAACAATGGTGGGCATCACCATGCCTATGACCATGTTTATTTGACCATTATCCAGATTCACATTGTTCGACCAAACATGGCCAACAATGACGCAAGTACCCAACATTGTTCCCACAACCGTGGCCAACAATGTCAAGCAACGAGGTAACCGCAAAGGACGTGCGGTTACTAGAGAGCTAATTGGAAGAACATGAACACCCCACAAAAGGGATCATCATTCGATGTCCAATCATAACAAAAGAAAACTCTCTTCTTCATTCACCACCTCAAAGGTTGGTTCGAAGTTTGTGCACACCTTCAACCACCATCTCAGAGATTGGTTCGAAGTTTTGTGCATACGCCCAGCAAGGTCTCAAGGTTGGTTCGACACACCAACAGGTGGCACCTAACCCGAGGCTGAGAATTTCGCATCAAACGAAACGGGCTCACCGGTACGGAAGAGGCATCAAATGACCCTTCCAGACCTCCAGCTTGATTTACAAAGAGCAAAGACCATCTACATGGCCTAGGATCTTCTCCAGACTCCAAACTACCTTCTAAACACCATAGTCCAGTAATCCTCCCACATGCAACTTGCATATGGCAGCAACACTAGACTGGGGGACTTGAAGGAGTATGGTCCCAGATCTCGCGTCAACGTCGACCGCAAGGAACCATTACCCTTATCAAAACCCCCACTAGCTAACAACCTACTTATATCCATGCGGGAACGCATCGACACAGTGGTTGAGTCCAATCTGTCCAGTGATGGAGGAGGACTTACCTGGAATATGAGAACGGTATAGCGATGCGGCTGGCATCGCATCTGGTGTATGAAAACGGAAGTATTCACAGCGACGCAGCCTGGCACGGCATCCAGTGAACACTTCTATCCATACAGAGAAGCTGGATAACAGCAACAGTCACCACGGACGACGATGCAGCCTAGCACCGCATCTCGCGTATTTGTTGATCAAAGAGTGAGACGCGGGAACATCTACAGTTACCGCAAACAGCGATGCGGCTTGCACCGCACCCTGTCTACTCATCAAGTGGGACTGACACCACAGAGCAAGTAGCACCAATGGCAGCCGCCTGTCAGGACTACGTAAGCAACAGACTGACATGGCGTCGCCTCCCTGGCCAACATGTCTGACACACCTGCAAAGGTGCAGCATGCCGTCAGTCTATCCATCCACCTCCTCCTTCACTCCTCGGCTATAAATACCAACCCCAAACCAGGTTTGAGGTATCTCTTGACAACTCTCTCACTACTACTACTATCATACTTTGCTTCCCAAGCAGACTACTGATTCTCACGCCGGAGAGTGGTAACAAGGAGCACCCCCACCTCATCCTCCTTGTTACGAGTCACGGTTTGTTTCCTTGTGCAGGAGATCGACCCACCGGTGATCCAGCCAGCGATCCTCGAGAGGAAGGGATTAACCCTTCTTGACGAGACCAGTGAGTTAACCCCGCCCGGTTAACCATTGTTTCATCAAGGTTCAGGCTGTATGGTTTAGATTTTGTATCACATTTGAGTATTAAGGCTAACCGCCGTTAGTTTTTCTGATATATAAGTGTAAAATAACTAAAATACCCTTATTTAATTTTTGAGTTAATTACACCGTTAGTCCTTATGGTTTATGCAAAGTAACAACCTAAGGTACTAATATTTTAAAGTAACAATATGAGGTACTAACTATTTAATTTGTAACAAAATCAGGTACTAACACTAACACTCGTTTATTTTTAACGGAGTTCACCCTCACGTGTCTAAAACGTGAGGGCAATCAAGTAATTTTGCAAATTTAAAGCTCTCCCATCCTCATCTACTGTTCCTTTTCCCCTATATTGAAACATTCGATCAAAACCCTGTGAAATCAAACACTTCGAATTGTGGTAGACCTGTAACAATGGAGGTATACAGTTGGTAGACCTGCAACAATGGAGGTATAAAGTTGGGAAAAAGGATATTCTATGAACCTTTGTATTTAATCTAGTAGCCATTATAATCATTTACCCTTATTAACTAATATATATTATTTTATATTTAATCTAGTAGCCATTATAATCATTTACATTATATAGATCAAAATATATAACAGCCTATTAAATAATTAGTTGGTAATTGTTGATGGGCCTTATTACCCTTATTAACTAATTAGGGTTTCCTCTTGGCTGCATATATAAGGAGACTTATGTAGAGGTTCTAGGGTTAGACACATAACCTAATTACTCTCATAACATCAATCGACCTCATCTCCTTAACCGAACACCCTATTCGGTTTACTTCATCACCATCATTAGATTGCACCCTAAGGAGGAACCAGATTAAGCTGACAATCATGTCAAACACTGTTGCTGCGTCTCCATCTGGATTCTTTGTTGGTCTGTACTGATGCAATCAAAGGTACGTTTTCATGTTTTCCATTATGTCTAAACAGAACTGATCAACAAAAAATATCACAAATAGGGTTTTGGTCGAATCGAAGTAGACCTGCAACAGTCAAACATTGTGATATAAAAAATGGGGAACATGGTGATATATAAAAAATCGATTCACTACCTCAATTTGATCCTTCTCATACAAAATATTAGATTTGAGCATTAATATTAATATATGATAAAAAAGAAAGTGTATGAACAGTGCTTCACTTTCTTTTTTATCATATATTAATTTAGAATGGAATACATCATTAAGAGATCAGCAAATGGTATCGGGTATAGGTACCGGTCTTAAATTTACCAATTCGGTATATTTTCGGTACCGGTTCTAAACAGTTATTCACCGGTTTTTACCCTCAAATACCGGTGCCGTACCAGTACCGACCGGTACCGAACCGTACCATACTAGGTATATTTGGTACCGGTACCCACTTTTAGGGATTTCGGTAACGGGAACAGTGCTTTATAATTTATTTTTTAAATTAAAATTAGAATGGAATACATCATTAAGAGATCAGCAAATGGTATCGGGTATAGGTACCGGTCTCAAATTTACCAAATCGGTGTATTTTCGGTGCCGGTTCTGCACAGTTATTCACCGGTTTTTACCCTCAAATATCGGTACCGTACCAATACCGACCGCTACCGAACCGTACCATACTAGGTATATTCATTACCGGTACCCACTTTTGAGGATTTCGGTAACGGTATTTTTGGTACCGGTTGGTACCGAGCTCATCAAATCCTGTAGCAACGCAGCAATGCAAGTAATTGCACCGTTTAGATTACTTTTCATACACACAGTAAGTAAACTGTATTTCGTTTGAATGACACAACAACTTATTTTGCTTTCTTTTTTATCTTTTTCTGTAATGAATGAATTGTAACATGTAAAATTAACTTGCATATTTAGAATATTGATGAGCAAATCGTATCAAATCCTGTAAACGAATCGGCATCGGTACCAAATTTGCTATACCAAATCATTTTCGGTACCAATTTGGTACCCACCTTTTGGCGTTTTAAGAATCGTTACTTTCGGTTCGACACCGGTCTAGCACCATACCTGTATTTATTTATTTTTACCTTCAAATACCATATCGTATTGTACCGAGCATTTTCGGTGCCGGTACCTAATTTCGATGATTTTCTGGATCGGTACTTTCGCTGCCGTTACCGGTACCGAGCTCATCCATATTTTAACGTGTTAGCACCGTAATAACTGAACTGAAAACAACCGAATTTCCAACGTGTAGGACGTGTGGGTCCTATTATTATATATTAGGTTATTTAAAATTGTTTTTTTATGACGGATTGATTATCCTTATCACGTCATTTTATTTATGTTTTGATATTCGATATCTGTTTGCCGTTGCTGACACGCCTTTTGTAGTCATTGGGTCCCACCGCAACGCGCGGGCGGAAAATAACTAGTATTACATAAAAAATCCATGTGGTTTCTATTCAATATCAGAAATAAATTAATGTTACAAAAGGACGAAATTACCCTTGAAATCAGTTAAAAATAAACAGGGGTTAGTGTTAATATCCCAACTTGTTACAAAATGAAATGTTAATATCTTATATTGTTACTTTAAACTATTAATACCTTAGGTTGTTACTTTGCATAAAGCACAGGGACTAACGGTGTAATTAACTCTTTAATTTTCTGCTAAAACTCAAAGGTGTTACATTCAATAAACCATAATGACTATCTGTGTACTTAACTCTAAAAAAATAAAAACTCATTATATTTGTAAAAAATAATATTATAAAATATGCTACATTAAAATATTTAATAATTATATTTCTAAAATTAATATACATCCAATTATCATACGTCTAATACCATAGAATACACTATAGTGTAGAGACAATGTTTAGTTTTCTTATAATTTTTTATATAACTAATTTAAAAAAAATATGATAAATATAAAACTCATGCATATTATCTCAAATATAATATAACACCCATTTTTGGTCATAATTCTTTTTGAAAATAGTTTTATAAAAAATTATTAAAAAACTAAATATTATCCCTACTTCAGTATTTTCTCTTATAATAGACGTTTGGTAATTGTATGTATATTTATTTTAGAAATATAATTTTTATATATTTTCATATAGCATATTTTATAATATTTTTTACAAATATAATGATTTTTTCTTTATATTTTTTGGATTTAATTACACAGTTAGCCCTTGTGGTTTATTGAAGATAACACATTTGCGTACTGGCAAAAAATTATATAAGGTTATTATAGTCATTTTTACACTAATTTAACAGAAAAATTTACTGTAGTTAACCTTAATACTCAAAGGTGCCCTTGGACTTGTTTGGTTTGTTATTTTATGCCATAAACACAACGTTTAGTATTTTTTTAGGGTTTTAAAGTGTATGCAAGCATGTATAATGAATAAACACGTATAACAGGGCCGGCCCGAAGGGTGTGCAGGATGGGCCACCGAACAGGGCCCAAAGTCTCATAGGGCCCATAAAGTTTTTCTGTTTTATATTTAAATTAAATACTGTAACAACTCTCATTAAAATCAATAATTAGAATGATAATTAGTCAATAAGAAAACCCTAATTGAGACACCCAAGTAATTCTGCACTAACCCTAAAATTTTCAGAACAATCCGAATTAGGATCAGGGCCCCTAAAACGCAAGGGGGGTAAACCCTAGTGATGATTATCGCCAAATTTCGTTGTACAGATTGAAATACGATTTAAAAATGAGTCAGCAAGGCTAGTCCTGAACCCAGCTAGCCTATATAATTAGACTGCATCCCTTACGGACCGTAAAAGGAAATGGCATACGGTCCGTAAGCGTGTCCAAAAAATCACTATAAATAGCAGACCTTGGCATTTGCTTTTAGAAGTTGAAACGACGGCCAAAAGCTTTCTGTACGTCGAGTTATCATAGTATTATTACAATTAAACACACACTGATCACGAAGTGCTGCCGCAAAACAGGGTAATAACTCGATCGCTATTACGATTCATTTTCCGACCGATCAATATATCCAATGGATGTTTAAGTGTCGCCCACATTAGGGTTATACTTTGTCGTTCGTCGTTAAATCAATAGATGTTTAAGTATTGCACTTTGTCGTTCGTTGTGAGAATTTGATCTCGTGAGTTATCGTAAATGCTGTATTGATCACTAACCCGGTTTTGTGTGCATTATTATTTAAATTAGGTTAACAAGGCTAAATCATATTCTGTCCATGTTAAATCTGCAATATGAGTCATTCTCTTTTTATCAAATGTTTTACAATACTCCAAATTATTTTCAGAATTATAATTACAGTGATTAAGTTTATGTAATCATCAAATTACAGCCAGTATGTGGGGTATTGTGCACATTACTACTGTTTTTATCACTTTAGGTGGGCGAACCTAAAATTAAGTGATATACGTCATTCATTGGGGCAGCCAATGGTGATATGACCATAGTCACAGATCCGGTCGAGTGACACAAATACTGTGGGTAGTTGGTAGATATCAGAAACATATGTAAAAACTCTTAATACTGTAAATTATAACAAACGAGTCATTTTAAATAAATAGAATGATTCACTCAGTATTTCCCGCTGACAAAACCTTTTTCAAACATATTTCAGGTGATCTATTGTAATTCAGGAAGAGTGCTGGGGAGCATTTCAAGCTTAAGAAAGTGGCTCATTATAAAATAGAGAAATATGTTTTCTAAAAATAAAGATTTCTCAGTAAAATCATGTTATTGTAAATTACCGGGATTTTATCCCGAGTTGTGAAATAAAATAATCGGGAAAAGTTTTTAGCTGTAAAAAGATCCTGTTGATAAACTTCCGCTGCTAAAATCAATTAAATAAATATCACGGGATTTCTGTCCCGCGGCTCCTGAAACGGGTCAAACGGGGTCGGGGGCCGTGATAGAAATAAGGTGGTATCAGAGCCACTGAGTTAAGCTAATTAAGTATTTAGAAATACTTAATTTTTCCTGATTACTATTATGTGATTATGTGTTTTATTAAACTGACTATGTGTTAGTTACAGTATGGGTAAGCAAAAGCTGCAAAATATCTATCTTAAATTAGATAGGTCAGTCTACGAAGAGGGAAGTTCATCCCAAAGCAAATCTTCAAAACTCCCTACAATTCCTGAAGAAGGAATATTTGTGCGAAAAGCACAATATGAGAAACCGTTGTCTCCTAGAAAAAGGAGTATGATTATTAAGAAAAGTAAAGAGAAAATCCGAGAAAAGAGGATTAAAAAGGAAACCCAGGAATTAATCAATAAATCACCTTGGGAAGACAAGCTAGATGAGAAATGGGCAAATTTGTATATGCTAGCCATAGTAGCAGAACATGCAGATCTTTAAAAACCCTAAGTCTAGTAATAGCACTTCCCAGTAAATAAATAAATAAATCCGAGTGTGTTCTTTCCTGTTATTTTGTACAAATAGTGTGCAATAAAACTTCAATGTTTATTTGTTAAACTTTGTTCCAAAGTTTTAACTTAGCCTTTTTGTGCATTTTGCATATATGCTACACAGCATGAATGAGATATCTGAAGCCTTTCAGAACCTCAATCTTTACCCGGTGAATGTAGAAGTTTCCAAAGATTTTACTGGATATTTTGCTGATGTGGAACAACCTGTAGAATTCAATGCTCCACCTTTGACAAAGCCAAAACGAAAGAAAAGAAAGAATTATGTATGGGGTAGTCGTATACGTAGGAAAAAGCCAGCTACGAAACTTCCTAAAATAAACAACCCTTTAGAAAAAGGAAAAGAAATTGTACTCAAAGAAAGTTCTAAACAGCAAGAGATGGAAACTGAAGTCAAGAAAGATTCTAGGCAAATGGAAATACAGTTTAAGGAAAATTCTAAGGAAATAGAAATGGAAGTAGGACAAGGTTCTAGACCAACTCAGATAGAAATTGGAGAAAGCTCCAACCAAAACCAGGGAATAACTTTTCAGGAGGAAATAGATTTTTGTCACACCCCGATTTCCACGTGTCTCACCGGTGGGCCCGGTGGGGGATTTCCGTGACGTAATTGGCAACAATGTAGTCAAACCACACAATATATATGAATGCACAGCGGAAGCAAAAGATAAATATATTATATTCCGAATAAAAGTAATATCCAAGTATTACAACGGAAAGTAAGGGATCCACAGGCAGATCTATAAACATTGTTCTACAGACTTTAGACGCCTAGAACTTGCAAGATTCCTTATTAATGTCCTGAGCAGCTTCCAGCCTATTACGTACTTGTACCTGTCACTTAGACTTTTGAAAATATGTCAGTTTTCACTGGTAAATACACTCAACTGACTCATTTGAAAAGAGTTTAGGAAAATTGATTTAGATGCACCAGGCACAAATTATTTTGACACTTGATTAAAATGCACAGAGGCAGAATTAATCTTTTATAACTTGAGACAATCATAATTATGATCTTGTATACAGATTTACATGTTCGTTGTACGTTCAGGGCCCGATATAGAAACCGAGTCAAGATTAACAGACACGTCACAAGTATAGGCCCACTGAGCGTGAGATACCGTTTCCCTTATGCAACTGTCAGGTGTATGCCTACACCCCGTGCATAAGACGTGACCATTTTATAATACAATGATGTCAAGGATATCCGGGACATGGTCATTAACCCCTAAAGGCTTTTATTTCAAACAATACAGATCAAACCGGGTTACCTCAATGATTTAATCACAGTCCGATTAAATATTCAATACCCGACCAAGCGGTATTATTATACCGTATCCCAAGCCCGTATAGGGAAAATAAGTTAAGAGTATTTACCTGAGCTAGCTCCTGTCTTAAATAGCAAGAATAATAACTCAGCCATATTCACTTAAGTAAGCGTAGGTACAATTTACCGGAAGGCTCTAGTCTGGAACGATGGTATAAATAACCAATTAGAATGCTAACGGGTCTTTAATTAAGCCTAAGCTTAGACCGGTTAGTCTTAAAGAATTGTTACGGTTTAATCGCGTGAAAGGCGAAAACCGTGAATGGAGTGTGATTTTGACCCAACAAGTTTGAAGACATGTTTCATATGGGTATAACAATCATACTCTGGATTTTGGGGTTAAAACAATATAGTTAGACCCGTATCGGCTAATTTATGTAAACTAGTTACATAAGCCGAACCGTGCGCGCAATAGGCGCAACGGGTAACCGTGAGAGTCCTACGCTTGTTTCCTAAGTTAATATGCCTTAAAGAGGTTGTGGTATCAGTAGGATACCTTCCGTGATGCCCGTAACGAGTTTAAGTTAATATGTCGCCCCGAAGGGGTTTTTCTGTCATTTTAAAGACTTTTAAAGAGCTTTTCGAGTTCTACAGGAAATCTGAGTTTCCCGAACAGTTTATAAAGTCTAAAATACTTTATTTATTATTTAAAGTCAGTAGTAACTGGAATCGGGTCAAAAGACCTTGTAGAACTCAAGTTTTGGCCGAAAAGGGCATATTCGGTATTTACCGAACCGTAGCCATAACCGCAGGTTATGAGCAAGGTAAAAATTATTAAAAATCTTTAAAATTCCAAAAATATTATTTTACAATAGTGGATAAAAGTTTTGGTGACGAAATCTAGGTTTAGCTAGGCGTTATGCTAATTGCGCCGTTTATTACAAAAGTTTACTTTAATTGTGCCTTTTAGCATAACTCCTATTCTAGACCTCGGATTGACGTGAAACTTTAAGGACATGCTTAGAATTTAGTAAGCAAAGTTATGGTCCATTCACGTGTCCGAAATACTCGTTTTATTTTACAAAGGGCGTTACGGTCAACTTTTAGGCGATTAACGGAAATGCGTAAAAGACTCGGACAAACAACGAACCGGTCACAGAGGGTTATACCATCATGTAACCTGGTCCTAAGAGAGTCTTAAGGCATATCTATACCTCACTAAAACGGGTCAGAACTGAAGTCAAAGCAAAAGTCAAACTTTTGCGACATTCGGCTCCGAACCGGGTCAATATAGCAAATGGTCGAATCAAACAAATTTTGATCAGTTTATATACTTAATATCATGTTTTATAAGTGTCCAAACAGGTTTCATATCGTTTACATTACAGATTATGCAAGAAATCGCAAAATAACTTTCTGTTGACATTTTAAGCATATGTTTGACTCGACATTTGAACTAGTTAGAGTGGTGATCAGGGGAAACCCTTTTAGGGGTTTATTACCCACATAATTACCAACACATAACTATTTTTGATTCGGCAATTTACTGGACCATTGATGATTTATCGCAAAGTCAATCGTTAGTTACGACGGATTGACTTTTGGCTAAAACTATGGAAAAACTAAACCACAAAAGGGTTAGGCAACTTACAGAAGCTTATGCACGACTTAGGAAGTTAAAAGAACAGCTTGAGAGCTCTAGGAATGATCAGGAGATGTGTTTTGAGTTGTGATTCATTTGTGAACTTAATATGGCCTTTTATAGTAGTTTTCACCACAACTTTTTGACACACAAGTCCCCCAACTATCCACAACCCTCCAACATGTATTCCTAATGCTTAGGGTTGTTTAGGGGCCAATTGGAAGGGTTTAAATGCATCTCATGGCGTTTAGAAGGCTGAACAGCCAAGTTAAGTATGTTTCTGCATCTGGGCGCCTGACGCGGCCCGCGTGAAAGTTTTATGCCTCATGTACGCGGGTCGCCTGAGTTCTCATAACAGAACGCGTAATTGCAGAAGGCTCGCGGCCCGCGTTAACTTATGCGCAATCTTTACGCGGCCCGCGTTAGATTTATTTTTCAAGATTTTTGAATCTTTTATAATCATGACTAAATCTTGGTAATAAATAACAAAATCTTTAGTAATTAATAATGAAATCTTTAGTAATTATTAACTTGACCTTTCGGGTTTTGAAGGGGTAACTTTGCGATTTGGCCCTCGATTATTTACAACTAAGGCCTCGTGTTATTTACCCGCATTGTTAAGTCCCCGGTTAGTTTGTTAATTATTTGGAAAGCCTTAACTTTCATTGTTGACGCTTTTAACCCCTCTCGTACGAATTTGATCATAACTTTCTCGTTTTAAAACGAAACTTCGCGGAATTTATACAGTACATTCTAGTGAGCGTATTTAACTGTTACAAAGCCTCGGGTACATCAAAGGGTCACTCAGAGGTATAATTAAACATGTTGACACAATTAACCCCTGCAGCTTGTAATCTCTCACTTTCTTCCGCGCTTCGCTTTCGTACGATCCATGATTTATTCGTTCGAAGGTACGAGCATCATTTAGGGTTACTATACCGTATAGTTACCCTTCGTTGACATTTAGAACCCTCGAATTTACATACTTTCAAGGTTTGTCAACTTTAGTCCTTTATTTAATATTTAATGCCACGTGTAAACTTATGACACGTGTTAACACATTATTGGACCCAAAATTTCGAGGTGTTACAATTTTCTATTGGCAAGCTGTGAGACTATTCAGCCTGTCAATACTAATGTTTTTACCTTTCCTCTTGAAAATCAACTCCCTATAAATCTTGAACCAGCAATCCCATAACCAATAGTCCACTCTCAACCTGTAGAAATGGACGAATGGTGGACGAATGATTGGCAATTTCAAAATATTGTCAACGACCCTTATTCCTTTCTTCCACAATTCGATCCAGAACCCCTACCTAATCCACCAATGAGTAACGAAAATATGGCTGAACTTCGCCATTTCGGTGAAGAATTGATGGATGCAGGAAATAGAATCAGGGAGATAGGGGGACAAATTGCCTGGAAGTATGATGAAAGGGAACTTCGTTTTTAGGACGACAAGTGACGAGAAATAGGAGGATGGTAAAACTATAGTTGTGTAATAGTAAAAGTAATAGTGAAATCAGTCTGTAACATAACTACGAATAAAACTTTGTAAGATATTTGTGTGTAGTGATGCATACTATAACCGATATAAAATGAAATCGAGAAATCAATAGTTTTGACTATACATGTATTATTGTCTGATTGTTTGTGTGTAATTGCTATTTATCAGATACTAATAAAAAAATTATATATATTATCTGACGGTTTCTGATGCTCGGCTTTGACTTACGCATATGTCAAGCATTTAGCTACATAGGTGGCTATAGACTTTTTCAAGCTTATCCACCAATAATTTGCCTTTAGATCCTGGGTAGCTGAGGGCAAATTCTTAATCGTTGCCTAATTAGGGTTGCGGCAATTATTATATAAGCAATATGAACCGTCTTTCTTATTTAATAATATAAAACCTTCAGAAGATTGAGTCAGGTTATATGAGCCTATGTCTTAAAACCTACTTAATCAAGGTTTCGATTTTTCCATAATTAATATGGAGTTTTCACAATACTTCCGCCCACAGCGGGATGCTAAATCTTAATTACACCTGCCTCCCAGGAGCTAAGCAGGGAAATTTATGTGGAAATAATCAAGATGTAAGGAGTTACAGAGATTTTTCCATGATTCAGGCTCTAGTTCATCCACCATTGCTCGTGTCAATTAAGTGACACATTTATGTTATAAGTACACGAATTCCTTAATCGAGAACCTTTATTTGAACAATTCCCTTCTGGATATCTTCTTTGAATACTACTAGTCGACATTAGTACAATATGACCATTGGGATATCTCAGGGGTTCCATGTATTAAACCTCCATACTGATCAGGCATGGAAATAATCTATGGGACACACTAGGATACGCCAATCCTCATACGGTACGTTTATCAAACACAGTTTGGCATTCGCAGGCGATAGAAAAACAAATGAGAAAAATATATGAAAATAACATATGTTGTCGTACTCTATGTGAGGAAAGAGTACTCCTAGATTTTTCGGAAGGATTTCTTGCCGATTTGAGAAAAATTGGTTAATTTGGTTTCCTTGGTAAGTTATACCTTGCGAATAATATAAAAGTTTGCTAAGCTTATGGTTTATTGGTATCCAATCCAAAATAAAACTCTTAGCATTTAAATTTCTGATAAAAAGATAGGGAAAGTACCTGAGACCATGATTTATGAACTAGCTCAGGTATTTAGGCGCTTTCATTCTTAGACTTTCCTTCTTTAGCCGCTTTTCCTTTGACATATTTAGGGCACGTGGTCTTGATGTGGCCCTTCTCATTACAGCCGAAGCAGACTGCATTCTCCGTGTCCCCGCAGTCCAACGTTGTATGTTCCCCCGATTTGCAGATCCCACATACCCTTGGTTGTGATCGGAATTTTGGTTCGAACCTGCACTTCCCATAGTGGCACTTCTTGCAGGTCTTGCATACCGGTTTCTTGTTGGACTTTTGTTTGTTCTTCTTTATAGGGCTCTGGGAGTTATTTTCCTCCCTTTTTCTTTTTAGCTTATCTTTGGCATTTGAGGTATGAACAAGGTCCTCCTTATGAGTAAGGAAATGTGGTCCTAGATAATATTTGGAGTGAGTAGCATGGGGTTCCTTGAACTTTTTCACAGCCTCCTTCACAGCCTTCCCAACCGCTGCGTTTATCATTGTTTGAAGAACATCTTCGGAAATTCTAAGGCTCACAATCGTAGCATCATCTGCATGTGTCACATCATTCATAACACGATCGACGGCTGTCTCATCTGAGTTTGCCATTTTCGATATTGGTCCCTAACACCAATAAAAATAACTTCTTAGCTGCAATCCATCCACCGCTATTCTTTATCCTGATGGCCTTAACATATACTAACCATGGTATTTATAGACCATATGGGCTAATATAGTACTAACATTCTCAATGAATGTTATTTAATATGTTCATTATGTTTAGCCTAGGTCACGAAAGACCATCAATGGCATTTAAGGTTTGGGCCTAGTTCATCATCTTTTTGACAGGGGATCGAAACATCACATCTGTCTTTATTACATTGATGAATTTTGGATAGCTCGAAAGCTTGCCATAAGGATATCAGAAAAGAGTGATTCCTAATAGATATCAACATCAATCTAGGATTTGTTGGAGCGTTTTAAGTATCAACGACAATTTCCATCTCGTATTAAATGATCGAAGTCCTAAACAGGCGGAGGCAACAGTTCTCAGCAACTACGATTCATTATAGAATTATATGTGCCAGTAATAACTAATTTCTGCATAACTGCTTGATAAGGAAGGTACCTGCTATATATTTATCATACTGCACCATCTCCTGGGAGTTCATCCAGACGACTCATGCGTTCGTTCTTTTGGCTTCTTCGGGCTTCTTCTGATTCCTAGGGCAGTTGGTCTTGATATGCCCCTTTTCGTTACAACCATAACAGGTTGCATCTTTTAGCTCCTTGCAATCCGGGGTTTTATGTTCCTGAGACTTGCAAATTCCACACGGTAGAGGCTGAGATTCAAATCTGCATTTCCCGAGGTGGTATTTCCTACAGGTTTCGTACTTGGTCTTCTCAACTGACTGCTGGCTGTCTCTTTTAAACCTGGAACTCTTCTTATCGGAGCGATGAGAATTCTCATCCTCCCATTTTCTCTTTCCATCTACAGAGGCCTTGGCAGCCTTGTTTCTAACCACATCGAGTGTGAGAGATAGCGACAGATCTGCTGTTGACCTGAATGTAGTAGGTCTCGAAGCCTTAACACTGGCTTTGATTTCTGGGGCTAAACCCCCAATGAAGCGAGCAATCCTCTTGGGTTCTGGTGTTACTAGGTAAGGAACCAGTCTGGACAGGGTATTAAAATTGGTAAGGTAAGCTTGACAATCTAAGTTTGTCATAACCAATGATAAGAAATCCGATTCGATTCTTTTGACCTCATGTTGAGGGCAGTAGTTCTCCCTAATGAGAGTAACAAACTGCTCCCATGTCATGTTATAGAGCGGGACCTTCCCAGTAGCTTGAACGAGAGACCTCCACCATGCCAGTGCCTCTCCTTTGAACGATTGGGATACATACTTTACTACATCCCTTTCAGCACAACCGCTGATGTCCACCACCATGTCCATTTCATCCAACCAAGTCATACAATCTACTGCTCCCTTTTCCCCCGTGAAATCTCGGGGTTTACAGGAAGCAAAGTATTTATATGTCACGGCCCCCGACCCACCCTGGCCGGAATCGGGTGCCGCGAGCAGTCCTGTGGTACCGGTGATTATTTTTATTTTGAAAAACATTGCAGCGGAAATTTCATCAGGACCGTGAGTTAGGAAAAATATCAGAGTTTAGAAACACCGGATTTTATTTATTAAATAGGTGGGATAAACCCATGTTTTACAAAGGTAGCTTTTAATATAAAAACGATATTTCTTAATTTGATTTAATTAATGAAATAAGCCACTTCTTGAAGTCCTTCAGTGCTGGATCTAATCCTTACTCCAATCTACTGTAATTACCTGAAACGCGTTTTAAAAAGGTTTTGTCAGCGGGAAATACTGAGTGAGTTCATTCAGTTTTCTAAAACGACCCGTTAGTTATAATTTACAGTGTTAAGATCTTTTACAATGTTTCTGATATCAACCAACTACCCACAGTACTTTACCACTCGACCCATTGGCCCATACGTCCAATGGTGTCCGTGATTATGGTCATATCACCCAATGGCTGCCCCAATGGTGACGATTATCAAGTAATGTATACAATACCCCACATACCGGCTGTAATTTGGTGATTACATAAACTTAATCACTGTAAGTTATAATTCTGAAAATAAGTTTGAGTATTGTAAACAGCTCACAAACTGTGAGAAAAGAGTTTATAAAAGAAGAATAACTCACATAGAGTAATATTTTTATCTACGTTTTAACCTAAGTTTCATTAAAAACGGAGTAAGGGAAATAAAATAATATATTTAATTATTAATATTAAACGTTCTTATACGACCCCATATATATCTATTTTTAATAAACCTTACTTAGCTTAATTAATCTTGTTAGCTTAATTAATATTGATTAACTGATTAATTAATCATACTAAACTTAATTAGGGTTTCCTTATTGCATAATTATCATACTAAATATTAATTTTAGTGAGGGTTGTTACATCCTCCCCACCTTAATAAAAATCTCGTCCTCGAGATTTGAACTATGATATTTTCTTGGAGTTATGTTTCTTCTTTTAAGTAGGAGGAATAATGTAGCGTGGAATGGAATTAAAAGATATTTTGAGGGGTATGAATTTTTAAAAATAGAAATGATTTATAGAAACAATTGGATTCAATATCCGAAATGAACTTACTTTGATCAATTAGGGGAGATTCTGAATTGATAAATATCTATTTGTGAATGGAAGTATGGAAAATGATTTGTCAATGATTATCCGAAAGTCAATATCGTTTACTTAAATGGTACTGGACAATAGAATTTAGTGTATCGTAATCTGAGTACATAATTGTACCAAGAATACGACAAATCAAACGAATGACTCATGAGTAGGGTTTAGCACATGCTACAAATCTATTCGGACGCTACAAAGTGTTTGATGACCGAATAAATTTATTGTTTTCGAAATCGAGAGTTTCAAGGAAGTGAATCTGGATATTTCAAAAGATGAGACATTCCGATGAAATGATATAGTTTCCAAGGTGATTATGTTTAAGCCAAAAGATATATGATCACTGAATGTGAAGGACTTTTAGAATCAATAAAATTCTTTGTCAAAAGAAAGCTTATTTTGATTGGCAACTGAGGAAGACTTAGAATCGACAGGTTCAAAACGAAATAAAAGCATGGGAGTGATTTGTCACATATTAAATTATGATATGAAAAAAATCAATATACTGAGATGGGTGATTTGTAAGAATACATGAGAAGACAATAAAGTTAGTGTATTTTTGTCTTAATACATAATTGTATTCAGATGATTTTAATCAAAATGTTTGAAGATAGGTGATATTTTAATTTATTAAAATCCTTTTTCCTTTTATGTTATCATAAAGTAGAATAATAAACATAGATAGGTTTAAAGTATCAAAACCCGTGGTAATAATGATATATGTTTTGTAAATAGGTTTACCCAATACCGTAGAACTCACGATTATCATTTAAAAAAAATCAAGTATGTTTAACTATAAGATTTTATAATAGGGTATAATAATAGATGTTTATTTTAATATTAAGCATACTTAAATATTGGCTTGCGTAAATAATATTTGATATTTTAATATATTAAAATACATATATTATAAAATAATATTTCTATAAATAGTTGTGGAATATTAATCAAGATGAACAATTGTTTATAAAATGTCTTGTCCATGACTACTTAGATAGTTATTTAAATAATTTTATTCATTCATCTAATTCTTGTATTTGTTTTATGAAAATATGTCTTCTCCTTAACTGGTTATTATCATGGTTGGGTATTGGTTAGTGCTGCCTTGTTTAAGCATAGGTGGCCAGTCCATGCCTAACTAAGGCTAGGCTATTCAATACATGCCCTTGATAATAACTCTAGTATCTAAAAATAATACTAACACTATTACTATTAATTTATTATTACTAATAATAAAACTAATATTAATTGCCAATAATAAATGCATAAACTTAAATGAGAATATACTTCAAACAAAATTTTATACGTAAAAATATAAATTCTTTACCTTAATGGGTTTAACAAAAATTTTAAATACAGGAATACTATATTGGAAGTTTCTATATATAATCAATTAAATTTATATAATGTTTTTCGATCAATGATGATAAGGTAAGAAATATCACGAAAAGCTCGATTTAGGTTGTAAGGACTAAGGAATTAGGACATGAAATGGTGGATCATTATCTTAGCACATAATTGTGTTAAGATTGCTTTCATAAAATAAATCAACAAAGCGGATTCAATATAAATAAATAAATAATTAAATCCTAGATTAGCGCAATCTTCAAATTTGTGAAAAATGTCATCACAAAGTGATCGTGATCAAAGAAATGATTTGATGAATTCGAAGACTAAACAAGCATGTTATGGTTCAAGAGAATTGAAGTGCTTGTTGGGACTATTTTGAATATGATGGTTTCAATCCATCATATGGGACTTCGAATTGATTATGTATTGAGAGCAAGTTAACTGGGTTTGGATAAAACGAGTTTTAATAAGGAAGTTCGGACATGATCACAACAGAAACCATGTATAACCTTCAAAAAGAAAATCGAGTTTTTCAAAAAAAAAATTTATCGATCAAATATCAAAGAGTAATCATTTTGCAAAACGCGGTTTACAATGCAAAGATCAAGTATAGCGAAATGATATTTGAGGTTGGATAAAACAATAATTTGGAATGAAGCCTTCCTAGGGTCTTATAACTCAAATGAACCACATGCGCAACAAATAGTGCATGTGTATCGTATGGATTTACCAAGAAACGAAATGGATCAATATTTGCTATTATGAAAGAATTCTTTATGGTATGATGACCATTAAAAGAACACGAAAGTCAACTTATTATAGGCAGAAGTCAGAATTGCTACGAAAGGAATATAAGAACTTTTATCTGGAATTTTGTGTGATACCCGTTGTTAAGTGCCATTATCAAGGAATGTCGAATGAACTGAAATGGAATAGGGGATTTGCAAAGGTATGTGACTCCTTTTTCAGTGATAATAATTATGACTTAGTTTAGACTGTGCACCGATGATTGTGAAATCTTGTTCCAACGTACCTCAGCGAAATGTAGATCGTTTGTAGGATCACGGGGCAAAGTGCTTCGTTTTGATTAGTAGTTTTCTACTAACAGAATTAGTATTGGTGTCATCGTGCCCAATTTATACTTTTCAAAGTTCTTGCCTTGGAAAGTCGTGTGTGATATATTTCAACGTCTGTGGACGTATATTTTAAGTTTCATGTGTTTTCTTGTGCATTAGCACAACTTTATATGTTTCTTACTTGTGCATTGTAAATTTTTATACTTTCGATGATATCCCATCTTTAAAGGGTTCTCATTGTATGAGTTACGAGGTAAATGATCAAACAAAATAATGTTTGATATTGGAAAAGAGATTCCTGATAAAGAATTCTAGACACGGATGCTTGTGCTTTATTTCAATTTGTCAATCCTTATGGTTTTTTTTTTTTTTTTTGGAATTTCCTTATAGATATACCTATCTATATAATCACATATTTCACATGCTGAAATAAACATACCATTTATCAGGTCAATGTATTTAACAGATTCATATTTCCAAGAACCACTCAGGTATTTGGTCATGATACTATTTAGGGAAATCTTGTCACTGATTTGACATATCATTTACCCCGTCTTATCCGGTTCGCGCCGGAGCGGTAATCTCAATATGTCCGGACAAGCTGGAGAGTCTGCTACTCTATACCCAGTTTTGCCGGAGAAAATTTTCTATTTCCCATAAATAGTATCTTTTTAAAAAGTGCCTCTTTTATTAGGGCTTTTATCCAGAATCAAGGAAATTTGTATTCCCATAACATATCTTATTCTAGACCAAATAATATCAATAAGCAAGAATATATAGCAATTAAGTGCTATTGCCTGCTAACCGTCATACCAGTATCCATTACATTATACTTATATAAGTAATTTACCTTAAAGTTTATTTTAAGGCAAAATTCTTAAGTTCAAGTCTAAATACCATCCGGAGTGCTATCAGATAATATTAAGTTTCAAATTCTCCGTTTCACTTAGGTATTATTATAACACCTAATTGTGTAAACCAGTGGCTTAGCTTATACTAAGGCATCTTTTCTTATGTTCAAGTCTAACTGCTATCAGCTGTGCTACCATTTAATAGAAATCTCCTAACTCTTTTTATTTAAGCTTAAGTATTATTATCACAACACTTATAGGCTTAAAGCAGTGGCTCTGATACCACCTTCTGTCACGGCCCCCGACCCACCCTGGCGGGAATCGGGTGCCGCGAGCAGTCCCGTGGTACCGGTGATTATTTTTATTTTGAAAAACATTGCAGCGGAAATTTCATCAGGACCGTGAGTTAGGAAAAATATCAGAGTTTAGAAACACCGGATTTTATTTATTAAATAGGTGGGATAAACCCATGTTTTACAAAGGTAGCTTTTAATATAAAAACGATATTTCTTAATTTGATTTAATTAATGAAATAAGCCACTTCTTGAAGTCCTTCAGTGCTGGATCTAATCCTTACTCCAATCTACTGTAATTACCTGAAACGCGTTTTAAAAAGGTTTTGTCAGCGGGAAATACTGAGTGAGTTCATTCAGTTTTCTAAAACGACCCGTTAGTTATAATTTACAGTGTTAAGATCTTTTACAATGTTTCTGATATCAACCAACTACCCACAGTACTTTACCACTCGACCCATTGGCCCATACGTCCAATGGTGTCCGTGATTATGGTCATATCACCCAATGGCTGCCCCAATGGTGACGATTATCAAGTAATGTATACAATACCCCACATACCGGCTGTAATTTGGTGATTACATAAACTTAATCACTGTAAGTTATAATTCTGAAAATAAGTTTGAGTATTGTAAACAGCTCACAAACTGTGAGAAAAGAGTTTATAAAAGAAGAATAACTCACATAGAGTAATATTTTTATCTACGATTTAACCTAAGTTTCATTAAAAACGGAGTAAGGGAAATAAAATAATATATTTAATTATTAATATTAAACGTTCTTATACGACCCCATATATATCTATTTTTAATAAACCTTACTTAGCTTAATTAATCTTGTTAGCTTAATTAATATTGATTAACTGATTAATTAATCATACTAAACTTAATTAGGGTTTCCTTATTGCATAATTATCATACTAAATATTAATTTTAGTGAGGGTTGTTACATTATAGGTACAAGACTTGGTACGTGGTTCATTATCGAACACTTGCTTCTTGGATGGAACACTGTGTTCATTTGATGAATGACGATCGTCATCCTTCTTTGGTCCTTCATTCTTAGGGGGCGGCTCGTTATGAGGCTCTGAATGAGTTTTAGGGACAGATTTAGAGTGAGGTATAGATGAGGCTTTACTATTAGTCTCACTATATTCCCTAAACCGCTCCTCTACAGCTTTAGATACCGCTGTATCAATCAATGTACGAAGCTCTCCTCTGGTTATATTAATCCTTTCATCATCGCGGTTTTCCAGAGAGTGACTGTTCTCTTCCTTCGACCTAGCCATTTAGCTTTATACGCTACATAAAATCAAACAAGGGCAAGGTTTATACGGAAGCTCTTCCAGTCTTATCGTCTTAAACGATTTATTAACCATGGTAATATAAACCATATTGGTTAATTTGTTAGTTATATTTAATTAGCATTTTCATTATAATTTATCCTAGTTATAAAACATCAAGGATATTAAGGTGGCGCAGAGGGCCTAGTCTCAAGGACAATCATAAGCCAAGATTTCAGAGAATCCAGGCCTTTAAATATTAGCACAACAGGCTTAGTCACAAGGACATATATAAATTATATGCTATGATTTCAGAGAATCAAAGCATTTGAGGTTTGAACCTAGTTCATTACCTTTTTCTGACAGGGAGTCATAGACCACCGCTGCCTTTTGTCTTATATGACAATTATCATGGCCCGTAGGCACTACATCACTAATGGATGTTTAATAAGTCTGGCCCGTAGGCACTACATCGCTAATGGATGTATAACCAGTTTGGCCCGTAGGCACTACATCGCGAATGGATGTTTAACAATGATCATCTTTATTGACGATTTAACCCATGATTTACCAATCATTAATTTGGGCTTTGGAATCTTTAGAAGGATTCTTATATAAGAATGACGCGTGTGATTTTAACGAATCACATCTGTCAAGGACGTTAACATGATCACAGAGGTTAACTGGGAGTCAGAATCTTCTAATCAGGTCTTACCATCTTGGCCCGGTCTTATAATTGACCCGAAGGCTAGGTTTCACACTTAAGATTCTTAATTAATAATTATCGCAGATCAATTTTTAAATTGAGGTGTTAAATATGGATCTGAATCTAATTATGGAACTACCATCTTGGCCCGATCTTTACAATGACACGTGGCTAGGTCTTGCCCTTTTTAGATTTTGCCATTTTATTATAATGGTAGATCCTACAATAGGAAATATTATTTTCCATTTATTTAATATTCTTGTTTAGAATGAAAGTTTAAATTTAATCATTCCACTATATGAAAATAAAAATATAAGTTTGCCCTAAGCGGGACTTGAAAATAATAATGTTGTCCTCGAAGGGACTGAAAGGTAAATATGTTCTTATAAAGACTTATTAAGGAAACGATCTTCAGCAAGAGGAGTTTCTTCTTCATTCATTTCCTGAATGCTTTCTCCTTGGTTGCACGTTTCATCCTGGTCGCGGTACGAAGCTCAGCAGTTCAAGACTCCGGATGTGGAGACTTCCTATTACAGCTCCTTCGCTTGGCGACGTATAAAAATTTGGAAGCAAAATTTCCAGATCAGAATTTAGAATATTCCTATGTTAAGTCTAGACTCGAATATGTGCAATTGTGTCATTGAGATTAAACACATAAGGATAGTGTTTAATTCACTCAATGTTGGCTCTGATACCAACCTGTCACACCCCGATTTCCACGTGTCTCACCGGTGGGCCCGGTGGGGGATTTCCGTGACGTAATTGGCAACAATGTAGTCATACCACACAATATATATGATTGCACAGCGGAAGCAAAAGATAAATATATTATATTCCGAATAAAAGTAATATCCAAGTATTACAACGGAAAGTAAGGGATCCACAGGCAGATCTATAAACATTGTTCTACAGACTTTAGACGCCTAGAACTTGCAAGATTCCTTATTAATGTCCTGAGCAGCTTCCAGCCTATTACGTACTTGTACCTGTCACTTAGACTTTTGAAAATATGTCAGTTTTCACTGGTAAATACACTCAACTGACTCATTTGAAAAGAGTTTAGGAAAATTGATTTAGATGCACCAGGCACAAATTATTTTGACACTTGATTAAAATGCACAGAGGCAGAATTAATCTTTTATAACTTGAGACAATCATAATTATGATCTTGTATACAGATTTACATGTTCGTTGTACGTTCAGGGCCCGATATAGAAACCGAGTCAAGATTAACAGACACGTCACAAGTATAGGCCCACTGAGCGTGAGATACCGTTTCCCTTATGCAACTGTCAGGTGTATGCCTACACCCCGTGCATAAGACGTGACCATTTTATAATACAATGATGTCAAGGATATCCGGGACATGGTCATTAACCCCTAAAGGCTTTTATTTCAAACAATACAGATCAAACCGGGTTACCTCAATGATTTAATCACAATCCGATTAAATATTCAATACCCGACCAAGCGGTATTATTATACCGTATCCCAAGCCCGTATAGGGAAAATAAGTTAAGAGTATTTACCTGAGCTAGCTCCTGTCTTAAATAGCAAGAATAATAACTCAGCCGTATTCACTTAAGTAAGCGTAGGTACAATTTACCGGAAGGCTCTAGTCTGGAACGATGGTATAAATAACCAATTAGAATGCTAACGGGTCTTTAATTAAGCCTAAGCTTAGACCGGTTAGTCTTAAAGAATTGTTACGGTTTAATCGCGTGAAAGGCGAAAACCGTGAATGGAGTGTGATTTTGACCCAACAAGTTTGAAGACTTGTTTCATATGGGTATAACTATCATACTCTGGATTTTGGGGTTAAAACAATATAGTTAGACCCGTATCGGCTAATTTATGTAAACTAGTTACATAAGCCGAACCGTGCGCGCAATAGGCGCAACGGGTAACCGTGAGAGTCCTACGCTTGTTTCCTAAGTTAATATGCCTTAAAGAGGTTGTGGTATCAGTAGGATACCTTCCGTGATGCCCGTAACGAGTTTAAGTTAATATGTCGCCCCGAAGGGGTTTTTCTGTCATTTTAAAGACTTTTAAAGAGCTTTTCGAGTTCTACAGGAAATCTGAGTTTCCCAAACAGTTTATAAAGTCTAAAATACTTTATTTATTATTTAAAGTCAGTAGTAACTGGAATCGGGTCAAAAGACCTTGTAGAACTCAAGTTTTGGCTGAAAAGGGCATATTCGGTATTTACCGAACCGTAGCCATAACCGCAGGTTATGAGCAAGGTAAAAATTATTAAAAATCTTTAAAATTCCAAAAATATTATTTTACAATAGTGGGTAAAAGTTTTGGTGACGAAATCTTGGTTTAGATAGGCGTTATGCTAATTGCGCCGTTTATTACAAAAGTTTACTTTAATTGCGCCTTTTAGCATAACTCCTATTCTAGACCTCGGGTTGACTTGAAACTTTAAGGACATGCTTAGAATTTAGTAAGCAAAGTTATGGTCCGTTCACGTGTCCGAAATACTCGTTTTATTTTACAAAGGGCGTTACGGTCAACTTTTAGGCGATTAACGGAAATGCGTAAAAGACTCGGACAAACAACGAACCGGTCACAGAGGGTTATACCATCATGTAACCTGGTCCTAAGAGAGTCTTAAGGCATATCTATACCTCACTAAAACGGGTCAGAACTGAAGTCAAAGCAAAAGTCAAACTTTTGCGACATTCGGCTCCGAACCGGGTCAATATAGCAAATGGTCGAATCAAACAAATTTTGATCAGTTTATATACTTAATATCATGTTTTATAAGTGTCCAAACAGGTTTCATATCGTTTACATTACAGATTATGCAAGAAATCGCAAAATAACTTTCTGTTGACATTTTAAGCATATGTTTGACTCGACATTTGAACTAGTTAGAGTGGTGATCAGGGGAAACCCTTTTAGGAGTTTATTACCCACATAATTACCAACACATAACTATTTTTGATTCGGCAATTTACTGGACCATTGATGATTT
Organism: Helianthus annuus; assembly: GCF_002127325.2. Taxonomy (NCBI): domain Eukaryota; kingdom Viridiplantae; phylum Streptophyta; class Magnoliopsida; order Asterales; family Asteraceae; genus Helianthus; species Helianthus annuus. Next base: position 201,939,021 of record NC_035436.2, on the reverse strand, counting down.
ATCGCAAAGTCAATCGTTAGTTACGACGGATTGACTTTTGGCTAAAACTATGGAAAAACTAAACCACAAAAGGGTTAGGCAACTTACAGAAGCTTATGCACGACTTAGGAAGTTAGAAGAACAGCTTGAGAGCTCTAGGAATGATCAGGAGATGTGTTTTGAGTTGTGATTCATTTGTGAACTTAATATGGCCTTTTATAGTAGTTTTCACCAAAACTTTTTGACACACAAGTCCCCCAACTATCCACAACCTTCCAACATGTGTTCCTAATGCTTAGGGTTGTTTAGGGGCCAATTGGAAGGGTTTAAATGCATCTCATGGCGTTTAGAAGGCTGAACAGCCAAGTTAAGCATGTTTCTGCATCTGGGCGCCTGACGCGGCCCGCGTGAAAGTTTTATGCCTCTTGTACGCGGGTCGCTTGAGTTCTCATAACAGAACGCGTAATTGCAGAAGGCTCGCGGCCCGCGTTAACTTATGCGCAATCTTTACGCGGCCCGCGTTAAATTTATTTTTCAAGATTTTTGAATCTTTTATAATCATGACTAAATCTTGGTAATAAATAACAAATCTTTAGTAATTAATAATGAAATCTTTAGTAATTATTAACTTGACCTTTCGGGTTTTGAAGGGGTAACTTTGCGATTTGGCCCTCGATTATTTACAACTAAGGCCTCGTGTTATTTACCCGCATTGTTAAGTCCCCGGTTAGTTTGTTAATTATTTGGAAAGCCTTAACTTTCATTGTTGACGCTTTTAACCCCTCTCGTACGAATTTGATCATAACTTTCTCGTTTTAAAACGAAACTTCGCGGAATTTATACAGTACATTCTAGTGAGCGTATTTAACTGTTACAAAGCCTCGGGTACGTCAAAGGGTCACTCAGAGGTATAATTAAACATGTTGACACAATTAACCCCTGCAGCTTGTAATCTCTCACTTTCTTCCGCGCTTCGCTTTCGTACGATCCATGATTTATTCGTTCGAAGGTACGAGCATCATTTAGGGTTACTATACCGTATATTTACCCTTCGTTGACATTTAGAACCCTCGAATTTACATACTTTCAAGGTTTGTCAACTTTAGTCCTTTATTTAATATTTAATGCCACGTGTAAACTTATGACACGTGTTAACACATTATTGGACCCAAAATTTCGAGGTGTTACAATTTTCTATTGGCAAGCTGTGAGACTATTCAGCCTGTCAATACTAATGTTTTTACCTATCCTCTTGAAAATCAACTCCCTATAAATCTTGAACCAGCAATCCCATAACCAATAGTCCACTCTCAACCTGTAGAAATGGACGAATGGTGGACGAATGATTGGCAATTTCAAAATATTGTCAACGACCCTTATTCCTTTCTTCCACAATTCGATCCAGAACCCCTACCTAATCCACCAATGAGTAACGAAAATATGGCTGAACTTCGCCATTTCGGTGAAGAATTGATGGATGCAGGAAATAGAATCAGGGAGATAGGGGGACAAATTGCTTGGAAGTATGATGAAAGGGAACTTCGTTTTTAGGACGACAAGTGACGAGAAATAGGAGGATGGTAAAACTATAGTTGTGTAATAGTAAAAGTAATAGTGAAATCAGTCTGTAACATAACTACGAATAAAACTTTGTAAGATATTTGTGTGTAGTGATGCATACTATAACCGATATAAAATGAAATCGAGAAATCAATAGTTTTGACTATACATGTATTATTGTCTGATTGTTTGTGTGTAATTGCTATTTATCAGATACTAATAAAAAAATTATATATATTATCAGATGGCAAATATTGGTAATGAACCGGTAAATGAGGTTAATCAGTCGGAGCAACATCCAGGGGATCAATATATGACTAGACAAGATATTGAAAATATTGTTGCTCAAGGGATAGCCAATGCTATTCCAGCATTCGTTGCTGCTGTAAAAAGTCCAATCGAACCACAACATTTCATTCCTAGTAACCGTACTTCTGAAGATAACTTCAGTAATAGTATAAACGGGGGCAATAATCATGTTAATCATGATAATGAATCCCAGCACACGCCGCTCCCTAAGAAACTAAAAGCTGCAACACCTGGTTGTACTTTCAAAGAATTCCTTGCTTGTAAACCCACTGAATTTGCAGGCAATGAAGGGGCAACTGCATCACTGCGTTGGTTAGAGAAAACCGAAGCAGTAATTGCAATAAGTAAGTGTGCCAAAGATGATCAGGTCATGTACGCATCAAATCTGTTTAAAGAAGGAGCACTCGAATGGTGGAACACTGTGTTACAAGCTAAAGGAAGAAATAGGGCTTATGCTATGACTTGGGAAGAATTTAAGAATCTTGTAGAAAGAAAATTCTGTCCTGAGTATGAAAAGGAACAAATGGCAAATAAGTTCCTAAATCATCGAATGATAGGTGTAGATTGTCGTGGTTATACTTCGACATTCTTTGAATATGCTAGAGTGGTACCAACACTGGCTTCGCCAGAACCGGTACTCATTTCTTGCTATATTTGGGGATTAATTAGCGAAATTCACAATATCGTTAAGGCTGCGAGACCTCGCACTATTGACGATGCCGTAGAATTAGCTAACACTCTGACTGATGAATTGATACGCACAAGAGATGAAGACAGGAAGAAGGAACTAGCTCAGAAAATTACCCAAGGATTTAGGGTGGGTAATAGTAGTTTCAAGAAAAGAGGAACAGGGCAATCTTCAACTTTGCCATTCTGCAAAACTTGCAAAAAGAAACATTTTGGAAAATGTAATAAAATTTGCAATTTTTGCAAAACGATAGGACATCCTGAAGAAAACTGCAGAAAGAAATCCATAATTTGTTACAATTGTGGAGAAGCCGGACATTTCAAAACAGAATGTCCTAAGTTAGTCAAACCAGTAGACAACAAACCCAAGGCAACCGAAGGAGCTACTAAAAAGAATGTCAGAGCATTCCAGCTAACCACTCAAGAAGCAGAGCTCATCCCGGATGTGATAGCCGGTACGTTTTTAGTTCACGACGTTTATGCAAAAGTATTGTTTGACTCTGGTGCAAACCAAAGTTTTATAAATACTTCATTCTGCCAAGCTCTTGAGTTACCCTTAACTACCATTAGGCAGATTTTTACAGTCGAAACCGCAGACGGGACTTCAGTAAAAATCAATCAGGTTCTGCAAAAAGTAGAAATAGAACTTTCAGGTCATAAATTTGCTGCAAACCTATTGCCTATGAAATTAGCTGAATTTGATGTTGTGTTAGGAATGGATTGGTTAATAACCAACCATGCTCAAATCATTTGTGCTAAAAACTCTATAGAAATTCAAGCACCTACTGGAGAAGTAATCATGATTACAGGAGATAAACCTCGAAAGCCACTGAAGTTCATATCAGTAATGAAAGTTGCTAATTATGAACGAAAGCAAGTAATAGTATATATGATTTCAGTAATCATTAGTACTAAGGGTAAAGAACTTAAGGAAATTCCGGTAGTCTCAGAATACCCAGATATATTCCCAGAAGATTTACCTGGGTTACCACCAGATAGGGAGGTAGAATTCAGGATTCATCTAATTCCAGGAACTACACCGATAGCCAAGGCACCCTATCGATTAGCTCCTACCGAAATGCTAGAATTAAAGAAGCAATTAGATGAATTACTAAGCAAAGGATTTATACAACCTAGTTCATCCCCTTGGGGTGCACCAGTGTTGTTTGTGAAAAAGAAAGATGGATCGATGAGAATATGTATCGATTATAGAGAGTTGAATAAGGTTACAATTAAGAATCGATACCCATTACCTAGGATTGATGATCTTTTTGATCAATTACAAGGCGCTAAATACTTTTCTAAGATAGACTAGCGCTCCGGATATCATCAATTAAAGGTTCAAGAAGAAGACATACCTAAAACTGCTTTTAGAACTAGGTATGGACACTATGAGTTTACAGTCATGCCCTTTGGGTTAACTAATGCACCTGCAGCATTCATGGACATGATGAACAGGATCTGTAAACCATATTTGGATAAATTTGTAATTGTTTTCATAGATGATATACTTATTTATTCAAAAAGTCAGGACGAACATTGTCAGCACTTGCATGCACTCTTAACTTTGTTAAGAAAAGAAAAGTTGTACGCCAAATTCTCGAAGTGTGAATTTTGGCTACAAGAAGTGCAATTCTTAGGACACTTGGTAAATCATGAAGGTATTCACGTAGATCCTGCTAAGATAGAAGCAATTACCAATTGGAAGGTTCCGCAAACCGCAATGGAAATTAGAAGTTTTATAGGTTTAACCGGGTATTATAGACGGTTTATTAAGGATTTTTCCAAAATAGCTGTACCATTAACTAAGCTAACCTGTAAAGCCATTAAGTTTGAATGGGGACCTAAACAAGAAGAAGCCTTTAGAATCTTGAAGCAGAAATTAACCAATGCTCCAATCTTAGCCTTACCAGAAGGAACAGAAGACTTTGAAGTATATTGTGATGCTTCAAAATTAGGCTTCGGATGTGTGTTAATGCAACACAAGAAGGTAATTGCGTATGCTTCCAGACAACTGAAAAAGCACGAGGAAAACTATACGACTCATAACTTAGAATTAGGAGCTATAGTTTTTGCCCTTAAGATATGGAGACATTATCTGTATGGAAGTAAGTTTACTAGTTTATACAGATCATAAAAGTTTAAGGTATATATTTGGGCAAAAAGAGTTAAATATGAGGCAAAGAAGATGGATGGAAATCCTGAGTGATTACGACTGTGATATTCAATATCACGAAGGAAAGGCAAACGTAGTCGCAGATGCCTTAAGTCGTAAGTATCATGAGAAGCAAAAGCGAGTCCGTGCTCTTAGAATAAATCTACAAGTAGATTTAATGGAACAATTGAAGGAAATTCAGGAAACAGCAATCAAGGATGATGGTGAAAGAATGAAAGGTTACCTAAAAGAATTGGGACAAGGAAATGATGGAATTTGGAAATTCCACAAAAGCAGAATTTGGGTACCTGAACAGGGAAATTTAAGATCAAAGATTTTAGAGGAAGCTCATAAATCTAGGTATACTGTACATCCAGGAAACAATAAGATGTACCAAGATTTAAGAAAGAATTTCTGGTGGATAGGAATGAAAAAGGATATAGCCGAATACGTATCTAAGTGTCTAACCTGTTCACAAGTTAAAGCCAAACATCAGAAACCTTCAGGTCTACTACAACAGTTAGAAATGCCTGTATGGAAATGAGAACTCATAACAATGGACTTTGTTACTAAGTTACCCAAAACCAGAAAAGGTAATGATGCTATTTGGGTAATTGTGGATCGGTTAACCAAATCCGCTCATTTTCTACGAATAAAGGAAACCTTTAGCATGGAAAGGTTAGCCAAGTTGTACGTAGATGAAATAGTATCCTTACATGGAGTTCCACTCTCCATTGTATCGGATAGAGATAGTCGTTTCACTTCCCGTTTCTGGACAAGCTTCCAAGAAGCAATGGGAACCCGACTCAATCTAAGTACTGCATATCATCCACAAACAGACGGGCAAAGTGAAAGGACGATCCAAACTCTAGAAGACATGCTCCGAGCATGTGTAATTGACTTTGGTGGTAATTGGGATAACCATTTACCATTAATCGAATTCTCCTATAACAATAGTTATCACTCAAGCATCGAAGCCGCTCCATTCGAAGCACTGTATGGACGCAAGTGCAGAACTCCGGTTTGTTGGGCAGAAATAGGAGAAAGTCAATTATCAGGTCCAGAAATCGTGCAAGAAACCACAGACAAGATAACCCAAATCAAGGAAAGATTGAAGACAACTAGAGATCGTCAGAAGAGCTATGCAGACAATCGCCTCAAGCCACTAGAACTCCAGATAGGAGACAAAGTACTTTTGAAAGTCTCTCCTTGGAAAGGAGTAGTACGATTCAGTAAGAAAGGAAAATTAAGTCCAAGATACGTAGGACCATTTCCAGTAATCCAACGTATAGGACCAGTTGCTTATCGGTTACAACTACCAGAAGAATTAACTGGAGTACATGATGTATTTCATGTATCCAACCTCAAGAAATGTTTATCAGACGAATCCCTGGTAGTACCTCTTCAAGATATAGAGGTAAATGAAAAGCTGAAATTTGTAGAGAAACCACTATAAATAGAAGACCGGAAGGTCAAGCTTCTCAAACACAAGCGACTAGTACTGGTAAAAGTCAAATGGAATTCAAAGAGGGGACCAGAATATACTTGGGAACTGGAGACAGAAATGAAGCGGAAATACCCTCATCTATTTCAGTAAATCTCGAGGACGAGATTTTTCTTAAGGTGGGGAGGATGTAACAACTCTCATTAAAATCAATAATTAGAATGATAATTAGTCAATAAGAAAACCCTAACTGAGACACCCAAGTAGTTCTGCACTAACCCTAAAATTTTCAGAACAATCGGAATTAGGATCAGGGCCCCTAAAACGCAAGGGGGGTAAACCCTAGTGATGATTATCACCAAATTTTGTTGTACAGATTGAAATACGATTTAAAAATGAGTCAGCAAGGCTAGTCCCGAACCCAGCTAGCCTATATAATTAGACTGCATCCCTTACGGACCGTAAAGGGAAATGGCATACGGTCCGTAAGCGTGTCCAAAAAATCACTATAAATAGCAGACCTTGGCATTTGCTTTCAGAAGTTGAAACGGCGGCCAAAAGCTTTCTGTACGTCGAGTTATCATAGTATTATTACAATTAAACACACACTGATCACGAAGTGCTGCCGCAAAACAGGGTAATAACTCGATCGCTATTACGATTCATTTTCCAACCGATCAATATATCCAATGGATGTTTAAGTGCCGCCCACATTAGGGTTATACTTTGTCGTTCGTCGTTAAATCGATGGATGTTTAAGTATTGCACTTTGTCGTTCGTTGTGAGAATTTGATCTCGTGAGTTATCGTAAATGCTGTATTGATCACTAACCCGGTTTTGTGTGCATTATTATTTAAATTAGGTTAACAAGGCTAAATCATATTTTGTCCGTGTTAAATCTGCAATGTGAGTCATTCTCTTTTTATCAAATGTTTTACAATACTCCAAATTATTTTCAGAATTATAATTACAGTGATTAAGTTTATGTAATCACCAAATTACAGCCAGTATGTGGGGTATTGTGCACATTACTACTGTTTTTATCACTTTAGGTGGGCGAACCTAAAATTAAGTGATATACGTCATTCATTGGGGCAGCCAATGGTGATATGACCATAGTCACAGATCCGGTCGAGTGACAAATACTGTGGGTAGTTGGTAGATATCAGAAACATATGTAAAAACTCTTAATACTGTAAATTATAATAAACGAGTCATTTTAAATAAATAGAATGATTCACTCAGTATTTCCCACTGACAAAACCTTTTTTAAACATATTTCAGGTGATCTATTGTAATTCAGGAAGAGTGCTGGGGAGCATTTCAAGCTTAAGAAAGTGGCTCATTATAAAATAGAGAAATATGTTTTCTAAAAATAAAGATTTCTCAGTAAAATCATGTTATTGTAAATTACCGGGATTTTATCCCGAGTTGTGCAATAAAATAATCGGGAAAAGTTTTTAGCTGTAAAAAGATCCTGTTGATAAACTTCCGCTGCTAAAATCAATTAAATAAATATCACGGGATTTCTGTCCCGCGGCTCCTGAAACGGGTCAAACCGGGTCGGGGGCCGTGACAAATACAACTCAAAAGATGACTCAAATGTTGCTATAGTTCAGATGGTTGAGCGCTTCCATTAATCACATGAGATACAGATTCGAAACTAGGCATCCCCTACAATTTTTAAACCTTTTTCGTCTCACCCCACCCCATCTTTAAGGGCCTTGTTTTAAAACATCCATTGATCACAAGAAACGAAAAGCTGCTACAAAAATTAGAGCATTTATGGCTTGCTTGGAACTTTTAATTATTAGTTATTAAATACACATTGGAAAATTGGAACATTTATGGCAGGCGATGACATATTGTTTGAAAAATATGAGTTATTTGGTGGATGAGATGAATAAATATGGTGACAATGAAGGAAATAGAGGGTCTAGATTTTCAGGAGAATATGGAGAATTCTATGATTTGGGTGAGTGGAGACTATTTAAGGGGTATATAAATACATAATGAATGTTGCAGAGTTAATAAACATTGAATTGTCTCTTGTTACTAATATTTCTTCCACTTAGTGCCTTAAATTATCAGCAAGTTAATAAAGGTTACGTACTTGAGGAAAACCAGCGCCATATATTGCTGCTTTATTGTTGTAATATATTTATGTTTGGTTTTATGATTTAGTTAGGCTATGTACGTACCATTATACCCCTAAAGATTGGAAGATGTAAGCTTGATATGGATGATAAGTTATTTGTTCTATAGTAGAAAATTATTAACAAAATCCGATTACGTTCTTGAGGGGCGCTACTGGGCCAAAAAAATTTGCGAATAGGGCCCAACTTTTTTTTATCTTGCACAGGGCCAAAATTTTATTTGTGATTTTCGGAGACCGTCCTGACCTATGAATAACATTTTAAAGAAAATGTAACTTCGATGTATGGCTCAATTTTGAATTTAAACGCGTATTCGTCAATGTTTACGTATTGTGCAAGTATAATTAAGCAAAAATAATGTAAAATATGATTTCCATTATGATCAAGTCTCAAATTACATGAAAAATGGAAAAGAATAAAAAACACGGAATGTTACCTTTTCAATAAACCACAAAGACCATCTCTATAATTAACTCAAAAAACTTTCATAATTCATATTATGGTTCAACAAATTACAAACCTATAAGATTATAAGGATTCCAGTTATCCAAATAAAACTAAACCATCAACTATTTATTTGTTTCTATATACCACACAATTGGATGATTCAAAATATAAAAGTGAAGTCAAAATGACAAAAATCATTTGGAATCCATGGATTTCACTCTTCACCGTTTTAAATATCATAATTATGAGCAACACATGAAAAATTGAAGATGTATCTAACGATAAATTATTTTGAATGGGAAATGTTACTTTTCTAGTTTACACCAATAAATTACTCACTTGTTCAGGTTTGGACCTCAGATCTTCACTTTGAGAAGTACATGTCTCTACCAAATACGCTACTCCACATATAAAACCCAAGAAATTGAAATTTCTATTCATCTTTGTTTAAGTAAATCGAAAAATTTTCAATGGTAGCCCCAGCCCCCACGGCTTTCCTTATGGGAGGTCGTAGGCTGGAAGTTCATCTACTGGGTTGAGTCAGGAGTTTTTACTAGTTATGGGTTTTCTCCTGGATGGGTGGTCCGGGTCAACATGTTTTGTTCTTTGGGCGGAAGAGTGATCTATTTTTTTTAACGACAAAACTTTTATATATAAATATAGAGAAACGGGGTAGCAAGGAGCTAAGACCCGTAATAATTACACGATTACATCCCGGCCATTAAAGTCTAACCATCTAACCTAATCAATATTACATAATTTAGATCGGTTACAAATAAAAAGAAAGGAGTTTTCTTTTATAATATCCGTCGTTCGCTCGTAATGAATGTGTCTGTCGTTAAAGGTTTTTTCATTCCTTGCCTTCCAAAATCTCCCAGTATCTTGTAAAATTGCCCCTATTGTTTTCTTCCAAAGCTTCAAACCATTGATTTCCTCTGCCTTAAAGGTTTTCTCATTCCATTGAAAGAGTGATCTATTTGTTAGGATGATCCTTAATGTCTGGGTATTTACTATTCAAAAGGAGACCAATCAACACTAAGATTTTTTTTAATGGCCAACTCATAGTATCTCTTTATGAATCTACATTTTATGTTCATTATAGAACTTAATCCTCAACCACATAACAAAACAAAGAAAAAAAATCATACCAACACACATTTTTACATTTTAAGACATAACACACTTTTCTTGATGTCTCTCTATTTTGGTGGCACATGAAAACTAAAATATTAATATAGTGTATTATTCTGAGCACTCTCTTAAAAGTCTCTGTACTAGATTGGATATTGAAAAAAAAATGTTTTTTTTATATAATAAAATATTTAAAAGGATATATAATGATAGGTCTTATGTTAAATAAAGGGAAAATCATAAAACTAGACTTTAACCAGTTAAATTAGCAAAACTAGCCCATTAAAACGTCTTTTAGAGCCTTCTTACTGCGGCTCTACAAAGACTCCTCAAATGAACTAACCACATTGCGCCACGTGTATTGTAAAGGCTCTAGAGAGGCTTCAACATTTTATTTTTTATATATTTTCCACCATGATTTTTAAACAGGTATAACTTTTTTATACGGTAATATTTTAAAAAAATATTGCACCAAATTAAAGATGATAAAAGTATCTTTAATTTGGTGTAATTTAAAAAAAAAATATCATCAGTTATACTCGTTTGAAAAGTTTCTATATATATTTCCATCACGATTTTCAAACGGGTATAACTTTTTCATACGACGATATTTTAAAAAAAATACACCAAATTAAAGATACTTTTATCATCTTTAACTTGGTGTAATTTTTTTTAAAAAAAAATTTATAATACACGTGGCCCAATGTGGTTGGTTCATTTGAAGAGTCTTTGTAGAGCCACTACAAGCAGGGGCGTAGCTTAGTGTGAAGTGGGGGGTGCACCCCCCCCCCCCCAATATTTCGGTTAGAAGTGTGAACTTTCTTATTTTTTTGTCCTAAAATTTAAAAATTATATAGGATTGTCCCCCTCAATTATTTTGCCTAAATATATATAGATTATATAAATTAGGTCCCATGACTTTTTACCTCTTGAAACTTTTGATCAAGCTCCGCCACTGGCTACAGGTCTACAGCAGCCTCAATTTCGGTGAAAGGCTCAGAAAGACGCTTCAGTGGGTAGTTTTGCAAATGTAACTGGTAAAAGGCTAGTTTCATGATTTTCCGTTAAATAAATCATATTTCTGAAGTGAAAATTAAGGCAAATCATGTGATTCTAATCATATGTGTCATCAATTCGAAAGAGTTGTCAGTGTTGGAGAATGTCCCATTAGCTGTCAATGCGTGTGTATCTACATAAACTATTAGCTCTTGAAGAAAAAAGAAAAAAAAAATCATGCATACATAAATGATAAACCATTAATCCAATCACGCCTTAAATCATGCATATGCCTTAAGTTACACTTCATCACCTAAACTATAACCACTGTTACCCATCATAAATTTCTTTGCTACTTATTGTGTCCAAAAGAGCTCGTGGCACAACGTATTACTCGTTTACCTGTCACTTTATACCTGATGTGCAAGGATTTAGTGCCAATAGGTGATGCAAAAAATATCCATTGAGTTTCGTGGTAAAACCAAACATATTTGGCGGTGTAGGGGTGGGTTTGGTTAGAGATAAACTTGGTGCTACTAGCCAAGTGGTGGAGGAGATTCAAGAAAGATGGTAATAATTTAGATCTTTTGGGTGGAGGTGTTAGGCTTAATTCTGACGTTTGTCTCTTTTGCTACCATGAGCTAGAGTTGGTTGATCGTGTATTCGTTTGCCGGCGGCCCCCATTCGTGAAAATCATTTGGAGGGGATTAGCGATGGGAAGCGGCGGAGACTTTAACGGTTCGTCAGTGTATTCGTTTGCCCATTCATGAATATCATTTGTTGCTCTACATGAAGGTTTGGGTCATTGAAGATACTAAAGCTCAAGCTTTTTGCTAGTGATGTGGCTTAGCGCCCCTGTTTCTTGTATGTATTAGGGGTGTTTACGGGTATACCCGTCCTAGATACATATTACTGGATTGGATACTGGTCCATTAGCCGGTTCAAATGGACAAAATCAGACATGTTATGTTGTCGGTTCTTCTTACTTCTTAGGACTGGACAATTCGGTTTGGTTCTAAGTAGTGTCGTAAAATCTTTTTGATTATTCATTATAAATATAATTTTGTGAAATCGAATAAAAAGAAAGAGAGAGAAAAAAACTAGGGTCTAGGTTGGGCTTGAAAAGGGGAGAGCTGGGTCGGCTAATACAGTAACTTTGATTTCTAAACGAAAGCCTACGACGCTAAAGGATTGAGACAAAGGAAAATTGCATTACTGACACCCTAAACAAACACATGCGCCTAATAAACTTCGACCATTCTATTTTTTGCAGGATAAAAAAATGTATAATTATGAAATATTAAAAGAACTAAATGGTCCAATCTCAAGCCTTTTGGTAGCTAAATTAGGTGCGAGTCGTGAATTGTGAGGCCAACTTGGGTCTGGTCTACAAGTTTCAATTAGCCCAATCCCTCTGTAAGGTTAAATAAAGCCCAATCCGCTAAGATCCGCATTTTGACTCCCTTTTGTCCAACAGCCCAAGTATGAGTTTTAGAAGAAAAATAAAAGTAAACCGAAAAACTGGAAAAAAAAAGATAGTGTAATTAAAAAAAAAAAAAGAATAGATGCTATCTGATCCGTTTTAATTTGTTAAACTTCATGGCAAATTAGATATAGGAAAATGGTTAGAAAATAAAAATGAATGTAAATTTGTAATCATTTTGGTATAAACGAGCTATCACACTTGATCATCTCAAAATATAAAAATACCGGATACCAATTTAGAGGACTATTTTCTCTGATTTTCTATTTTTATTATGTTTTATTGTTTTATAACGTGACCGATTCTAAATACAATGGTATATATACGTGAAAATCTTAAGTGCGCCCCATAAAATTTTCAAATCCTTAAAATCGGTAGAATCAAAGAAGAAGAGAAGGGCAAAGTTCGAATGACTGGAATTTTTTGGTCAAGACGACTTCGGCCGTGGCAGTGGTAACGACTGCTAATTTGTTAAGTGCTAACTTGATATTAATGTTAATTGTTATGGGTCTATGAAATAAATGGGCCATTTTTAGTAAGTTTTTTTTTAATAGCTCATTGTCTAATTAAAATGTCATTTTGAAAGAAAAATAGGAAAAACGTAAGCCGGGGAACACGAACTCTTTTCATTTGAGCTTTGTTTGTGAAATAAAAAAAAAATTGGAAAATCATCAAACTAAAGAAATTACAACTTTATAAATTACTCATTTGATGGTTAGTTTATTGTGTTAATTTACTTGATTAGGAAATAGGGACTAGGGTTTAAAAAAATACAACTTTACAAATTATAAGTTATGAAATTTAGATTTAAAATTGTATGAATTTGAGAAGAAACGTGAGCATTCCTTCGGTTCTATGCTTGATGTGCGAAGAGGGTGAGGAAACGGCGAAACATCTATTCACTGCACGCATATTCTCAAATCCAAAGGCGTAGGATAGTGGGGGCGGGAGGGGACGGCCAACCCACTGAACTTTTCGCTCAGTAGTGGAGAGTATGTAGTTTTCGTATAGAAATTTTTGGGTATATACGTTTTCGACCCCCCGTTTTATAGAAATTTTTGAGTGTGTACGTTTTCGACCCCCGGTCAGAAATCTAAAGATTCGCCACTGCTCAAATCGTGTTTGGTATAGTTTTAGCTCTTGGTGCAATATCCCTCCTATTTTTGTGTTCTCTTCTCGGTTAAAGATTTAATGGAAATGCACGATTATATTCGGATGGGAAAGAAAGCAAAGAAGATTATTCATGGTTTACCTATAATCACGTGTGTTTGGAAAGAGAGAAATGAGAGTCTGTTTCAAAATAAAAAATGTAGCCCGCAAGATGTGATTGGTGAAGTCAAGTCTAGAGGTTATGTTTGGCTTAAGAATATGTCGTCCTTTATAAACACTAGATGGAACATGGAAGGATTGGTGTAAATCGTCTTTGTATATGTTGTAAATTGGCTTCTTGCCCGTTTGGTTCAGAGATTTTTTTTTTTTTTTTTTTTTGCCTCTTGCCCGTTTGGATCGGGGGTGTGTTTTAGTGAAGTTTAGTTTTCAAAAAAAAAAAAAAAAAAGACGAGAATAGTTAATGTGGATTAGAAGATTGAATGATTTATACTTACAATTATTGATGATTATTAACTTGAATGACAACAGCTTTAGGCATATGAGATTTTAATTTTTCATCATGTATTTCTAATGACGTTTGGCAATACAATACAATATAAAAGAAAAAGGACTGAAACCATATATAGAAACTGAGACATGACAATCATCATACAAGATCTGTTCGAGACTTGGAAACCGCTTTAGAAATCACCCGATACTTGACTATAAAACACCCGACAAAATGTCCAGCAACCACAAAAACAAAAACACCAACGTTGTACGACATGACACACAACATAAGGAGATAAAGAAGAGCCATTCGGAGTCCATAAAGCAAAGCATGCTTTAACCCACCGATAATCGGATTACTTTCGGGCTTGACCGCAGGGAAACCAGAGAGGAACTCGACCATTACCGCTAGAAAAAAGACGATGGCTAAAGCTAGTATGTACATACCTAGTTCCCCTTTTGGCCAGTCGTTGAATAACATGACTACATCTTTGCTCCAGAAGAAAGCCATGTGCATGGTCATGCAATCCATGGTGTTATTGTCCATAGCCATGGGCATGTGATCATTGTCATGGGACATCATGTGGTGATGATGAAGAAAGAGTTGGATTGTAGTCTTTAAGGTGTTTTGTGGAATTTTGGTCGAGTTTATAAAGGAAATAAAACAAAGGTAACAGTGACGGAACCAGAATTTGTTGGTCAACACTTATCATAAGCTCTCTTCTCTACCGATCACGACATTAGTGGGTCATACTCATGTTTTTCCTTAGAAAAAATAACACCATGGATTGCATGTAATAATTATCATCATCATCATACTCACTCAGTAAATCTCACCAATAGCAAAGTTAAGGTAAGGTCTGAGGAGAGTAAGATGTAGACAGTCTTACCTCTACCCCGTAGGAATAGAAAGACTGCTTCCAGTGAAACCCTCGACTCGATAGGAAAAGCCCTTGGTTCCAATTTCCAGGTCAAGTTTGTTACATGGTATATGGTTTATCCTTTTTGAAGTAAGTTCCAATTTCCAGGTCAAGTTTGCACAATTGCGCCTAAAGTTGGTTGCAAAGGAAAAGCCATTACATATACAAACCTTTAATAAAACTAGCGATATGAGTGGTTCAAGGGCTTTCGTGTATGGCTTACGCAATATCTTTTCCATATATAATAATTAAAAAAGACATGGTTAGTCATATGACACTATACGTCTTCTTTTTATTTGTTATCTCCAAGATATATTTTATAGGTCTATGTTTGATGAAGTAGTTAACATTATTATGTTGGTATTAACATGACCGCATACATAATGTTACATCTTCTACCTTTGCTCCATCTTTGGTATAACAATGGTGATTTGGTTCTTTATGTACTTCTTAAGTTGTCAAATCACTAATATTCTCGTTCTTTCACACTAAAAGACACAAAAGATCTCCTTTTGATTTGACTTTTTACGATAACACTCACAAGTTAGTTAAATGCTCACATCTCAAAATTATGTTTTTTCCCTCTTTCTTGTTTCTAAAAGTCTAAAAATTAATAAATATTGAATTTTATGTTTTTATATAATGGATGTGTTTTTTAAATAATATATATATACACACACATACACACATGAACCAGTCGGTTTGGGTTTTATGGCCTTCAAACCGCTTTCGAACCATAATGGTTCCTCAACCCTAAACAGAGGTGCACAAAATAATCAGTTAATTAACCGTAACCGGTTAATAACTGATCGAGGAATAACCGGTTAGTAGTTATTTTTAACCGTAGGTTAATAACCGGTTATTGATATTCCAGAAACTGATTATTAACTTATTTTTTAACCGGCAGACCGGTTAACCAAAAAATTCAAAAAAAATAAACGGTTATTAACAAAAAATAACCGGTTAAAGTAATTTACCGGACCAGTTAAAAAAATAACCGGTTAAAGTCAAAAAGTCAAGTTAACTGTTATAACGGGTTGACCAAACTGGTTATTAAAATTAACTAATTTGTGCACCTTTAGTCCTAAATGATTTGTCTATGGAGTATGGCATGCGGTTTTTTTTTTTTGAAGAAATTTGTTGGGCCGATGGCTTCTAGGCCTAACCAGTTTTGGACTCACTGGAAGTTTACTGGACTTGTTTTTAGTGAGGGACTTCTTACATGATGGACTTGGCCTGAAAATTTGATTCAGTGGCCTTTATACAAAGTGATCAACCGGAGTAAGAGGTGTACGAATCGGTAACTAACATCTTGAATCAAAACGTTAGCTACTTATTTACTTATTTGAGATTGCTAAAGAGTCGGGAATAGAGGTGTACGAATCGGTAACTAACATCTTGAATCAAAACGTTAGCTACTTATTTGAGATTAGATTTTTTTTCTGGTTTCGATCTTAAAACCGATTTTTTTGTACATGTCTAGTCTGGAGCTTTATTGCTCAACGTCTATCAATTTTTTTTGATATGATTAACATTTAGCCGAAACCTTTCTGTTTAACTGTATTTCCCCTCATACTCCAGTTCGTATATCGTTTGTGTGTATGTAGCACGATGTCCGCGCGATGTGGCGGGAGTGACACATCGCATCGCGATACTTGTTTTTGGTAGTTTTCTTAATCATATAATATTTATTATAGCATTAATCTGATATATATACATCAAAAGCGAAGTAATCGGGTAATCTATTTCATTGTGCATGGTTCTGTCGGTTCGGTTATTATCCGCAACCGAAGCCGAAACCAAAGTTTCTAACGGGAATAGTTAGATATTTTTATATATAAATTTTCCAAAAAGTTTCTAACGGGAATAGTAGATATTTAATAATACATGACGCTTTGGTTTCACGTGGAGCAAGTGGGCCCCTATTAAATGTAATATTTTTATGTGGAGAGCGTTTTTGGATCGTCTTCCTACTAAGGTGGCTTTGATGAGACGTGGCATTTGGTTAGATAGTCAACATTGTAATTGGTGCGAGAGCAGTGAAGAATCTATTGAGCATCTCCTGACGGGTTGCGGGTTTGCAGCAGGTATCTGGCAAGGTATTTCGACATGGTGCAAGATTCCAGGTATGTTTTTGTTTCATGTCAATGATTTGGTGGAATGGCACAAGCATTGTGACACAACCAGGAATAAGAAGATGGTGCTTCATGGGATTATTATAATTGCTTGTTGGAGGATCTGGAAGGCGATGAATGAATTTATATTTTCGGGTAAGGAGCCGAAGGTTGTGGACATAATCGCGGACATTAAGACCTTGGGTTTTTTGTGGTATAAACATAGGTTTAAAGGTGGTGTCGTTGATTGGGATAGATGGTGTTCTTTTGATGTGATGTAATGTACTTTGTGGCTTTCGGCTTCCTTTTTCCGTCTTAGAAATAGGTGGCTGGTGTTTTTGGTGTTTCTTTTATTGAAAATTAAGTTAAAAAAAAGATATTTAATACTATATATGTGCATCTAGTTTATAACAATTATATGTGGATGAGAAATAAATGATAGATCCGATAGATTTAATAATTTAAATTTCATCACTTTGCAACATGTATGCAAAGAGAATCAATTAAAATCAATCAATTTGTCCCAAAATACGGAAAAGCTGTAGGGAGCCCATGCATAAGTAACGTGTTTTTGTTTTAGTTGAAACCAATTGCCTTTTTTGTGATGATTAATAGTCAATGTTGAACAACTCCCTCCGTTGAACTTTGAATATTAATGATGGAAAACATAATTAGAGTAGAATGTTAATAACTTAATATCTCAACTTTAGTTATCGATTTTTTTTATTATTAGAATATAGTTAAAGTGATAATAAGAACAAATATGTGAACATAAACATTTTGTCATAAATTGCGAGAATAACGCCTTCTAATTAGGAATTAGGAATTTATTAAGTAAAATCATTAGGGTGAGAGTTGGCTACAAGGTCCATTTTTTCTACAAAGTGTACAAAGTCATAAAACACCATAATGTCAACTATAAAACACTGTCAAAACCCACAAATAACAAAGAGAAGATTACTAAAACGTCATATTTGTGAGTTTTGCGTTTTGTTTTGGATGATAAGGCTTTGATTATCGAATGACTAACAATAGTGTGTTTTATGTTGATTACCATGTTATGTTTTATATTCATAGTTCTACGATTGTGTGTTTGAAGTTTTTATGGACTGTTAGGGTTTGGATATCGTGTTTTAGTGATCTTCACTCTGTCATTTATGGGTTTTGAGTGTGTTTTATAGCTGAAATTGTGGTGTTTTATGACTTTGTACACTTTGTAGAAAAATGGACTTTGTAGCCGAACCCCAATAAATAACATTATAACAAGCCTAAAGGGTTGTTTGTTTGAGCCCTTAATGAGTTTTTAATGGTTTAGACTATTTGTTTCACAAGCAGATATCTGAATGGTTCAAACATTTGCCATTGAATTGTTAAGCATTATACTGAGTCTCAATGATTAATATTGATCAGACATTTATCTTTTAAATGGTTAAACATTATATTAGCTCTTACTGATTCAGCACTTAACAGTTCAAACCTCTTGCTACTTCAACATTAATCCATTCTAAAATTCCAAACAATCCCTTAATGTACTATTATTATGAAACAATAGTCATTTCATGAGACAACAGTCATTATATTATATTCCCTATATATATATATATATTATTAAATTAAGTTATTATTATTATTATTATTATTATTATTATTATTAAATTAAAATTAGAACACAATGAACAGTAACATCATCAAAGGGGATTAGTAAATGGTATCGGGTACTGTAACACCCCGTGTTTTCAAATGTCAAAGTCAAAGTCAAAGTCCAAGTCAACTTTGACTTTCTTTGACTATAGATAGTCTATATTATGTTTTGGTTGTATTATGTGGAGTAAGTGTTGTAATCAGAAAGAATCGAAGAAATCGAATGTTTAATCAATGCGACCGATTTACGACTGTGAATAGTAGGAAGTAACAATGCGATAAAGTTAACCAATCAATGATCAAGTTAATCGATTCATCAATCAAACTCGAGACTCGAATTATGTGAACTCTGGTATTGTATTACGTGTGTGTGCCTTATGTGTTACTTGTGCGTGTTTACTTATATGTTTGGTGTGGTATTCAAGCGAATCAATCGAAAATCGAATCGAAACTCGAAGGGCAATCGAACTCAATCAAAACCGACATCGAAACGTGAAATATAGATGCTTGTATGTAGATATAGTGATTGGGACTGAAAGTAATTTGACTAGGAACTCTATCGTATTCATATCGTCGTCCATCGAAATCGAAACATCGAAAATCGTCACGAAATACTCAAAGGGGGTCGCGGATCGAACATGAGGCATCCTGATCGAACAGGCCAGCCGATCGGCTAGCATCTTCCTAGCCGATCGAGCAGCCCATTCGATCGGAGCTCCTGGCCGATCGGCTGCCACTTTCCTCTTTTGGAGCCTATAAATAGGGCTGTCATTGTCACACTTTCTATTTTTGGAAAGCTCTGACCGAACCAGCCTTCTTCTTCACCTTTTCTCAAGATTTCTCTCAACTCCGGTAAGTTTTCACTCTAATTCTTGTACGTTTTTTATCATTGCATGATTCTACACCTTTCTATCTTTCAAAACTCGATTTCTAACCGTGAAATCACCAAGATCTAAGTGTTCTTGAGTGATGTCATCATGGTGTTCTTGAAGAACACCAAACTTTGGCCTCATTCAACCATGAATAGCTTAGATCTGACCGGTTTCCACATAAACGAACTAAGATTTGTAAGAATCTTAACATTTTTATGAATGATTTCCAACCTTCTTCAACCTTTTACACTCGAAACCTTAAAACCGGTAGAAACGGAGCTT
Organism: Helianthus annuus; assembly: GCF_002127325.2. NCBI lineage: Eukaryota > Viridiplantae > Streptophyta > Magnoliopsida > Asterales > Asteraceae > Helianthus > Helianthus annuus. The sequence continues at coordinate 201,919,246 of NC_035436.2, read as the reverse complement.
GAACCGGCTAACTAATCGTTCTAACAGTTAAGAGGTTCAAGATTCGGATTCTATATACAAGGTTCACCGACGATGGGTTAAACTCTAAACCGACGTTCCGAACCGTTCACCGGCCGGACTTGGGTGATTCCTGTCCGAGCCGAAGAAACGAGTAGGAACGGAGGATATCATAGTTCAACTCGTTATCAAACTACCTCGATATGACAACAGGTAATTAAACAACCAAGAGTTAGACGAAAGGCCGACCAGGTCAGACTTGCTGGCCGAACGGCTAGGCTGATCAAACAGCCCAGCCGATCGGACATACCAGCCGATCGACCGGGCCAGCCGATCGACTAGCACATGGTCTCACACTTTTCAAACTTTACGAAGTATGCTATTGACGAGGTGATGTTCGATCGAGTATGCTACTCGATTGGTGAACATTACTCTTCGGATCATGAGATACTATGCTTCAACACTTGATTAATTTTACAACTCGTTTGTGGTAAAGAATGCCAGCCGATCGAACAGTCTGTTCGACCGAGCGACATCCTGTAACGCCCTAAAACGTAATACCTTAAAATGACGCAGCGGAAAATTTGAGCCTTAAAATTTCTTTCTATCTTAGTCATGTATCATACTTGGGTTTCGTTACTAGAAATTTTTAAAGTTAATTAAAGGGTTTACATCGTTCGTTCTGAATTTTCACATCAATTACATATACGCGTTTGAGCTACGTGACTACTCTTCCCGTACAATTTTTGCCCTTGACTCGATCTTTAATCCTCCAATGCTTTAAACCGACGATAGACCGTGTAACCTACATTCACCACAAACATGCACATCATTAGAATTTGATAATCTACATTCATAATCTATCATACATAATTAATTGACCATGCCGCAATCTTTCTATGTGTGCCAGACTTTTCGATTATCCTTCCGAGTACAATCTTGCATTCCAATTCCTCAAAACTTCACGATGAACTACCATAGCATACCTGCAAATCTCATTTCATTCTCAAGGCACATGATTAGTAACTTAGTGCTCAAACATATTAAGGCTATGTACACATACATACTAGCCCCATTCCCTCATGTACAATTAATACTACATCGTACCTACGCACATCCGTACGTGCACTTTTGGTCACATACTACACACACACATCATACGTACATACATACTTACATGTACCCGCGCATACCCCCATACCTCCAAAACATACATGCCTGCATTCATTCGTATCTTCATATATTCACCAATACATTTCTACACATGTACCTACTTTCATGCGTTCCTACATTCATGTCTACGATCACACGTACTCCTATACATACACTAATACACATTTGCATACGCACACACACTTCTATACTTCCACATATATGCATACATACACTTCCACATACGCACTTACATTCGTACATCTCTACACACATGCATACATACACATCTACATACGAACATATCTCTCCTACATCTTAACATACAAGCATATTCTATACATACCTTTATACATACGTATATACACATCTACACACATACATACCCTTCCTACATTGTTACATACGTGCATATTCTCGTACATATCTATACACTTCTACATACGTACCTACATTCATGTCTCTACTTGCATGCATACATACACATCTACATATGAACATACCTCCCCGCGATCTTTACACACATGCATATACTTATACCTATCTTTATACATACGCACATACTTTAACGATCATGTACTAGATCACACGTACCTCTTACATAATCATATGTTATTAATATGGGTCTTAGTCTTAGCTTTTTGGCCTATCAACGTTTAAGAACCATCAGGATCATGTTTGGAAAGTCCGCCGTAGTCCACGGATATCAAACCGAAGCCCACGGTACGTCAATTAACTTAAATAACGAAGTTTCAGCTTTTGGGACTTGGGAAGGCCGTCGCCGACGCCCCTAGGGCCGTCGGCGACGGGCCTTGCATTTACCCGTAGCCCAAAAACCCGTAGACAGGTGATTAACCCGTCAGCACAAAAATGGTTTTTCCCTTGCCCGTCGGCGACGGCCCCCCACCCGTCGGCGACGCCCTCTAGAATCTGCAGTTTTCTGCAGATTCGTTTCGTCGTCCGTACGCACTAAAACGTGCGTATCTTTTGAACCGTTTACCCGTTTAACCTCCCGTTTCTTCCTACATGCTTGTAAATTTGCATTCTACCATGTGGACTTGAAATCCCATATCCGAATTAAGGAAATTCTTAACTTGTGAACTATCGACTTATTATTCATTTATGACTTGTTTGACCCGTTCATATTTTCTTCAACAACACATTCGATTTAGCCCAGAACTTACAAGAACATTATAGCTATAAAACCTTTACATTATCCGCACTTCCACTCACCCATTAACGTGCTTATGACCAATCCTACCCGTCACCCGGTTACCATTCCGTAGACACTTCTTATTCTTCGTTTCATCATAACATCAAGACCTCATTTTGACCCATTACATCTACTTAGCAAAATCGTTGGTTTCATACCACCCATCCATTATTTGTCTCAACCATTATGCTAATTAACTAGAACGTAACCTTACTTAACAAATTAAGAAGTGATTCCGGAAATCACTTACCTTGTGCATCCGTGTTCGTAGCCGCTTCCTTGCCTCATCTTGACTCGTTAGCCTTCCATGCTTGAGTACGTGTTAATGTAGTTCCTATCCTTTCATGTCACCACATCCATATTCTTTGTTAGCATACAAACTCATACATATCATCCATCATTTCTAATTCATACCTTACATTAGACTTTCATTAATCAAATTTTTAACAACATAAGGCATAGATCAACAATCACATCTTTTCAAGCTCGTATAATTCTACATGTCATCATACACAACACATAATGATATAACATGTACCGTATGAGTTCTCAAGTCTTATATTCGTGTTAGGAAGCCTACCATACTATTCTCACATTCGTTGACTTTCTAGAAAGTCAACTATTAAATGTGCAAATTCTCATCCTTATAACGATACGGTTACGTTGATAAAGTTAACCATACTAATAACACTATATGCATTTCATACTCATGTTCTAGGACACACGTACGCGCATATAATTTCTTACACACACATATATGTAATACATTTCATTCATACTAGCATTTTCATGTCTCTACAACTAACACTATAACACATATTAGCTAAACCAATATCGTTCCAATGTTACTCCTTTATACAAATCTCATATGCTTCACCTTTAGTGTACATTTACTCCATGATTTCAATTAAGAAATTATTCAAACATATGGTGAACATCATACCACTTCAGCCTAGAGTACAACCTTCTAATGCACACCTTTTACCAAATCATATAACCAACCAAAAATCATACATGTATTTCATCTAAAATATATTTCTCATGTTCAATTATAACCAATTACATGACATCCAAATATTATACATTTTCATCCATTACATGCATTCAATCTCATCTAGAAATCTCACCTAGACATTTCATCAAACACTTGATGTGCATACCACTATCTAAGCATAATGTACAAGTATTTCATGCCTCACTTCCAACTTCATGATTTCATTCATCAACACCACTAAACATCAAGTAACTCATATCATGCTCAATTTATCTAACAAGAATTCATCATATACCACATCATACATCAAAATTACACAAGAATTGAACATGGATAATTCATTCATATCACCATCCTTACCACTACAAGTGGGTTTTATGTCAAAGCATCAAATGACATCAAAATCTTGTATAATTCATGTTCTATATGATGCTTATAACATATATTCAGACCCAATTCATACTAATTCGTGACTCCATCATAACCCACTTCATACGAAATTACCAAATCATAAATTACAACTTACCAAGTGATTTATAGGGCTAGATGATCATGAATTCATGTACATGCATTAGATCCGAGCTGAATTTCCCTCTCAATTTGATGATTTTTGTGAAACTAGGGTTGAACCCCTTTTTCTCCTTCCTGACCATCGACACACACACACACACACTGTGTGTGTGTGTGGTGTTTTAATTTTATTTTTATAATTTCATGTTTTCCCACTTAACGGTTTTGGTCCCTCTAGTTTCATTTTGATTATGTGAGGGATTAAAACTCTTTTCTTTTTACCAACCGGGTTTTAATTTACCAAACCCGGTTTTGGGGTGTTACAAGTCTACCCCCTTAAATTAGGTTTCGTCCCCGAAACCTTTCTCATTTTCGTTTATACACAAATCTATGTTTGACTTCTTCTTTTCAAATCTATACTTTCCATGCCATACTTCCATGTAACCTTCTCATTTCCTTGACCGGTTAGTATAAGTTCATCGTCCCTATATATTCAAACTTATACTAATGCTTACTTATAAAGGCAACCATTACATCCTTTTATGTTTTAAATCTGTCCCACGGATTTAAACGTGACCTCCATACCCTTCATTCCTTCTATGTTTGAATCCATCTAGCGGTTTCAAACATACCATTCGTACCTTTTCTTTCTTACATGCGTTTAACAAAAACTTAAGGTTTTACCTACCTTCAGCAACTAGGTTTTAAGGTTAGTCATCTTAGTTGTCGAATCATAATTACTTCATTTTAGTTCTATCCATATATGAGTTTTCTTCTTCCTTACACATTCAACTGCCCAAGTAAATGGGGTTCGGCATAAACACTCTCAATGAGAGTTAAGCATACACATTCGACTACCCAAATAATTGGGTTTCGGCATAAACACTCTCAAGGAGAGTTAAGCATACACATTCCACTACCCAAATAATTGGGTTTGGCATAAACACTCTCAACGAGAGTTAAGCATACACATTCGACTACCCAAATAATTGGGTTTGGCATAAACACTCTCAACGAGTGTTAAGCATACACATTCGACTACCCAAATAATTGGGTTTGGCATAAACACTCTCAACGAGAGTTAAGCATACACATTCGACTACCCAAATAATTGGGTTTTTCGCTTTTAATCATAACTTCTTCCTTCAATCCGTATAACGGATTAAGCTTCTAGCATTCATTAGAGCATTCAATATCACCCGTTCAAAACGGATGGTAGCTTATTCTTATTCGACTTGTTCGCTAGAACCGGTCGACTCGCATAACTTTTCATAACCTTCGTTAGCATAACCAAATCCGCAATGGATTTGCTACTTCGCATTCGCTACAACATAGCGCCCACCTGCTACCCAGTTCTACCGGACATACCTGCAATAATTGCCACGGTCTCACGAACGTCATATGCTTCTTGCGTACTGGCCAGGTGCGCAATTCACACACTAGTTTCGTGCCTTCGTGTAATCATCGACTTATGCCCGAGAAATGGGTTTCAGTTTCGTGCACATTTCTAAAACTTCCCCAAGACCACATCATTGTCTTTCGTTTAATAATTACCCTCCCAAGGAGACCCCTTCCTTTTTCTTTTGACATCGGTACTCATACATATTAGTAGTGTGTACCTGGGGTTAATTTGCCTATTTGCACCTTTGCCCGCCTTAGCGTTCATCCTATTCTGTATTCACGGATCATCCTCTTCAAACTCTTAAGCTTACCTCGCACATAACACACTATTAGTTCCTTCAAATACATAATCTAATACATACTTACATTCGCCTTTGCATTTAGGCCTCGATCGAGTCTTGGATTGTACGGGTTCTTGATTACGAGAGCACACCGGTTTGAGTTCAAGCATTTACTTTCTATTACTTGATTCTCTCAAACCAGGGCTCTGATACCAACTTGTAACGCCCTAAAACGTAATACCTTAAAATGACGCAGCGGAAAATTTGAGCCTTTAAAATTTCTTTCTATCTTAGTCATGTATCATACTTGGGGTTCGTTACTAGAAATTTTTAAAGTTAATTAAAGGGTTTACATCGTTCGTTCTGAATTTTCACATCAATTACATATACGCGTTTGAGCTACGTGACTACTCTTCCCGTACAATTTTTGCCCTTGACTCGATCTTTAATCCTCCAATGCTTTAAACCGACGATAGACCGTGTAACCTACATTCACCACAAACATGCACATCATTAGAATTTGATAATCTACATTCATAATCTATCATACATAATTAATTGACCATGCCGCAATCTTTCTATGTGTGCCAGACTTTTCGATTATCCTTCCGAGTACAATCTTGCATTCCAATTCCTCAAAACTTCACGATGAACTACCATAGCATACCTGCAAATCTCATTTCATTCTCAAGGCACATGATTAGTAACTTAGTGCTCAAACATATTAAGGCTATGTACACATACATACTAGCCCCATTCCCTCATGTACAATTAATACTACATCGTACCTACGCACATCCGTACGTGCACTTTTGGTCACATACTAGACACACACATCATACGTACATACATACTTACATGTACCCGCGCATACCCCCATACCTCCAAAACATACATGCCTGCATTCATTCGTATCTTCATATATTCACCAATACATTTCTACACATGTACCTACTTTCATGCGTTCCTACATTCATGTCTACGATCACACGTACTCCTATACATACACTAATACACATTTGCATACGCACACACACTTCTATACTTCCACATATATGCATACATACACTTCCACATACGCACTTACATTCGTACATCTCTACACACATGCATACATACACATCTACATACGAACATATCTCTCCTACATCTTAACATACAAGCATATTCTATACATACCTTTATACATACGTATATACACATCTACACACATACATACCCTTCCTACATTGTTACATACGTGCATATTCTCGTACATATCTATACACTTCTACATACGTACCTACATTCATGTCTCTACTTGCATGCATACATACACATCTACATATGAACATACCTCCCCGCGATCTTTACACACATGCATATACTTATACCTATCTTTATACATACGCACATACTTTAACGATCATGTACTAGATCACACGTACCTCTTACATAATCATATGTTATTAATATGGGTCTTAGTCTTAGCTTTTTGGCCTATCAACGTTTAAGAACCATCAGGATCATGTTTGGAAAGTCCGCCGTAGTCCACGGATATCAAACCGAAGCCCATGGTACGTCAATTAACTTAAATAACGAAGTTTCAGCTTTTGGGACTTGGGAAGGCCGTCGCCGACGCCCCTAGGGCCGTCGGCGACGGGCCTTGCATTTACCCGTAGCCCAAAAACCCGTAGACAGGTGATTAACCCGTCAGCACAAAAATGGTTTTTCCCTTGCCCGTCGGCGACGGCCCCCCACCCGTCGGCGACGCCCTCTAGAATCTGCAGTTTTCTGCAGATTCGTTTCGTCGTCCGTACGCACTAAAACGTGCGTATCTTTTGAACCGTTTACCCGTTTAACCTCCCGTTTCTTCCTACATGCTTGTAAATTTGCATTCTACCATGTGGACTTGAAATCCCATATCCGAATTAAGGAAATTCTTAACTTGTGAACTATCGACTTATTATTCATTTATGACTTGTTTGACCCGTTCATATTTTCTTCAACAACACATTCGATTTAGCCCAGAACTTACAAGAACATTATAGCTATAAAACCTTTACATTATCCGCACTTCCACTCACCCATTAACGTGCTTATGACCAATCCTACCCGTCACCCGGTTACCATTCCGTAGACACTTCTTATTCTTCGTTTCATCATAACATCAAGACCTCATTTTGACCCATTACATCTACTTAGCAAAATCGTTGGTTTCATACCACCCATCCATTATTTGTCTCAACCATTATGCTAATTAACTAGAACGTAACCTTACTTAACAAATTAAGAAGTGATTCCGGAAATCACTTACCTTGTGCATCCGTGTTCGTAGCCGCTTCCTTGCCTCATCTTGACCCGTTAGCCTTCCATGCTTGAGTACGTGTTAATGTAGTTCCTATCCTTTCATGTCACCACATCCATATTCTTTGTTAGCATACAAACTCATACATATCATCCATCATTTCTAATTCATACCTTACATTAGACTTTCATTAATCAAATTTTTAACAACATAAGGCATAGATCAACAATCACATCTTTTCAAGCTCGTATAATTCTACATGTCATCATACACAACACATAATGATATAACATGTACCGTATGAGTTCTCAAGTCTTATATTCGTGTTAGGAAGCCTACCATACTATTCTCACATTCGTTGACTTTCTAGAAAGTCAACTATTAAATGTGCAAATTCTCATCCTTATAACGATACGGTTACGTTGATAAAGTTAGCCATACTAATAACACTATATGCATTTCATACTCATGTTCTAGGACACACGTACGCGCATATAATTTCTTACACACACATATATGTAATACATTTCATTCATACTAGCATTTTCATGTCTCTACAACTAACACTATAACACATATTAGCTAAACCAATATCGTTCCAATGTTACTCCTTTATACAAATCTCATATGCTTCACCTTTAGTGTACATTTACTCCATGATTTCAATTAAGAAATTATTCAAACATATGGTGAACATCATACCACTTCAGCCTAGAGTACAACCTTCTAATGCACACCTTTTACCAAATCATATAACCAACCAAAAATCATACATGTATTTCATCTAAAATATATTTCTCTTGTTCAATTATAACCAATTACATGACATCCAAATATTATACATTTTCATCCATTACATGCATTCAATCTCATCTAGAAATCTCACCTAGACATTTCATCAAACACTTGGTGTGCATACCACTATCTAAGCATAATGTACAAGTATTTCATGCCTCACTTCCAACTTCATGATTTCATTCATCAACACCACTAAACATCAAGTAACTCATATCATGCTCAATTTATCTAACAAGAATTCATCATATACCACATCATACATCAAAATTACACAAGAATTGAACATGGATAATTCATTCATATCACCATCCTTACCACTACAAGTGGGTTTTATGTCAAAGCATCAAATGACATCAAAATCTTGTATAATTCATGTTCTATATGATGCTTATAACATATATTCAGACCCAATTCATACTAATTCGTGACTCCATCATAACCCACTTCATACGAAATTACCAAATCATAAATTACAACTTACCAAGTGATTTATAGGGCTAGATGATCATGAATTCATGTACATGCATTAGATCCGAGCTGAATTTCCCTCTCAATTTGATGATTTTTGTGAAACTAGGGTTGAACCCCTTTTTCTCCTTCCTGACCATCGACACACACACACACACACACTATGTGTGTGTGTGTGGTGTTTTAATTTTATTTTTATAATTTCATGTTTTCCCACTTAACGGTTTTGGTCCCTCTAGTTTCATTTTGATTATGTGAGGGATTAAAACTCTTTTCTTTTTACCAACCGGGTTTTAATTTACCAAACCCGGTTTTGGGGTGTTACACATCCTGTTGAGAATCACTTCTAAAGTTCCCAGCCGATCGGTTAAGCCGGCCGATCGAACGGACCTTTCGATCGATCGACCTGAAAGGTAGGAACACCTTAGTGTTCTCATATACTACAATGAAAACTTCAAAAGTTCAAATCCTAAAACACAAACACACTAGAGGAAGAAGCAATCCACTCGAATGACCCAGCCAATCGAGCCTACCGGCCGATCGAACAGGACTGTCCAAACGGACATACCAGCCGACCGAACAGCCCGTTCGATCGAACCTACCGTTCGATCGTCCAGCCTATTCGATCCATCCACATTTGTTTACATTTCCACGTTACTCATTGTTGTGCTATCGAACTATTCAGGCTAACCCTACTCTCAGCGCTCCCTTCAATCCATAATCAATCACTGTGAGTATACTCGATCCCTTTTTTCTTTTAGCACTTTTGGGTGTTACGTACATTGCTTATATCAAAACACAAATGATCACACTACTCAAACTATTTGAACGCTAACCAATATGCATGTATTACGTGACTTAATGAATGCTTGTTGATTGTGTTTACACGTGGAATGCTGTCTACCTGCCTTAACGACGTAGTACTATAGTTTGGACTCAGCTGTCACGACCCCCAACCCCATCTAGCTGGAATCGGTGCCGTGAGCAGTCCAGTGGTACCGATGATTATTTTAAAAACATTGCAGCGGAAATTTCATCAGGACCGTGAGTTAGGAAAAATATCAGAGTTTAGAAACACCGAATTTTATTTAAAAAGATGGAATAAATTCCATGTTTTACAAAGGTAGCTTTTAAATAAAAACAATATTTCTTAATTTGAAAATAAGCCACGTCTTGAAGTCCTTCAGTGTCGGATCCAATCCTTACTCCAATCTATTGTAATTACCTGAAACGCGTTTTAAAAAGATTTTGTCAGCGGGAAATACTGAGTGAGTTCATTCATTTTACTAAAAACGACACATTTGTTATAATTTACAGTATTAAGAGTTTTTACATATGTTTATTATCAACCAACTTTCAAGAATAGGTATTTGTCACAGACCAGCTCTGTGACTGTGGTCATATCACCATTGGCTGTCCCAATGAGTGACGTATGTCACAATTAGGCTCGCCCACCTAATGTGAAGGAAACAATAATAACAATACTGTGCACAATACCCCACATACCGGCTGTAATTTGGTGATTACATAAACTTAATCACTGTAATTATAACTCTGAAAAATGATTTGGAGTATTGTAAAACAGTTGATAAAAAGAGAATGACTCACAAACTGTGAGAAAAGAGTTTATAAAAGAGGAATGACTCACAATCATCATGCAGGATTGAGTTAACAAACTTCTTGATTCTATTTTTCCCGATAATTAAGCATGCACTTTATTATTCTGGATCTTCTGATGATTTAATAGTTTGTTTGATTGTAAGGGTGTAGTTAGGAGTATTCTTGGTAGTTAAATACATAGTTTAACATAATGGAATACGTATTGGTGTAAAACCCAAATCAAACCTTAACGGTAGTCATGAGATTCGAACCTTAACGAATTTCATAAAAACCGGGTTAATGATCAATACAGCTTTTACGATAATTCACGAGATCAAATTCTCACAATGAATGACAAAGTGCAATACTTCAACTCATTTATCGTATTAACGACAAACGACAAAGTATAGTACTTCAACTCATTATCGAATTATCGACAACGACAAAGTACAATGCTTCAACTCATTATCGAATTATCGACAACGACAAAGCATAACCCAATGTGGGCGGCACTTAAACATTCTTTGGATATATTGATCGCTCGGAAACTGAATCGTAATAGCGATCGAGTGATTATTGGTTAGAACACCAACGTATAGAGAGAAGAAGAAGAGAAATGAGCAAAGAAAAATGAATCCTAAGCTTCTTATTTATAGCAAGCAAGCAGGCATGTGGAATTCAAGTAACGTGCTTGCTAGCTAGCTTGACGTGCTAGCTAGCTAGCTTAGTTATTTTATTTCAGCTGCTTAACTCGTTTTTCTTGTATAACTTTTAAAATATAACGTTTTATAAAACGACGAATATGTCTTTAGAACGAGCATATTTTTATCTACGTTTTAACCTAAGTTTCATTAAAAACGGAGTAAGGAAAAAAAATAATATATTTTATTATTAATATTAAACGTTCTTATACGACCTCATATATATCTATTTTTAATAGACCTTACTTAGCTTAATTAATCTTGTTAGCTTAATTAATATTGATTAACTGATTAATTAATCATACTAAACTTAATTAGGGTTTCCTTATTGCATAATTATCATACTAAATATTAATTTTTAGTGAGGGTTGTTACATCAGCACCCGTTCACACGGGGGTTGTTAAGGACAATTACTTGCATGGATTACGGTGGTAATCATGTATTGCGAACCGTCTCGGACGGTCAACCCGCAATCATTGGTATCGATAGGTCCATGTCGATAATTAACATGCTTCGTTTTCCTCTGTGTACGTGCTGGTTATGCGTAAAATATTCGAACTCTATATGCTATTATCAAACTTGTATGCTCACCTTTACATTATATGTATTGACTTTATTTTAACGTATGTGACAGGTATTTAGGATGCTTATTTGCTAGGAAAGCGAGGCTAGAATAAGTTTCTAGAAGACCCCAACAAATAGTTGTCTGCCAAGAACAAGCGTCTGGGGCATAGTTGTCTGTAGATCTTGTCCTCTGGCATTACTGCCAGAAACTCAACAGAATAGGGGTCTAGAAGCAGATAAACAATTGCTGTAATAATATTTGAATCTGAGTTGTCGGAACGGAATTTCTTGTTTGGATGATTATCTGTAATGACATGTTTGTTTATTCGGGATACGGTATGGGACGTATCTTTAACTGGATTATATAAATAGTTGTTATGGAAACTTCTGAACAATCTGTTTCGCTCAGTGCCATGCCCCGATGATTCCGCCATCAGTTGGGGTGTGACAGATTGGTATCAGAGCCATAACTATAGGGAATTAGATTAGACACGACCTAGTCCGGGTCGCTGTCTTAGAGACCTAGACTATAGTTAGGAACCAACAGACCCAGTTTATGTGCCTTATTCTGCAATTCTTCACTATCACTGCACTCGAATTTTCAATTAAAGTCTGGCGATTCAGTCAGGAATAGGTGTGAAAACCGCAAACTCCCGACTAAATTGACTGACTTATGATGATTTTATCCATTACTCATGCTTATCCTGATATTTTCAATAACATACGAGGAGAATTATACCAAATCAGGAGTGAAATCCCCACTTTGATGAAAATTCTCCTTGGGTTTTCTTAAAAACAAGGAAGAAATTGCTAAGCCAGGGGTGAAACCCTAACCTTGGCAATTTGTTCCGAATATTATTTCATCTCACCAAGGCATTCGACGGACTCCAGCAACCTGGACTCACAAGTATGACCTAAGGAATGCGTGTTCAATGCCCAAGAATCGAGGCAAGGACACTAGCCCGAACGTTGAAAGTGACAACAAGTCCGTTGCGGATAGTCGAATCGCCTTGGTTAGTCGATGTCTAGTAGCCGCAGACAATCTACCTCTCGATTTTTATGTGTTTCGATTCTGAGAACCGCAACCATGTACTCTGATGACTCGTTGATTTTATGTGTTTATGTGTGCTTTATCTGTGTATGTGATTACATTTTTGGAAGTTATTCGATTTTTGCTATCATTTCGATCGACACACACGACTCGCATTGCCATTCTATCCCAGTTCGATCTCCAGTTGATGCAATCTAGACGATATTATGCTATGTTATGCTATACGACTAAATTAGGCTATGCTATACTATACTATGCTACTCGATGTATGCTACACGCGACCGCTATACTCGAATGCCCGCAAAACTTAGAAGCAGTCAGGATACTGTGTAGGGAATTGTGTGCCAATAGGAGAATTACGTGGCGCTAACTGCTTCTATGCTTAATGTGTATGAGTATATGTGCTTCTGTGTTTTGTGCTCTACGTGCTTGTTTGTTTTTGTAACCTATGTGCCCTATGTGCTTCTGTACTCCATGATTATGTGTATCTGTGATTCTGTGCTTGTATGTTACGTAATTCGACGTGATTCTAAGCTTTAGATAGTAGTAGACGTGTGAGGTGAGATTCGATTTCGTTGTGTTGAGTCTCGTGACGATGTCTAATGCAGACCATGTCGTCGTCTGGATCCCGACACCGTCTGACTCGCCAAGAAAAGAGAGACCGACGCCTCGCTGCTATCATCTCCAAGCAAGTGGCGAAAGCCGTGAGTGAGGTGTATGAAAATGCCAGCAAAACGTCTGAAGAATCCCGAGCTGAAAACCCTAAGGATTCAAGCAAGGCTGCTTATAGCTTCAAGCAGTTCAAAGCATGCGGACCAAAAGAGTTCACTGGCGAAGATGGTCCTACAGCCATGTTTCACTGGTTCGACTCAGTCGAAGTTACTCTGCACCAGAGCGGATATCCTAAACATCTCCGCACTCTCAATGCTACAGGCGTCTTCCAGTCCCGTGCTCTAGACTGGTGGACGGCCGAACGAAACAAGCGCGGAAATGATGCAGCTTACGAGCTAACATGGGAGGAGTTGAAGGCAATTATGATCGACGAATTCTGCCCTCCCCATGAGCGCCAAAAGTTGGAGGACGAGTTTTGGGTAATCAAGCAGAAGGACGGAGACAACGCTGCTCTCACTGCTCGCTTCAAGCAGCTGAGTATCATTTGTCCCGATCAAGTCAAGACCTCAGATCAAGCTATCAAGAAGTACATTCGAGCCCTGCCCGACTGTGTAGCCGACTTTGTTCACGCCGCCAAGCCAGCAACGATCGAAGAAACCTACCTACTCGCCGCTGAGATCAATAACAAGCGAGTAAAGTCCGGTTTTTGGGATAAGCAAACCAAGTCTCTGCACCAAGCCACCGCAGCACCCACCGACTCATCTACTCAACCCTCCAAGTCATCGAGAAGAAGGAAGAACCACAACAACAACAGCTCCAGCAACAAGAACTGTGCTGTGACAACTACTGCTGCTCCTCTACAAGCTGTACCAGCTCAACAGCAGCAACAGCACCGCTCAGCTCCAGTGATCAATGCACTGCCAGCGAAGCGTGCATACACAGGCCCTCACCCACTCCGTCCGACATGTTCGTACCATCATCCAGTGGGTCTAGCCTGTCGCTTTTGCGCTCACTGCAACCTTTACGGTCATTTCACTGCGAACTGTCGCTATGGTCCCCGTCAAGCCCCAGTTCAAGCCACTGTCAACCAAGCTCTACTCCCTGCCCCTCAAGGTCAACAAGCAGCTCAAGCACCAGCAGCCAATGCTCGAGTCTGCTTTGCATGTGGTGACCCTAACCACTTTGCAAACAGGTGCCCGAACAGGGTGGTTAAGCAAGAGCCCCAGCAGTAACAGCCACAACAGCAGCCTCAGCAACAGCAGCAAGCAGCCCATGCCCGAACCTTCAACATCAATGCCCGTCAGGCTCAGGCGGATAACAACGTGGTTAATGGTACGTTCCTTGTGAATGGTATTTATGCATCATGTTTGTTTGATACTGGAGCCGATAACTGCTTTGTGTCGTTTGAATTTGAGAGGCTCCTTAGTCGTAAGCGCTCTTATCTGTCCTCGTCATTCGAAGTCGAAGTCGCTACGGGAAGAACTATTGCCGTTAATTCAGTACTCCATGATTGTACCCTCGAACTCAACAATCACATCTTTCCAATCGACCTTATTCCAATGCAACTCGGAAGCTTTGATCTCATAATAGGCATGGACTTTCTTCGCGAAAACCATGCTTTGAAAAGATGATACGATTCTCGCTCGCGAATGGTGATCTATTGTGTGTGTACGGTGAAACAGCGTCGAAAGGTCTCAAGCTTATGTCATGCGTCCAAGCTAGCAAGTATCTCCGCAAGGAATACCGAGCTTTCTTGGCCAACATTGTAGTAGCGGAGAAGGAAAAGAAAAAGAAAGTTGAAGTCAAAGACGTTCCAGTGGTTCGTGAATTTCCTCAGGTGTTCCCTGACGATCTTCCCGGACTACCACCAAGTCGTGATATCGACTTCCACATCGACCTCATTCCTGGAGCTAACCCCATTGCCAAAGCCCCTTACCGACTCGCACCATCCGAAATGAGGGAACTCTCGAAGCAACTCCAGGAATTACTCGAAAAAGGCTTTATTCGCCCAAGCACCTCTCCTTGGGGCGCGCCAGTCCTTTTCGTCAAAAAGAAGGATAGATCGTTCCGGATGTGCATCGACTATCGGGAATTGAATAAGCTAACCATCAAGAATTGATACCCCTTGCCCCGAATCGACGATTTGTTTGATCAGCTACAAGGCGCTCACGCATCCCTATCGTGAAGGTCCGATGGGAGGGCAAACGAGGCGCGGAGTTCACTTGGGAACTCGAAAGCGACATGAAGGCCAAGTACCCGCAGTTGTTTAAATAGATCTGAAGTGTCAAATTGGTCAAACGACTCACGGTGATGTGCAGCTTCGAGCCTAATTTCGGGACGAAATTCCCTAAACAAGGGGAGGCTGTAACACCCCGTGTTTTCAAATGTCAAAGTCAAAGTCAAAGTCCAAGTCAACTTTGACTTTCTTTGACTATAGATAGTCTATATTATGTTTTGGTTGTATTCTGTGGAGTAAGTGTTGTAATCAGAAAGAATCAAAGAAATCGAATGTTTAATCAATGCGACCGATTTACGACTGTGAATAGTAGGAGTACCAATGCGATAAAGTTAACCAATCAATGATCAAGTTAATCGATTCATCAATCAAACTCGAGACTCGAATTATGTGAACTCTGGTATTGTATTACGTGTGTGTGTGTGCCTTATGTGTTACTTGTAACACCCCGTGTTTTCGAATGTCAAAGTCAAAGTCAAAGTCCAAGTCAACTTTGACTTTCTTTGACTGTAGTTAGTCTATTTTGTGTTCTTAGTTGTATTATGTGGAGTAAGTGTTGTAGTCAGCAAGAATCGAAGTAATCGAATGTTTTTAACGCGAACCGATCTACGACTGTGAATGATAGGAAGTAACAATGTGATAAAGTTAACTAATCAGTAATCAAACCGATCTAACAATCATCGAACTCCAGACTCGAATTATGCGAATTTTGGTATTGTTATACGTGTGTGTGTGCCTTATGTGTTACTTGTGCGTATTTACTTTATGTTTTGTGTGGTATTCAAGCAAATCAATCGAAAATCAAATTGAAACTCGAAAAGCAATCGAACTCAATCGAAACCGACAGCGAAACGTGACTTATAGAAGATTGTATGTTAGGTATAGTGATTGGGACTGAAAGTAATTTGACTAGGAACTCTATCGTATTCGTATCATCGTCCATCGAAATCGAAACATCGAAAATCATCGCAAAATACTCAAAGTGTGTCGCGGATTGAACAGGAGACATCCTGATCGAACAGGCCAGCCGATCGGCTAGCATCTTGCCAGCCGATCGAGCAGCCCACTCGATCGGAGCTCCTGGCCGATCGGCTGCCACTTTCTCCTTTTGGAAGCCTATAAATAAGGCTGTCCTTGTCTTCATTTCCACTTTTGGAAAGTTCTGACCGGCCAGCTCCTATTCTTCATCTTTTCTCAGATTTCTATCAATCCCGGTAAGTTTTCACTCTAACTCTTGTACGTTTTTGTTCATTACTTGATTCTACACCTTTCTATCTTTCAAAACTTGGATTCTAACCGTGAAATCGCCAAGATCTAAGTGTTCTTGGGTGATGTCATCATGGTGCTCTTGAAGAACATCATGTTTTGGCCTCATTCAACTATGAATGGCTTAGATCTAACCGATTTCCACATAAACAAGCTAAGATCTATCAAAGATCTAAACATCCACATGTTGTGAAGGATTAAAAGAAGGAATCCCAACTTTCTTTCAACTCTTTTACACTCAATGCCTTCAAATCGATAGAAACGGAGCTTGAACCGGCTAAATAATCATTCTAACAGTTAAAGAGGTTCAAGATTCGGATTCTATCTACGAGGTTCACCGACGATGGGTTAAACTCTAAGCCGACGTCCCGAACCGCCCAACGGACGGACTTGGGTGATTCCTGTCCGAGCCGGAGAGACGGGTAAGAACGAAGGTATCATAGTTCAACTCGTTATCAAACTACCTCGATATAATGACAAGTGACCAAACGACCAAGTGTTAGACGAAAGGCCGACCAGGTAAGACTTGCTGGCCGAACGGCTAGGCTGATCGAACAGCCCAGCCGATCGGACACACCAGCCGACCGACCGGGCCAGCCGATCGGCTAGCACATGGCGCCTCACTTTTCCAAACTTTTGAGGTATAGTATTGACGAAGTAGTGTTCGATCGAATATGTCACTCGATTGGTGAACATTACTGTTCGGATAATGAGATACTATGCTTCAACACTTGATCGATTTTACAACTCGTTCGTAGTTTGGAATGCCACCCGATCGAACATGCTGTCCGATCGAGTGACATTCAGTTGAGGACTAATTCTGAAGTTCCTAGCCGATCGAGTGAGCTAGCCGATCGAGCGAACCGTTCGATCGACCGACTTGAAAGGTAAGAACACTTCAGTGTTCTCATATACTACAACGAAAACTTCAAAAGTTCAAATCCTCAAACACAAACACACCAGAGGAAGAAACAATCCACTCGAATGGCCCAGCCGATCGAGCCTACCGGCCGATCGAACAGGACTGTCCAACCGGACATACCAGCCGACCGAACAGCCCGTTCGATCGAACCTGCCATTCGATCGACCAGCCCATTCGATCCATTCACACTTGTTTACTTTCCGTGTTACTTATTGTTGTGCTATCGAACTATTCAGGCTAATCTTACTCTCAGCGCTCCCTTCAATCCATAATCAATCACTATGAGTATACTCGATCCCTTTTTGCTTTTAGCACTTTTGGGTGTTACATACGTTACCTATCAAATCACAATCAAACACAAACTATTTGAACGCTAACCGATTGCATGTGCCACCTGACTAAATGAATGTTGTTTATTATGTTTACACGTGGAGTGCTATCTACCTGCCTTAGCAACATAGTACTATAGTTTGGACTCAGCATCCGTTCACACGGGGGTTGTTAAGGACAATTACTTGCATGGATTACGGTGGTAATCATGTATTGCGAACCGTCTCGGACGGTCAACCCGCAGTCGTTGGTATCGATGGTCCCATGTCGATAATTAACATGCTTCGTTTTCCTCTATGTACGTGTCTGGTTATGCGTAAACTATTCGAACTCTATATGCTGTTATCAAACTTGTGTGCTCACCTTTACATTTTATGTATTGACTTTATTTTAACGTATGTGACAGGTGCTTAAGTTGCTAGGATGCTTAGGCGCGTGGTGATGAAATCGAGGCTAGGGAGTCTAGAAATAATAAACAATTGTCTGTAATAATAATTGAATCTGAGTTGTCGGAACGGAATTATTTGTCTCGTTGCTTTCTATGATAACTTGTTATTTATTTGGGACACGGTATGAGACGTGTCATTTAAACTGAATTTATATAATAGTTGGTGTGGAAACTTCTGGACAATTTGTTTCGCTCAGTGCCGCGCCCCGATGATTCCGCCATCGGTTGGGGTGTGACATTACTTGTGCGTGTTTACTTACATGTTTGGTGTGGTATTCAAGCGAATCAATATGTTTGGCGTGTTTACTTATATGTTTGGTCGTCCATCGAAATCGAAACATCGAAAATCGTCGCGAAATACTCAAAGGGGGTCGCGGATCGAACAGGAGGCATCCTGATCGAACAGGCCAGCCGATCGGCTAGCATCTTCCTAGCCGATCGAGCAGCCCATTCGATCGGAGCTCCTGGCCGATCGGCTGCCACTTTCCTCTTTTGGAGCCTATAAATAGGGCTGTCATTGTCACACTTTCTATTTTTGGAAAGCTCTGACCGAACCAGCCTTCTTCTTCATCTTTTCTCAAGATTTCTCTCAACTCCGGTAAGTTTTCACTCTAATTCTTGTACGTTTTTGATCATTGCATGATTCTACACCTTTCTATCTTTCAAAACTCGATTTCTAACCGTGAAATCACCAAGATCTAAGTGTTTTTGAGTGATGTCATCATGGTGTTCTTGAAGAACACCAAACTTTGGCCTCATTCAACCATGAAGCTTAGATCTGATCGGTTTCCACATAAACGAACTAAGATTTGTAAGAATCTTAACATTTTTATGAATGATTTCCAACCTTCTTCAACCTTTTACACTCGAAACCTTAAAATCGGTAGAAACGGAGCTTGAACCGGCTAACTAATCGTTCTAACAGTTAAGAGGTTCAAGATTCGGATTCTATATACAAGGTTCACCGACGATGGGTTAAACTCTAAACCGACGTTCCGAACCATTCACCGACCGGACTTGGGTGATTCCTGTCCGAGCCGAAGAAACGAGTAGGAACGGAGGATATCATAGTTCAACTCGTTATCAAACTACCTCGATATGACGACAGGTAATTAAACAGCCAAGAGTTAGACGAAAGGCCGACCAGGTCAGACTTGCTGGCCGAACGGCTAGGCTGATCAAACAGCCTAGCCGATCGGACATACCAGCC
The DNA here is from genome assembly GCF_002127325.2 of Helianthus annuus. NCBI lineage: Eukaryota > Viridiplantae > Streptophyta > Magnoliopsida > Asterales > Asteraceae > Helianthus > Helianthus annuus. The sequence continues at coordinate 201,899,205 of NC_035436.2, read as the reverse complement.
GATCGACCGGGCCAGCCGATCGGCTAGCACATGGTCTCACACTTTTCAAACTTTACGAAGTATGCTATTGATGAGGTGATGTTCGATCGAGTATGCTACTCGATTGGTGAACATTACTCTTCGGATCATGAGATACTATGCTTCAACACTTGATTAATTTTACAACTCGTTCGTAGTAAAAAATGCCAGCCGATCGAACAGTCTGTTCGACCGAGCGACATCCTGTTGAGAATCACTTCTAAAGTTCCCAGCCGATCGGTTAAGCCGGCCGATCGAACGGACCGTTCGATCGATCGACCTGAAAGGTAGGAACACCTTAGTGTTCTCATATACTACAATGAAAACTTCAAAAGTTCAAATCCAAAAACACAAACACACCAGAGGAAGAAGCAATCCACTCGAATGGCCCAGCCGATCGAGCCTACCGGTCGATCGAACAGGACTGTCCAAACGGACATACCAGCCGACCGAACAGCCCGTTCGATCGAACCTACCGTTCGATCGACCAGCCTATTCGATCCATCCACATTTGTTTACATTTCCACGTTACTCATTGTTGTGCTATCGAACTATTCAGGCTAACCCTACTCTCAGCGCTCTCTTCAATCCATAATCAATCACTGTGAGTATACTCGATCCCTTTTTGCTTTTAGCACTTTTGGGTGTTACATACGTTGCTTATATCAAAACACAAACGATCAAACTACTCAAACTATTTGAACGCTAACCAATATGCATGTATTACGTGACTTAATGAATGCTTGTTGATTGTGTTTACACGTGGAATGCTGTCTACCTGCCTTAACGACGTAGTACTATAGTTTGGACTCAGCACCCGTTCACACGGGGGTTGTTAAGGACAATTACTTGCATGGATTACGGTGGTAATCATGTATTGCGAACCGTCTCGGACGGTCAACCCGCAATCATTGGTATCGATAGGTCCATGTCGATAATTAACATGCTTCGTTTTCCTCTGTGTACGTGCTGGTTATGCGTAAAATATTCGAACTCTATATGCTATTATCAAACTTGTATGCTCACCTTTACATTATATGTATTGACTTTATTTTAACGTATGTGACAGGTATTTAGGATGCTTATTTGCTAGGAAAGCGAGTCTAGAATAAGTTTCTAGAAGACCCCAACAAATAGTTGTCTGCCAAGAACAAGCGTCTGGGGCATAGTTGTCTGTAGATCTTGTCCTCTGGCATTACTGCCAGAAAGTCAACAGAATAAGGGTCTAGAAGCAGATAAACAATTGCTGTAATAATATTTGAATCTGAGTTGTCGGAATGGAATTTCTTGTTTGGATGATTATCTGTAATGACATGTTTGTTTATTTGGGATACGGTATGAGACGTATCTTTAACTGGATTATATAAATAGTTGTTATGGAAACTTCTGAACAATCTGTTTCGCTCAGTGCCATGCCCCGATGATTCCGCCATCGGTTGGGGTGTGACAGATACTGGTGCCGATATCAAATTTATAAAACCGAGTATATTTTCGGTACTGGATCGGTACCGACTTTTGACATTTTCAGTATCGGTTCGGCACCGGTATTCACCGGTTTTTACCCTCAAATATCGGTACCGTACCAGTACTGACTGGTACCGAACCGTACCGTGCCAGGTATATTCGGTACCGGTACCCACTTTTGGGGATTCTCGGTAACGGTATTTTCGGTACCAGTTGGTACCGAGCTCATCAAATCCTGTAGCAACGTATCAACGCAAGTAATTGCACCTTTAGATTACTTTTCATACACCTTGTAAGTAAACTGTATTTCGTTTGAATGAGGTTTTATATACAAAACAACTTTTTTTTTCTTTTTTGTCTTTTTCTATAATAAATGAATTGTAGCATGTAAAATTAACTTGGATATTTAGATTATTGATGAGCAAATCATATCAAATCCTGTAATCAAACCGGTATCGTTTCGGTACCAAATTTACTATACCAATCATTTTCGGTACCAATTTGGTACCCACCTTTTGGCGTTTTCAGAATCGTTACTTTCGGTTCGACACCGGTCTAGCACCATACCTGTATTTACTGATTTTTACCTTCAGATACCATACCGTATGGTACCGAACATTTTCGGTGTCAGTACCTAATTTCGATGATTTTCCGGATCGGTACTTTCGGTGCCGTTACCGGTACCAAGCTCATCCATATTGTAACGTGTTAGCACCGTAATAACTAAACTGAAAACAACCGAATTTCCAACGTTAGGACGTGTGTGTCCTATTATTATATATTAGATTATTTAAAATCGCTTTTTTATGACGAAGTGACTATCGTTACAACGTCATTTTTATTTATGTTTTGATATTTGGTATCTGTTTGCCGTTGCCGACACACGTTTTGCAGACATTAGGTCCATGCCGCAACGCGCGGGCGGAAAATCAACTAGTTATACATATATTAAAAATAGAATCTTACATATATTAAAAATAGAATCTAATGAATAGTAATTTTAATATTATAATAATATATAGTTTTTTAACACTTTTATTATTTTAATATTATAATAATTGTTATTTTCTTTACTTTTTAAATTTAATCATTTTTTTAATATCACGGGTTGGGATAAGCTTAGTGTCAACCGGTATCAAGCCAGTACTGGTATCGGAAATACTGGTACGGTCCTGTTCGCTATCGGTACATGAAGGTAAAAACCGGCACTAGTACAGAAAACGCCAAAAGTTAGTGCCGAATTGATATTGGAAATCTTTTGGTTCGGGAAATTCAGTGCTACTATCCAGTATCATTTTCTCATCCCTGATCACGGGTACCGTACGAACAACAACAGTATCGTACAACTTTTTTTGTTGATTTTCTTCAACTTTTAATTTTTTTTTTAGTTTCAGGGGTAGGGATGTGCTCGGTGCCAACCGATACAGAATCGGTACTGATACCAAAAATAATGGTTACAGTACTGGTATATGAAGGTAAAAAACAGTAGTGAACCGGTACCGGGAACGCCAAAAGTCGGTACCGAATTGGTACTTAAGATCTTTCGGTTCGGCAAATTTGGTACCGGTACCTAGAACCATTTGCTCATCTCTGACCAGGGTTTCATACAAACAACATCATTACCATGTAATTTTTTTGGTTGATTTTCTTCCGGTTATCTTTTAGTGTTTTTTTCTACATTTTCTTTTTATTCTTGTCAGCAATTCTGTTCGCAACACGCCTATAGTAATTTCAAAACACATGTAAACACAGACTAAATAACAAAAGAAATTCGCCGTAACGCGGCAAAGTTCTTTAAACCTAATTCTCCTATATATTAATTCTCCTATGAAATGAACAGTATATAATAAAATATTATATTTATTATTTTCACATTATAATAATTGTTATCTTCTTTACTTTTTAAGTTTGATAAGCTTGGTGTTAACCGGTACTTGTATCGAAAATACTGGTTCGTTATCGGTACATGAAGATAAAAAAACGGCACCGGCGTGGTACATAAAACGCCAAAAGTCGGTACCGGATTGAGTTTGATAATCTTTTGGTTCGAGAAATTTGGTACTACTACATAGTACCATTTGCTCATCACTGATCACGGGTATCGTACGAACAACAACGGTATCGTACAACTTTTTTTTTAGTTTCAGGGGTAGGGATGAGCTCGGTAACAACTGATACCGAATCGGTATTGGTACCGAAAATACCGGTTACGGTATCGGTATATGAAGGTAAAAACCGGTAGCGAACCGGTACCAGGAACGCCAAACGTCAGTACCGAACTGGTACTTAGGATCTTTCGGTACCGGTACCCATTACTATTTGCTCATCTCTGATTACGGGTTTCTACCGAACAACATCATTACCATACAACTTTTTTAGTTGATTTTCTTTCGGTTATTTTTTAGTGTTTTTTCTACATTTTCTTTTTATTCTTCTTAGCGATTCCAGTGATTTCAAACATATATAAACACAGACTAAATAACAAAACAAGTTCTAAAATTTGTAACCCACGGTTTTTCACCGGACGGCTGTTTACCTTATCTGACCTTGCCATGTAGCTTTAATTGCCACATAAGGAAATAATGGACAAGGTTTATATTAGAAATTTTACAGTATTATGATTTATTAACCATGGTTTTAAATAGCCATTTCTGGTTAATTTGTTAATCATTTAAATTTTCAGGACCTTTATTACAATCCTATATTACAGTTTTAATATTGGCACAAAAGCTTAGTCTCAAAGACAGTTTTTAATTTATAACCAGGATATTCACAGAATCGAGGTATTTGGGTCTGAATCACAGTTCATTACCCTTTCTTGACAGTGAGTTGCAGACTTCTACTGTCTCTTAGTCCAGAGGACGTTATTTATTACCCGTAGGCACTTCATCCTTAAAGGATGGCTATTTACTTACAGGGAATTTTAAATAAATCCCAATTTTCAAAGATGGCCTGTGTGATTTATACTGCATCACAATTTACCCAATTATGCTAACATGCCTACAGATGTTAACAAAATTTTGGAATCCTTTAGACAGGTTCAACCATCTTAGCCATGTCTACAATGATACGTGGCTAGGTTTTACACCTAAGATTCTCTTTTAATATAGACAGGTTCTACCATCTTAGCCATGTCTAAAATGACACGTGGCTAGGTTTTACCCCTAAGATTCTCTTTTAATATTATTCGTAGAGCAATCCTAAATTGAGATGTTAACAAGGATCTGAATCTAATTGAGGAACTACCATCTTGGCCCTGTCTTAAAACGACACCTGAGCTAGATATTGTCCTTTTTAGATTTTGCCATTTTACTATAATGGTAGATCTTATAATGGGAATGTTATTTTAAGTCTAACCGTTCCCTTAAATTTAAACAATATACTTGGTTGCCCTAAACGGGACTTCTACTGAAATGACTTGCCCATGCAGGGGCTAATCAGAAAAAATAATCAAAGGAACAAATCAGGGACAAAACAAAACGAATTTGAATTAGTCCTAAGTTATTGTCTAGACTCAAGAATTAAGAAATGTGCAATTGTGTAACTGAGATTAAACACAAAAAGGGCTAGTGTTTAATTCACTCAGCGTTGGCTCTGATACCAACCTTTCACACCCCTATTTTTCCACGTGTCACCGGTGGGCCCGGTGGGGAGTACCGTGACGTAGTTGATATCATCATAGTCAAACAACACAAATTTAAATGCACAGCGGAAGCAAAAGATAAATATATTACAATCCGATATGAAGTAATATCCAAGTATTACAAACGGAAAGTAATAGATCCACAGGCGGATCAAAAATAAAGAGGAAACTTGTTCAACAGACTTTAACATCTAAGCTTGCGAGACTTCTATTTGATGCTAGGAGAAACCAGCCTATTACGCGTAGTACCTGTACTTAGTCTTTTTGGGAAAATACGTCAGTTTTCACTGGTAAATACAATTTAACTGACTCATTTTGAAAAATGTTTTAAAATTGGTTTGAATGCCCGCGGCACAAAACTTTTTATAACTTGGGATAATTATTTGCTTATAATCTTGTAAAAGAATTACATGTTTATTTTGCGTTCAGTGGCCCAGGTCGTGCCGGGTTAAAGATTAATAGACACACCACTTAATATAATTCCGCCGCGAGACTCCTCTCGTACCGACGATTATACTTGTTGTAATGCACTACGGGTGTACGCCTACACCCGTGTGCTAAGGTCGTGGCCATTCTTTGAATGATGCCAAGGATATCCGGGACATGGTCATTAAACCCCCAAAGGCATTTAAACAACCAAAACATCATTTTCAAACGGGTTATTTTGACTGCTCTTAACCACCGACCGGTTAAGGTCAATTTCCCTACCAAGCGGTATTTTATATACCGTACCCCAAGCCCGTATAGGGAAAATAAGTTAAAAGTATTTACCTGAGCAAATTTATACAATTTATCCCAGCCGTATACCACCAAGCAAGTACAGATAGCTTTTACTGGGCTCCTAAATCTGGAACGCAGGTTTTTAATAACCTATCAGATTCCTAACGGGTCTTTAATTAAGCCTATGCTTAGACCGGTTTGTTTTCAAATGAAGATTACGGTTTAAACGCACGATAAGGTGAAGACCATTTTAGAATGTGGTTTTGACCCGACAAGCTTGCACACTTGTTTAATATGGGTAACTTAATGACATTCTGGATTTTGAGACAAAAATGATATGGTTTGACCCGTTTCGGCTAAAATGAGTAAACTAGTTACATAAGCCGATCCGAACGCGTAAAGTGCGTAACGAGTAACCAATGAACCATGAACAGGTTTCCTAAGTTAGTATGCCCTAAACATGTTGTGATATCAGCAAGATACCTTCCGTTATACCCAAAACGAAATTAAACTCAAACTATGCCCCATAGGGGCATTTTGGTCATTTTAAAGTTTATAAAAGAGTTTAAATAATAACCTGAGGTACAGGTCTGATTAAATCAGTAATTATACTTAATTTCATAAGTTATAACAGTAGGGTATCATATATATGTGAAATTTATTAATTATAACCATACCATGCACCGCAGGGGCATTTTGGTAATTTCACATAGGCTTAAAAGGTCAAAACTAAAAACCTGAGTTTAACACTTTTCCTTACTGTTAAAAATATAAGGATTTACTAAATATATCAGTAGGCATCAGCCCTTATATGTTTATAATAGTTTTGATACATACGATGCGTTAAAAACGCTTAAAAAGGCGATTTGGAGCCATTTCCGGGTTTTCTATAAAAAGCTGATATTTTGAATATTCCAGAAGGCTCAAAATAATTTATTTAACATATTGGATCAGTAGAAAAAGGTTTGGGGTCAAAAGGATTTGTAAAACTCGTTTTATAGCCCAAAAGGGGAAAACCGGCAATTACCGAATCAAGCCTATAACCCTATGTTATGCTCAGCCTAAAAATAAATAAAAATCTTTAAAAATCCCAAAATATTATTTTATATCAGTAGGTAAAAAGTTTGGTATCAAAAATTGGGTTTAGATAGGATATATGCTAATTACGCCGTTTAATTAATAAAAGGCTTTCTAATTACGCTATTGAGCATAACTTCTAATCTAGACCTCAAACTGATGTCAAATTTTAGGGACAAGTTTATAATTCAGTAATGAAGGTTTCTATCCTTTCACATTTTCAAAAATATCGTTTTAAGGTCAAAAGGGCATAACGGTCAACATTTAGGCATATAACGGAAACTTGCAAATGAATAGGATAACTAAGGATTCAGGTTGTATAGCCTCAGAGGGTTATACTAACCTATAACATAATCCTAAAGGAATCCTAAGGCATATCTAAATAAGTCTAATTCGGGTCAGAACTGAAAGTCAAAGCAAAAGTCAACTTTTGCGACTTTCGGTTCCGAACCGGGCCTATACTTAGAATTGTCGGGTTGAACCATGTTTTAACATGTTCAACTAATATTTACCAAGTTATTAAAGTGGCAAAACTGATTTTATGACTTTTATATTAATAGTTATGAATTTTTATTTAAAACTAACCCATTTGACTTTAATTTGACCCGACAATTAAACTAAGTAAATGTGGTAATTAGGAGGCGCCCTTTTGAGGGTTTAACACCCACCTAATTACGGTCACGTAGCCATGTTTGTTGCGAACAATGGCTCAGCCATTTGAAATTCAAAGCGTTTATCGAAAACGCTTGACTTTTCGGCTATACGCTAAATAATTAAACTAAGCACGAAAGGGGACTTACAAAGGGTCCAAAGGACTGAGGGAGGTTCTCAAAAGAGTTCAAGATCCTCACAATTCAGAGAGTTTATCAGATTGAAGGAGAGGTGCAAATGAGAGCCAAACATTCAATGGGTATTTATAGGATTTAGAGGACCGTTAGGATCGTTCCTCGATAAATGTGATCAAATCTGGACCGTACACCTTTACCCCTTGTTTTAGCAATCTATGGGCTGCCCAAGGACTGAAGAAAACCATTTGCAATTGATTAAAACAGCTGTAACAGCTGGTAACAGCTGGAAATCAAGTTTCTGAAATGGCAGTTTTGGTCCCTGCATGCTTCTAGCCCCTTTTTGATGCGTTTGAGGCCCGTTAAACCATTTTTAAGGCTATAAAATGATGCCTAAGCATAGGGAATATGAAACATGCTCAAAAATATGCCGGATGTCGGTTCGTTTGGTCGTACGGTCACGTTGTTCGGCTAATTACGACGGAACACGGACGGATGCGAAAAACGATTCAAACGACGCGACGAATGGAATTTTATCATGGCGATCACTAAAATAAAATATTTTAGTGCTTACATAAATTTTTGGGTGTCCGGGGATATTCAGAATGCGAGATATGCGCAAAAGTGCAAACTTGTGCACTTTTTGACACTTTTAGTCCCTGCATGACATAAAAGTTTATTTTTGCGTACCAAACACCTCTAAACCTATATCTAAGCTATATAAAGGATAAATAGGGTATTTTTAACTTATGGACATATTCCGAAAGGTCCGTTACCATACGATTCGACCTCCTTTTGCAGTTTGACGCAATTAGTCTCTTAATTGCGCAAAGTAGCGCGAAATGCCGTTTAATGATATCTAAGCCTTCCATGGCCCATAATAATCATTCCCAAGCATATATTTAAATATTACTACGCTCCCGTTTGCTTAAATGGTCACCGAATGGCGTAGATTCAAAAGTTGATGCTTTAGGCCCCTCTATTGCGCAAACTTGCGCATTTAATCATTTATTAGCATTGAAGCCTCATCTAATCCATATTAGGCATCCTTGAAAGTATTATTAAACATTACGATGCTTCGGGTTCTCTAAAAGGTCATTCAGAGGTATAATTAAACATATTGACACTTTTAGTCCCTCTAACTTGCAAAGTTGCGCATAACTTTACTTATAGGTATAAAAACCTTAGACGACCATTAATTGGCATTTCCGAGAGTTATAATTAAATATTATGAAGCTCCTGGTTTGTTAAAAGGTCACTCAGAGGTAAGAATTAACATGTTGACGCTTTTAACCCTTTTTCTGCGCAAACTTTCAATTAATTACATAAACGGCTACACTTGGTTAACAAGTGGCTCATTTGTGAATATAAAACCATAAAAGGTTATTTAGAAACTTATTTTAGGTATGATAATACTTCTAGTTCTTTCATAATCAAAGTTTTCGATTTTTCGAAAAATTAGTCCCTTAAATTCAACGTTTGACTTCATTAGGGTTTATTACACGTGTCAATACTTCATTGGATGTGATTTTTCGAGGTGTTACATCCTCACCCCCTTAAAAGAAATCTCGACCTCGAGATTTGCTTAAAGTAAATGAAGTATTTTCTGTCGTATCATGGATTTAACTTCCATAGTATATTTGGGCCTCCAAGGGTATCCCAGTTGACCTATACAATAGGTGCATACTTTCTTTTGGAGCTCCTTAACCTGTCGATTCTCAATCGACATAGGTTTCTCCTACTATCATAGATCTGTATATCATTATGTGATAGTGCTTTTCGACTTATTGGTGACACGTCGCTAAATCATTAGTGTGGGCCACATTGCGCGTTCCACCAAGCTCCTATATTAGGTCTTAGCTCGTAAGCTATTTAGTCTTGATACATTCGAATCCTTTGAATGACTTTGTAGATTCCGAGCTTAACTAACCTGAAAATTACAACTCGGCACACCCTTCCAGGGTGTTATCTTTTGTTGAACCTTATCTTTTAACAAGAACTTAGGAGGGTTGCTATTTTCATAAATCCTTGATTTCCTGCCGTATAATGGCAACTTACAATCGATTATGGATTTGTATGATCTTATTTGTTGTTTCCAATGCAACTTTCAGATCCTGATAGGTGGACTTCCCAAAGTCTCGTCCATCCTACGGATGTTTTGATATTTCATCCATACAAGGTCTCCAAAGGAGCCACCTTGATACTTATATAACAACTATTGTAGAAAAGCTTATCTTAAGGTGAGATGGTTATTCCAACCATTGCTTAACCAATCTTAAGGAATAGTTAATCCTTACAGTTAGTCGAACAAGTCGACGATCCTGGGCAGTCAATAACGATTCTTTAATCGTCGTCTATATAAGGATGCGGTAATCATTGCATAAGCAAAATGAACCGTCTTTCTTAATCTATATAAAACTGGAATTCTTAGAATCACGAATTAGGCTTGAAGAACCTTTATCTTAATTAGGGTTTTTATTCTTCCAGTGATGGTACTAGCCAAAATGGAGATTTCACAATAATGCAACCCTAATCGGGATGTAAATCTTAACTCTACTTGCCTCTCAGGAGGTGAATAGGGTAATCATAGGAGAAAATAATCAAGATACAAGGAGGTTATAGAGATTTTTCATATCTCAGACTCCAGTTTATCCATCCTTGCTTATGCCAATAAGTGACATATTTAGATTACAAGTCCATGAATTTCTTAATCGGGAACATTTATTTGGACAATTCCATTCTGAATATCTTCTTTAAATACCATTAGTTGACTTTAGTATCATATGACCATTGGGATATCTTTGTGGTCCCATGCATTAAACATCCATGTTGATCAGGCATGGAAGCAATCTATGGAACTTGCTAGGATACACCAACCCTCATATGGCGCTTTTTGTCATACCATCTGGTATTCTTAATCAATAGAGATTAAAGAGATATCAATTATATATGCTAACGCACCTCCTCTAGAGAGAGGATACTTCTAAAATTCTATGATCAGAAGTTTCTGACTGGAACAAAAATAATGGTTCTTATAAATTTGCTTGTAAGTTTTACCTTACACTTAGTATCTGGGGTTCTTATGGGCAAATTTCTAAAAGTTTACTAAGCTTATGGTCTTATAAGAGACGTAGCAGTACCTGAAACCAAACGTAATTCTTAGAAATGAAATCATAATAAGTGATTTATCTAATGTCTTTACTAAGGTGAACTGCCTCTAATCATACATCAAGAGGGTTAAACGCCTCCATTCTTAATCCCTTTTTAACTTAGCTGTAGAATCCTTAAAAAATTTAGGGCAGTCTTAGCTTTGACTGATTATTTCTTAATCTATAAAACGTGAGCAGCGGAGGTAGATCCATCATGGATTCATAATGAGCAAACTTGAGACCTATGAAATTAATTTATCTAGGAACAACCGGCTAACTTATTGGACATTTATCGTATTGATTCATGGTCTTGGGATTTATATATTGGGTTGCTCAGAGGTATTTTAATAACATGTCGCCCATGGGTCGTTCAGAGGTATTTAAATAACATGACGCCCTTTTTAAATCCTACCATACGTCCGTATTTGATCCGGGTCCCTGACACGTTTGTCCCACGTGACACGTGTCTTTATTTTATTGAACACGAATTTTCGAGGTGTTATATCTGCTAACCACCTTCAATTGCTTGCATTTAAGCTTGGATTCTGGGTAATTGGAATGGGGTACTATCTTAGTCAAAGATACAGGATTTGAAACATACTGTTTATGGTCTAAAACTTTTATGGCGAGGGTCAGAAAATTCTTATTCCATCTTTTCCATTTCGTGATGTGAATAATAGGTTACCCTAATAAGGTCCTTACTAATTAAGGATATTGCCATCGAATGACGGTGGTGGATACCTTACCGTGTACTTTCCAGCATAACCGTTGATACGCCTAATGGTTCCTACTTCCTCCAACAATTTTCTGTAATTGATGGCCCCTTTTTACTATTGAAGTCTCTTGACTTCCAAGAGACGAAGTACTATCAAGTATATCCTAAAAGGAATGGGGCTCCTTGCCATATATGCTTTTGTTGGGTTTATTCTTTACATTTGGGGGTATGAATATAGCTCTTCTCATGAGCAGCGACATGTGTTCTATTGCGAGCAGCATTTGGCTTCTTAAGCCTTTTTATGACTTTTCTCATAGCCTTTCCAACAGCTGTGTTAATTACAGTTTTGGAGATTAACTCCATTAACGTTGAAATTCATATTTGATACACCATTAACATTCGTCGCCTTTCTAACATCGCGACTGTTGTTGTCTCTTCTGAGTTTTCCATACTCAAAGCTTTGGTATTAATTACCAAATTCAACAAGTGCTTAGGCAATCCATACCCAGTGTCTCCTAGAATTGTCAAGGGCTCATCATAAAGAGTCTTGATAACTACTTGTTTCTTATTAAACACAATATAGGCTTGGTTTCAAGACAACCAATCCATTCCTATTACTAAATTGAGTCCCTCTATTTCAAAGGAAACAAGGACAGTGGAAAAGATTGGTTCTAGGTGGATATAAAACTTCCATCTAATGTCGCTGAAGCGGTCTCTGAGGTACCATCGATCAATTCTTCTGAATCAAGTAATACTCTAGCATGAACGTCATTCATCAGGAAGGTTCTTGTTATGACATTGCCATCCTGAGCGGCCTCTTGAACATCCATTTGAGAGCCCCCAGCTTTGGTCTTCTTAGCCTTTCCAGGCTTCTTGGTCTTATTTGGGCAATCAGTCTTCGATGTGCCCTATTTCCTTACAACCGTAGCGGGTTACGTCCTTTCTATCTTGGTACTCCAAAGAGTTGTGCCTTTCTTCATTACAGATTTCACAAGGCTCAGTTTGTGAATTCCAAATGCCCTTCTCTTTAGTCGCCTTCTTTGGGAAGCGGGTCTTTATGTGCCTCTTCTCGCCACAATCATAGCATGTGGCGTCCTTCAAGTCTTTGCATACATGAGTCTTGTGATCTGTCTTCATACAGATGCCACATCTCATGATCTGCTTTTGGATACATTTTCCAAAGTGCTGTTTCCCGCAGGTTTTTACATTTGGGTTTTGCCTCATTTGGCTTAGACTAGTTATAATTTGGGCCAGTCTCACCCTTTTTTTGTAACCTTATTTGGGATATTCTTGCATTGTCTCTTATGATCCTTAAATACTCGGTCCATTGCTTTGTTTACGGCTATATCCAACATAGCTTGTAACTCAGTGCCCGTTAAGATCAGTCTTACAGTATTACTCTGATCAACTGAATGACTGTGTGCTTCATATGAATCCTCCATGATGAAGCTTTAAAGGTTAAAAGTCGGGTAACAATAATTTACTTAATTATATAGCTAATCGTCGAATTTTAGATTAAATAGCCATGGTGAAATTAAACCTTATATGCCATTAGATAGTATAAGATTTATTTGATTATGTTTTCTCTAGGTTTTAAAATAAACCATCTTTAGCGTTTATACAGAATCTAATCCTTCTTATTAGACAGGGGATATAAGTCACAACTGTCAATGTCGTACAGACACTTTATACAGCACGAAGGCTTGTTTTAAAGGATTCTTTAGATGGCACAAAGCCTTGTCATAAGGACAATCTAAAACATAATCAAAGATTCCTTTGGATCGGAAAATTTCATAACTCATTACCTTTCGACAGGAAGTTATGAATAACTATCTCTACCAAGAATACATCTTTGCCCGTAGGCATACATCTTAAAAGGATGTTTTGACATATACATCATGTTCGACGATTAATAGCCATGATTCATTCTGATCATTTAGGCTAAATAAGGGGTTTGGAAATTCCCAATACAAGGATGACAAATGTGATTTTACCGCATCACTGTTGTCAAGAGCGTTAACATTTTTTTTCAAGGAATTGAATCTCTTTAATACAGGTTTTACCATCATAGCTAGGTCTTTACTGACATCCAAGCTAGGTTATACCTTTTAAGATTCTTTTTAATATATTCACTGGCAGAAAAGGAATGATATTTATTTTTATTCAGGATTTCCATTATAATTATCCTAAATTTATTTTAAAATATAACTATGGCATAAAAGGCCAAGCCACAAGGGAAACTTTATATTATAACCCATGATTTTGTAGAATCAGGTACATAGGCTTTGAACGTTGTTCGTTGCCTTTTCTTAACAGGGAGTCATATGCTACACTGTCTTTTGTCTTATATGACAATGAATATGGCTCATAAGCATCACATCCTTAATGGATGCTTTATTCACCAAATAAGAAGGATTTCGGGGGATCCAATATAAAGATGAATTATGTGATTGAATCACATTTGCCAGGAATGTTAACATGTTTACAGGTATTTACAAGGATTTGAATCCTTAGAACAGGCTTATGAAATTTCTAAAATTTGTAACCCACGGTTTTTCACCGGACGGCTGTTTACCTTATCTGACCTTGCCATGTAGCTTTAATTGCCACATAAGGAAATAATGGACAAGGTTTATATTAGAAATTTTACAGTATTATGATTTATTAACCATGGTTTTAAATAGCCATTTCTGGTTAATTTGTTAATCATTTAAATTTTCAGGACCTTTATTACAATCCTATATTACAGTTTTAATATTGGCACAAAAGCTTAGTCTCAAAGACAGTTTTTAATTTATAACCAGGATATTCACAGAATCGAGGTATTTGGGTCTGAATCACAGTTCATTACCCTTTCTTGACAGTGAGTTGCAGACTTCTACTGTCTCTTAGTCCAGAGGACGTTATTTATTACCCGTAGGCACTTCATCCTTAAAGGATGGCTATTTACTTACAGGGAATTTTAAATAAATCCCAATTTTCAAAGATGGCCTGTGTGATTTATACTGCATCACAATTTACCCAATTATGCTAACATGCCTACAGATGTTAACAAAATTTTGGAATCCTTTAGACAGGTTCTACCATCTTGGCCATGTCTACAATGATACGTGGCTAGGTTTTACCCCTAAGATTCTCTTTTAATATAGACAGGTTCTACCATATTAGCCATGTCTAAAATGACACGTGGCTAGGTTTTACCCCTAAGATTATCTTTTAATATTATTCGTAGAGCAATCCTAAATTGAGATGTTAACAAGGATCTGAATCTAATTGAGGAACTACCATCTTGGCCCTGTCTTAAAACGACACCTGAGCTAGGTCTTGTCCTTTTTAGATTTTGCCATTTTACTATAATGGTAGATCTTATAATGGGAATGTTATTTTAAGTCTAACCGTTCCCTTAAATTTAAACAATATACTTGGTTGCCCTAAACGAGACTTCTACTGAAATGACTTGCCCATGCAGGGGCTAATCAGAAAAAATAATCAAAGGAACAAATCAGGGACAAAACAAAACGAATTTGAATTAGTCCTAAGTTATTGTCTAGACTCAAGAATTAAGAAATGTGCAATTGTGTAACTGAGATTAAACACAAAAAGGGCTAGTGTTTAATTCACTCAGCGTTGGCTCTGATACCAACCTGTCACACCCCTATTTTTCCACGTGTCACCGGTGGGCCCGGTGGGGAGTACCATGACGTAGTTGATATCATCATAGTCAAACAACACAAATTTAAATGCACAGCGGAAGCAAAAGATAAATATATTACAATCCGATATGAAGTAATATCCAAGTATTACAAACGGAAAGTAATAGATCCACAGGCGGATCAAAAATAAAGAGGAAACTTGTTCAACAGACTTTAACATCTAAGCTTGAGAGACTTCTATTTGATGCTAGGAGAAACCAGCCTATTACGCGTAGTACCTGTACTTAGTCTTTTTGGGAAAATATGTCAGTTTTCACTGGTAAATACAATTTAACTGACTCATTTTGAAAAATGTTTTAAAATTGATTTGAATGCCCGCGGCACAAAACTTTTTACAACTTGGGATAATTATTTGCTTATAATCTTGTAAAAGAATTACATGTTTATTTTGCGTTCAGTGGCCCGGGTCGTGCCGGGTTAAAGATTAATAGACACACCACTTAATATAATTCCGCTGCGAGACTCCTCTCGTACCGACGATTATACTTGTTGTAATGCACTACGGGTGTACGCCTACACCCGTGTGCTAAGGTCGTGGCCATTCTTTGAATGATGCCAAGGATATCCGGGACATGGTCATTAAACCCCCAAAGGCATTTAAACAAACAAAACATCATTTTCAAACGGGTTATTTTGACTGCTCTTAACCACCGACCAGTTAAGGTCAATTTCCCGACCAAGCGGTATTTTATATACCGTACCCCAAGCCCGTATAGGGAAAATAAGTTAAAAGTATTTACCTGAGCAAATTTATACAATTTATCCCAGCCGTATACCACCAAGCAAGTACAGATAGCTTTTACTGGGCTCCTAAATCTGGAACGAAGGTTTTTAATAACCTATCAGATTCCTAACGGGTCTTTAATTAAGCCTATGCTTAGAGCGGTTAGTTTTCAAATGAAGATTACGGTTTAAACGCACGATAAGGCGAAGACCGTTTTAGAATGTGGTTTTGACCCGACAAGCTTGCACACTTGTTTAATATGGGTAACTTAATGACATTCTGGATTTTGAGACAAAAATGATATGGTTTGACCCGTTTCGGCTAAAATGAGTAAACTAGTTACATAAGCCGATCCGAACGCGTAAAGTGCGTAACGAGTAACCAATGAACCATGAACAGGTTTCCTAAGTTAGTATGCCCTAAACATGTTGTGATATCAGCAAGATACCTACCGTTATGCCCAAAACGAAATTAAACTTAAACTATGCCCCATAGGGGCATTTTGGTCATTTTAAAGTTTATAAAAGAGTTTAAATAATAACCTGAGGTACAGGTCTGATTAAATCAGTAATTATACTTAATTTCATAAGTTATAACAGTAGGGTATCATATATATGTGAAATTTATTAATTATAACCATACCATGCACCGCAGGGGCATTTTGGTAATTTCACATAGGCTTAAAAGGTCAAAACTAAAAACCTGAGTTTAACACTTTTCCTTACTGTTAAAATATAAGGATTTACTAAATATATCAGTAGGCATCAGCCCTTATATGTTTATAATAGTTTTGATACATACGATGCGTTAAAAACGCTTAAAAAGGCGATTTGGATCCATTTCCGGGTTTTGTATAAAAGCTGATATTTTTAATATTCCATAAGGCTCAAAATAATTTATTTAACATATTGGATCAGTAGAAAAAGGTTTGGGGTCAAAAGGATTTGTAAAACTCGTTTTATAGCTGACGGGTGGTCCGTAGGACAACCCTTAAAAGGCCTAACATAACGCACATTCTACATTTTATCCGGTTATTCACGTGAATTAGGTAATCACAAGTTGATGATGATGCAGGTGTTAAAGTGTACAAGATGCGGGTTTTAGGAAGCTTGAATGGATACTAGAAGTCGGCATAATCAAGATGTGAAGGACTCAAGGGAAATGAAGGAAACAAGAGCAAAAGGCCACTCAGTGCCGTAACCTACGGCCTCTGCCGTAGGCTACGGTACCTTAACAATTGCAAAAGTCATCGGCGTAAGACAGGAAAGCAAGGGCGTAAAAGAGTGATGATCACCGTAAGCTACGGCGGCCGGCCGTACCTTACGGTGCTATGTTGACTGTTTCTATTAGCTGACCACCGTAAGCTACGGTAAGCGGCGTAGCTTACGGCGACGATTGACCCAAAAGTGTAACTTCCGCATTAATTGATGTTTTGAAGATATTTTATGGTTACTCATCATGGGTTTCGGTTACAAGCTGGCATGGAACGAATTTAGGCATAAATTGGAGACTTGGAAGCTTGAGAAGATATCTTGGAACTATCTATCACTAATCTTTATCTAGCTTTTGTTGGTGAAACTTGTGAACACTATTTTTCCTTTTCAATTTCTTGCATCATGTTTGTTAAAGCCATGAGTGGCTAGTTTCTTGGATGATCTTGTGTTGAAGGTTGTGGTAAACTTTTGTGTCTTTTATTTATATTTCTAGAATAACAATTCCTTTCCATTTGAATTGATTGTTATGATGCATGATTGATTGTTAGTAACTTGTTGATCTTTATGTTAATCTAGTTTGAAACCATACGTTCTTGGTGCCGTTGGCAATCGAGATATCATGGGTATAGTTAGGTTCGGGTAAGGGTTGATTGATCATCGGGTGATAACCTCACGTTCTCGGAATCTGAGTACTTAGTCCCCTTTCATCACTGCAATTGGTTATGCATGAACTATGTCTATGTAGTTCTTTCTAGTGAATGATAGCACAAATGTTGAAACAAACCGGATACTCAAGATAGTCATTTGTCTCTCAATTGTTTACATCTCAAATTCTCATTTTGCAAATTAGTTAATTAATCTTAGTTTTTAAAACCAAACAAATCAAACCAACTCGTGAATTTTATTTTCTCTTGCAATTAGTTTAATTTAGTTAACTTAGATACGCTTCTAAATAACACATTTTCCACAAACTCCCTGTGTTCGATACCCACTTGCCACTATCTACATAGTTGTATTGGGATTAAATTTGCGTGACCACGACACCACGTCAAATTTTGGCGCCGTTGCCGGGGAGTAGTGCGCAACGTGTGTTATTTTTGTTCTTGTTTTGAGTTTGTTATTTTTCTGGTTTACGCTGGGTGTGTTAGTGTGCAGGTATTTACAGGTGCATGCGTACTAGGAGCTCTCACAAGCTATCACCATTGGTGTTTGATCCAGAAATCGAGCGAACTTTGCGAGCAAACAGAATTTTGCTAAGGGAAAATACAATCAGTAGTTCACCAACAACACCAATTACACCGATTACACCACTTCGATACATGGATCCACCACCACCACCACCCACTACGGGTGAATCCACCTCATCATTTATACCAACATCCACTCAACCCTCACCAAATACTACCATTCCACCAAATACTACCGAACCCACCATACTTCAAAATGTTACACCAACCAACACCACACAGCCCATTACTACCCAAGAAGAACCAACCGTCACATTTAACCCTTCCACTACTATACCACCATTATCCCATTTTTTTCCGGGTGCATGTCCGTCATATTCGAGCCATACTATGGCACCAATTTCGTCTATTGTCCATGCTACACCGTATCGACCTCCAAATCAATCGGGTTTCCAATACTCGACTATTCCATTTGGGCAATCATCGGGAATTCAAGGAGATGGGTATGATGAAGGTTATGAGGAGTTTGAAGGTTTTGATGAAGATGGGTACGGTTATGGGGGTGATGGAGAACAAGGGGAGTACGGTTATATGCAAGGCCAAGTACAAGTTATTCCAAATGTTGGTGGGGTGCAACAACAACAACTCATACCTCAACATATTAGGCCAAGGCCACAAGGGCCGCAATTACAACGTCCGGTTCCTTTGCAACAAGTTCGACCACAACAGGTGCAACCGCAAATTCAAAGGCCAATTCAACAACCAATGGTACCACAAGGGCCCATACAAAGACCAATGGGTCAAGTTCGTCCACGAGGTCGATTCGGTGTGCCAAGGAGGCATCTTAGGGAAAATGCAAGGGGAATTGAAGCACATTTTAGACCGGTGATAACGCACAATCCTTCACCGGTGGTTATTCCTCATAACAACCAAGGGAGAACTTTTGAAGTAAGAACCAATTCTTTACAAAGTTTGCCGAAATACAAGGGGCTAGCAACGGAGGAGCCTTATTTCCATTTGGAGGCCTATGACTCAATTTGCAATACTCTTGGGAGTCAAGGTTTTTCGGCCGATGATATCAAGTTGGTATTATTTCAATTTTCTTTGGAGGACAAGGCAAAGAAGTGGTTCTACACTTTGCCTTCGGCATCTATTTATACTTGGGCGGAGACGCAACAAACATTCTTAGACGAATTTTATACCGCCCAAAAGACCAATGATGCGAGAAAAGGGTTGAGGAGCTTTCAACAACAACAAGGCGAAATGTTCCATGAAGCTTTCGAGCGTTTGAACATGATGATTAAAAATTGTCCACACCATGGGATTGAGCTTTGGGAGTTAATGAACGCCTTTCATGAAGGGTTGTGTGCCGAAGATGCACGAGATTTGATGTCCATTACAAATGGGACATTTGGCACAAACTATGAGCATGAGGATTGGGAATTTTTGGAACAAATGGCGATCACCTCAAAGAGAAAGGCTCAAGCTTCAAGGAGAGCACGACCGGCCGTTACCCGAACACAAGTGCATGCGGTTGATGATGGTAACATACAAACTTCTAATAAAATTTATGATGTTTGTGCATTGTGTAATGAAATAGGTCATGCGGCGGAAAATTGCCAAGGAGTGGTGGAAGGGCAATTTGAAGAAGTTCATGCTGTTCAAGGTCAAGGAGGGGGTGGTAGAAATTTCAATATGAATTCTAACACTTATCACCCCGGGTTGAGAAACCACCCGAATTTTCGTTATGGGAACCCTTCGAATCAATCAAACCCGAACTTTCAAGGTAGCCAAGGGAATTATGGTTCGCGCCAACCTTACAATAATCAAAGTGGATATCAAGGTGGGAACAACCAAGGATACCAAAGGCAATATCGAACGGGTCAAGAACAAGGGGGGTCTTCGGGTGGTAACGAAATGATGGAAATGTTGAAGAGTATGCAAGCGGAGATGCAAAAGAGGAACCAAATGGATGACGCTCGCATACAAAAGGATGAGGCGCGAGACAAAGCAATCCAAACTTTGACCACTCAAATGGGTCAACTTGCAACCGAAGTGTCCGAATTGAAGAAGGGTAAAGGTCAATTACCAAGCGACACTAAGGTAAATCCATCCCATGGTACGTCAAGAGGTAACAATGTTAATATTCATCATGTAAGTGTTTTGAGAAGTGGGAAAGAGTATAAAACCAATCCTTCACCGGATTTGGTTGATGGGGTGGTTGAGGATATAACGGGTCAAGAAAGTGAGGAAGAAAATGAACCACCCATTGTTTCTTCTAAAAAATCCAATTTTGAAAAACCCGAAATTATTAAAGGAAAAGAAAAAGTAAATGAGGGTGAGGGGTCTAGTGAAGTACCGTTTCCTTCGGCTTTATTAGATCCGGGTAGGAAAAATTTTATTTCAAAACGGGGTCCTCAAAAAGAGGAAATGTGGGAGGTTTTCAAACAAGTTAAAATTAATCTTCCTTTACTTGAAGCTATTAAACAGGTACCCGCGTATGCCAAATTTCTAAAAGAATTGTGTACTCAAAAGAGGCAACAAAAAGTGCCTAAATTGGTAGATTTGACGGAGCGGGTAAGTGCGGTATTGAAAGGAGACCTTCCTCCTAAGTTACAAGATCCGGGAACGCCCCTAATAAACATTCAAGTTGGGAATTTTCAAACCACAAGGGCGTTATTGGATCTTGGAGCTGGAGTAAGTATCCTACCGGGGGGGTTATATGACCAATACGATTTTGGTCCATTGAAGCGGGTTGAGACAACGGTTGTATTAGCCGACTTGTCTCATAAACTTCCCCGGGGTATCGTACGGGATGTTATAGTTAAAGTTGACGAATTTTATTATCCCGTTGATTTCCTTGTGCTAGATTACTCATCCGCGGACCCAATTCAACAACAAAATGTTATTTTGGGTCGGCCATTTTTGAACACCGCACATGCTATTATTGATTGTCGTTATGGCACAGTTGACATGACATTCGGTAATAGAAAAATGAGGTTAAATGTTTTCACTAACGGTACTAATGTGTATGGTGATGAGTGTTTCTTAGCAGATTTCATAGATGGTTACGACCCGAAGGAGTTCGAAGAAGAAATTTTGGGTTCTTGTGTTTGTGATATGTCTTTGCAGGTTCACACATGTGAGTTAGAGGTAGAAGAGAAAGAGCAAGAAGCCCTCGCGGTAAAGGAAGGAAATCCACCATGGACCTACCAAACGGATACATTACCGGTGGAAATTGATTCGGGCACCAAGCCTTCTTTGGAAAGTCCACCAAGTGTGGAGTTGAAGGAGCTACCAAAGCACCTAAAGTATGCATTTTTGGGGGAGAATGACACTTTACCGGTGATCATTGCTTCCAACTTGGAGGTAGCTCAAGAGGAAGAATTGATGCGGGTGTTGAAGGCTCATAAGGCGGCGATTGGGTGGACGATAGCCGATTTAAAAGGCATTAGTCCATCCATTGTGATGCACAAGATTATTACAAGTGAGGACGCAAAGCCGACCCGTGAAACACAAAGAAGGTTAAATCCGAATTTGAGAGAGGTGGTGAAGAAAGAAGTTATCAAGTGGTTGGATGCGGGGATCATTTATCCCATTTCGGATAGTGCATGGGTAAGTCCAACGCAGGTAGTGCCTAAAAAATCCGGCATCCAAGTAGTGAAAGATGAACAAGGTGAGCAAATCGCCACCCGCCTGGTAACCGGGTGGCGAGTGTGTATTGATTATCGAAAATTAAACGCGGCTACCTCAAAAGACCATTTCCCGTTACCTTTCATTGACCAAATAATTGAGAAACTTTCCGGTCAAAAATATTATTGTTTTTTGGATGGGTACTCGGGATATAACCAAATTGCTATTCACCCGGACGACCAACACAAAACCACGTTTACATGTCCATATGGTACATTCGCTTTTCGGCGAATGCCATTTGGACTATGTAACGCCCCCGCCACATTCCAAAGATGTATGATGAGTATATTTTCGGACATGGTCGGGGAATCTCTTGAAGTGTTTATGGATGATTTTTCCATTTTTGGTCCAAGTTTTGACTCTTGTCTTAATGAATTAGAAAAAGTTTTAAAAAGATGTGTTGAGACAAATTTGGTACTAAGTTGGGAAAAGAGCCATTTTATGGTTCAAGAGGGTATTGTTTTGGGGCATGTCATTTCGGACCGGGGAATGGAGGTAGATAAAGCAAAGATTCGGGTAATTTCGTCTTTACCCCCACCAAAGAATGTTAAGGGGGTGAGATCTTTTTTGGGACATGCGGGGTTTTATCGAAGGTTTATTAAAGGTTTTAGTGTAATTACAAAACCTTTATGTAACTTGTTATTAAAAGATGTTCCCTTTGATTTTACTGACGAATGTTTGCAAGCGTTTCATGTTTTGAAGGAACAGTTGGTGAAGGCTCCTATTTTGCAACCACCGGATTGGTCAAAGCCGTTCGAGATTATGTGTGATGCTAGTGACACGACCATTGGAGCGGTTTTGGGTCAAAGGGTCGATAAGAAGCCGGTGGTGATATATTATGCAAGCAAAACTTTGTCCGAGGCGCAACTCAACTACACCACAACCGAAAAAGAATTATTAGCGGTGGTGTATGCCTTGGACAAGTTTAGATCTTACATTTGGGGGAGCAAGGTGATAGTGTATTCGGATCATAGCACGGTTCGATATTTGATGGAGAAGAAGGATGCGAAGCCCCGGTTGATTCGTTGGGTGCTTTTGCTACAAGAATTCGATCTTGAGATTCGGGACAAAAAGGGATGTGAAAACGTTGTTGCGGATCATTTGTCCCGAATCCCGTTGGAAGGTGTTGATGACCCAAGTGAAATCAATCAACGGTTTCCCGATGAACACTTGTTGGCCGTCTCTACTTATGTTGCACCTTGGTATGCCCATTACGTTAATTATTTGGCTAAGGGTGCAATGCCAAATCATTGGACTAGGAAGAGACGACAACAGTTTCTTAGTCAAGTGAAGCAATATATATGGGATGAACCCGACTTGTTCAAAATCAGGGCCGATCAAGTGATACGAAGATGTGTTCCCGAAACGGAAGTTCTAGAGATCTTGATTCATGCTCATTCATCGGCGTGTGGAGGGCATTTTAGTGGGAACAAGACGGGTTATCGGGTGTTATCTAGTGGGTTTTATTGGCCCACGATTTTTAAGGATTCTTGTGAGTATGCCCGGAATTGCATCAATTGTCAAAGAATGGGAAGTATTTCGAAACGTGATGAAATGCCATTACACTCGATTTTGGTAGTAGAAGTATTTGATGTTTGGGGAATAGACTTCATGGGTCCTTTCCCAAACTCAAATGGGTTTCTATATATATTGGTTGCGGTTGATTATGTGTCGAAATGGATTGAAGCTATTGCCACGAGGACCAATGATCACTCCGTTGTATGTAAGTTTGTGCAATCTAATATTTTTGCTCGTTTTGGTGTGCCTAGGGTGATAATAAGTGATGGCGGTTCGCATTTCAAAAATTTCAATTTCGGGAAGTTGCTTAAGAGATACAATGTGAATCACCGCATTGCCACACCATACCACCCGCAAACGAGTGGTCAAGTGGAAGTATCTAACCGACAAATTAAAGAGATTTTAATGAAGACGGTGAGAACAGATCGGAAGGATTGGTCAAGCAAGCTTGACGATGCGTTGTGGGCCTACCGAACGGCTTACAAAACTCCACTTGATACCACTCCTTATCGGATGGTTTATGGGAAAGGATGTCATTTGCCTATGGAGTTGGCACACCGGGCGTATTGGGCAATTAAGACGGTAAACGCAAACTACGATGAAGCGGGTCAGGCGAGAAAGCTTCAATTAAATGAAATTGAGGAAATAAGGGATCAAGCCTATGAGTGTGCATCCGCATACAAAGATAAACTTAAAAAAGTTCATGATGCGAAGATAAAGAAAAAGAACTTTGAAGTGGGTCAGAAGGTGTGGTTGTATAATTCAAGGTTGAAACTGTTTGCGGGGAAACTAAAAAGCAAGTGGATGGGTCCTTACGTTGTCCGAAGAGTGGGAAGGTTCGGTGATGTTGATATTCAAGACGAACGAACAAACAAGCAACAAACGGTGAACGGGCATCGGCTCAAACCGTACTTGGAAGGTAATGATATCAACAATCTCGAGCTAGATAAAGTGGGCTACATTTTACGCCCGGTGGATGACGAGGAAATGTGAAAGAGGCCCAGGTTTGGTACTTGTAAATATTTAATTTAATTTAGTGTGTTTTGAATAAGTCCCGTTTAAACCGGTGTTCGAAACAAGTGTGGGGAAATTTTTACTAATTTCCCGAACATAGTGTTGAGGACAACATGGGTTTTTAACGGGGGGTAGGGTAAGTTTTTCTTAAAATTATAAAAAACACATAAAAAGTAGAAATTATAAAAGCATAAAAAAAAAAAATTTTGCCGGCCCCCCTATGCCCAGTACCCGCCGTAAGCTACGGTGGGGGGGCATAGCTTACGGCGGCCATCCAATAAATAAAGCCTTACGGCAGTCGGCCCCTGTTTTACGGCGAAGCAATTTTGCCCAGTGATGGCCGTAAGCTACGGCATGGAGCCGTAGCGTACGGCGCCGAGCGAACATGGGGGTCTTGTTTCGTGTCGTCGATTGTGTATATAAAAAAAAAAGAAAAATAAATTCCGAAAATTTAACAATAATAATAATAAAACAAATCACTAAAACCTCCTAACCACACATCTCCTTCATTCATCCCCAACCACAACCTTTCTTCTTCTTCTTCTTCTTCACTTCACCTAAGAACCCTAACCTTCATACCTTCATAAATCTCTCAAATCAAGCCCGATTTTAGTGATTTTTGGGTCGTTTGTGACTAAAATTTCACAAGCATTCTGTTTGTGGGTAAATTTTTGGAAGAAAATCACGTTTTCTGGTCCGAATTTCAAACCCTAGGTGCCGAAATTTGGGGCTTTTTGGGGGTTTTTGTGTGAACTTCAAGCTTTAGTGATTTTCATCTTCCACAACACCAAGGTATGCAATTTCTGTTCATTCTTTGAAGTACATTGAGGTTTGTAAGTTTCCGTTATGTTTTTGCTTACACACTTGCTTGTATGAGATAGATGATAGAACTTTGTGAACCATTGAGTGCTGTAGGTATAAATGTGTTGATGTCTAATGAAAATTTTTGGAAAAATTCTGATTTTAGGGGATATCATGCCAAAATTTTGTTTGAAAGAATAAAAATTTTGGGTTTTTGCACATCTATACCTATAACATGAAGCAAGTGTGGGGAAGATGGGATAAAGATAACTAACTTGAATTGTTTGCTTGGTTTTGAATGTGTGTAGGCATGGCGTCTAGGAAAGGAAAGGGAGTTGCAAGTTCTTCCCAAGGGGATGCGGCACAACAAAAAAGGAGGAGATTGGCTCGGATTGGCGACCCGGACTCGGAGGAGGATGCACCGCCAAGGGGACCAAAGCCGGATTGGACAACCGGCTCATTGTTAGACCAACCCGCGGAATGGAGAGAGGATTTATTTCACGAATAAATGAACAAGCTAAAACAAAGGGGAGAAGCATTTATTTGTGAAAAAGAAATCCGGGAGGCTGATTTTGCCCCATTCGGGATCATAGCAAAGTTTAACGCATTGGGTTGGGGGGCAGCCACAAAATGTTATGATGGTGAGAAGAAGAAAATGTATGACACGCAGATTCAAGAGTGGGTGGCATCACTTGAATGTCCCCCATTCAAGGCTCCGAATAAGATGCGGTTAGTTGGGAAGTGTAATGGTGTGAAGGTGGAGATGTCGTATGATTCTTTGCGCCGGGTAGCAAAGTTTGATGATGGGCCGGCCAATGAGTACATCTACCCAAGTCTTAAGGATCTTTACCATGAGCCCGCTAAACATCCACAATGGCAAAATATGCTTGACTACCTCTTCCTTCCGGGTACAACACATGGGAAGCTATATAGAAGAAATTTAAGAATGGAAGCAAAGTTGTTATTGACGTTGTGCATGTACAATGTCATGCCGAGGCGGGGTGACAAGATGGAGGTACGGTTTCAAGAAGTGCCAATCTTGTATATGATGATGCGTGGGTCACCCAAGGTTCCTTTCCGATTTTTGGTACTAAACAACATTTGGTTGAGCAAGAATAGTGGGGAAAGGAAGATTATACCTCATTGCCGGTTGATTACGGCATTGCTCAAGAAGTATGGGGCAATCAAAGGAGATGAAAAAGGGTCCTACAAGAGGTTTAGACCATTCGACCTTAAGAATCTTGGGTCGGATTGGACTTACACAGAATCGGAGAGGTTTCATAAGTTGAAGACGGATGGAAGAAGGTGGAGAGCACTAAAAGTGGATGCGAGACCGTTAAGACCGGGAGAGGAAGAGGAACCCGAATCAATGGATGATGAAGTAAGTGGGGATGATGATTATCGTGAAGACACATTCACGGTAGATGCTCAAGTAGGAGGTGTCGGTCAAGCAGGGGTTCAAGGAGCTGGCGTACAATCTGGTTATGTGGGTAGTGCATTTGACTATGCACAACAGGCTTATGACCCGTATTGGGCCCATTCAGGGGATATGGGTCAAATCATTCAACAAAGGCGGCCACCCACATTCGGTGATTGGAGTGAACAAAACCAAGTGCTATTTGATCAACAAACATTTATGGGTGCTAGTGTGGAAAGGGCTATTAAAAGAAGCTACGATAGAAATGAGCAATGGAACCGTGCTCATAGATATGCCCGTGAAGAAGACACAAATAACCGTTACTTGGATGATCGTCAAAGACGCATGCATGACCAATGGCATGCGGGGCAGCCAGTTGTAGGAGATCCACCCATTGTGGACTACACCACATTGCCACCATATGATGGTAGTGTGTCATACCCCACCCCGCCATTGCACCATTCTCAGTGGGTGGACCCGCATGCTATGAGTTATCAACAAGCAAATCCAAGCAGTGATCAAGGAAGCAGTAGTAGCGGTGGAGCATTTGGCTTTGGAGAATGGACGGATATGATGACATCCATTTTTGGGCCTCCACAGCCGAAGTACTACTAGCCAGGTTGTATTTTGCTCCTTCGTACATTTTTGTATATATGTCTATGTGTTTATGTTTGTGTTGCGGTTGGGAGGTTGGGTGGTGTTTGTGTTAATATGTTGTTGGGTTGGGAGGTTGGGTGGTGTTTGTGTTAATATGTTGTTGGGTTGTGAGAGTTGGTGGTGTCTTTTATTTAAAAAAAAAAAAGAAAAAAAATGGGTTTGAGAATATAAGCAATTGGGGATGTTCTTTTTGAAAGCGATCTTTCCCTCAAAACCATACATTGGGACAA
Source organism: Helianthus annuus (assembly GCF_002127325.2). Classification (NCBI taxonomy): domain Eukaryota; kingdom Viridiplantae; phylum Streptophyta; class Magnoliopsida; order Asterales; family Asteraceae; genus Helianthus; species Helianthus annuus. The sequence goes on along the minus strand of NC_035436.2, from coordinate 201,871,466 downwards.
TGTATCCCAAGTGTGGGGATGGGGGAAATTTTTGAGGAATTCAAAAATTTTTTTTTGCAAATCCAAGCGAAAGTGTAAAAATTTGAAAACTTGATATTGTTCCATTTGACACACCGACACCCATTTCTAATCTTTTCTTGGTGAGAACTGAGCCACGCATGATTGTTATTGATATTTCATTGTTTGAGTGGCGGTGTGTGTTGTGTGTTAATAGAACTTGTGTGTGAATACTTGTTAAATCTTAGAGTTAACATGCTTTTGAAGATGATAGGGGACTTCTAGGATGCCTCGTCTAGGTGAGTGCGAGTGTGGGATTTGGGGGGTTGGACCTCATTAATTATATATATGAGCATGGTTGCGAGAGGGGCGGGGGTTTGGACATTTAGTTGCCCATTTTGTGCCTAAAAGCCGATTGTTTGTTACCCCTTAGCTAGTTTCCCAAAAGTTTATCCGACTTAACCCGGTCTTATAATGTTAGTAGTTGTTTTATTAGTATGTAGACATGTTATGGTATTATGATGAAAAAAAAAAGCAATGAAAAAGAAGAAAAGAAGTGATGATTGAGTTGTCTTGTATATAGAAGTTATGTCATGTTTTTTTTGTTTGTTTCATTGTGTAATAAAAGACCGAGTTAAGTCCTTCGCTACTACATATATATTCCTTTTCCTACCCTTGCACCTAGCCCCGTTACAACCCGTAAGTTCCTTTGATTCAAAAGCATGTTAGATATTGGTTAGGAGGCAACTTGATTTTCATACAAGCTTATTGTCGCACACACACACACATATACGCATTGAGTGGTTTAGCATAACTTGCTAATTTTTCTTGTCACCGAGAGTTTTTGTGAGGGGTGTGTTTTGTGGTATGATAAAAAGCTAGTAAAAGGACGGCACTTTGGTTTGGTTTGCACGATTGGTCGCTTATGGTTAAAAATAATTTTTGAAGTGGTTGCTTGGGACAAGCAACGGGTAAGTGTGGGGATGTGACGGGTGGTCCGTAGGACAACCCTTAAAAGGCCTAACATAACGCACATTCTACATTTTATCCGGTTATTCACGTGAATTAGGTAATCACAAGTTGATGATGATGCAGGTGTTAAAGTGTACAAGATGCGGGTTTTAGGAAGCTTGAATGGATACTAGAAGTCGGCATAATCAAGATGTGAAGGACTCAAGGGAAATGAAGGAAACAAGAGCAAAAGGCCACTCAGTGCCGTAACCTACGGCCTCTGCCATAGGCTACGGTACCTTAACAATTGCAAAAGTCATCGGCGTAAGACAGGAAAGCAAGGGCGTAAAAGAGTGATGATCACCGTAAGCTACGGCGGCCGGCCGTACCTTACGGTGCTATGTTGACTGTTTCTATTAGCTGACCACCGTAAGCTACGGTAAGCGGCGTAGCTTACGGCGACGATTGACCCAAAAGTGTAACTTCCGCATTAATTGATGTTTTGAAGATATTTTATGGTTACTCATCATGGGTTTCGGTTACAAGCTGGTATGGAACGAATTTGGGCATAAATTGGAGACTTGGAAGCTTGAGAAGATATCTTGGAACTATCTATCACTAATCTTTATCTAGCTTTTGTTGGTGAAACTTGTGAACACTATTTTTCCTTTTCAATTTCTTGCATCATGTTTGTTAAAGCCATGAGTGGCTAGTTTCTTGGATGATTATCTTGTGTTGAAGGTTGTGGTAAACTTTTGTGTCTTTTATTTATATTTCTAGAATAACAATTCCTTTCCATTTGAATTGATTGTTATGATGCATGATTGATTGTTAGTAACTTGTTGATCTTTATGTTAATCTAGTTTGAAACCATACGTTCTTGGTGCCGTTGGCAATCGAGATATCATGGGTATAGTTAGGTTTGGGTAAGGGTTGATTGATCATCGGGTGATAACCTCACGTTCTCGGAATCTGAGTACTTAGTCCCCTTTCATCACTGCAATTGTTTATGCATGAACTATGTCTATGTAGTTCTTTCTAGTGAATGATAGCACAAATGTTGAAACAAACCGGATACTCAAGATAGTCATTTGTCTCTCAATTGTTTACATCTCAAATTCTCATTTTGCAAATTAGTTAATTAATCTTAGTTTTTAAAACCAAACAAATCAAACCAACTCGTGAATTTTATTTTCTCTTGCAATTAGTTTAATTTAGTTAACTTAGATACGCTTCTAAATAACACATTTTCCACAAACTCCCTGTGTTCGATACCCACTTGCCAATATCTACATAGTTGTATTGGGATTAAATTTGCGTGACCACGACACCACGTCAATAGCCCAAAAGGGGAAAACCGGCAATTACCGAATCAAGCCTATAACCCTATGTTATGCTCAGCCTAAAAATAAATAAAAATCTTTAAAAATCCCAAAATATTATTTTATATCAGTAGGTAAAAAGTTTGGTATCAAAAATTCGGTTTAGATAGGATATATGCTAATTACGCCGTTTAATTAATAAAAGGCTTTCTAATTACGCTATTGAACATAACTTCTAATCTAGACCTTAAACTGATGTCAAATTTTAGGGACAAGTTTATAATTCAGTAGTGAAGGTTTCTGTCACACCCCCAAAATCCACCCGCGGAGTACTACCGCTTGGAGGCGTGACTGACCAGGATCCAGCCACCAATCATACTGAACAGGCATATAAATAATCATAAAAGTTTAACCATTACGATCGGTGTTCCAACAAAACCAAGTTTAAGTTGTAAGCGGAAGCATAAGTCTCAAAAGTAAAACATAAGTTCAAATGTTTTCAAATAAAACATGACACGCAGCAATCCGTGTCCCACAACGACTCTCCTCCATGCAAGCTCCAGCTGAGTACCTATGGTCCTGCAAAGCATGTAGTAACGAGTCAACAACTAGTTGAGTGAGTCCACAGTTGGGTGTTTGTTTTAGTTGTTTCGAAAACAGTTTTCCTTTATCTGGCATCCTGCCGTGGGGGTTACCCCATAGTTTAAAAACGTGACTTGTTCATTCCCAGTTACTCTGGCATTCCAGCCGTGGGGGCTACCCCATGATAGTTATCAGGCATTTCGGCCGTGGGGGCTACCCCATGCGTACACTAGACTCGTTACCATATCGACTGCTGACTGTAGTCATGTTTATGTGCCCTGAAAACATCAATGTCTATCATCATTGACGTGCCCCAGATCCATTAGTTCACGCCCGCCCTCTGCGGCACGGTGTGAGGTTTGTCAGACCTAAATAGCGCTATCTAACTAATGACCCGCTCGCCATTGGCCCGGCGATTAAGTCGATACAAAAAGGAGGGACTTCGTGATAGAGTTTTAGTCTAGTACGAGTTATCCGTCCACCAGGACGAGGAATTACATTCCTGAACCAACACCGTCCTACCCAAGGAGGACGAGGAACCCACGTTCCTTAACCCCGTTCCCAACTCAGGGAATCCCATGCTTTGTAGAGGGTGTGAACTCACCTCGGTTTGCTCGGTAGTAACACAGAAAGGTCAATCAAGTCGCAAGTAGTCAATTACGTCCTAACATAGATACCACTTATGATCAGATTCGAACCAAGCAGTGCACGTACAAGTAGTAGTCATGGCATACAGTTATATCATGGTAGTTTCAACAACGGTGCACAACATAATCAGTTAACAGTAGCACGTGTAGGTATAGCCCATCTGTTCAGCCCAATCACTTAAGCCCAAAACACGCATAAAATAGTTAACACAGAAAGTCCACAAGGCCGGCCCATTAACCATGGCCCGTAACTAAGCAAGTCCAATAAGCGTGGTCTCGAGTCGTAACCGGACTCGCAATCATGGTTTCGAGTCATGCTGTTTGTGTTGATCATGGGTGGTTGCGAGTCGCAACCTAAGTCGCAACCGTGGTCTCGGCTGATCATGCTAAGGTCTCGAGTCGCAACGGGACTCGTAACCTGTGTCGCAACCTGTGGTCTCGGCTTGTCATGTTATGGTTGCGAGTCGTAACCAGGTGTTCTCGACTCGCAACTGGTGTCGCAACGTGGAGGTTTCGAGTCGCAACCAGGGGTCTCGACTCCCCAACAGTTGCTGATTCTGCACAGTTGTACTATCCAATAGAATTTGAATGTCATGCAACACAAATATTGTACTATCCACTAAAACATGTTTTGTTGTCTAACAATTCATGAAATCAGATCGAACAAGCAGAATTTCAAACATTCAACCCATATTCAACAAGTTCTTCATGTTCTTCAAACATTCAAACATACACTAACCCTTTATGCATATTTTTGCATCAACCATAAACATAATCAAAATCACACATATAACATAACACCACAACTCGGTTTTGCTAATCCGATTTCATGACAAGTGCAAGCCGGTTTTTTTTTTATGAACATTGATTACCTAGTGGTTCAAACTTCATTTAGAGACATGTTAACCGATTTCTTATTATCATACATGTGATATCATCTTTTTGTCAACAAATAACAAGAAACATTCATGAACCGATTTTCAACACATATCATTCATGCATAACTCAACAACAACATATTGTCAAACACTTTAACATTCATCAATCCAAGCACAAACACAACATGAACACATTACACTAAGCCTTAAGAAATACTAACCGGTTGAGGGGTAGGAAAGGTGAACTCTAATGTCGATTTCCAAGCTTGAACCGAAGATCCTAGTGCCAACCGATTGGATCCGAGAATGGGGGAGTGTGCTTGTGTTCTTAGGGTTTTAGTAGGAGAGTGTGTAGAGGAGGGTGAGTGTGGTTGTCCAAAGAGTGGTAAGGTTGACAAGGAGTATGATATATATACTAGTTCCACAAGGTGCACCCTAAAGGGCTTATAAGTCGGCTAAGGGGTTTACGGCCCATTTGGCCCAACCGGCCACTATTCACTCGAGACCTCATGGTCTCGAGTCGGGTCCTTGTCATCACGAGTTGGGTTCTCGGCTCACATAATATACATACATATATACCATGCGTACAAGCAAGCACATAGTCACATAAAATGTTCACTTATGTCATTACATTAACAAGTTACTAGTCACGAAATGTTTCAAGCAAGTTACATCAAGATACAAGAAGGGTTCTAAATTTCGAGTTGTCACATCATCCCCAAGTTGAAAGAAATTTCGTCCCGAAATTTGATGGCACTCACTGAGGAAGCTAGTCAAGTTGTAAGGTTTTCCCGGTTATCCTGGGGTGTCACATCCACCCCTCGTTGATCTGGAATTTCGTCCCGAAATTCCGTAGCTTCAGCCTCAGTAGCGGTTGTACTGTTCTCAAACAGTTGGGGATACTTTTGTTTCATCCGATCTTCGCGCTCCCAGGTGAACTCTGGGCCGCGACGTGAGTTCCAACGAACTCGAACGAGAGGTATTCTAGTGCTCTTGAGGACCTTAACATCCCGGTCCGTGATTTCGACTGGTTCTTCGACGAATTTCAACTGTTCGTCGATCGTGAGTTCCTTCAGGGGAACTACGTGGGTCTCATCTGACAGACACTTCTTCAGATTCGACACATGGAAAACGTTGTGAACTGCACCGAGTTCTGCTGGTAGGTTCAGTCTGTAGGCCACCTTGCCTATTTTCTTAATGATTTCAAAAGGTCCAACGTATCGTGGGTTGAGTTTGCCTCGTTTACCAAAACGAACCACACCCTTCCAGGGTGAAACTTTGAGTAATACCCGCTCCCCAACCTGGAGCTCAAGTGGTTTCCTGCCCTTATCGGCGTAGGCCTTCTGACGGTCTCGAGCGGCCGCCATGCGTTGTCGTATTTGAGCAATCCGCTCAGTGGTGTCTACCACATGTTCTGGACCAGTGATTTGACTATCCCCCACCTCTGCCCAACAGAGAGGTGACCGGCATTTACGTCCGTACAATGCCTCGAACGGAGCAGCTTTAATGCTGGTGTGGTAGCTGTTATTATACGAGAATTCCACGAGTGGCAGATGCCTTTCCCAGCTGTTGCCAAAGTCGATTACACAAGCGCGAAGCATGTCTTCTAAGGTCTGGATAGTGCGTTCGGACTGCCCGTCCGTCTGTGGGTGATACGCTGTGCTCATATCTAGACGTGAGCCAAAAGACTTGTGCATTGCTTGCCACAGTTCCGAAGTAAAACGTGCATCTCGATCAGAGATGATAGAGGTGGGCACCCCGTGCCTCGAAACAACTTCCTTGAGGTATATTTCCGCTAAAGTGGAGAATTTATCTGTTTCCTTAATCGCCAAGAAGTGTGCGGACTTTGTAAGTCGATCCACGATCACCCAGATAGTATCATTTCCGCGCTGTGATCTAGGTAGGCCAGTAACGAAATCCATGGAAATCTGCTCCCATTTCCATTGTGGTATCTCCGGTTGTTGGAGTAGGCCTGAGGGTTTCTGGTATTCCGTCTTGACTCGCGCACAAGTCAAACACTTGCTGACGTAAGTTGCTATGTGGGCCTTCATGCTAGGCCACCAATACGTAGTTTTAATATCGTGGTACATCTTGTCCGAACCAGGGTGTACCGAGTAGCGAGATTTGTGTGCTTCATCCATCACAAGTTCTTGTAAGTCGCCATAGAGTGGGACCCAGATGCGTCCTGTTACGTAGTAAGCACCGTCTTCCTTCTGTTCTAGGCGTTGCCTTGACCCGCGTAGGGCTTCAGCTCTAATGTTTTCTGGTTTCAGTGCTTCTATCTGAGCAGCTCATATTTGCGAAGGTAGACTAGAATGGATCGTGAGTTGTAGAGCTCTTACGCGCTTAGGCGCAGTGTCCTTTCGACTGAGGGCGTCAGCCACAACATTGGCCTTGCCCGGGTGATACCTGATAGAGCACTCGTAGTCATTTAGCAGCTCGACCCATCGTCGTTGCTGCATATTCAGTTCCTTCTGCTTGAATATGTGCTCTAGACTTCTGTGGTCGGTGTAGATGGCGCACTTGGTTCCGTATAGGTAATGCCGCCATAACTTAAGTGCGAAAACAACAGCTCCCAGCTCCAAATCGTGTGTAGTGTAGTTCTTCTCGTGAACTTTGAGTTGTCGTGAGGCGTAGGCTATGACTTTATCTCGTTGCATCAATACACAACCAAGACCTTGAATTGATGCATCACAGTAAACCACAAAATCGTCTGTGCCCTCTGGCAATGAAAGGATAGGTGCACTACAAAGTCTATCCTTTAGATGCTGAAAAGCTAACTCTTGTGCATTTCCCCAATGATAGACAACGCCTTTCTGCGTTAGTAGGGTGAGAGGCTGCGCGATCTTAGAAAAGTCCTTGATGAATCTCCTGTAGTAACCTGCCAATCCCAAGAATTGGCGAATTTCCTTTGGTGTGCGAGGCGTAGGCCAGTTCTTAATAGAGTCTACCTTGGATGGATCAACGTGAATCCCATCCTTGTTTACCACGTGACCTAGGAAATGGACTTCACGAAGCCAGAAGTCGCATTTCGAGAATTTTGCATAGAGCTGTTCTTTCCGAAGGAGTTCCAGAATAAGCCGTAGATGCTGTTCGTGCTCCTCTTTACTCTTAGAATAAATCAGGATGTCGTCGATAAAGACTATAACAAACTTGTCCAGGTAAGGCTTGCACACTCGATTCATCAAATCCATGAAGACTGCGGGTGCGTTCGTCAGCCCAAACGGCATGACCAAAAACTCATAGTGCCCATAACGGGTTCTAAAGGCTGTCTTAGAGACATCCTCTTCCCGAACTCTCAGCTGGTGATATCCCGATCTCAGATCGATCTTTGAATAGTAGCTCGACCCCTGCAACTGGTCGAACAAGTCGTCAATACGCGGTAGAGGATAACGGTTCTTCACAGTCACCTTGTTGAGTTCACGATAGTCGATACACATTCTGAAGATACCATCCTTCTTCTTCACAAATAGTACTGGAGCTCCCCAGGGCGATGAGCTAGGACGAATGAAACCCTTATCCAAGAGTTCTTGTAGTTGCGTAGAGAGTTCTTCCAACTCTGATGGGGCTAAACGATAAGGTGCACGGGCTACAGGCGCAGCTCCAGGAGCTAGTTCAATCTGAAACTCGACTTGGCGATGGGGCGGAAGACCAGGTAATTCCTCAGGGAATACCTCAGGATAGTCTCGTACAACTGGAAAATCTTCTAGCTTCTTCTCTTTCTCTGTGGTATCAGTAACTAGAGCCAAAATCGCAGTGTGGCCCTTTCGTAAGCATTTCTGGGCCTTAAGGAGAGAGATGATGTTCTCAACAGCACTTCTCTTGTCGCCACGAATCATGAGAGGTTCACTACCTAAACCAGGAATACGAACGATCTTCTGGTTGCAAAGAATCTCTGCTCGGTGTTGGGATAACCAATCCATTCCAATGACAACGTCGAAACTACCCAAGACGATAGGGATAAGGTCAATAGAGAAGGTCTGGTTAGCGAGAATAAGTTGGCAACCTTTGACTACGTGCGAGGCCTCCAAACTCTTACCATTAGCTAGCTCTACAGTGTGCTTGTCGCTCAGGGGTGTTGGAATACGCTTAAGCATTTTACTAACTTCTAGTGACACATAGCTAGTATCGGCACCCGAATCGAATAAGACTGTAACATAAAAGTCGTCGAGAAGAAACTTACCCGTCACCACGTTGGGATCATTCCTTGCTTCACCTTGACCAATCACGAACACTCGTCCCCTAGCACCATTGTTGTTGTTGTGGTTCCCATTGTTACCATTCCCCTGATTGTTGTTGTTGTTCTGGTTCAGTTGGGGACAATCTTTCTTGAAGTGGCCTTCAGCTCCACACTGAAAGCATCCTTTGTTGTTACCCTGTTGCTGTCGCTGGTTCTGTTGAGGTTGCTGACGATTCTGATTGGCGGGGTATGCGCTCCTGCAATCCTTTGCAACATGACCAGGCTTGTTGCACCGATGACAGTTGCCCCTGGTGCATGGCCCACTGTGGTGTAGGTTGCAACGATTGCATTTGGGGTGATTCCCCTTGTACCCACCATGACTCTGACCACCAGACGATTGCTGACTGGGGCTCTTGTGGTCGTCAGTCTTTCTCTGCTGAGACTGAGATTGCACAGAAGTTGAACCCTTGCTTGAAGTTCCATCCCATTTCCGTTTGTCCCCACTAGAGGTACCAGAAGTAGTTGCAGCACCTATGCGCTTGGGTAACTTGTTCTGCTCCACCGCCTGATCAGTGAGACGGTGAGCCAATTGAACAACCTTCTGGATAGTAGTCAAGTTTGCTGAAGTCACATGACTTTGGATCTCTGGCACCAAGCCCTTGAGATAGAGTTCAATTCGCTTATAGGGAGGATCCACCATAGTAGGACACAACAAGGCAAGCTCATGCGATCTCTTAGTGTACGCCTCAATCTCTGACCCCGTCATCTTGAGATTGTAGAACTCATCCTCCAGCTTATGGATGTCATCGCGACTGCAGTATTCCTCCTTGACCATTTCCTTGAAAGTTTCCCATGGGGTGGCGTTGGCAGCAACCAACCCCAGCATTTGCACTTGAGCATTCCACCATGTGAGGGCCAAACCCTCGAGAGTACCAGTAGCATACTTCACCCTGCGCGCTTCAGGGCATTCACACATTTCGAACACAGATTCTAGTTTCTCAAACCAGTGTAGGAGACCTACTGCTCCTTCAGTTCCGCTAAAAGTAGTGGGTCGGCAGTCCATAAAGGTCTTAAAAGTGCACACCGGTGCCTGAGCATATTGACCTAGGGTAGGTGAAAGAAAGACAGAGTTTAACACAAAGGTTGGTTCACGAGAGTAGGATCCAAATGATCCTAGAACAAATTCGGACTGCAGGATATACCTCCTGCGTTTGCAGCTGCAAGCGCTGCGGCAACTCGTTCGTTGATCAAAGCCGTCAACTGGGCTTGTGTCATGTTAACGCGTCCAGACATGATTCTTCATAACAAGAGTAATACGTGTGAGAGAGGTTCGCGAAAATACGATAGTAGGACAGAGTAAGCACGCACGTGTTCAAACAACAGTAGTTATACTAATCAAGCATACCATGAGCAATGTACTATGTATCTAACAAGTAGGCAATATACACATATCATATCACCTAGAATGTCGAGCCTTGCATGTGGAGTGGAGCGTCGTTGTGGACCGTTGAGCACTATACCGGTTATAGTCTGGTTTTAACAAAAACATTTCTCCTTTATTAAAACCAAGTTCACTATAACCAATGGCTCTGATACCAATCTGTCACACCCCCAAAATCCACCCGCGGAGTACTACCGCTTGGAGGCGTGACTGACCAGGATCCAGCCACCAATCATACTGAACAAGCATATAAATAATCATAAAAGTTTAACCATTACGATCGGTGTTCCAACAAAACCAAGTTTAAGTTGTAAGCGGAAGCATAAGTCTCAAAAGTAAAACATAAGTTCAAATGTTTTCAAATAAAACATGACACGCAGCAATCCGTGTCCCACAACGACTCTCCTCCATGCAAGCTCCAGCTGAGTACCTATGGTCCTGCAAAGCATGTAGTAACGAGTCAACAACTAGTTGAGCGAGTCCACAGTTGGGTGTTTGTTTTAGTTGTTTCGAAAACAGTTTTCCTTTATCTGGCATCCTGCCGTGGGGGTTACCCCATAGTTTAAAAACGTGACTTGTTCATTCCCAGTTACTCTGGCATTCCAGCCGTGGGGGCTACCCCATGATAGTTATCAGGCATTTCGGCCGTGGGGGCTACCCCATGCGTACACTAGACTCGTTACCATATCGACTGCTGACTGTAGTCATGTTTATGTGCCCTGAAAACATCAATGTCTATCATCATTGACGTGCCCCAGATCCATTAGTTCACGCCCGCCCTCTGCGGCACGGTGTGAGGTTTGTCAGACCTAAATAGCGCTATCTAACTAATGACCCGCTCGCCATTGGCCCGGCGATTAAGTCGATACAAAAAGGAGGGACTTCGTGATAGAGTTTTAGTCTAGTACGAGTTATCCGTCCACCAGGACGAGGAATTACATTCCTGAACCAACACCGTCCTACCCAAGGAGGACGAGGAACCCACGTTCCTTAACCCTGTTCCCAACTCAGGGAATCCCATGCTTTGTAGAGGGTGTGAACTCACCTCGGTTTGCTCGGTAGTAACACAGAAAGGTCAATCAAGTCGCAAGTAGTCAATTACGTCCTAACATAGATACCACTTATGATCAGATTCGAACCAAGCAGTGCACGTACAAGTAGTAGTCATGGCATACAGTTATATCATGGTAGTTTCAACAACGGTGCACAACATAATCAGTTAACAGTAGCACGTGTAGGTATAGCCCATCTGTTCAGCCCAATCACTTAAGCCCAAAACACGCATAAAATAGTTAACACAGAAAGTCCACAAGGCCGGCCCATTAACCATGGCCCGTAACTAAGCAAGTCCAATAAGCGTGGTCTCGAGTCGTAACCGGACTCGCAATCATGGTTTCGAGTCATGCTGTTTGTGTTGATCATGGGTGGTTGCGAGTCGCAACCTAAGTCGCAACCGTGGTCTCGGCTGATCATGCTAAGGTCTCGAGTCGCAACGGGACTCGTAACCTGTGTCGCAACCTGTGGTCTCGGCTTGTCATGTTATGGTTGCGAGTCGTAACCAGGTGTTCTCGACTCGCAACTGGTGTCGCAACGTGGAGGTTTCGAGTCGCAACCAGGGGTCTCGACTCCCCAACAGTTGCTGATTCTGCACAGTTGTACTATCCAATAGAATTTGAATGTCATGCAACACAAATATTGTACTATCCACTAAAACATGTTTTGTTGTCTAACAATTCATGAAATCAGATCGAACAAGCAGAATTTCAAACATTCAACCCATATTCAACAAGTTCTTCATGTTCTTCAAACATTCAAACATACACTAACCCTTTATGCATATTTTTGCATCAACCATAAACATAATCAAAATCACACATATAACATAACACCACAACTCGGTTTTGCTAATCCGATTTCATGACAAGTGCAAGCCGGTTTTTTTTTATGAACATTGATTACCTAGTGGTTCAAACTTCATTTAGAGACATGTTAACCGATTTCTTATTATCATACATGTGATATCATCTTTTTGTCAACAAATAACAAGAAACATTCATGAACCGATTTTCAACACATATCATTCATGCATAACTCAACAACAACATATTGTCAAACACTTTAACATTCATCAATCCAAGCACAAACACAACATGAACACATTACACTAAGCCTTAAGAAATACTAACCGGTTGAGGGGTAGGAAAGGTGAACTCCAATGTCGATTTCCAAGCTTGAACCGAAGATCCTAGTGCCAACCGATTGGATCCGAGAATGTGGGAGTGTGCTTGTGTTCTTAGGGTTTTAGTAGGAGAGTGTGTAGAGGAGGGTGAGTGTGGTTGTCCAAAGAGTGGTAAGGTTGACAAGGAGTATGATATATATACTAGTTCCACAAGGTGCACCCTAAAGGGCTTATAAGTCGGCTAAGGGGTTTACGGCCCATTTGGCCCAACCGGCCACTATTCACTCGAGACCTCATGGTCTCGAGTCGGGTCCTTGTCATCACGAGTTGGGTTCTCGGCTCACATAATATACATACATATATACCATGCGTACAAGCAAGCACATAGTCACATAAAATGTTCACTTATGTCATTACATTAACAAGTTACTAGTCACGAAATGTTTCAAGCAAGTTACATCAAGATACAAGAAGGGTTCTAAATTTCGAGTTGTCACATCATCCCCAAGTTGAAAGAAATTTCGTCCCGAAATTTGATGGCACTCACTGAGGAAGCTAGTCAAGTTGTAAGGTTTTCCCGGTTATCCTGGGGTGTCACAGTTTCTATCCTTTCACATTTTCAAAAATATCGTTTTAAGGTCAAAAGGGCATAACGGTCAACATTTAGGCATATAACGGAAACTTGCAAATGAATAGGATAACTAAGGATTCAGGTTGTATAGCCTCAGAGGGTTATACTAACCTATAACATAATCCTAAAGGAATCCTAAGGCATATCTAAATAAGTCTAATTCGGGGCAGAACTGAAAGTCAAAGCAAAAGTCAACTTTTGCGACTTTCGGTTCCGAACCGGGCCTATACTTAGAATTGTCGGGTTGAACCATGTTTTAACATGTTCAACTAATATTTACCAAGTTATTAAAGTGGCAAAACTGATTTTATGACTTTTATATTAATAGTTATGAATTTTTATTTAAAACTAACCCATTTGAATTTAATTTGACCCGACAATTAAACTAAGTAAACGTGGTAATTAGGAGGCGCCCTTTTGAGGGTTTAACACCCACCTAATTACGGTCACGTAGCCATGTTTGTTGCGAACAATGGCTCAGCCATTTGAAAGTCAAAGCGTTTATCGAAAATGCTTGACTTTTCGGCTATACGCTAAATAATTAAACTAAGCACGAAAGGGGACTTACAAAGGGTCCAAAGGACTGAGGGAGGTTCTCAAAAGAGTTTAAGATCCTCACAATTATCAGATTGAAGGAGAGGTGCAAATGAGAGCCAAACATTCAATGGGTATTTATAGGATTTAGAGGACCGTTAGGATCGTTCCTCGATAAATGTGATCAAATCTGGACCGTACACCTTTACCCCTTGTTTTAGCAATCTATGGGCTGCCCAAGGACTGAAGAAAACCATTTGCAATTGATTAAAACAGCTGTAACAGCTGGTAACAGCTGGAAATCAAGTTTCTGAAATGGCAGTTTTGGTCCCTGCATGCTTCTAGCCCCTTTTTGATGCGTTTGAGGCCCGTTAAACCATTTTTAAGGCTATAAAATGATGCCTAAGCATAGGGAATATGAAACATGCTCAAAAATATGCCGGATGTCGGTTCGTTTGGTCGTACAGTCACGTTGTTCGGCTAATTACGACGGAACACGGACGGATGCGAAAAACGATTCAAACGACGCGACGAATGGAATTTTATCATGGAGATCACTAAAATAAAATATTTTCGTGCTTACATAAATTTTTGGGTGTCCGGGGATATTCAGAATGCGAGATATGCGCAAAAGTGCAAACTTGTGCACTTTTTGACACTTTTAGTCCCTGCATGACATAAAAGTTTATTTTTGCGTACCAAACACCTCTAAACCTATATCTAAGCTATATAAAGGATAAATAGGGTATGTTTAACTTATGGACATATTCCGGAAGGTCCGTTACCATACGATTCGACCTCCTTTTGCAGTTTGACGCAATTAGTCCCTTAATTGCGCAAAGTAGCGCGAAATGCCGTTTAATGATATCTAAGCCTTCCATGGCCCATAATAATCATTCCCAAGCATATATTTAAATATTACTACGCTCCCGTTTGCTTAAATGGTCACCGAATGTCGTAGATTCAAAAGTTGACGCTTTAGGCCCCTCTATTGCGCAAACTTGCGCATTTCATCATTTATTAGCATTGAAGCCTCATCTAATCCATATTAGGCATCCTTGAAAGTATTATTAAACATTACGATGCTTCGGGTTCTCTAAAAGGTCATTCAGAGGTATAATTAAACATATTGACACTTTTAGTCCCTCTAACTTGCAAAGTTGCGCATAACTTTACTTATAGGTATAAAAACCTTAGACGACCATTAATTGGCATTTCCGAGAGTTATAATTAAATATTATGAAGCTCCTGGTTTGTTAAAAGGTCACTCAGAGGTAAGAATTAACATGTTGACGCTTTTAACCCTTTTTCTGCGCAAACTTTCAATTAATTACATAAACGGCTACACTTGATTAACAAGTGGCTCATTTGTGAATATAAAACCATAAAATGTTATTTAGAAACTTATTTTAGGTATGATAATACTTCTAGTTCTTTCATAATCAAAGTTTTCGATTTTTCGAAAAATTAGTCCCTTAAATTCAACGTTTGACTTCATTAGGGTTTATTACACGTGTCAATACTTCATTGGATGTGATTTTTCGAGGTGTTGCAGATAACCTAAAGGACCCTAGACCCTTCTTGAGAAGAAATTAGAAACCTATGGAGACCTATAAGCCATTAAACTACCTATTGTTATAGTTTTCTTAAAAAGAACCCTAGACCCTTCTTGAGAAGAAACCTATGGAGACCTATAAGCCATTAAACTACCTATTGTTATAGTTTTCTTAAAAAAATTTACAGGATTTTGAATACCCATTACGTGATTTTGAATAACTAGTACATGATTACATGATTTTGATTACCCATTCAACATTCAACACAAATCATCACGTGATATACGTTCAACAATATAAATCAATTACGTGATTACACATTCAATGTGATTTGTTATAACTAATGTTATTACAATTATGTTTATTACGTGATTACAGTGGCGGAACTAGCCCACTAAATCAGGGGTATCCCAAAAATTTTTTTTACCGCGCAATCATACATACTAAGAAAACGATAGCGGCATCATTAAATAAAGTATAATCTGGAAATCAATCTCGGGCGAACGTTTAAGCAAACTCACCGGCATAACCAATAGCAGCGACATGCGTATTAACGACGACATTATGTTTATTAGCGATGGTCTCATTACCGGCAAACATGTCTCTGCTAATGCCTATAGCGACGATTTTTTAGACGACTTACGTGCAGCTAAAGCTGTGTTTCTTGTAGTGTTAATTGGCTTCTTTGTAAACACCAATTCAATTGACATTAGATTGTTTGTTTATTTGACTCTATTTTTTTATGTTCTTAAAACTTTTTTCTTAAACTACAATAAACTAAAAATTTCGTTATTTAGAATAATATAAATAGTATTAAGTTTGTAAGAAAAATATCTTCCTACTAAAAAAGAACCGAAGGTCATTAATAATAAAGTAGGTCTGATATAATAAAATAATAAATAAATAAATCATAATATATTAAAACCAACCGATAATGTTTATATAATAATAAAACAAATGAAATATAAATGAATAAATATTTATTGAAGTTTGACTATTGATATAACTTCTGACTCTGCTTTTACTTTTTCATTTAAGATTCCAATGTTTATTCTTAATTAATAACTCCATCTTCTCCACCATACAAACTGTTCAGGCGCTGCAAGTTTTTTTTTGGCCGGAAATTTTCGTTCCCATCAACCAGAAGTTTTCATTCATCTCATCTTCACCTACACTCAGGGGTATCCTTATATTTGCTCAAGGGTATCCACGATACTAAAAACAAGGATTTAAAAGAAGATTACACTTCGTCAAAAAAGTTGAGGGGTATCCCGGGCTACTCCTGACCCTCACGTAGATCCGCCCTTGCGTGATTACACATTCAATAATAGTTTTATGTTTTGTTACGTGATTAAATCTCTAATATACGACACCATGTGGTTATTATAGGCTGATTTGGCTAATGCTTTGTATAAAATTTATCCTTAATATGTGATTAGACATGAAATATTAGGTATTCCATATGAAATATTATCTATTACATGTTTTGTTTTTACGTAATCACTTAGTGGGGTTTCACATAAATACTATAATGAAATCACGTAATCACAAAATGGGTATTCAAAATCACGTAGTCGCGTGGTAATACATCATCAACTATAGTTACGTAATTACGTAATCACTTAGTGTGCTTTCACATAAAATACTATAATGAAATCACGTAATGAGTATTCAAAATCACGTAGTCACGTACTGGGTATTCAAAATCACGTAATCACGTAATGGGTATTCAAAATCCTATAAATGTTTTTAAGAAAATATAGCAATGGGTTGCTTAAATTAAAGAGAATGAAATGCTCGTTACTGAGGTGTAATTTAAAAAAAAAATATTAA
This sequence comes from Helianthus annuus, assembly GCF_002127325.2. Classification (NCBI taxonomy): domain Eukaryota; kingdom Viridiplantae; phylum Streptophyta; class Magnoliopsida; order Asterales; family Asteraceae; genus Helianthus; species Helianthus annuus. Next base: position 201,854,735 of record NC_035436.2, on the reverse strand, counting down.
CGTATGAAAAAGTTATAACCGTTTGAAAATTAAAGAGGAAGAAGTTCAGGTGAGAAAAGACCAGGATACTCTTTCTCAATTTGTTTTTTTATTGTTTGAACATCATATTTATTAAAATGTCACTGTTTTATTTGTATTCATTGATCTTGAGATCAATGGTTGTGAGTGTCTCCTATCCTTCGCACCAATGTTTTAAAATGCGGTATTTATATCGTATTGGATTGGGCTCAGAAACGGTTTAACCGGGTGTATCGGACGGTTTAACCGGGTGTACCGGGCGGTTTAACCGGTTCTACCGGTACTACCGGCCGGTTTGAACCGGCTTCTAAAACATTGCTTCGCACACATTATCTATATGTCTTAAAAGACAAAATTGGTGGCTTTTACGCCACCGACTCCCCAACATTTAAAAAGTGATAAAACCACCCCCAATTTTGAATTTTCATATTTATACCTCTTACATCTTTGTCACAAATCAAAATACCCCATACTTTGAGATTGCACACTTTCACCCCTTACATTTAAAATTTTTTTAATGAAATGTCATATTACCCATTTTAGTTTCTAACGTTTAAAGTTCCTCCGTATTTTCGTTCTTTTACTTGAAAAAGCAAAACGACTTCCTAAGGTGCTTATTTTTATATACGTGTTGTGATGTCGGTATCAATTCACATTTCAATCTAAAGTTTTAGAAATGAGTAGGGTCAAATATAACATGCGCCTTTAGTTTCTAACGTTTCAAGTTCATACCATATCTTCATTCTTTTACTTAAAAAAGAATGATTTCCTCACGTGTTTTTTATGTATGTATCAGTAAAAATTCACGTTTGGACCTAAAATTTTCGGAAATGATTCAGATCAATTAGAAAATGTTTATTTTCATGACACGTGCTTATTTTTATGTACGGAATCTAAAGTTTTTGGAAATAAGTTGGGTCAGATATAATACGTTTTAAGCTAATTTTTATGTATGATTTAAGCTGGTCCACGCTTTGAAACTATTTTCTCATGTGCTTATTTTTATATACGTCGGGTTAGATATAATATGTTTTCATGCTAATTTTTATGTACGATTTAAACTGGTCAATGTGTTGACGTAAATATAAAAAACGCTATTTCCACACGTGCTAATTTTTACGTACGATACCTAAAGTTTTTGAAAATAATACGAGTCAAATATAATACGTTTTCATACTTATTTTTATGTACGGTTAAGTTGGTCTATGTTTTGACGTAGATTAGAAAAATCTATTTCCTCACATGCTTATTTTACGTACGTTTCGAGTTAAATTCACATTTTGCCGTAAACGGTATAAATTCACTTTTCGACATAATTTTTTTTTTCAGAAACCAGTCGGGTCCTTATAATACGTTTTCAGTTGGAATACATTTTGACGTAAGAATTATTGTAACTTTTGACACTTCTAAGTCTATATACAAAAGTAATGGTGGTATAGTGGTTAGATCGAGCCCATTAAACGAACTAACTTGGGTTTAATTCCGTTTTTTATACGGTATAAATTCGATTTACTTCACTTATTAATCCAACTGTAATGCTTATATAGGTTACATTAAGTTATATCGGATACTATTAGAATAGAACTAAATTAATGGCTAAATTTGTATAACAGTTGTATCTTCACGTTTATTGTAGATAGCATAATTATATGAACTAAATTAGAGTAGGCCATTGAATGTAATTACTATATAACCATTTGTAAAATATGGATTGGGGCAGAGAAAATATTCCATCATTCAACATGGTATCAGAGCGCCGAGGCGGAATACCGGGGCGTCGCCAATGTAGTCTCCGAAGTATGTTGGCTCCGAAACCTATTACTAGAGCTACATCATCCCCTTGACCGAGCAACATTAGTTTACTGTGACAATGTCAGTGTGATCTACTTAACCGGTAATCCAGTCCAACATCAACGTACAAAGCACATCGAAATGGATATACATTTCGTTCGAGAAAAGGTCGCAAAGGGTCATGTTCGAGTTCTCCATGTTCCCTCAAGATATCAAATAGCCGACATTTTCACCAAAGGCTTGCCAAAGGTTCTATTCGACGATTTTCGCACCAGTCTCAACATCCGAGAACCTCCCGTTTCGACTGCGGGGGAATATTAAAATAGAACTAAATTAATGGCTAAATTTGTATAACAGTTGTATCTTCACGTTTATTGTAGATAGCATAATTAGGAGCTAAATTAGAGTAGGCCATTGAATGTAATTACTATATAACCATTTGTAAAATATGGAATGGGGCAGAGAAAATATTCCATCATTCAACAGACGAAACACGTGGTTTTACATGGGTAACGCATTACATAACGCTTTGACTAATCAATTCACATTTACAATGTGGCCTCGCTGCAACACGTGCGGATCTTATTGCTAGTTTTTCTCTTATACATAATACTTTCTCATAATAAGCATATATTATAATAAGCATATATTAAGAAATTAAACACATGGTACAAAATACTGTAAAGAAAATTAGTTTTAGTTATCGAAGTCAAAGTTATCGTTCTTTATTTTCTCATTTTCTGACAAATCAAAGTGTATGCCATCTAAATAAAAGTAATTGATAGATACGATTGAGGGCCAATAGTTTATGGTCTTTGTTTTTATATACTTGCACTTTATTAGGTTAATCTCCAACAAAAATAAAAAGTAAACAAAAAACTACAAAGCTACCACTATAAAATTTAAACTTTAATGAAAAAATATGTATAAGTATCAAGTTACTAAATTCTCTCTTATACACTCAGTACGCCTGAAACACATTAGTGAAGACTTTCTAGAATGACATCAATCGCTGAATTAATTCACCGGACATGCTTAACTGTAGAATTCTCTCTTATGCACTCGCTACACCCAAAACACGTTAGTAATATGAGACAATGCATTCCTTATAGCCCAATATCTATGCTATCAACATAACATAACAATTAGATGTGTGATTTGTAATGTGTAATATTTAGACGTTGTTAATGTTAATTAAGTATTTAAATATAACACTTTATAGTTTGTAAACAGTGTTGGCCCAGATAGCCAAACAATTGAATCAAATAAACGAACTAACACAAGGATATGGGGAGATTACTTGTGACTTTGTTTTGTATATTCAAATCAAAGGAGAGTACAATCAAAATCAAAATAACACGCTCTCAAAAAAACATCGAGGTTTTAAGAGAATTAACGAGGTGTTTTTGATCTGATGTCGGTAGCCGGTATCGGGGGAGTCTCTTTCCAATATCTGGGAGGTTTGTATGTTCTTTTAACTTTTGATAACGAGGAGATGGTGTCTAAATTGCTTTCTGAGAAGGATTCTTGGAGCCGGTGGTTCTCGATGCTCCAACCTTGGATCGGGCAGGCGCTTCCTTTCGAGAGAGTCGCTTTGGTAAATGTTCATGGCGTCCCTCCTCACCTTGTCTCTAGAGGTGTTTTTGATCTGATAGGTAGAAGATACGGCAAAGTTGTTCAATCCTCCCAGCTCCTTGAATCGGACGGGGATCTTTCGGTTGACCGGTTGGGAATTCTGGTGGACTCGGGGAACAAGGTCAATGGTCTCCTCAAGCTCAGTTGGCAAGACAAGAAATATAAAGTTTGGGTGATCGAGGATTCCGATCAATGGATCCCGGAATTCCTTGAAGATGAGGAGGAATCATCGGTAGCTTCATCGGAATTTGGTGACGCTTCGGAACCTTCGGCGGTCGGTGATGGATTTGAAAAGGAAGACGAACAGGTGTTGGCGTCCCCAGTCGAGGAAACCGAGGAGTCTTCGGGAAATCGGGAAGGGACTTTAGATGTGGACGTGCATGTTCCCATGCAGAATGATTGTATGGGCGGCGATGTGGATTCCGAGATGAGGGGAGATCAGTTGCATGGGGAACAGGAACATATTAATATTGATTTAAATTTTTTAAATAAAGGCGTTGGTCAGGTGGGGGGTGGGGCCCAAGTTGATTCGGGTTCTTTTAACATTGGCAAGCCCAATCCCTTTAAGCCCATAAAGAAAATAAGGAGATCTTCATTTATGAGCAGGCCTAGTCTGGTTAGCGGGGAGAAAGTCCACACCAGTGAGGAAAAAAGACCAAGGAAGAGGCCCAGGCCCGTTGCAGAAGGAATCGATCAATCTGGAAATACCATGTATAATGGGAGTTCTGGGGGTGAGAATAGCATCAGAGGTTTTGACCAATTCTTCTTAGATCTAAATAATTTGGCCACTGTCGAGGCTAGTACGGAGGCCGCTCCGGCCGCTTCTCTTGGGGGTGACCCCTGTTTAGATTCTGGGGAAGATGAAGGAGGAGGTTTGGAGGGTGCCGGAGCCGACGAGGGATCGGGAGTGGAGAAGGAGGTTTCGGAAACTATTAAGGTTGGTGCGAAGATCGGAATTAACGTTGCTGATTTTCCGGATTTGGTCAGGAAATCTATTAACTCAGGTATTAATGTGGTACGCCCATGAATTTTCTCTCTCTGAATATAAGGGGAATCGGGGGTTCTAACAAACCAGGTTGGGTCAAAATCATGGTCGTCACCCATGGCATCTCGTTTTTATCTATCCAAGAATCTAAGTGTTCCAATTTATCTCGGTCCGAGGTGGCTGTGATGTGGGGAAAAAAGGATTTTGGGCTGGATTTCGTTGAATCTGTGGGCTTGTCTGGAGGCCTTATATGTATTTGGGATGACAAACTCTTTAGACAAACTGGAGGCTCCAAGGATAGGCACTTTCTGCATGTTAGAGGGACCTTAGTGGGGAGTGGTGATGTCGTCAATGTTCTTAATGTTTATGCTCCGCAGGGGGCTTCGGCTAAACAGGCTTTATGGGGCGTTTTGAAGAACATTATTGATTCGAATGATGGGTTATGGGTAGTCGCAGGTGATTTTAATGCCGTTAGATTCAGAGAGGAGAGACGCAACTGTGCTTTTAAGCAGACCTGTGCAAATCAATTCAATGAGTTTATTTTCGATACGGGGTTAATAGAGTACAGCATGAGTGGAAGGAAATTTACGTTTTTCTCCGATAACGGTAACAAGTGTAGCAAACTTGATCGATTTTTAGTAAACTCTGAATTCTTTAATTCGTGGCCGGCGGCTAGTTGTCGTGTTCTGTCGAGACTATGGTCGGACCACAATCCGATTATATTGGTGTGCCGGGCGAGTAACTTTGGTCCGCGACCGTTTCGGTTTTTTAATTCTTGGATTGAAAAAACGGGCTTCGAAGATATTGTGATCAATGCCATCTCCGAGTTTGACAGGGGTGACGTTAACCCCGATGTTACTCTTATTCGTAAGTTGTGTTTTATTAGAGAACGCCTGAGAACTTGGAAAGAAGATATGGTCCGCAGGGAGGGTGAGGAGTTGGAGGGGGCTGTTAATGAACTGGAATCTTTAGAAGAGCTTCTGGATCATAGAGACCTGTCCGAGGAGGAGGAATGGACGTACTACGAAAACAAGAAAATTATTTGTGAAGCGGAAAGGTCTAAAGTGTTGGATCTAAAACAGAAATCTCGGATCAGGTGGGCGAAAGACGGTGACGAAAATTCTAAATTTTTTCACGCCATGATCAATAACAGGAAAGCCACCAACATCATCCATGGCCTAGAAGTGAATGGGGTTTGGATCTCCAAGCCGTCTCTAGTGAAGAAGGAAGTTTTTCGGTTCTTTAGAGATAAATTCGTGGAGGAGGCTGTTAGTAGGCCTCTCTTTATGTGCTCCCTTTTTAAGAAGATCTCGTCTTCGTCAGCAGCCAGTCTTGAGGTCCGGTTCTCAATGGAGGAGATTAAAGCGGCGGTATTTGGGTGCGGTAAAGACCGAGCGCCTGGTCCTGACGGGTTCAATTTTAGATTTTTCACTCACTTCTGGGACCGTTTTGCTTCGGACTTTTACAGTATTTTGGATTCTTTCTTTATGTCGGGGAAGTTAAGTACGGGGTGCGGATCGGCCTTCATTGCTCTTATCCCTAAGTTAAGAGATCCTATCGGGTTGAATGATTATCGGCCCATTAGCTTGGTCGGTGTTGTTAATAAAGTGGTCTCCAAAGTGATGGCTAACAGGTTGAAACCGGTTCTTAATGAGGTGGTGTCTAGTTCTCAATCTGCTTTTCTCGGGGGAAGATTTATTCTGGACGGTCCCATGATTATTAACGAGATCTTCGCTTGGGCTAAATATAAGAAAAAACAAGTCTTCTTTCTGAAGGTAGATTTCGAGAAAGCTTATGATAATGTGAACTGGGGATTCCTCATCAATACCCTTCATCAGATGGGATTTGGGGAGAAGTGGTGTAGCTGGGTTTCAGGCATTTTATCATCGGCCAGGGCGTCTGTGTTGGTTAACGGATCGCCTACCTTCGAGTTTGGATGCAGTAAGGGTATGAGACAAGGGGATCCTATTTCCCCATTCCTTTTTGTTGTGGCGATGGAGGCTCTTTCTTGTCTTTTCAACAGGGCGTGTGAGGAGAACGTCTTTAAAGGTATCACCCTTCCCGACAATAACACCAATGTCTCTCACTTACTTTTTGCCGATGACGCTATGATTATGGGGATTTGGGATAGGGAGAACATCTCTAATGTCATCAGGATCTTGAGGTGTTTCCATGTGTGCTCGGGCTTGAAGATTAATCTTAATAAATCAAGTATCTTTGGCATTGGTGTTTCAACCGAGGATATTGTTGAGACTGCGAGCTGGATTGGGTGTAGGGTTGACTCCATTCCCTTCAAGTATCTGGGGTTATCGGTCGGTGCAAACATGAACCGCATTAATAACTGGAGGCCGGTTTACGATATTTTCGAGAAACGGTTATCCCTTTGGAAGGCTGCCCTTCTGTCCATCGGCGGCAGGGTCACCTTAATTCGTTCTGTTCTCGAAAGTTTGCCAACTTACTTTATGTCTCTTTACAAAGCTCCGAAGAAGGTTATCAAAGATTTGGAAAGTATTATTAAGAAATTCTTATGGGGTGGGTCGAGTAACGTTAGGAAAACGCATTGGGTGGCGTGGGATAGGGTGACGTTGCCTAGAAAAGCGGGAGGATTGGGCTTGAGCAAATTAGCAGACATTAATGCGGCGTTGCTTTGTAAGTGGGTTTGGAGATTCAAGAACGAACCGGATAGTCAATGGGTTAGTGTCATTAACGCCATTCACTCGGGAAGATCGGAATGGGTTCTTCTGCCGTTCAATAAAGCGATAAGAGGAACTTGGTCTAACATCTGCAACATTATTAACAAAGTGTCTATCGATAATAAGCACCTGCGTAGGTTTTTCAAAGGAGAGGTAGGTTCGGGAGTGAATATCTATTTTTGGTTGGATCCGTGGATCGCTGAGGAGCCGTTAAAAGATCTTTTCCCTCTTCTTTTCCGATTGGAATCTGTTAAAAACTGCTCGGTCTCCGATCGGTTAGCTGGAGGAATTTGTTGGCTTTGGAGTAGCGATCCGGAGGGGGTCGAAGAGACTCAGGAGCTGGCGTCTCTCTCGGTTTTGATCTCTTCAGTCGTCCTTTGTTCCAGTAGGGATAAATGGAGGTGGTCGGGTGATGCTTCGGGTTTGTTCACGGTTAAGTCGGTAAAACATCTCCTGGTTCGTGGCAGATGCGATCCTGAATTTTTTGTTCTTGATTGGAGCAATTGGATTCCTATTAAGCACAATATTCTGGCCTGGAGGATTATGCTAAATCGAATTCCGACGTATGATGCTTTGCTGGCTAGGAGCATTGTTAACCAGCCGGGGACCTGTCCATTGTGTGGCGACGAAGACGAGTCTGTCTCCCATCTTTTCATTTCTTGTCGCATTGCGGATCTGGTGTGGCATAAGGTCAGTCGGTGGTGCCGTATCCCGACCATCTATGCGTTCTCGACTAAAGACCTTTTCGAAGTTCATAAATTTAACCATTTGAGCCGAACGGATTCAAAAGTTTTACAAGGTATCATCATCATCGCTTGTTGGTGCATTTGGCTGGCAAGAAATAAAGCGGTGTTCGAGGGCTATCAGGCGAAAGCGGAGGAGATTTTTGGTAACGTTAGATCCATGGGTTTTTTCCTGTTTAAACATAGGTCTCGCTTTCAGTCGATAAGTTGGAGTGACTGGTGTAAATTTGTAATTATGTAATCTTGTTTATGTTTTTGGTGGCCGGCTCGGTTTTCGGGTTGGTTTGGTGTGAATGAAAGTTTAGTTTCAAAAAAAAAAAAAAATCTTTAAACAAAAATAAATCAAACTTTAAATATAATAATTAAACTGCCTTAACTTTTATTTAGTTCCAAGATTAGTTCTTCGTTCACCCACTGATCTTGAAATATGCATCTCCTTCCCATCATTCCTTCAATATATTTACTTAACCAGTTCTACAAACATAGGATTGGTTTATTCCATACTTAATTTTGAAGCCATATTTTATATAATTTAAGCTTTTCTTTTCTATTTCATATAATCATTATTATAAATATGTGTTTTTCAACGATATTCGATGAGTGAAACCTTTTGGATTAAGTCTTAGAAAAAGTAGTAATAATAATAATAAACAAATTATCTTAAAGCAATAAGTCTTAAAAAAGCAAAAATAATAGCTGGCCAAAGATAATAATAATAATAATAATAATAATAATAATAATAATAATAATAATAATAATAATAATAGTAATAGTAATAATAATAGTAATAGTAATAATAATAACTAGTGGACTTCCCCCGCGCGTTGCGGCGTAAAGTCGGTCGGCAACGGTTCGATTCAATAAGGTATCGGTACCGTAATCAGCACTTTGTATAGCGATCGAAAGATAAACCCAAAAAAAGTCATGATATTCCCAAAAGGATATCAACAGATGTTTAAATTGATAGAAAACTATAAAATGAATATTGATAAGATTTTAAAAGTACAAATATCGACACCGATGTTCGGCCAAAATCGACATGGTACCGATGTTGTTTGGACGGTATCAGTTTTGTTCATCACCGACACTCGCTATAGCATATGATATAAAAAGGTACTCAATACCGCTACCAAAGTTGTAAAAAAGTAATTGTTCGAACAACATCGGCTCAATTTAACGAAACAAAGATGTAATAAACATGTCGCAATAGTACATTCGAAGTTTTATAAAACATTGCACTATATTATTAGAATAAATAAAATGATAAACGATGTTAATATTTAAAATATCATATCTTAGCTATAAGAGAAAACAAAATAAATTAATTATAATAACAAAATAACTAAAAAACTATATGTTATTATTATCCAAGTATCTATACATATAATAAAAGAAACCATATGATGGACACGTGTCATTCTATTGAGCAATCTCATATATATTATTTTTTTTTAAACTAATAGACATCTTTTATTATATCTCCTATACTAATTTAAATAAGAACCATCCTAAAATTTAGATCTTTTATCCTTCTTTTTCTCTTGAAATTAAAACAAATTTGTTGTTAAAAAAAATCTCCTACTTGGAGACGTGTTATTTCGTCCCACATATGTGTTTTAACTGTTTATAAATTGGTTCACTCAACCTAATAATGTATGCAATTTTAGAACATATTGCAAAAATATCATTTAAAATCTGTAGAACTACCATTGGAGTACTGAAGAGCAATTTAATTATTTCTTATAAATCCTGTTAATTTAATTTTAAAACATATTTGTTTTTTTTCTCAACCATATATTAACTTCTTATATTTATTGATGAATGTTATATGTCTTTAAACATATAGTATGCTTATTGAATGAAAAAAAAAATAGATAGATAATATTTTATCTAATGCTACCATTTATGAAATATGTTATACTAGATAATTACCCCGTGTATTACACGGGTTGAAAAAAATGTAATTTTACATACTAAATATACTAAATAATAAAACAATATATCTTTTAAAACCTCATTTTATTACACGGGTTGAATAAATGTAATTTTATATGTTAAATAATAAAAAATATTATATTTTTAAGAACCTCGTGTATTGTAATTTATATACCAAATAATAAAAAAGTTAAATCTTTAAAAACTCTATGTATTACACGAGTTGAATAAATGTAATTTTAGATTAATAGTATATTAAATAAATATAATTTTGGATTATTGGTGTATTAAATAAATATAATTTTGGATAAAGTCTTATATATAAATTTTAAGTAATCAATATATTTGATAATAATAAAAATACTAATAATAGTAAAAATAATTTATATACTAAATAATAAATATAAAAGAAAGGCGGAAAACCCAAAAATAGGTGTCTCCAATGAATGACACGTGTCACATATTGGTTTATTTAATTATATAGTATAGATATAGATGTTCACATCATCGGTTGTTTCAATCGATAACATAATTTGTTTTCGTATCATGGATCGATAACCAACACTACAAATGTGACAAGCAACGCTACAAATGTGACAAGCAACACTACAAAAAGAGAGGTGGATATGAAATATCAAGTATAAAGTTAACCGAATAGACTATAAATAAATTGAACTAAAGTAGAGTATATGGTCTAAATATGGAGTAAAATGAAATAACAAAGTAAAGTGTGCATGGTCTAAATATGAAAGAGTGAAATACGTCGTTTTATACTTAAGATTTATAAATATTTAAAACTTACTGAAATTAAACTAATAATGTTTATCCATAAGATATTAAACTAACAATAATTAGTAGGATGGTTATTTATAATATAATATATTAAACTAAATAATAGTAGGATGATTATCTATGATTAATTAGAAAAAATTAAACTAAAATAATAATTATCTGTAAAAGATGGCCTAATATAATGACAAGTGTCCCTAAAGTGGTTTTTTTTATTATATAGTACTAGCGGTAAGACCCGTGTGCAAACACGGGTCGTTTCTTAGAAAACCATGCATAACATATATTGACAGAGAGTAAAAAAATAATTACTGCAGACTTACAAAATTGATATAAATTAATGACCAATAGCTTTATTCAACAGCAATTCCATTATGTTGAGAGCAAACTACTTTACAAAATTACTTTAATGATAGGGTGATTCGGGATTTTGTAAAAATGTTTGTTTTTGTACTACTTTACAAAATTACATAGAATTCAAGAAAACGAAACAACAAAATAAACAGATATTGATTATTCAAAGTTCTGTTGAATACTAAATGAGGTGTTGACCAAAATTCAAACAGATGTTGACCAAAAGTCAATCAGATGTTGACCAATAGTCAAACAGATGTTTGGTTTAACGCCACAGATCTGTTTTATGGCCAAACATCTGTTTAAGTCCAAATATCTGATATAGAAGGCCAAACATCTGTTTAAGGCAAAACATCTATTTAAGGTGAAATATCTGTTTATGACCAAACATTTGTTTAAGCTCAAACATCTGTTTAAGTCCAAACCTCTGATATAAAAGGCTAAACATCTCAAAAAATTACATTTATTCAAACCGTGTAATGCGCATATTTTTAAAAATGTAATTTTTTTTATTATTTGGTATATAAAATTACATTTATTCAACCCGTGTAATAAATGGGGTTTTTTAAAGATATGTTATTTTATTATTTGGTAAATAATATTACATTTTTTCAACTCGTGTAATTTACGTGGTTTTAAAGATATAACTTTTATTTGGTATATAAAATTACAGTTTTTGAACCCGTACAATATGGTTCTTATAGATATAACTTTTTGTTATTTAATATATAAAATTATATTTATTCAACCCGTAAAATAAATGAGGTTTTTAAAGATATATTGTTTTATTATTTAATATATAAAATTTATTTATTCAACTCCGTGTAATACACGGGGTTATAACCTAGTGATATTATAATAATAAAATATTAAAGATTAAGAAAGCTATAATAATATTTAAAAATTAGTTTATAATAATAAAATATTAAAGATTAAAAAACGTTATAATAATATTTAAAATTTAGATTACTATTTATGGACGCTTTGTATTATTATCCAAGTATGATATTATAATAATAAAATATTAAAGATTAAGAAAGCTATAATAATATTTAAAAATTAGGTTATAATAATAAAATATTAAAAACTAAAAAAAGTTATAATAATATTTAAAATTTAGATTACTATTTATGGACACTTTGTATTAATATATATATATATATATATATATATAATAGTAATAATAATAATAATAATAATAATAATAATAATAATAAAAATAATAATAATAATAATAATAATAATAATAATAATAATAATAATAATAATAAACAATTTATCTTGAAGCAATTATAAATCGAACAGTTGAATGGAATAAAATTCCCTCGTCAAGTAAGAATTAGATTTTTATATATCTGGTTTGACATGTAGTCCTCTGCAAGTCAAAAGCTACCATTTTTTTCAACAAGAGCCTAGTGCACTTAATACACTTGATGTTAGGTTAGGTGGTCCCGTTCACTCATCACCCCAATTCTTTCATATGAAAAAAGTTTTTTATATATGTATTTATGTTGAATAGTTTTATTATTGGATATTGATAATAATATATAAACACCATTTATAATAAAGTATTTTATGGGAGAGTGAAGGAAATAGATGATGAAGTGAGGATGAGAAAAGGTGGGGTAGTTCTTCCGTTTGACCACCCAAAACCGACGATGAGAAAATATGATGGTGTAGTTTCTCCTCATGAAAGAAAGAGAGAAACTAGTTTTTAAGGTGAGAAAACGTCTCAACTAGAAAGTGAGGGAAAGAGACACTCTTTGAGTACATGACATTGGTGTTTTCACTTCTCTAAGCATAACACAAGAAAAAACATTTTATGATATATTAATCTATCTGTACCCGTGTCAAAAAGATGTTTAAACACATATATTATACCATTCCACAGAGAAAATATATATAAACGATAGGATCTTTAATATGCCACAGAATAGTAATGAAGTTTTAAGAGTATTCCAATTAGGTCACTAATAAAATTTATTGTTCCAATTAGATCATTGTACTTTATTTTGGTGTTCTAATACTAGATATTTTACCTGAATAACAGGTCATAGTCCTACATGGCATTTATTTATGGTTAGTTGTTTATCTTCTTTTATGACTATAATTTAAATGTTTTTGCTGTAGGAGTAATTAGTACTTTCTTTCATTAAAAATTTACTGACATCTAACTATTTTTTACGATTTTATAAAAATTTTGATACCTTTTTAGAGATTTTGAAAAAAAAAATCACATTTTTTAATTTTTTTTGCATTTTTTTTAACTTTTCTACAATTTTTTAAAATTTTTTTAAATCTATTTCGCATTTTCTTCTAGCCCATTTGACATTTATGTGCCATGTCAACAAATTTTTAAATAAAAAACCTTAATAAATGCCATGTAGGATGGATGACCATCTATTTAGGTAAAATATTTAGGATTGAAACATCAAATGAAATTTGAATGACTTAATTGAAACAAAAAAAAATTATGAGTGACCTAATTAAAACACTCTTAAAACTTTGTTACTATTGTACAAAGTTATCTCGGCCACCTCCACAAGGCCCAACCTACAGCAGCGAGGTCTTTTAGAAATAAAATATAGGAAAATACCAAATCATTTCACAATATATTTTTTTCTTTCAATTTTTTTTCTTAGGATTAACCCTCATTTCTAATATATAGAAATAAAATATAGGAAAATACCAAATCATTTCTAATAGGTGGATATCAAGGAATCAGAAGTCAAAAAGGTCGTATGAAAGATGGAAAATCTGCACGCCTATGTTCCCAAGAGGATTATATATATACACACATGTTATATATATATACACATGAAAAATATATCGTACAATATGCCTTAACGTACGACGCGTTTGTGAGGCAAGTTCGCATGTTATAAACCCGTAAAAGAAATATCGCGTGTTATAAAAACGAAAGTTCGCACGGTAAAAAAAAACAATATTGCATGTTGTAAAAGAAATATCGCATGTTCACATGAAAAAATACATTTTCACATGTTGTATGGAAACCCATACAATTTCGCATGTTATTATGAAAAACCCAATTCGCATGTTAGTTACAAGTATTCGCATGTTAATAATGCCTCGTGTACGCATCGTACGTTAAGACATTTTGTACGTTAACCGGCCTCTATATATATAAACATTAGAATGGTGTCCACGCGATGCAACGAAGCACACATAGAGTTGTGCATGGTTCGGTTCGGTTCGATTATTGGCCTTAACCGAAGAAGCCGAAGCCACCGGTTAATCTATCTTGTTAATTAATCGGTTTTTGGCTAATCAGTTTTGTTTATTTGGTTAGATTGTTGATTTTAGTTTGGTTCGGTTAATTTTTGTTAGTAATCAAAACCCAACTTTGGTTAATTTTTTTTGCTTACACCATGCGTAATGGCTCATGGTTGGCTAAACCACGAGCTCACCACGTGGTGAACACCGCCCTCACCTAGTGTGATTTGGGTTTTATGGCCTTCTCTCGTGGTTGAGAGAGAGAGAGAGAGAGAGAGAGAGAGAGAGAGAGAGAGAGAGAGAGAGAGAGAGAGAGAGAGAGAGAGAGAGAGAGAGAGAGAGAGAGAGAGAGAGAGAGAGAGAGAGAGAGAGAGAGAGAGAGAGAGAGAGAGAGAGAGAGAGAGAGAGAGAGGGGAGATTTGTAGGCTTTGTCCTTAACCAATCATATGTTTTTTGTTACTTCTAAACCCATTATAAAACCACATACCTCATCACTACTCCATTTTGCCCCATTTTAAGGCGTTGATGACGTGGACGCCACGTGTCAAAAAATACCAAAGTACATGCCTCACCGGTCACCACTACTCATGGTCTAAGAAATACATGAAATGAAACTAAAATAAATACATGAAATAGAAGTATAAAATCTAGAAATACATGAATGGTTCGTTTCGATTCTATTGATTTGGGTTAACTAGCGGTACAAAAAAAATCGATAACCAACTTTTTGTTAATCCGGTTTTTTGGTATGTTATTTATTCAGTTTTTGTTTGATTTTTGTTCAGTTTGGTATGTTATTTGTTTGATTTCGGTTAAGGGTTCAGTTATTTCTCATCCATAGATACTATTAATCATGTAACCTATCATTTTTTTTAATTAGAAAACTATAGCAATACTATACTCATATTAAAAAGAATAAATTGCTTGATTTTATGGTGTAAGTTATTAAAAAAAGTAGCGTGACGTCCACTTTGCCTCCATGTGGTTTTGGGCAGATTTCACTTTGCCACCCTATTTCAAAAGCTTTTGGTTTTGCCACCCTGTACTTTTTTTTTTTGCATTTTGCCTCCCTCCTCTAACGGTTTTGGTTTATTCTGTTAAAGGGGTTAATGGTCAAGGGGCATTTTAGTCATTTGGCTCATGAGAAAACCCTATGTCGGATCCAGAGTTGGTGAATTGTGTGTGTTTTTAATAAAACAGTTTGAATATTAACAAATAATAATAAACACATCATCATAGATACTGCGGGATTTGAGAATGACTGACAAATGATTCATATATGTGTCACACCCCTAATTTCCACGTGTCACCGGTGGGCCCGGTGGGGAGTATAGTGACGTAGTTGGCATCATCATAGACAAACAACACAATATATAAATGCACAACGGAAGCAAATATAGATTCATTTCAACTTTAATAGAGTGTAATATTAAATATCACTAATAGTTGAAACGGATCCACAGGCGGATCAAAATAAAATAAGATATTGTTCAACAGATTTATTGTCATCCAAGCTTGCGAGACTTATTGTGGACGCTCTAGAAGACAGCCAGCCTATTACGTGTAGTATCTGCACTTAACCTTTTGGAAAAATACGTCAGTTTACACTGGTAAATACAATTTAACTGACTCATTTTGAAAAGGTTGAAAATTGATTTGAATGCTCAAGGCACAAAACATTTTTATAACTTGGGATAATTATTTATTATAATCTTGTGAACGAATTACATGTTACTTGTGCGTTCAGTAGCCCGGATCTTGTCCGGGTTAAAGATCAATAGACACACCACAATAATGAGTTATACACTGAGAGGTGTACGCCTACACCTCGTGCTCTGGTCGTGGCCATCTCGTAAGATGATGCCAAGGATATCCGGGACATGGTCATTAATCCCCCAAAGGCTTAAAGTAAACAAGACTGTTTAAACGAGCCGATCAAATTATTCAATTAACCACCCAAGGATGTAAGATTTGATGCTCAATCAAGCGGAACCGGACGTGAGGGTCTCCCCTCATCCGGCTCTATCGTCTGAGCCAGGATCACGAATTCCGGGGTAACCCAAGCCCGTATAGGGAAAATAAGTTAAAAGTATTTACCTTGGTAAGTATAAATCACAACTAGCAAGTGAAGGTAGCTTTTACTGGTTCTTCTATTCTGGAACAAAGGTTTATAATAACCTATTAGATTCCTAACGGATCTTTATTTAAGCCTAAGCTTAGACCAGTTAGTTTTAAGGACGATACGGTTCAAACGCACGATTAAGCGAAGACCGGATAGAACGTGATTTAGACCCGACAAGTTTGAATACTTGTATAATATGGGTATGCTAAATACATTCTGGATTTTGAGACAAAAATGATAATGTTTGACCCGTTTCGGTCAATTTATGCAAACTAGTTACATAAACCGAACCGAATGTTAAAAGAGCGTTACGGGTAACCATAAGAGTCATATGCAAGTTTCCTGAGATAATATGCCTTAAATATGTTATACTATCAGTAAGATGTCTTCTATTATGCCTCATACGAAATTTAACTCAATTTACGCCTCATAAGGGCATTTTGGTCATTTAAAAGATTATAAAAGAGTTAAATTTGTAATCTGAGTTACAGGTCTGATTTATACAGCAAATACACTTAATTTAATATGTTATAACAGTAGGTTATGACCCATATGTGAAACTTATCATTTAAAACCAAACTATGCCCCTTAGGGGTATTTTGGTAATTTCACAAGGCTCAAACGGTCAAAACTGGAAACCTGAGTTCAAAAAACTTGTGCTTACTGTTATTATATAAAAATATACTAAAAACATCAGTAGGTATTAGCCTTATGTGTCTAATGTGATTATAGTGCATACTATGCGTTAAAAACGCTTAAAAAGCCGATTTGGAGCCATTTCCGGGTTTTTAAAAGAAAGCTGAGATTTTTATAATTCCAGAAGGCTCAAATTTTATTTAACAAATGAAATCAGTAGAAAAAGGTTTGGGGTCAAAAGGATTTGTAGAACTCATTTTATGGCCAAAAAGGGCAAAATCGGTATTAACCGAATTAAACTTAGAGACCTATGCTATGCTCAGCCAAAAATTAAATAAAAATCTTCAAAAATCCCAAAATATTATATAACATCAGTGGGTAAAAAGTTTGATATTAAAAATTGGGCTTAAATAGGTTATACGCTAATTACGCCGTTTACTTAACATAAAGCTTTCAAATTACGATATTGAGCATAACTCTTAATCTAGACCTCAAACTGATATCAAATTTTAAGTGCAAGCTTATAAATCAGTAACAAACGTTTCTACTCTTTCACTTTTTCAAAAATCGCATTTTATAGCAAAAAGGGCATAATAGTCAACTTTTAAACATAAATCGGAAACATGCATATGCATCGGATGAGTATTGAACCAAGTTGTAAAATCTCAGAGAGTTGTACATATATGAAATTGGTTCAAAATAAGCTCTAAGTCAGATCTCAAACATGCATGCATGGATCAGAATTGAGAGTCAAAGAAAAAGTCAATTTATGAGACTTTCGGTTCCCATCCGGGTTTAAACTGAAAATTGTCGAGATGAACTTGTTGAGACACGTTCTTACATTGATTACCAAGTTATATTAATGATCAAATAGGTTGCATGTACCCTACATTGCTAATCATGCTTAAATTTGCAAATACACATTCTGTTGACTTTTTGAAACAAGCTTTGACTCGACAATTATCATATTTAGAGTGGGAATCTGAAAATACCCTTTTAAGGGTTTGTTACCCACATAAATACCAACTTGTAGGTACTTTCAATTCGAGAAATGACTGAGCCAATTTCGTTTAATCACAAAGTCAAACTAAATTTACGACGGATTGACTTTCGGTTAATAAACTAAGCTAGAACGAATTAGAGAAGGGTATGAACACTTACAAGAGTCCTAATAACAAGTAGGAAGCCCTATGAACCCTTGTTGATGACCAGAGAGCTCCAGAATTGATTTTGTGAATTTTTGTAACTACAAGTGTTGAATGTTTGCAAGCTTCAAGACCCTTTTATGCCAACTTTGATCTCATTAGAGGGTGCCACAATAGTCTAGAGATGTTGTAAGATGAGTCCAAGTGCCCCTAGTTGCATGTAATTCCATTGGTGAGGCTCTGGAGTCGGATACAGTTGGTTACAACTCGAAATCAGACCCATAACTGACATCTGGCTGTTTTCTGTCGCTGGGCAGGTCACGCGGCCCGCATAAGAACCCCAGGCGGGCCGCCTGGCTTCTTCTGATCCACAAAAACCTTCTAAATGTTGATGTTTTGGTCCTTGGTCCTTTGTTACGTGGTTTTAGCTATTTTTCTTGCACATTAGACCCTCAAATATGATTTTTAAGGACCTTGGGACATTTACAAACATGGTAAAGTCCTTGGTTAACTTTTTGCTTTCCCGAAAAGTCACGAATTTCAACGTTGACGCATTTAACCCTTCGTGCACGGTTTTGATCATAACTTTCTCATACGATAACGAAACTTCATGAAATTTTTACCACATATTCTAGTGAGTATATTTTATCATTACAAAGCTTCGGGTTTGCCAAAAGATCACTCAGAGGTATACATTCAACATGTTGACACAATTAGCCCCTGTAGTTTGCAATTCCTCACTTTCTTTCATTTTCCGCTTTGTATGATCCATGATATATCCGTTTAGGATTATAAACACCATCTAGGGTTATTGTAGAGCCTATTTTTCCATTGTTGACACTTTGGACCCTTATATTCCCATAGTTTCACTGTTTGTCAACTTTAGTCCCTCTAAAGTATGTTTTCACATATCCAAAGCCTATGCCACGTGTCAATGCATTATTGGACGTAAATTTCCGAGGTGTTACAATATGATTCCTATATCAGATTACAATCAATTATACAATAGTACTCTCCCTCACCTGACGAAATCTCTCTCTCTCTCTAAGTTCTTTCGCTTTTTGGCTCTTAGAGTTACCTTTACAAATTACAAAGTGAACTATTTATAGAGGAGAGAACTACTAGTGGCATCACCATGAAAATGACCCAAAACAACCCATTAAATGTTGTAACTGCCAGCAATTGTGCAAACATGCTGAACAGTTAGTAAATAAACAACTAAAACATATCTGGCATAAAATTACAAGTAAACAACTAGGATTCCAAAATTGCTAGTGGATTCCAGCATTTTTTGAATCCAGTACTTCTGGTCTTTCTTTGACTTGTTGACTAGGTCTTCTAATCTTCAGTCTTCACTTTGTTGACTTTGACTATTGACCAGTTAACCCAACATTTTTCATTCTAGCACTTGTACATGTTGTCTTGTATCTTTAGGGCAATAGTTCTTTATTCCAGTAGTTTTGGTGGTTGTTTGGATAACTTTCAAGAGAGAAAACTTCTGGACATTGAATTATGTTCTAAGTTATTATGTCAGGCAGGGAAAATGGTTCCTATCACGGCCCCCGACCCGGTTTTACCTGGTTCAGAAGTCGCGGGACAGAAACCCGTGGTATTGGTGCTTAATTTGGCAGCGGAAATTTTAACAGGATCGTTTAAACTGAAAACACCCATTTATTTTATTTCAAGTTTTGGGACAAAACCTGTAATTGACAATAAAGGAATTTCACTGGAAAATCCCCTGATTACAAAAACATGTTTATTTATTTACTGAGTCACTTTATTCAAGCTGGAGTGTTACGCGGCACTCTTCCTTGTTCACAGTAAATCACCTAAAACATGTTTAAAAAGATTTTGTCAGCGGGGAAATACTGGCGAGTCATTCAATTTGCACAAAATGACACATTGTTATAATTTACAGCATTAAGAGTTTTCACATTTGCCCCTATCTTATAATTAGCTGGTTCAGTTGTCACTCGACCAGATCTATGACTGTGGTCATACCATTATTGGGTCCTGTCACCCACTAGTGACGTATATCACTAATTAGGCTCGCCCATCTAAAGTGATATAAACAACAGTAATGTGCACAATACCCCGCTTACTGCCAGTAACTTAAGATTAGCAAAGACTTAATCACTGCAAAGTATAACTAGAAAACATTTGGGGTTTTGTAAAGCAATTTGATAAAAAGAGAATGACTCACATTGCAAGTTTAACTGGACAGAGTCCGCATACTGATTAAGCCTGGTAACCTAGTTAAATAATGCAAACGAAACTAGGTTAGTAACTTAATACAACATTTACGATAATTTCACGAAATAAAAAAACACTCACGACGAATGACAAAGTATAGCCCGAATTCAGGCAGCACTTAAACATCCATCGGATCGGTTTCAATCGATCGGACATTGTATCGTAGCAGTGATCGAGTTATTACCCTGTTATCGTAGCAGCGTCTCGACACTAAAACATATTATTTTCAGCAGAAAGGAAGCAGTTTTGAAGAAAATTTTCGACAGTTTTGAACTGCCCATGCACGTCCCTTTTATAGCTGAGTTTTGACTTCTTCGCGGCCCGCGTAAGCCTGAAGGGCAATCCTTCACGGCCCGCGAAGGCCACCCTAGCGACGGCTAGGGCTGCCGTGTCAACCCCTAGACCTGCCACGTGTGCGGCACGTGGCCCTAAAGCTTATCTGGCGATCTGCATAGCTGTCGCGCCCCGCGTAGACTTTACTTAAGTCCTTCGCGGCCCACGACCAAGTGATAAACTTTGATTTTCTTGATTTTTCATAAAAATTAGGGTTTTAAGAGTCCGGGTTATTACTTACGGAGCGTTTTAGGACATTTTCGTGCAGGTCCTTACAGTTCCCTTAGGTTTTGGCTTTCATCATCAGCAGATCTTACATAACTTTCAAGAGAGGAAACTTCTGGACATTGAATTGTGTTCTAAGTTATTCTGTCAGGCAGGGAAGATGGTTCTCTTGGGTTTTGGCTTTTATCATCAGCAGATCTTACATAACCCGACAATCTCCCCCTAGATCTGCCGATGCTAAAATAACTCTTATTCTAGAAAAGGTTGCGGATTAAATTCAGGTTGATCTTTGCATTTGTTTAGGCTTGAATCAACTTTCTCAGGATTACGGGCAGCTGAATCCACTGAAGTGGTGTGAAAAGGTAAGAATGTAATAAAAGTTATGCGAGAGAATATTTAAGATTGTGATGAAAATAATGAAGATTTGAGTTGGATATACATGGGACGGATTTTTAAACTTAATAACTATTTTTTAGCAGTTGTTTAATGGCTATAGTAATGCTGAAATTAACCGTTTGGAGCAGCTTGGTCTTTAGGAGAGCACCCCAGCTCGGGAAGGATTGTGTGGCGTTGCTCAGGCTTGCGGGCCACTATTTTTCATCGGTTACACATCATACTTAACTGTCTGGGGCAGCTTGGTCTTCAGGAGGGCACCCCAGCTTCGGAAGGATTTTTTGCGGTGCTCAGGCTTGCGGGCCGCTATTTTTCGTCGGTTACACAACATACTGCCTTCGCCCCACTTCATATTTCACCTAATCTATGTGGCCTAACCCACATACATATTATGTGCATGCATATGCATACTAACACATAGGGCCTACCATTTGTACACTAGTTATTTGACCGCTACATGGTGTTTTCAAAGCTATTGTTTTAGGTCATCTTATCACGAGTTCTCTACATGTTGCAATATATATCTAGACTCAAGAACGTTAGAGACAGTCCCACCGAACAACAAAACACATTCTTTCGGAAAATGTGGCAGCGCACTACAAAATATAAGTAGAAGTATAGAACCAACTAGGGTTTCAATTGTGTTGAGTTAACAAGTTTAAATTGCTAACTCGAACATGACTTATATATTTATTCTTGCTAAAGACATTAACCCTTACTCAACACATTTAAAACCATCTAATATGAAAATGACCAATTTAACTCGTTTATCTGAACGATTCATACATGTTGACAAATTGTAAACGAGTTGTAATTAAGTTTTAAATGAGTTAAACCTGTCATAAATAGATTGGGGGATTATAAACGAGTTGTAATTAAGTTGTAAACGAGTTAAAGTTGTCGTAAATAGGTTAGAATATTTTAAGCGAGTTGTATTACGTCAACCCAAACACAGCATGTTTATCAAACAAGTTAGACGTGTCAACCCAAAACATGAACTGTTATTTAACATATCATATTAACCAACCTAAAGCCTTATTATATATAGGCAAAAGATCAAATACAAATAATCTTAACATACTAAACATACAAATTGAAGGAAAACCCAAAAAGACAAGGTGGCATTTTTGTAATTACCACCAACTATCAAAGTTACAACCAAAAATACCTAAAAAAACACAAATTTTTTTTTAACATTTTTTATTAAAAAAATCGCTACATTTCGTTAGCAAAAAAATTTTTTTTTTTTTGCCGCTACTAAAAGTAGCGATTTTTTAATAAAAAATGTTAAAAAATAAAATAAAATAATTTGTGTTTTTTTTTTTTTATTTTTTTAGATTTTTTTAGGTTTTTTGGGGGTTTAGTTTTTAGCATTTTAGCTTGGGGGGGGGGGGGGGGTTAGGTTTTTTTAGGTTTTTGGGGGTGGGGGGTTAGGTTTTTTTAGGTTTTTGGGGGTGGGGGGGGGTTAGGTTTTTTTTTAGGTTTTTGGGGGGTGGGGGGGTAGGTTTTTTTAGGTTTTTGGGGGGTGGGGGGTTTAGGTTTTTTTTGGGGGTGAGGGGAGTGGTTAGGTTTTTTTAGGTATATTTGTAGAGTAACTTTGATAGTTATTGATAATTACAAAAATGCCACCTTGTCTTTTTGAGTTTTCCTTCAATTTGTATGTTTAGTATGTTAAGATTATTTGTACAAGAACTTTACCCATTATATATATGCGTGTTTTAAAACGTGTAAAAGATTGAAAACTATTCTATGTGAATGACAAACTTTCATTTGATTGATAGGGGAATTTGGTCCACGGAAGTTACAATGTGAAAGGGTTATGTTGAGTTGTTGACCATCCCAAATTTCAGTTGTAAGTGGTTTTCTAGAATTGATTGGGTGGTAAATATTGTGCCATAAAAACATAAGGCTAGGTATGTGGATAAATGACTGGGTCATAACTCGTAAAGAATGTGCCATAAAAATATAAGGCTAAATGTATCGATAAATGATGTGATTATATGGTTATGTAATTAGCATATATCTTGTATATTTTATACTTTAGTTTTAGTTCAAGTGTAATACTATGTTTTATTATGTGAGCGAATATGTCATTCTTAGTTGTGGGTATTAGAAGATACATTTGACTCATATGTTATAAATACTTTGTATTTTTTAATGACAAACTAAATCAACTTCTAAAATCTCAATCACTTTTTTCCAA
The DNA here is from genome assembly GCF_002127325.2 of Helianthus annuus. Classification (NCBI taxonomy): domain Eukaryota; kingdom Viridiplantae; phylum Streptophyta; class Magnoliopsida; order Asterales; family Asteraceae; genus Helianthus; species Helianthus annuus. Next base: position 201,831,248 of record NC_035436.2, on the reverse strand, counting down.
CAAGAGTTGAACGCTCACTACTTTAAGATAGAGAGACACCAATACAAAACCTTGATACAATTGTACTACAAACAGTTTGGTAAATACCTTTATACGTAACCAAAAGTTAAAAATATAATGATGCTTTTGATAATTGCTTAAATGGTTAAGCCAATAAAAGGCAAATCAATTAAACTAATTTATATTTATATGATTACAAATATATAAGGGCACAAAAATACTTAATCGATTTGATGATGCTTTTATACATAAGAAAAGCTTATGATAAAATAATCATGAGTTCATTACACACTTTATGCACCCCATTCACACGAACATGTTTTCGTTTAAAAAAAAGCCATCCCAACGTATAAGAAAAATATCTATAAGAACATTATATACACACATACACGTAACGATCTCTTACGATATATACATTGTATAAATAGACAATTTCTAACTAAAAGGAATTTTTTATTTCATTTTCACCTTATACTATATATAATATATCTTTTTAGTTTGTTTAAAAAATTACAAATCTATATCTATATCTCAAGTCTATACATATAATAAAGTAAATCAATGTGTGACACGTGTCATTCATTGGATGCACCTATTTTTAGGTTTTCCCGCCTTTCTTTAATATTTATTTTCTAATAATATATCTTCTAATTTGTAGATGATATTAAATAGAAAAATGTTTATCTGATAATTATAACCCTTTTATTGAAATTTGAAAAGGGTTTCACGCTTTTTTGGATTTTATTAAAATTCATGACTACATTATATAATTATAAGTTTGAATATATATGTCAAAATTAAAAATTATTCTTCAAAAATTCAGTAACATTCATACTCTATATATACATTTAGAAAAATGTTAATAATTGCAAATAATACTAAATAGAAAAATGTTAATTGAATACAAAAAAAATATAGGATATCATCAAATGTATATCGATTACTTAAATGAGTATACACATGCATGGGCGGTGTGATAAGGGTGTGTGGGGAGGACCATCGCATAGGGTCTGTGATTTCGAGGGACACATGTTTTTTATATAAAAAAAACCGATATCTATGTTAATTTTTTTAAAATAGCATACCAAACATGCTCTTAGTGAGCCCAATACCCATTGGCATTAGCTTTAGGGCATGTTTGGCTAAGCTTTCTGAAAAAATTTATTGACTTATTGGCTTTTTGAAAAGTCATAATCTACAAAATGATGTTTGACAATATGGGTGTATGTGAGAGAAAAAAACCAATAAGTCAATAAGACACTCCATACTGACTTTTCCAAAACCCCAATAAGTCTATAAGTTGTTTCAAAAAACATAACCAAACATGCTCTTACTGAGCCCAATACCCATTTTATTTTAAAATTAAATAATAATATTAAAACATTACGAAAGAACATATTTTTTCGAGCTCAAACAGGGTACATGAATTCTTACAGACGACTATGTACACATGTATGAGATTTTTTTACTATTATTATTAGTTTTATTATTTATCAAATATATATAAATGTCTCCGTCTTTGATTTCCATTTACAAGAAATATTTATTATATAGTTTAAATTGTTCAACCCGTGTAACACACGGGAAACTAACCTAGTATATAATAAAGTAAATTAAATTGAAGACACTTGTCACATTATAGGGTATTTTTATTAGATTTTTCCGCTTAATTTTAATAGATGACCATTGAAACATAAATGATCACAATTTAAATGGATTATACTACACCGGATAACTTTTATATAACAAAACCGTTGTAAATAACTTTTCTTCCATAACTATAATATACAAGTATATTACCGTAACAAACTGAGATGTGTTAACACATCTTTTTTGCGCTCTAAACCACACCAGTAAGCGAAACGAACCGATACCAATTGAAATCTCGTCGCAAAGCAAGGATAAACACCATAACACAATCTAACCTTGTGAACATCTTGTTATATAACTAAGTCACCTTTTTTAACATAAAACCAAAATCACCAAACATTTACTTTAATCTTCTTCACCCAAACAAAAATAACACGAAAGGAGAAGCATGTTTTACCATAAAAAAATGTTTCCAAAAGAGGATGACATTATCCGATTGGGCATCACCGGCCGACCAGCCCTTTGATGGTGCACACAAATACAAATCTGAAGTCGCTGCTTCCACCTGCCACTTGTCCCCACACACGCTGCTCCTCCCTCCTATTCACGATTCACGGGATCCCGTATGACGTCACCTCTGGGCCCCACTATCCACATCCCATCATTCATTCATTCTTTCCCCTTTTATTAACCGTTCGATTGAAAGCGAAACCACCCCCCCCTCTCCTCATCTTCACAGAAACACACACACACACTGTGTGAACCAAGTGGAGCACGTTTCGCGGGGTTTTCCTTCGTCTTTTTCGATATTACTTTCTTGATTTCTTCATTTTCCTCTGTTCTTGTCCACAAATAACCATTAATCCTCTACTACTACAGAGTAAGATTACATTTACATACATATGTTCACCTTTCTTTTGGCTCTGTGATCCGTTTTTTCTTGTTTGATTCATGTAATGCATCTGATAGAAAGCTGAGGTAGCTTCCAGATTTGAGATTTATAATATTTGATTTGTGATGTGATTTGTTTTCTATTTGATATATATTTTTTTTTTTGATAAATAGTTGCAATGTATATGTGGTGGTTTTCTTCATATTTAATTATTTATTAATAATTTTTAGCTATTTCATACATTGGATCTGGAACTTTTGTGTATAATCTTGAAATTATATACGGATGATTTTAGTTATTTCAGTTGCAAATCTTGGGTTAGATTCGTTTTAAATTAGGTTTAACCTTGTTGTTTTAATGGACTGTTTGGGGATACTTTTTGTTAAATTCCAAACGTGCTGACCAAAAAAGGTATCACTAAATGCTCGATTTGTTTGTTCATATTGCTTTTTAAAGTTCTTTCCACACTTGTTACATTTCTCTTTTGACTTTTTGACCACAAATCTCTGCAACTATTACTAGTAGAATGGTTTGATTTAGGGTTTTTTTTTTTTTTTTTTTTTTTAATTTGTCTCTATATATTTGCTAAGCTTTTTTACAGGTATAAAAATTGTTTTGTTTTTAATTTTGAATATGTGATATATTGATTTTGACAATATCTTTGTGGTATGTGTTGACAGATAGTATGTATGTATGTATGAATGAGACATGAGATACAACAATACACAGCTCAAAATGGGTTCAAGAGAACAACAACAAATCTCAACAAGACTGCAGGAGAAAGCCGTAACATTGCGAGGAAACCGGATAAAAAAATCGCTAGATTATAACCAAACAGCAAACCCATTGTATGAGCAAACGGGTCGTCACCTGCGACCCGGAATGAACCACAGCGAACCCGTTAAAGATGTCGCCCCTGTTAAGCACATGAAGAATTTGCCGGGATATCTCCAGCGTGCGGAAAAGGGGTATAATATCCAAGGAAAGGCTTTGAGTTTCGGAGTTCTTGATTGGGATCGTTTAGAAAACTGGAAATCTAACGAAAAACGCATCCCACCGAGAATAAACATGAAGACAACATCACTGTCTACTAATAATCCCACATTTGTGGAAAGTAGATCAGGGAGGTTTACAAGAAACAAGAAAAAGATTCAACAAACGGCAAACGTTTCGTCTAAAGGAAAACTTCCTCCGGGTGTTCGATGGCCTAGAGGGAAGCCCGTAAAAGCGCAAACTTCGGCTTCTTCGATTGACCTGCCACAATATCATACTGCAGAACTTGTTGACAGTAGCAAAGGGAAACAGGTAGATGATAATAATCATGTTGACATAGATGCAGACGCGAGTCGACTGTCTGGTTGTTGTTATTCTCCAACAGAGTTCGATTCGGTAAACCCGTTTTCTGATGTTCCTCACTCTTGCCCTTTCCCACTGCCTCTCAGTGCTGACGTGGAATCTCCTAACCGGACACCTGTGAAGAAAGCTGACGTGGACGTAAACGAACAGCCTGCGATGATGAACGGTAAACAACGGTCATCATCGCCGAATAGGCGATTTAGCTTTAGCCTCGGGAAGATGGCCCGAAGTTTTAGCTTCAAAGAGAGTAGCAGTAGTAATAGTAATAGTAACAGTAATACTACTTTAGCTGTTCCCCAACTAAGCCCGGCATATACTTCATCCCGATCCGGTCCGGTCAACTTTCAAGCATCATCTCCTGATTCGGTCAACTACAACGGGAAGAAATCGGCTGCAACTACTCCATCAAGGTCGAGTCCTTTGCGCAGAATTCTGGACCCGTTGCTGAAGCTCAAAGGATCCCATTTGGATGAAAAGGTTCACAAATCGAAACTAGGGCTTAATTTTAACAATATCGAGAACGAGTTACTTCCGAACAGGAAACATAGATTAGCTAATGTCCAGGCTCTTTTACAGCTTACGTTAAAGAACGGAATCCCGTTTTTCAAACTAGTTGTTGAAAGCAGCAGCGACATTCTCGCCGCTGCAGTGAAAAAGTTACCGTCTGGCAAGGATGATACGAGCTTGATTTACGCGTTCTATTCGGTGCACGAGACCAAGAAGAAGAGTGGAAGTTGGATATACCAGAGTTCAAAAGATAAAAGTTACGGTTTCGGGTATAATATTGTGGGACAGATGAAGATTTCCAGCTCTTACCATGCTGAGTTTAGCGGTCCGGAGAAAGACCTTTATGTGGTGCGCGAGTCTGTATTATACAGCAGTGATACCACGAAAACAGATGAAAAACCGCTTGATGGGGAGCTAGCTGCTATAGTTGTGAAGAATCCGAGCGACGAAGTTTGTGGAGATATAGGGAGTTGTAAAAGCACGATTGCGGTTCTTCCGGATGGCGTTCATAGCTGGCCGAACAGTGGATCGCCTTCTCCGTTGATAGACAGATGGAGATCTGGTGGTGCGTGTGACTGCGGTGGGTGGGACGTCGGTTGCCAGTTTCATATTCTCAGTCATCAAAATGAAATCGACAAGTCCTCAAACTGTCTCGACCTTTCGTTCCAGGTATACGCTTAACGCTCCACCAAACCAACATCAACTTATGACAATTTTTTTTTTTTTTTTTTTTTTTAATTTTGTACTAATTTGATAATTGATGGTTTGCAGGTTGGGAAGAAGAACAAGTGTAGTTTTCGGTTGGTTACGGTTGAGGATGGACTTTACTCACTCGAATACGATCCATCAATGTCTATGCTTCAAGCGTTCTCTATTTGCGTAGCGGTTGTAAGTAGCCAGAAGTTGACTCACATCTTTCAAGTCAATTATGTTCGAGAGTCGAAAGAAGTGTCTGAAAACATACGATCATCGCCAACGAGTGATAAGAATGTTAAAATTCGCGAGGAGTTTGTTTCGAAACCACCAGCATCACCTGTTGGTAGGGTATAAATTTAGATGTTATATTAGTTTAGACCAAATGTACTAGTGGTTGGCTATATTTTGTTGTAAAAGAAAAATGTAAGCTGGCTATCTTTTACCTATAGCAGCAGATGATATACAGATATTGTAACCAAATCTTATGAACATATGCAATGATTGAGCTACTTCACCAAAGTATTATATATATATATACTTTTTGTTTTGCAATCTTATCAGATTTAACTATAGGGGAATTGGCTTGTAATAATCTCATCTAGACCTTACTGGTCATTAATAATCCCACCTCAGAATATTCCCCCCATCAGTCCCACATTTCACCTATTTTTCCTACAATGGTCCCCCGTTAAAAAAACTTAACGGAGTTAAGCTTTTTTCCAAATTACAAACAGATTTTTTAGGGCTTTTGATCAGAACGATGATACGAGTCCATTGATGTAAAACTTACTTCGAAATGGTGCTCCAAGTGACTTGATTTTGGTTAATTGGAAATGTACACACCCGAATTGAAGCGTCGTTTTCATCGTTTGGAGCACCGTTTCGAGGCAAGTTTTACATCAATGGACTCGTATCGTCGTTCTAATCAAAAGCCCTAAAAAAATCTGTTTGTAATTTGGAAAAAAGCTTAACTCCGTTAAGGTTTTTTAACGGCGGACCATTGTAGGAAAAATAAGTGAAAGGTGGGACTGGTGGGGGGAATATTCTAAGGTGGGATTATTAATGGCCAATAAGGTCTAGGTAGGATTATTATAAGCCAATTTCCCATAACTATATGGGCAACCACAAGTGGTAATCATGACCCATTCCATTCTTTAAAACATGCGTTAAGTTGCGCAAATAGTTTTTTATGCATACGGGTTTATTTGGGTCAACTTAAATCAGATAGCGGGTCGATTTGGATCTACTAAAATTATATAACTTACCATTCATTGTTATATATCTGGTTAAGTTAAAAGAGTGTAAAGTATAATGAGTATGAATGTATGATGGATTGGATTCTACTGAATATATTTGGTTTGACTTGCAGTAGTCTGCAAGTCAAGAACTTCACGTTCTTTTCTTTTTCATCATTGCACTAGAGGCTCGTGCACTTTAATACGCTTGGTGGTGGTCCTATTTACTCCATCAACTACACATATAGAATTAATTAATGTTTCTTGTTTTTTTTTTTTAGTATATCACTTCTTCTTATGGTTGGTTATTTTTATCAAAGTTTTTTTTCTCTATTTCATACTTGTAATAATCTTAAATTTCCATCATAACTATTCGACATGTGTAAAGCTGTTGTTGAGGATTATTTTATTTATTATTATTATTATTATTATTATTATTATTATTATTATTATTATTTTTTTTTTTTTTTTTTTTTTTGCTATGAATGTAGTATAAGACGAGTGGGCATAGAGGGGTGCTAGGGTGATGTGTTGGTCTTTTTGTAAATTTTCATTGTAATTAATCAATATATATACCAATCATTTATCAACACCTTAACATTTTTTTTCAAACTGTTATCACTCACCCCACCACATTTAACGTTATCATAACACACCTTAATAAAAATGTGAAAAGTGAGACCACCCAACCTACGTGGCAACACTTTTATTCATATCTCGCTACTACCACAACACATAGCCTAAAACGAGGAGGAGAAAATTCAAGATGAACGATTTTTAGATTGAAAAGACGAAAATACCTATCATAAACGAGACCTAGTATCATTACTTTTGATGTAATTTTCTCATATTTCAATGTTTAGGGTTTAATTGTGAGAAACCAAAACCAGGAGGATTTGTTTTGTTAAGTGAAAGAATTTCGAAAATCAATTTTGTTTGGATCAATATGACAATATCGATGTGATTTCGCAAGACTTTCGGCGTTGGATAATTTGAATTTGATAACTTTAAGTTGTATTCAAATATTCAAAGAGCGAATTCGTATTTCAGAGTTTTTGATTCGAATATTTAACACCCCTACTCTCTCATATACAAGAGATAAAAGCAATAAAAAAAACAACAGATTTATTGAGAGACGAGTAAAAAAGATAACGATTTCCTGATAATAATAATATCCTTTCGAATTGGCCATGTTTGGATTGAGTTTGGAAACTCCTTATAACTTTTTGGAAAAGTCAACATAATGACTTATTGACTTTTTCACTCACATACACTCATGATGCCATACACCTTTTAACTTTTCGAAAAGTCAATAAACTAATAAATCACTAAAATAAGCAAACTCAAACACCATCTATCATAATTTGATATCTTTTGTGCTTGTGCTTGTCTCTTGAAAATATAAAATAAAAAATAAAATTTGTCATCGTAAAAAGAGAAAGGGTCAAGGACACATAGACCGGTGGACTTTCCTGTTATTGGGCTGGTGAATTTAACTAGAAGCAAGCATGCCCAAACCTTGTTAGTGCCACTAGCCCATTAGTGTGGTACGGCCCAAACTTTATTGCCTGCCCTTTTAAAAGTTTTAAGAAGTTAAAGATCTTATATCTCTAGTTTTCTTGCTTTAATATGATTCTAAATATATGATCAAAATACATTAGATTATACAACTTTTAAATATTATTTGTAGTTTTTGTCCTATACGATGGCCGGATAAATGTAAGGGTGTTTTGGTAAATTTATGAAGTCGTCATAGGTATTGTATTTTGCATTTATTTTGTTGCTTAGGACAAAGGTTTTTAGTTGGGTAAATCTAAGGGTGTTTTGGTAAATTTGGGAAGTCGTTATAGGTATTGTATTTTGCATTTATTTTGTTGCTTAGGACACGAGGTTTTTAGTTGGATAAAATTACTATTATTGGTCCGTCAGTGATCTAAGAGACGACATGGAGCTGGGTGAAGGTGATATTACTATTTTGTTACCACCCCACCCAAGAGACGACATGGAGTTGGGTGAAGGTGATATCATTTCATCAAACCTACCCGATGAACTTATGGCTAAGCTTAAGGATTCACGGGGCACTACACTCGAGTCAGCATTTTCATGGTGTTCTGTCTTCAACGTTGTCCGTTGAGTCCTTTGAGCGATGACCCCCTTTAGGAAGTGGTGACAATGGTCTCGACGATGGTTTACAATGGCCAATATCATCATGTATGGGAGAAGTACCTGTACCGGCGACCTGTGGTGGCAGGGTGGTGGTGGACCTTTTTGAGTGTTACATTGAACGCATTGCCATGGTGCTGTAACAGAAACTTCATTACAAGGTAAGTGTTCGTAAGATGTGATAATCGGATATTTGTGTTTCCCTTTGGTTTCTTCGTGCCTCCAAATGTTTACTTGTGAATCTTCGCAAGCGCTCATTATGTTCTTCGTGCCATCCGGACTATAATCAGCTGAAAGTTGGCTGTTATTGTTCTTGTAACCCGCCATTACAATAGTCAGTAGTAAGCATTGACTTTTGAGGTCAAGTTCATTTTATTGTGTTCACTGTTCAACTTAATGTTCATATGATTATCATTCCATAAATTTGTTTCATTTCTGGATTTTCTTTCTGTCTAAAGCTCAATTAGCTCATTAGTTTTTTTTTCTTCCAGAAACCAAAGAAATATCATGTCAATTTTACTTTGAAACTTATCCCAGTTGACCTAAAGAAAGTCAAATGTTGCATACCTTTGAGTACATAAATTGTTCATTCAACAACTGATATATCAATTAGTGCAAAAAGAAGAATCAGTACTTAGTAATGTTAAGCTAACTAAAAATTCCTTCCCATCAATTCTTCGAACTCATCGTCATCTTCAACCAGATCAACTGAAGCGGAGCCAAGATCCAAAGGCAAATTGCCACCAAGAATCTGTACGCGCTCCAATTCCTAAAAGAATGAGATGCGTTATCGACAAGGCATCCCCAAATATAGGGAATATTGTACATTACCCTCAAATTTTGAGGTTGGGGTACATAGATGGAGAACCTAATTGTAAGGGTGAAACAATAGTGGTTAATGGCGAACAGCGACAAATAGCGATAAGGTACCTATATGCTACATAGCGATAACCATTGGGTGTCAGCCCAATGGCCACCAGCCCGCATTCTAACCCGGAGGTGGCGGGTTCGAGTCTTGCTCGTTCCCAATGCCCCTACGGTAGCGGATTTACCCCCAGACTCAGGCTTGCTGGGTGGCGGTCTGCGAGGTGGGATCACCTCGGCGGTTGGGAGGACCGTGGAATATCCCCCCCCCCCCCCCCCCATAGCGAATAACGATAAATAGTGGGTGGTTATTTTATAAATAGCAATACACTAGAAAAAAAAATTAAAATTTTTTATATGTATATTATATCAAAATACCATGGTATATATGCTATTTTACATGTATATTTTATAGCTATATTTAATTGCTATTTGTATTTAAAAAAAATTAATTGTCGCTATTCTCGCTATCAACCGCTATAACCCTAATAGCGACACTACATTGCTTCGCTACGTAGCGCGCGATCGCTATAGCCGCTATTGACAACTATGGGGGTGAAAATAGAGGAATCTTTAGTTTTTCTCTTTAAATTTTGAGGATGGGTGTAGGTTTAAGGAACCTGATGTGAGTGCTCTAACACATTCCCTATCCTCATCCCCATCTTCAAATTATAAGGAAAACACGTTTCTCAATTTTCACTCCATCTCAATCCCCATCCTCATTTCCCATCCCTAAATTTTTTGATAAAGCGAAAGTAAATCCTCATATTTACGGAATCACTATAAGTTACTCATATTTAAAACAATTGAGGTTTAATGGAGATTCTTTATTATGAAGGTATCCTTTAAGAGGATCCTTAATCACGAGGCGTTTTTTATATAAAACTACAACATACCTGGAAGAGATTTCTCATAACTTTGCAGCTGCAATATGAAACCAGCGTTGGGCGCAACCACGCTTCGTTTACTTTTCACAAGGTTCAACGCTTTAGATGAGCGCATGCCATGTGTCTTCATCAAATAGGCCACAACAACAGTCGCACTAGATCAAATATATAATACGTTAAACTTAGTTTCAATTCAAATGCTCATTTCAAAAAAAAAAAAAAAATCCTAAAAATTAAATCACCTTCTAGATCTTCCTGCAAAGCAATGAACCAACACGCTACCCGTTCTTTTAGCTTCATTGATGAAACCAAAACAGTCATCAAAGTATTGTGCAATATTTACGTCTGCTCTGTCGTGTACTAAATCAAATAAAGTTACGCGGGTGAGAACTATAAAAAGTTTATTGAAACATATTACATATATGAATAGATTATAGTCACATGGAACGCGGTACGCTCCGGTACGCGGTACGAAAACGGGTACGCAATTCGGGTCTTTCTAAAAATCGGTACGTTGGGGGTAGGTTCATTTGGGAACGCTAATTCGGTACATGGTACGGTGTATCCTATGGCGTACCACCATAGTTTGGTACACGTATCATATATATATAAAAAAGTATAAAATAGATCTTTCATTAAACTGTCAAAAACATAATCAAAATTCAAAACAGAAACTTCATAAAAGAAAATTAATAATCAAAACATAAATTTCATAAAAAGCGGGAAAAAGTTAATGGGGGAAGAACTGTTCAGGACCAGGTTGTACCGGAATCTGACTTTTGGAATGCTGGAACGCCGGTACACTACAAACGGAAATGCGTTTCGTATTAATTAAAAACGTGTATTCACCGTTTGGAACACTATTATGGTACACAATCGGGAACGGTCCAAATTAGCGATCCGGTACGTGTACCGGAGGCGATTGGGACGACTCTGTACCCCGATTCGGTACGGTGAATCTGGTACGCGATACAAGGGTCTTTTAGCGTTTCCTGTGACTATGGAATAGAATATATAAGGATCGATATCATTGATCAATAAAAGAAGCATCTTACCATCAAGAGTTTTGTAAGTGAAATCATTTGGGTATGCAGGTGGAAATGAAGAGGCAACAGTTAAAATGTGAGTAATGTTTAAACTTTTCAAAAGGGTCTTGTTATTGGCAGCTTCAAGTGAACCCAAATAAAGACCCTACAATATTGGATTGGATAAAAATAATAAGTAACATGATGATGTTAATAAAGTTTTAAGAGATTGATTTTTCGGTTTTAGTTTACCTCTTCTATTTGAGATGGAATGTCATCTTTAATATCCTTTGTTGCCTTAACTGCTCTCAAAAGGTCATCCATTGCAAAACTGTAATTCAAATTCAAATTCAAACCTATTCCCTAAAGAGTCTAAGGGCTGTTTGGCAACTTCTGAATGGTTAAGTGCTGAATCAGTAAGAGGTTTGAACCATTAAGTGTTGAACCAGTAAGAGGTCCGAACCATTAAGAGCTAGTATAATGCTTAACCGTTCAGAGACAAATGTCTGACCAATTCAGATTAGAGGTCTTAACCATTCAGACTCAGTATAAAACTTAACCATTCAGAGGCAAGTGTCTGAACCATTCAGACATCTGCTCGCGAAACAAACAGTCTAAACCATTAAGTGCTAAATCAGTAAGAGATCTGAACCATTAAGAGCCTCATTAAGAGGTAAACAAACAGCCCCTAACAATTAGATATTGGGTTCATACGCCACCAAAATACCAAAATCAAGTTTACAATAGTGTTTATATGAACATCAACTTTGTTCCATTTTTAACATTTTTCTCGATTTTTTTAATATACAATTTGAAGTATCCGTTTTAGCTTGATCTCATGTTATTTCATTTGACTAAAAAAAGTCAACTGCTTTACATATATCAAACTATTTTCTTTTGCTGTTATATCTTAAAGCACTACTTCATATATCAATAGGGCTGCAAGTGAACCAAACGTTCAGCGAACAGTTCGTGAACCGTTCGACGGGAAGTTCGTTTGTGTTTGTGCGTTTGTTAAACAAACAAACACGAACAAGAAACTTTGTTCATTTAGTTAAACGAACGAACATGAACAGAGGCCACATTCGTTCATTTATGTTCGTGAACAGTCAGTAACGTGTTCGTTTGTGTTCGATAGTTCACTAGTGTTTTTAGTTTTTATATTTTGTTTATATACTTCAAAATTCCGACAAATAAAATACTAAATAAGTGTCGGTGTATTATATAATCTGTTCATGAATGCTTGTTTGTGTTCGTTCGTTTCCATTTGTGTTCATGAACATTAGTTTGTACCCATTTGTGTGCATCAACTTTCGTTTTCGTTCGTCGCCTAAATTAACAAACAAACACAAACGAACACGAACAAGTTCATTTTAAAATCCCGCTCGGTAAGTGTTCATAAAATGTCCGGGAACACAAAAATTTCTTAACAAACGAACACAAACAAGGTCTTGTTCGTGTTAGTTCGGTTCGTTTGCAGCCCTAAAATTATCAATATAATAAAGAACATATTTCTGTGCAAGAAAAAGAAAGTATCAAAATTGTTGTAACCGTTCAAACACGTCATCGGTTTGGTTTGAAGTCGTTTTTTTTTACGTATATCGGTCGGTAGGTATATTCTAGCTTCATGCTTTATCATAACAGTAATAGTTATTAACAGTAGTAAATAAAATTTAAACCCAAAAAAAAAAAAAAAAAAAAACTAATCTTGTTCACAAATCACAAACATGATAATTGCAAACTGCTGAAAGTCATACCTGTGAAATCAATCGAGATGAGTAAGAGAAGAAGGATTGTATTAGGGATTTAGGGTTTATAAGTCCTTCTGATGATTCTGTTTTTATGTTCTTCAATTCTATTTACTACAAATATCACGCGTTTTTTCAAAGAGCTTTTTATTATTATTATTATGATTCTCTTTTAATGTTCTTCAAATCTATTTACTACAAATATCACGCGTTAATTCAAAGAGTTTTTATTATTAGTAGTAGGGTATAGATCTGCGTTATTAGTAGTAGGGTATAGATATGCGTATCACACGCGTTGAATAAAGACAGTATCTTATGTAAGCCGTGTAAAACACGAGACTATACCCTACCGATTTAGATAATAATATAATAATTACAGATAAATAATAATAATAACAATGATAATTTTTCTCATCTGTCATTGAGGTTTGCATTTTTTTGCCATTTTCATTCAGCCCATTAACTTCGTCAAAAAAGTCAGTTAAATAAGGGGCATTTTTGTCTTTTTTACTTAAATAATTTATTTTTTTTAAATCCAAATACAACTCATCCTATTAATTTATATCGACGGTTAAATGTGAACTTAAAAAGCTATGCAAATATTTTCTACAATAATGACATTTAACTAGGCCTGGCAATAAAATCCCATTTGGATTTTTTGGGTTATTTTGTATCATTTTAAAAATGAGGATGGGTTAAGAAATAATTAAGGATGGGTCAGGATGGGTTATATGATATCTATTTAAAATAATTCGTAGGTCAGGATGGGTATTATGCTGGGTAAATGAGTAGTTCAAAAAAGAGCATCATAGGCAGATTCTTTATCCTATTCCAGTTTTCGTAGACGTTGGCTTCACAAAAAAAAAATCTAAAAAAATCTAAAAAAAAATAAATAGAAAAAATCTAAAAAATAATAAAAATTCTAATAAATAAAAAAAATAAAAAAATCTAAAAAATAAAAAAATCTAAAAAATAAAAAAAATCTAAAAAACAAAAAAAAAATAATAAAAATCCAAAAAATTCTAAAAAATAAAAAACATAATAAAAAATAAAAAAAACCATTTAGAATTTTTATTATTTTAGACTTTTTATTTTTTTATTATTTTTTGATTTTTTTAGACTTTTTTATTTTTTATTATTTTTTGATTTTCTATATTTTTTGGATTTTTTTATAATTTTTCGGATTTTTTAGAATTTTTTTGGATTTTTTTAGAATTTTTTGATTTTTAGAATTTTTTGATTTTTTATCATTCCCAAATCTATCTTAACAAAAATTCATTTTGACCTAAACCCATCCTAACCTAGTAACCCATCTCTTAATAAACTCATCCTAACCCATACTCATCCTAACACAGTACCTAAACCTACCCAACCCACCCATTTTGCCACCCCTACATTTAACTTAACAATTTTATCTAAATTATATAAAATATAATTTAAATGTTAAACAATATACCGTATTCGTTTTTTAGGTTTATAGATGTGACGGTATAAAATTCGTTGAATACAAAGTTATATTCGCAATAAAATATTTTTTTGTATCGGACCTACTCATATATGCCTCTACCTTTAAGCCTAAATATGTGAATGGTAATTTACCTTGTCTACATTTCAGTATATCTGCCATTAACTCGGATTTGTACTCCTTTACCCTAACCCCATATAAATTGCTTTTCTTTTGGTTCACTTTCAAACTCGACACCAATTGAAAGCATCTAAGCACTCTCATCAAATTCATTAAATTTTCTTGATTATATTCCCCCTTAAAGATTGCATCCTCCGCGTAAAATATGTGAGGAAAATACGACCATCATTGGGTTACTTGACACCCTTTATTACCCCCTTCTTTTATCGTTTTCGTCATCACTATGTGTAGCGCTTCTATTATCACCACGAACAAGAATGGTGATAAAGGATCGCCTTGCCCATTGTCCCGAAAATAGAAGACCTCGTACAAACTCATCACAACTCAATTTTGCTCTCAATTTTTTTCTCTGTCTCCCTTTGCAATTCATCTTCAATGGTGTGGTGGGGTGATGACTAAATGGTGGTGGTGATGGGGTGGTGACTGTGTGCTGGTGGCAATGGGGTTATGACTGAATGGGGGTGTTGAAGGTGTGGTGTTGGTGGGGTGGGCGGTGAATGAGCGGTGGTGGGGTATGTCGTGGTGGTGGTGAGGGTGTCATGGTGGTGGTGATGTGGCGGTGGGGGTGATTTGTGTGCATTTACAACTTGTACCAAGCTTTAATGTGTTGTACGTTAGCTAAAAGACAAAAGTGCTTCTCATCTTAACCAGAAAAAGAAACAATGTTAGTGACTTGATAAAAATGACAAAAACTGCCAAAAGCAAAAGACAATATGACACAAAAAAAAGTTATTTTTAATAAAACTGGCAAACAAACTTAAACCTCATGGACAATTTTGGCAATTTACTCTTGTTTTTTTTAATGTTTAACTTTTAAGTTCTCATTATATTTCTAAGTCACTATCATAACAAACTGAATTGATATCGATCGAATTTCACTGGTGTTCCCATGGCAACGCGTGATTCAATGCATCTACTAGAATTCCAAAAACAGAAAGGCATCATTAACTATTAGTTATTGGGATTTTAAACAAGTGGTCCAATCCAACCCTTTGGTAGTACTTATCCAAATAATTGAGTGTTCAATTAGACTTTAATACTTAGCCAAATATGCATACCTCGATTAATAGCCTTATAGGCAAGCTAAGTGCACAAATATGTCAAAATGGTGAATGCTTTATTTTTCAACACATAATTTATGTTATTTTTATTTTATAAACACCATACTAAGCGTGTTTCTATCAAACACGTAAAAATCATCACCGTACCATCATTTTAATATTCAATTACACATTTTGAATCATTTAACAAAAAACTTACCAAATTGATCAGTCCTTGATCAACTTACTTAATATAACTTGTGAACGTCCGTCTAATCCTAAATGCATGCGTAACATGTGAGTTTTGAACTTTCGATTAAATTGCTTAATTATTTAAAAAAAAATCAACATATGACATGTTTAGCACGTTTAACATATAAATTTAAACATAAATTGAGTTTTATTTATTCTTTTACCAATCATTTGATCAAAATTTATTCAAACACTTATTGAGTTTTATTTATTCTTTTACCAATCATTTGATCAAAAGTTATTCAAACACTTATTTTAGAACCTTTAAGACTATTCGGTATGGTGGCATGAACATCGGCGTGGAAGCCCCTCCACGCTGGGCACACCGGCCCGTAGGGTGATGTGGTGGTGTAGGCAGGGAGATTTCCATCGGCGTGGAGGGGATGTTGGTGGCTGACGTGGCGCAATGCTATTGGTTGTTTGGTTTGGTTTTGATTGGTTCTTGTTTAATATTTTTTTTAATAAAAGCATCACTTTCACGCTCTCCCATCCCGTGCTTCTTTACCACGTCCTCTTGCTGACGTGGCTGTCACTTTACGTGTATATATCATTCTGAAAAGGTATTTCAGTGTAACGACAATCACATCAAGGTTTTTTTTCTTTTTGTCTTTCTTTTTTGATTTTTCTTCTTTTTTACTCTCAACGTTCAAGTTTGTTATTTACATCAACTAGTGTTATCAATATCGCGCAGGCGTTCATGTTTCCGGAAAAGTGTTGAAGCAAAAGTGTTGAAGCCTTGGCCAATCACGTACCATTGGGAACAACTAAATAACTAAACATAAACAACACAGTTGCTTGAATCTGGTAATCAACAACATTAAAAATCAATAGCAGCAACACGATATATTCACAATCTAGCCCGATTTTATCAACTGGAATATATAAACAACAAACTCTACAAACGGATAACGGACGGCGTCCAGCAAGCAGACGCACTCCACTTACATGCGGTACCGGTCAATCAAACTCAAACTTATCAATATACACAAACTGCCCTAACTTCAACTATGTCTTGATTAGATAAAGACACATTAGTCGAATTAACCGAGTCACTAAGATTGATAATGTGGCTGTTGGTAGAGATTTAAAAGGGCATGTAAACAAATATAATGCAGTCCTAGCATATAACTACCACCGTTTCTGTAGCAATATTACCAGTCTTAGCATAGTCGTAATCTTCATACTCGTTAAATATTCTGCCAAACATGTAGAAGCCATAACAAATTAAATTAAAATAAATAATAGAAAAATGAACAAAGCACTATTGTGAAATAGATGTGTGTTTGCATCATGATTCATGACACATGAATTAACATATAGGTCCAGCTCGAGGTGACAAGAGTTGCGGGTCAGAACGTCAGGTCACACATGTCATCTTTTAATGCAGGTCGGTTGACCCACAAAAACAACTTATAATACCAATATTAATGTGCCAACTGTAAGAGGTGGTAATTCAAGTTCAATAACAGAAGCACTTCTAACATGGGTTTGTAGTATTAACCTTTGGGCTTCTTCTACAGGCATGTTGGTTAAACAAAGACCAGAATCCCCTCTAAGAAGTTGTATGCAAACAATGGTCAAATATATAAGACCAGCTAACATTAAATGAAAAATAGCGTACAAAAAGATGAAGAATCACAAACAAAGGTATGTATTAACATGTTCTGCTTACCTTAGAAACCTTGTGAAGCCCTGGCCTCATCTCATCGGATTCAGATCGACCTAAAGTAACTTGCATAACTTTGTTTAATCCTAGGAAAAATCTGAAATATCAAAGATAACCAAAAAAACATATATATTATACCTCGATATCATATACCACACAGCCCAAAACACGACACGGAAATAGCTAGGTTGTGGGTTGTTACTTCTACGTTCTAACCCGTTTAATAAACATGTCGTGTTCAGGTTGACCGTTTAACGCGTAAACTTAAACGATTTTAAAATAGAGTTAATAAAAGTTGCTTTATATGGTTAACCCCTTTAACCGGTTTACAAACCGTAAAAGCTTTGAGTAATAAGTGATCAGACGGACCGTATACGGGTTGATGTCTTCGACACAAGCTCATCAATTCAACCCACAAAGGCACAAACCCACCGTCACCCCTACTACTAATAATATCATTCAGTAAATTAATAAAATTAAACATTTTAAGCACCTGCTGGTGGATTTAAGTTGTTCTCTGAACTGCTTAAACTTCAAATTCATGGTTTAGACATTTCCAAATGTTGGGCTCGAAAACCTATCCTCACCACCTCCACAGCCCAAAAACCTTTTACCATGGGCCATCCCAATGTCGGCATTCCCGCTACCGAAAACCAAACAACAACAACCAAACCCAATAAGTCCCACAAATAAAAAAGCCGTTACCGAAAGCCAAACAAATTATAAATTTGTAGCCTATATTCATATATATTTTCTTTTGAGTTATCCAGACCTAATTTGGTCGGTGAGGTTCAGTAAGCTCATTTGTCCCACACGTGACATCAATGTAATCTATAACGTATTATAAATAATTATGTTATCGGGTTCGAGTTAGTACCGGGTACTCGATTTTCAGTCTGACCATGTTGATCAGCTTTAACTGAGTTGACTCGGTTGACCCGAGTTAACTTTTGTTGACCATGTTGAATCCGGCTTTGACCCGATGTTTGACTCGCGTTCACCATCTCTAATTTTTAAACTTGTGTTTAGGTTTCTATAATTGGAATATATTTCAAATGTGGGATGGTTCTTACCGATGATAGGCTGAAAACACGTCGGAGTCGATCTAAACCACCGTCATCAACTAAATCCATCATAACTT
Source organism: Helianthus annuus (assembly GCF_002127325.2). Lineage (NCBI taxonomy): Eukaryota > Viridiplantae > Streptophyta > Magnoliopsida > Asterales > Asteraceae > Helianthus > Helianthus annuus. The sequence goes on along the minus strand of NC_035436.2, from coordinate 201,812,541 downwards.
TTACCGTCGCCTCCATTCGTCTCAAACCTGTTACCGTCATAGGTATTACCAGTAACTACCATCGCTGCCACCGATACAACCACTATCATCGTCGTCGGCATTTATCCAATGAATGTTCAAGTAAACATATTGTTATGTGATTCTTGTTTCAAATGGATTTTCATCTAGTAAAATCCACTCTAAGCTGCCACTACAAATGAATTATTTAGAACCAAACAAATAAATTAGTCAAATGTAAATCACAAATCTATATCTAAAATTATTAGTACTTGATAATTGTAAACATCCAGGCGTAGTTGCTCACTTGCAAAACCCAAACAAATTTCAACAAAATCAAACATACCTATTCTTGAATTCCGACCAAATTCGAGCAGCGTTGTCCATATTTCAGGCACCATGCTAATTTAGAACAAATTTAAGCAAAATAAAAACAACGCACAAGTGCAAAAAAAGGTAAAGTTGAAAAATAAAGCATTTTTCATATAACAGATCAAAGGTTATGCAAATCCCCAAAAGAGAAAAAGGCTAACCGGAATTTGCGAGAACTTGATCGGAACCCTACTCAGCCATAATGGTTGCATAAATCGAAATCCGACCGAAGGTCGGTGACCGGTGACCGCTGTGAGGAAACCGGCCCTTCTTTTTTTCCTCCTAGTCTCTCTTAATCTCAATAAATTTGTAGCTTTGTTAAAAATAATAGTGTTCATCCAACAAACATGTCAAGTTGGGCTTATTGTTCAACATCACTGAATTTGTTGATTGGGCTTGTTACATTTGGAGAGTTGGGCTTGGTTGTTACTGAACTGGTATTATCCGGGCTTATAGCTATTGGACTTTGTTTGTTATAACTGATTGTGTTGCATTCTTGAGTTCAGTTTAATTGTTCAGGGTTATATATGAAACATTCCAGGGGGTTCAATTGTCTATACGTATACCTATGGGCTGAAGTGTAAATTCAGAAGTTTCATCCTATAAATCTGTTCAGTGTGCAGCTAGGGTTCCAGAACCTTCATTTTTACGCATCAACACATATCTACTCTGTGTATAGTTCTGCCATTATCCCCCAATTCTCTTTCAATATACACCGATCATACACACAGTTCTCTCAATCCATTAAAGATGTGCATTTCATTCAAGTTCTGATCTGATGGAGATCCGTTGTGGGACTTGTACAGCTGTTGGTCCGGTTGTGTTTCCAACACAGTAGAAGGATTGAAGATCTGTTGAAGATCTCATTAATTTATTCAGTTTGTGTTGTTGAAGATCTTGTGAATCTTCATATTCTTAGTTTTTCCTGTATCCTTTTGTTAACCAGCCGAGTATGGTCTGGTTATTGTTGATCCTGTGTTGGATCTTGTTATTTCACATTTCTTTCTATGATCAACAGATATTTTATCTGTTGATCCTGTATTTCGTATTTGTTGTATTAGATCTTACATAAGTAAGATCTAGGGTTTGGGGGGTGTTTTTTGGTTTGGGTTGAATAATAAAGTTTTACGTCATGTTTTTGTCGCTATCTTTTGTATCTACTGTGTTTGTGTTGTTATATTTGCTACAATCGATCAGTATACCAGTGTTTTTGACATGGTATCAGAGCCTTCATGCTCCTGTTGATGATCGATTGTATGTCTTCCGCTGTATTGTTGAGTGTCGGTTGTCTGATTGTTTGGCTTTGTTGTTGTTTCCAGGGTTTCTGTTCTTGGAATTGGTTGTTGACAGCAGATCTGTGTACTTCAGGTTAAAGAGAATTGAAACCCTATCTCAGGGCTTCAAGTGTTGTCTAAGTGTGCTCGGAAATTTTTGGTTAGTGACAGATCTGCTTAGATCTATGATTTCTTGGTGATATACAGTTTGGTTCTGAATAGAACCCTAAGTTAGGGTTTCTAACTTCTGGTCTTTTCTCCAATTTATCATTTGTGTTAGTCTCTGCAACCCTCGGAGGTTCAGGGCAAACTAACCAGAAAAGTTATGGTGATTCTTTTCTGTCTGCATCAGATCTTGTTGTTCTTGAAAATCACATATCTGATATTATTTGGTGTTGCTTGCAACCGCTGTAAGATCGTTCCTCTCCTTTATTTTTGTTTTTATTTTTTGTTTCTGCATCTAACTATTGTTGTGTCTAGGCATTCTGTTTACCGGACTAGTCGGGCCGGCTCTTGATCGAGTCTACTTGTTATCTGTTGCATTGTTTGGTTCTTGGTTGTGTTGATTTGTTTTGGTTCTGTGGTTGTTACTGTTTATTATTTGTTCTTGTTTGTTTTGTGTGGTTAGTTTAGAAGTGGCTTCTGAGTAAAGGCTTGTCCAGGCACCATAGAGTGATGAACCTGGAATCTGGTCCCTGACTCAGCTTCGCCCTAGGTTTTTTATCTTCTAATTGGCTCATATATTGTGTTATCTGTTGTTAACTTCTGTGGTCTATTGTCTTGTTGTTGTTTGTTCTTTTGTGTCTTATTTTTTTTTGTTCTTTGGTTTTGGCTGATTCATTGTTTGATACTGTGTGTCTATGTAGATTGAGGTAACAAGATTGTTTAAAATCTGTCACTTGGTGACTATTAAAATTGTTGAATAGCTTTCTTAAATCTGATAGAAGGTTTATATAAGATGTTTGGTCTTCGTTTTTTGTAAGTTGTGCATATATTGTGGCATGTTCTTAGATCCAGTTTTTTATTGATTCAGGTTTATATGAGATCCTTGTTGTTTATGTTATCTGTTTGGCTCTCATCTTTGTTTGTCCTAAAGGGTTAGGTTTTGTAAATCATGACAGTTTGGGTATATCTTGGTTTTGTTATGTCTCTTGAATCTTGTATGATAATTGAATGGTCATGTTTTTTTATTCATGACTTACTGTGGTTTTCATTGCATGATCTTGTTGTTTCATTCATGATTGGATGTTTGGTTGCTATGTAATGTGTTATGTTTGTGTGTTTTGATGTGTTCTATGATGCGCTTCTTTAGAGCTTGCGTGTTGTACTTGATGGTTTGCCTAGGTTTGAAATTCATCGTTGTGATGTGTCTTGTTTTCGGTTATAGATTTTTTTTAGGTCTTGTTCATTTGAGTCTTATTGTTAATTTGATTAGTTTGTTTATAATCATGGTGTTCATGCCCATTGTCTAGTATTAGATTTTTGTCATGTTCATGCGATGGTTTGTTTTTTTATATGTGAAAGAGTTCTCTCAGACATGTTCTTTGTAATTGACTCGTTACATTGGTAAACCATCTTTCCTTAGAGCTATACTTCTTTAGTTAGTTGTTAGTATACTGACATGATTGAAATAAAAATTTGTTTCTTTTTGCCATCTATGAGCTTTAACAACATTTGTTTCTTTCGTAGTTGTCCGCTAAAATAGTCTTTTTTATTAAACTTCTTAGATCTCCTGTTCTTTGTTTGTTTAAGTGGTAAAGTGAAATTGGTTTTATGGTCATAATTGTAATTACTGAATGCGGTTTTGGAAAATTTGTGGTTTTGTAGATGAAATTGGATTACAATCTGTTCTTTTATCCAGAGATGGTGTTTCATTAATAAAGAAATAGTTAAAAAGGTAATTTTGTGAATCATACATATGATTCATTTAAGCATTTATAAATTTTGTCACGGTTTACAAGAAGATTAGGATATATTTTGTTAATGGTTGAACATGAAATTGCTAAGGTTGTTATTAGTGCTTAATTGTTCACTGTTTAGTCTTTGTTAGAAGTGTTATTGGTATTGTTGAAAAAAGGGTTGTAAATTGGATAATTAAGGTATGCAATTTCATTTATTTGATAAATGTGGATATTTTATCGTTCTTGATTTGTTCTAGACAGATGACAATGCTTTATTTTTATTGTGAATAGTTTTTTCTTCAGTTTATATGAGTTTATGTCGTTCTTTGTATAAAGTGTTTTTTTTTTGGAATCTTTTTATAAGCTTGTATGTCTGTTTTGTTTTCCTTTAACTCAGATCATTGGTGTTGATTACATTGAAATTATTTGAGTTTATAGGTATTTGATTTGCATGGCAAAATGGAACCATGTTGTTTTTAGTAGGTTTCAAGAAAATATAAGTGTTCTTTGATGATAATTTGTTATGTGATGGCAACTTTTTTTTTTTGGTGAAAAAGGTTTTTTTTTACTTATTTGCTTCACATATATATTGTCTTCTGTATAACAGGGTTTCAAACACATCAAAAGTTTTCAATAAAAACTTTGTTTGGATTTGAAATTTAGCATGTTCTGTTTTTCACTGTTTGCTAGGTCCTCATGCCTATTCGTCCGTATAAATGTAGGATCTTGTGTTCTTTAGTCGAATGTTTTTTTGACTATAAGTTTGGTTTTCGTTGAACTGTGTGGTTTGCAAACTGAACTGGTTTTTTGTTCAAGATATTGACAGCTGTATTCTGGTTGAAACTGTGTATACCTTCAGAAGTATTTAGGTTGTCATTATGTTCTCTTACACGTAGAATTGTGTGATTGTCAATTCTATCAGATTTCTTTGTCTTGGATCATATTCAACTTTGTTTTTTTTGGTCTGATGAGGTGTTTTCTGAGCGTTGTTCGTATGTCTCGTTGTCTTTTGATGTATGATTAGTCAAACTGTGTGGTTTGAGTGTTCTCTAATCAGTTGTGTCGCCAAGGTTGTCCTTGATGTCTATAGTCTTGTTTGTATGGTTAGCTGAACTGTGTGGTTCGTGTTTAACCGATGTGTTTTTGTCAAGACTATTTTGTATATGTGTGACAGCCTAGTATATTGTCTCGTGTGAGATATGTTGTTCTGGTTACAAATTGTGTAATTTAGTGGTTAATCAGGATTTGTTGGCTGCATCTTATTGTCTTGTGTATGTCTCTTTATTCTTAGCCTTGTGTGTGGTCATTAAATCATGTGATTTTGTGTTTTTGTTGAGGCTAGAATTGTTGTCTGTTATAGGAGTGTATACTTCTCATATATCAGTGTTGTATGAATCTTGTGATTCATGCCTGTTGTGATGTTAGCCGTATATGTTTTTTGTTCTCTTGTGTAAGAGATGTGTTTCTGGTTGTGTATTTTCCCAGGATCTGTGAAGGCTATTATTGTTGTCTGGTGTTCTTAGTCATAACAGTGTATCTGTTTTGTTGACTCTCTGTTATAGAGGGTTCTTTTATTGTTGGTATTTGTGGTTTCCTTCAAAGGATCTCTTGTCTCGTATTGTATTTTGTCAGAGTTCTTATATGCCTGAGTTGAAATTTGGTTATAGAAATTCTGTTTTTGGTTTGTTTCTCCATGATGTTGTGTATATTGGTTTGTACTGTTTGGAAAATATTTGGTGCTATTTGCAATTTACCTGTTAAAGCTTGTAAAAGGGTCTTATCAGTTTGTACAAGTCACGGAAAAATGCCACTGAAGATCAGTTGGCAGACGTGTTTGCAAAAGGTTTGAATTGTGTTCAACATGAACTATTGTGTTTAAGTCAAGTCTATGTGACATGTTTGCTGTTTGAATCAAGGGGGGATGTTAAAAATAATAGTGTTCATCCAACAAACATGTCAAGTTGGGCTTATTGTTCAACATCACTAAATTTGTTGATTGGGCTTGTTACATTTGGAGAGTTGGGCTTGGTTGTTACTGAACTGGTATTATCCGGGCTTATAGCTATTGGACTTTGTTTGTTATAACTGATTGTGTTGCATTCTTGAGTTCAGTTTAATTGTTCAGGGTTATATATGAAACATTCCAGGGGGTTCAATTGTCTATACGTATACCTATGGGCTGAAGTGTAAATTCAGAAGTTTCATCCTATAAATCTGTTCAGTGTGCAGCTAGGGTTCCAGAACCTTCATTTTTACGCATCAACACATATCTACTCTGTGTATAGTTCTGCCATTATCCCCCAATTCTCTTTCAATATACACCGATCATACACACAGTTCTCTCAATCCATTAAAGATGTGCATTTCATTCAAGTTCTGATCTGATGGAGATCCGTTGTGGGACTTGTACAGCTGTTGGTCCGGTTGTGTTTCCAACACAGTAGAAGGATTGAAGATCTGTTGAAGATCTCATTAATTTATTCAGTTTGTGTTGTTGAAGATCTTGTGAATCTTCATATTCTTAGTTTTTCCTGTATCCTTTTGTTAACCAGCCGAGTATGGTCTGGTTATTGTTGATCCTGTGTTGGATCTTGTTATTTCACATTTCTTTCTATGATCAACAGATATTTTATCTGTTGATCCTGTATTTCGTATTTGTTGTATTAGATCTTACATAAGTAAGATCTAGGGTTTGGGGGGTGTTTTTTGGTTTGGGTGAAATAATAAAGTTTTACGTCATGTTTTTGTCGCTATCTTTTGTATCTACTGTGTTTGTGTTGTTATATTTGCTACAATCGATCAGTATACCAGTGTTTTTGACAAGCTTAACCAAGCTTCGATTTCCAGAACAGTTATCTTTCTCTCCTGCTAGTCTCTCTTAATCTGAATCAAGAAGCAGATGAGATGAGATGAGGTGTTGAATGGCGAGCACGTGTGCTCACACCGGAAAAAAAAAAAAGAAACGCCTATGGTGATACCCTAACCGTCGTCACCATCGGTTTCTGCCTTAAACGGCAACCGAAACCCTAGCCAACACTTGAGTGCGACTGTTGACCACCACTGCGGTGACCGCAAACCCCGGTACCACCGTCGTTTTCCGCAAGTTGCTCCGGTTCACTCTGATTTTATGGTTTTTCTCCCTGCAATGTTAAAATGAGATGCGATGAAGATGATGAAGATTTATTGATAATGTACGGTGGCAAGGAAAAGGAGGTGACACGTGTTTTGATGATGCTGTTAAATTCTTTCTTTACCCTTTATCACTGTTCATTCGCTTTTCTTTTTATCATATATAGATTAGCTTTATAAATTTCTTTATAAAATATCATTTTAACCCTTTTCAAGTTTTACATGCTAACTTTTATGTATGTAGGTTAAATACAATACATTTGATGCGTATTTTTATGTATGTTTTCGATTTGTCAATATGTTTTCATACTTATTTTTATGCAAGTTTTTGTTGGTTTACGTTTTGTTATATATAATACGTTTTCACTAGGAGGTATGAATTCGAGTTACTGTATGTTTCAACGCCGCCACACGGGGTATCTTTCTTTAACATGAAAACAACTATTTTCTTGTGTGCCTTTTTAAGTGCATTTTAGTGTAGATCCAAGTTGGTTTACGTTTTAACATAAATTTTTCTCTGCAATGAGTTAGGTCAAATATAATAAATTTTCGTGCTTGTTATATGCATGTTTTAAATTGATCTATGTTTTAGCATAAGTTTTGTTCGGAAACGAGTCGGGTCAGAAATTTGAGGGTACCAATTTGAGAAACTTTAAATTTGACACCGCCGCAACACACGACGGGTCAAAATACTAATTAGGTTAGCAAATTCTCATATTTGATTATTTGGTTCATATTAAGTTAAAATCACCAATTTTTCACCATTGAACACATGTTCACTATGATTATTACACAACCCGATTAAATGATGATCAAAGTCGTGTATATATAATGATCAAAGTCATGTATATATAACGATCAACCTTAAATGATGATCAAAGTCATGTACATATAACAATTAGCCTTAAATGATGATCAAAGTTGTGTACATATAACGATCAAAGTCATGTATATATAGCGATCAGCCTCAAAAACACATTTTTGGGTAAAGCCCTCTTCATGTCATGTATAGAAACCAACTTCCACTTTCAAGTTTAATGTTTTCGAGGAATTGTGTCCTTCCTTCTCATTCATGTTGCATCTCTGTCTTTCACCACCATATATTTCTCCTTGATAACTTTACACATCATCTTATCCAACACTTTAATTCTTTTGTTTAATTACTTTTACGACTATACACCGCAACATGCGAAACAACTTACTCTTTTCATATCTGCCTAACCACATTAAAGTCATTGACGTAACATATTTAACAAAGTAAAAAATGTGTCACGTCACGTGTGAACACCATATCTTAATATTATTATTGTAACGCTTCGTTAGTTAAAAACACGTCACGCTACATATGGACACCACACTTTAATATTATTGTAACGCGTGTAAGAAAGTGACGAGTAATTATCTAGTTAATACCTTAAAGAGTTAAGGCTATAAATTTTAAATTAAAGAAAGGATAAATTACACTTTTCGTCCTTTATGTTTGTATCGAATTGCAACGGATAGCCTTTAACTTTAATAATTACAGTCACAATCCTTTATTTGTAAAACTCATTACACCTTTCGTCCTTTAACACTAACCAGGTTAAAAATTTCAGTTAAGTTATTTACTTAAGGACAGTTTAGTCTTTTTACTTATAAATTTATGAATAAAAGAAAATAACATATAAAATCTTATAAAAACAAATATAAATCCTTACTTTTCTTCTCCCCGTATCTCTCTAACACAAAGACACACTTTGATCTTTCTCTCTAAACAAACTAACAGCCACCGCCACCCACCAACAACCATCAGATCTGAAGCCAGTCACCAACAACCCACCACCAGATCTGAAGCTAGTCCCCATTTTCAACCACCATTGCCGTCATCACCTCCTGCCACCACCACTAGCCGCCACCACCTCCTGCCACCACCACTAGCGGCCGCCATCGTCACCTCCTGCCACCACCACCAAGCACCCCACACTCCCTCTCTGCATCCGACGCTCACGCTACCAACATTGCCGTACACCCCTAGCCGCCGCATCTGGAAAACGGTTGGTTGTTTCCCCAAACGAAACTGGTGGCAAACGTGTGGGGTGTGGACAACGGTTCAGATGTGGGTGAGAGAGGTGCGGTGGTGGTGATTTGAGCGTGGATTCACCACCGCAGTTAATACAGAGATCAGAGGAACTTCAGGTTAGAACAAAAAAAATCTATAGAGCAAAAGACGTAACGGAAACCAACATTGGTCAGATTTCTAATTTCGGCTAGAAAAAACAATCAATATTTGATTTTAATTTTTTAAGTTTAAGGTCATCTTCCAAGCTAACCCGTTTTTAGGTGCCATCTTAGGGGAAAAAGTCAGCATGGTCAAACCGAATGAAACATCAGCGACCATGACGATATTTTGACCATGTAATCTTTACCCTATCAGTTTTCTCAAAATGTTGATTTTTTTTCTAGCATAAAAAAGTTGGTTACCTAATATAAAATCAGGCACATGTCTAAAAAGACACTTTAGACTTTTACTAAATTTAGTTGCATCCTGTAAAATTTTTTGATCTTCTTAATTGAACTCAGGTTACATGGACCCAGAATACGTTGTGACTTGTGACCCAAGAACTAACAGAAAAAAGTGACATCTACCGTTACGGGTTGTACTACTAGATGATGTGAAAGGGAGAACAAGTAAAGGTGGGCGCCGGAGGTTGGGGTGATGGTGGTAGTTGGCCTTGCCGCCGTGGCTCCGCCACCAAGGGTGGCAGCCGGCCATTTTCTAGAGAGAGGAACATGAGAGAGAAGAGAAAGAAAGGGGATAAGGTTTTTGGTTTTTTGGGTGTGAAGATGAAAGGAAAAAAGAATACATATTTTAAATATAATAGGTGAAATTACTAACCTACCCTCATGTGCAAGTCACATGCCAAATTTAACTGAAAATTTTAACCTTGTTAGGGCTAAAGGACCTAGGGTGTAATGGGTTTTACAAATAAAGGACTGTGTCTGTCATTATTGAAATTAAAGGGTATCCATTGCAATCTGATACAAACATAAAGGACGAAAAGTGTAATTTACCCTTAAAGAAATGATAGGACAGACATGCCAAAAAGCAACGGCATGATGCCATGTGCCTTTCCATGCTTCCACTATTTATAATAAATCCTCCATTTTATACAATTGTTAATTACATACAGTTGACTGTCCACGTGGTACTACATGATTGAATGCCAACTTTGATTTTTTTATTTTTTTTCCTGAAGTTTGACGAAAAGAGGGGCCCGTGATCGTCAAATCGTTGACATTCGATGCTTCGCCCCAAATTAAAATAGTTACATGTATAACTTCTATTGTTTTTCCATGTTTTTTGTTCTGACCTTTCATGTTTAAGTTATTTTCCTTCAGATCCTAATCACTTGTACCTTCGTAAATTCCCGTTAATAAATGGTTCATTTGGATAAAAGGGTATTTTGGTTATTTTTGAAAAATTAGACCGAAAAACTAAAGGTAGTTTAGTCTTAAACCCTAAACATGTTACAAAAATGAAACATCAAACCCTCTAAATTGGATCGTGAACACCCCTATAACTCACTAACACTGCGACCCCCACCACCCTGGTGTCATTACCACCATTGCCGCCACCAGTGTTGCAATCTCCACTCTTAGGGCAACTGAACGTTCATAGAACAGTTCGTGAACAATTTGACGGGACATCCGTTTGTGTTGTAATGATTTCCAAAAATTTCAATCTTTCGATGTATCTCCAACCAATGACCCGACATCATGGTAAAAATGGTAAAAATATAATATGTTAAATAATAAAAAATAGATTGTGATAGAAAATCAAAGTTAATACACAATTGAACGAAATAATGTTTAAAAAATTACCTTAACAAAAATTATAACTTTCACGTCAATGTTCATATTTTTTAAACACGTATCTTGACGATTATATATGTTAACAAATTACATTATATTTTGTTCGATGATTATTCAACTGTGTAACGCATATGCTTTTTAAAGTATAACTTTTTTTATTATTAATTATCTAACATTACGTCTATCAACCCGTGTAATACATGAGATTATAACCTAGCGTTAAAGTTAAAAATATAATTTATTGTGATTGGCAATATATATTTTTTTTTGTAATTATACACATATGGTATACCATTTTACCTAAGGACTCGTGGGTTGTAAAACAACCAAAAACCATAACAAGATTGAAAAACGACATTTTTACAAGAAAAAAAATTAAGAAGTTGTTGCATTTATATTAGACCTCGGCTAACACAACATGGCTTAACAATAAACTAAATGAGATTATGTTTGACATTATCGTGTTTGGGTCATAAACTTGTAGACTCATTAATAACACAAGTATAAACATGTCTAAACGGGTTTAATCTGCCTAACCCGTTTAAGTAAGGGACTTCGCCCTAGAAACACCTTAGTGTTGGATAAGGATTTGCCTTTCCAAGTGGTGTGGTGAGGGTTCAATCCCCGTGGTAGACATATAGGTGTAATTTAGGAGTATAGTAGAGAGTGTATGAGTCACCGTTCTAAAAAACAATCGTGTTATGAGTAAACATATTGACGTGACACGTTCAAGACCCATTTATAAAAAAAGATGTAGTTTTACATATAGCGAAATGAGTAAAAAGACAAAATGGTCACTGAGTTCAGATCACTTTTACCACTTCAGTCCAACAATGAAACTTTTTGTATTAGGGTCCTCAGGTTTCATTTTGTTGGCATTTTCATCTAATTGGCAAAGTGGGTTAGAAATTTATGTCCTTTTGTGTTTTCCTCGTTTAAATAGAAGGTATAATCGTCATTTATGCCTAAACTCTATCAGGAACTCCATCATTTAAATGAGGAAAACGATAAAAAGAGCAGAAATTCTAACCTAATTAGACAGAAGTGACAACAAAAATGAAATCTAATGGATCTAAATATATAGTCTTTTGTCTTCAAGGACATTTAACTAAAACCCTCTTTTATTCAAAGTAATTGTTGTAAGTTTGAAAATCTAGAAGGTTGAAGCACAATAATACCAGAAAACTAAAACCCCCTTTTAGTCTCCCAACGGTCTCTCCGTGTTCAACTCGCGTTTCGTTTCATCGAAATCATACAGAACTTTCCTCACCACCAGCAGCCACTCTTGAAATCCAACTTCTCTATTCTCATCCTTCTTCTTACATTCCAAATTATTTTTATATCATTTTTTATTATTATTATTATTCCATCTCGATAGCCTCCAATTTCCTTTCAATTTCACCCCAAATCGCTCGAATTAAGAATCAAAACCGTTCCATATATTAATAATATTCAGTTTCGGAGTTCATAAACTGCTTTCTGTTGATAATTTTCAAGAGCGATGGTGACGATTGTGATGTGATATGGCATTGGTTGTTGTTACACACTTAAACGATGTCGCTTTACATTCGTCGTGAATCTTCAAAGGTATTTTTTCTAATTTATACTCTAATTAACTTTTAAGTTATAATTAATTTATTAATTAATTAATTAATTATCAGTTTTTAATTAATATTTGTGTTATGTTATTGAATAGCTTTGGAAAAGAATTTGTGCGGAAACTACAACAGAAGTTAATCTTCTTCTGGAAAATTGGAAGTATATTCTTGGCGGTTTAATTTGTCAGGTTTTTTTCTTTTTCTTCATCTCGTTTTAAACTTTTTTTTATATTCATTGTACGGATCTTTTAAGTTTTTTTTTTTTTTTTTTTTTTTGATAACTAGATGTTTGAATATAAAGTTGTTGTTTGTATTCATTTAATATTACAGTATTTTACAAAAGTAACTAGGGGTGTACAAACCGGTTCCGGTTTTTAACTGAACCGGTTATTTTTGTGTTGGAAAAATACCGGTTAAAAAAGCGGTTTTTCACGATGGGAACCCAAACCGGTATAACCGGTTCGGTTCGGTTTATAACCGGTTTGTGCCAAAATAACTGGTTTTTTAAAGCTGGTTTCGGTTTTTAAACCAGTTTCGAAGATCAAGATCCCTAACCAGTATACTAACCGGCGGTTCGGTTCGGGTTGGAACCGGTTAAAAAAACGGTTAAAAAATAACCCGTTTTTTTTTTTTTCCGGTTTCGGTCTTAAAACCGTTTTTTTACACCTCTATGTAAGTAACATGATGTTTATCATACTTCTCATTTTGGTATATTTTTGTTTTTCAGTATATTCATGGTCTCGCAGCTAGAGGAGTTCATTATTTTCATCGTCCCGGACCAATTCTTCAGGATACTGGTTTCTTTCTACTTCCTGTAAGTATCAACTTCTTAGACCATGTGTACTGGTTTGTATATATAAATAATAAAATTGGTAATAATTATATGTATAAATCTATTTTTTTTTTAGGAACTTGGACAGGAAAGAGCATATGTCAGTGAGACAGTATTCACATTTGTCTTTCTATCCTTCTTCTTGGTAATCAATGATAATACTTTGTATTTAATATGTTACAAGTTTATAATTTGTTAAAGTAACTTATGTGTACATTTTGTCATGAACCATTGTTTAGTACTGTTTTTAACTTTTCTTTTGGTACAGTGGACCTTCCATCCTTTCATATTGAAGAGCAAAAAGATCTACACGGTTCTCGTATGGTGCAGGGTCCTTGCGTTTTTGGTTGTAAGTGGCATTTTGTACCTGCGTATTTATGCCGTTTCACAATGAGTTCTTATGTTTTTTGTGCTTTTGAGTAAAGTGAGATAACGGTGTACTAATTTTAACGACATATTGACAAGAAAACATGTCTGTTAAACTGTTATGAACGGTATTTATTTCATATACATAGTTTGTATGTAGAAAAACACGAGAATAAACATTTGACCAAAATACCCTTGACTTCATTTTTATAAATTATCGAGTTAATTGCTCGGATGGTCCTTGTGGTTTCATGTTTTTTCACGTTTAGTCCCCATATTTTGAAAATAGCATGTATGCTCCCTATGGTTTGTCATTTTGTTACTCGGATAGTCCCCCAACATTTACTCTGGGGACTATCCGAGTAACAAAATGACAAACCATAGGCAGCATACCTGCTATTTTCAAACTAACTGACATCTACTCAGGGACTATCCGAGTAACAAAATGACAAACCATAGGGAGCATACCTGCTATTTTCAAAAGGTGGGGACTAAACGTGAAAAAAGTTGAAACCACAGGGACCATCCGAGCAATTAACTCTAAATTATCAATGGATTGTTATACATATTTCATTTACAAGGAAAATTGATCACGAAAACACACGTGGCAACATATGCGTGAAGTGGCACAAAAGCGGTAGTACTTTTGCATTAATGTCTACTCTGCGCAAAAGTACTACCACTTTTTTTGTGGGACTAAAATGCCATTTTCGTCCCTGATGTTTGGCAAGTTTTGCGACGTTTATCCGAAGGTTTATTTCTTCGCATTTGGATCCAAAAGGTTTGAAATCTTGCCATTTTCATCTGGCAAGTTAGCTCCATCCATTTTTCTTCGTTTAGTCAGGGGTATTTTCGTCTTTTTTGTTAACATAAAGGGCGATTCGGTCTTTTGAATACTTGTACATTATGCTAAATGCTTGTGCATAAAGTGAAAAAGACCGAATTGTCTTTTAAGTAAACAAAAAGGACGGAGATACCCTTGACTCAACGGAGAACAATGGATGGAGTTAACGAGCCGGATGAAATGGCAAGAATTCAAAACGTTTGGATCCATATTCGAAAAAACAAACCTTTGGACGAAATTCGCAAAACTAGCCAAACGTCAGGGATGAAAATGGCATTTTACTCTGTGTGGAAATGGCTAAGTTATACGCAAAAATCGTCCACGTGTCTGGCATTGATTGGGTTTCCTTTTACTAAAATATTTTGTAGCGGTTAAAATTCATAAATTTCAACATGGTTGTTCTTGTAATTTTCTTGAATTATATGTACCATACGTGTATCTTCTATGTAGGGCTGCAAACAAACTGAACGAACACGAACGAGACCTTGTTCGTGTTCGTTTGTTAAAGAATATATGTGTTCACGAACGGTTCATGAACACTTATCGAACGAGATTTTATGTTCGTGTTCGTTTGTTAAGGAAATAAACTTGTTCGTGTTCGTTTGTTAAGGAAATAAACTTGTTCGTGTTCGTTTGTGTTTGTTTGTTAATGTTAGACAACGAACGAAAACAAACGTTGATGAATACAAATGGAAACAAACAAACACAAACACGCGTTCATGAATAGATCATATAAGACACTAACACTTATTAAATATTTTATTTGTCGGGATCTTGTAATATTTAAATAATATATAAAAACAAAACACTAATGAACTATCGAACACAAACGAACACGTTACCGAACGTTCACGAACATAAATGAACGAACGCGACCGTTGTTCATGTTTGTTCATTTAACTAAACGAACGAAATTTCTTGTTCGTGTTCGTTTGTTTATAAACGAACGAACACAAACGAACTTCCCGCCGCACGGTTCACGAACTGTTCGCCGAACGTTTGGTTCGTTTACAGCCCTACTTCTATGTGTATTTTTGTAGACTCAAGTATGTATGTACGCGTACATGTACATGTTCTGTAGACACAAACATAGACTAGACATAGTAATGGTATAATGTATTGATCCCATATACGATTAATAATTTTTTTTTTGTCATGTCGTGCAGGCTTGTCAGATTCTTCGTATAATTACATTCTATTCAACTGTATTACCTGGTCCAAATTACCATTGTCGCGAGGTATATTATTCTCTATTTATTTATTTATTTATTTATTTATTTGTTGTTCTCTGTAAGCATCAAGTTATTCGTACAATCAAATCAAGCTTGAAATTTTGTTCATGATTGTAGGGTTCACGGCTTGCAACACTACCCCGTCCGGACAATATTTTTGAAACTCTATTAATCAGTAAGTCCCATAATTCGTTTTCAAAATTGTCTTTGCGTTTGATCCGGCACGTTTCAGTTTCTAATGTTGATATCTGAACTTGCAGTTCCTCGAGGCGTTCTTTATGGTTGTGGGGATTTGATATTCTCGTCTCACATGATCTTTTCTCTTGTATTTGTGCGTACGTATCAAAAATACGGTACTAACAGGTAATTTTGTCAACTTAACATAACTTTTATCAACATTTTAACTAAGCGGTTCTAAATTTATAAACTCCGTTTGATTGTTTTTTTACAGATTTATAAAGCAGTGTGCTTGGTTGGTGGTTGTGGTACAGAGTTTATTAATTATTGCATCTCGTAAACATTACACGGTTGATGTTGTTGTTGCCTGGTAAGATAATATAACGAGTTAATTGCTCGGATGGTCCCTGTGGTTTTACGTTTTTGCACGTTTAGTCCCCATCTTTTGAAAATAGCAGGTATGCTCCCTATGGTTTGTCATTTTGTTACTTGGATAGTCCCTGGGTAGATATCAGTTAGTTTAGAAATAGCAGGTATGCTCCATATGGTTTGTCATTTTGTTACTCGGATAGTCCCCAGAGTAAATGTCAGGGGAGTATCCGAGTAACAAAATGACAAACCATAGGGAGCATACCTGCTATTTTCAAAAGGTGAGGACTAAACGTGAAAAAATGTTAAACCACAGGGACCATCCGGGCAATTAACTCTATAACAACACATGTGTTAACTTGTTACGCAAGTCAACAAACTCATTCTTGTTATGTTTATTACAGGTACACAGTTAATTTGGTTGTGTTCTTTGTTGATAACAAGTTACCGGAGATGCCTGATCGCAGTATAGGTGCACTTTCGTTACCTGTGAGCAATGGCCGAATGAAAGAAGAAGGCGCTAAACTTCTGAATGGCAACTCTGGGGATGGTACAGATCGGGTAATTATTACGACTTTGGGTTGAATTTATAGAATAATGATAATGATAAAATTAATAAATTAATAATTGAGTATTATGATATGGTGATACAGAGGTCGAGAAGTCAAGCCAACGGGAAGGTGAATGAAGATGGTGACAACCTACACGTTGAAGTACGGGATGGTGCATAGCTATTGGAAGCACGATTTATGTTCGTCTGAAATTTAAAGACCGCTAGACCCTGGTTATCTTTTAAGTAAAATATTGAATTGGGTAGTTGTTATTTTGATTTTGATCTAGTTTTAGATTTTAGAGTACCACCTAGTTGTATTATCAAGTTGGTGTTTTTTTTATTT
This sequence comes from Helianthus annuus, assembly GCF_002127325.2. Lineage (NCBI taxonomy): Eukaryota > Viridiplantae > Streptophyta > Magnoliopsida > Asterales > Asteraceae > Helianthus > Helianthus annuus. The sequence continues at coordinate 201,795,702 of NC_035436.2, read as the reverse complement.
TATTTTTTTTATTATTAGCAGTTTTTAAATTGTTAATTATATATTTTGCTACTTATTTTAAGTAATATCAAGTGTATATGGTTCTACTCTCTTTGTGAATCTACTATTTTAGTTTTGAGTAAATTACTTTTTGAGTCCTTGTGTTTTAGTGGTTTTAACCAGTTGAGTCCAAAATCAAAAAGTTTAAAGCCCTGAGTCCCTAACCGCTCATTTTATAAACGTTTTGAGTCCCTGTGTTCAGTGGCGGATCTAGGATTCCGATCAAGGGGTAACGTGTTATAAATAAGCCGTAACGAAATCGAAAAAACGTCAAATTTTTCCAAAATTTACACTAATTTTTCCAAATTTTTTCCGACCAAGGGGTAGCGGGGGTTACCCCTACCAAAGAGGTAGGTCCGCCCCTGCCTGTGTTTTAGTGCTTTTAACCACTTGAGTCCAAAATAAAAAGTACAAGTGTTATAAATTGGGTGGAGGGTTCAAATGAGAAGAAAAATTTTGTAAGAATAAAAAGAATAAGTTTTAAACCAATAGAAATGCTCTATTTTATTTCATTTAATATGTGTATTTAATGTTATTAATAAGAGCATATAGGTAAATTTCTAATTGTAATTAATTAGCTAACTAATTAAACTTGTAACTCACTTTTAAATATACTCTTTCAAGATAAAATAATTTAGGTTGAAGGACAATTTTCGACATGTGTAGGATAAATTTTAGTATGTGTAGGATAAATTCTTAAATGTGTATGAAAAATTTAAATATGCGTAGGGTAAATTTCGGTAAGTGTAAGATATATGTAGGATAAATTTTGAAAATGTGTAGGATAAAATGTTTTTTTACTTTATTAATGAGAGATAACATAATTAATGGGAGGAGTTATAAACTATTTAATGTTTTACCATTATGCATTTTCTTCTTTTTCTTCTCACATTAAATTTCTTCTCAAATGAACCTTCCCTTATAAATTGAAATCAAAACGTTATAAAATGATATAATGTTTTTATGTATATAAGTCACCCAAAATATTCATGTATCATGCTTTTCTAAGGCCTGTATATATATATCAATTGATACAATTTCACAGGATCACAAATGAGTGGTGGATATCTGGGACCCATCATAAGACACTCCCTCATCACCTTACATTTTCCATAACCCAATCTCAATTTTTATTTTATTTTTTATTAACAAAACATATTATTATATAAAATCAAAGAAAAACAAGAATCATTCCCTTTGGAAACACAGCAATGGCTGCAACATCTTCTTCAAACCTCCTTCACTTCTCCAGTTGTCACTCAATTTCACGTCTATCCCCTCTCAACACCACTCTCTTATCATGCTCCAAGAGGCGACCAATGGCGGCTGCCGGTGTCGCTTCTACCACCACAGGCGGAATACGGTGCATGGCGGTGGCTGAGTCCGTAAAGAAGAGAAGTTCTTATCAGATTGAGACATTGACAAACTGGCTGTTGAAACAAGAGCAATCCGGGGTCATTGATGCCGAACTTACCATCGTTTTGTCCAGCATTTCAATGGCTTGTAAGCAGATTGCATCCTTGGTCCAACGAGCCAGCATCTCGAACCTCACCGGAGTCCAAGGAGCCGTTAATGTTCAGGGAGAGGATCAGAAGAAACTCGATGTCGTATCCAATGAGGTTTCTTAATTGTTATGTCCATATCTTGTGCTTAAATTATTAATCATTTTGTATTTAAGAAAGATAGTAGACACATTAATCTAGACCAAAATAATATTAGTTAGCGTTTATACAAATGAGATCATTACAGAACACTAATTATTGCGAGAACAAAAAGAACAACTCTAATCACTAAATTTTGGGATTTAATGTTTATAGTTTTTTAAATTTTATGTTTCTTAGATTCATATGTGTATGATATATCCAAATTACGGTACAGATAATTGCAATAAACTCTAACTACTATCCAACAAATATAATAGAAAATATTTGGATCAAATAGGTGTTTTCAAATTGTTTGAGATCAAGTGGAAGGACCGGAATCATTGCGTCGGAGGAGGAGGATGTACCCGTGGCGGTGGAAGAGAGTTACTCCGGCAACTACATTGTGGTGTTTGATCCTCTTGATGGATCATCCAACATTGATGCTGCCGTTTCAACTGGTTCTATATTCGGAATCTACAGCCCCAATGATGAGTGTCTCCCTGATATCGGTGATGACTCTGCGGTATATATTCTGTTTCATTTCAATCTACTTTAAATGTCACAAGTTTGATCTAAAAGTCTGTTGCGGACTGAACTTGTCCCACATCGGTTGTATGGACAACCAATGTGGGGTTTATATACCAAGGTAAAGGATCAAATAAAAATAAAATTAACGTACGAAACGTACGCATTGGGGGAAAAGCAAAAAAGTGGCGGTGTCATTTTGGTAATTATCAGTAATTTTGTTAGCATTTAGTTATGGGGTTTAGCTTTATGGTTTAGTATTTAGCTTTTAGTTGGGGGGGGGGGGGTGGTGGTTTAGGTTTTTTTAGTTTTTTTTTTGGAGAGGGGGTGGTTTAGGTTTTTGGGAGGTGTATTTAGCTTTTAGTTTGGGGGGGGGGGGGGGTGGTTTAGGTTTTTTTAGGTTTTTTTTTTTTTTGGAGAGGGGGGGGGGTGGGGTGGGGTGGGGGGGGTGGGGGGTGGTTTAGGTTTTTTTTTTTTTTGGGGGGGGGGGGTTAGTGTAATTTTGATAATTACCCGACAACTTTGATAATTATCCTACAATTTTGATAATTACCCTACACGACCAAAATTACACTACATGAACTTTTACAAAATTACTCTACAAAAGCTCAAAATTACTCTACTAGAGTAATTCTGAAGTTGCTGATAATTACCAAAATGCCACCGCCACTTTTTTTGACTTTCTTTCAATTCGTACGTTTATTTTATTTTTACGTGAACTTAACTCTATATACCAAATGGGTTCTCTCACCCATCAGACTAGTCTTTTGGGTTGAGTTCTCTTGTTTGGTATGTAACAAAGTTCTTCACACAATTTGTGAAGTTGTGACAACCCATCAGATGTTACAACAAAGTGTTTATAAAATAAATGCAGCTAGACAGTGCGGAACAAAAGTGCATCGTTAGTGTATGCCAGCCCGGAAACAACCTTCTAGCAGCCGGTTACTGTATGTACTCGAGCTCCGTAATCTTTGTGCTCTCAATAGGAACGGGTGTCTACGCATTCACCCTAGACCCAATGTACGGTGAGTTTGTCCTCACTCAAGAAAAGATTCAAATTCCCAAATCGGGAAAGATTTACTCCTTCAACGAAGGAAACTATCAACTTTGGGACGACAAGCTCAAGAAATACATGGATGATCTTAAGGACCCTGGGCCTTCAGGCAAGCCGTATTCGGCTAGGTATATTGGTAGTTTGGTTGGTGATTTTCATAGGACACTTTTGTATGGGGGGATTTACGGGTACCCGCGTGACAAAAAGAGTAAGAATGGTAAGCTTAGGCTATTGTATGAGTGTGCACCAATGAGTTACTTGGTTGAACAAGCCGGTGGAAAGGGGTCCGATGGCCATCAACGAGTACTTGACATCCAACCAACCGAGGTTTGTGAAAACTACATTATATTTGGCTCTTAATTGGCTCTTAATTCTAATCTGCTCCTATTAACCACCTATACATACGTACGTACGCACGCACGCACGCACGCACGCACGCACGCACGCACGCACGCACGCACGCACGCACGCACGCACGCACGCACGCACACACACACACACACACACACACACACACAGACACACAGACACACATACACACAAACACACAAACACACATACACACATACACACATACACACATACACACATACACACATACACACATACACACATACACACATACACACATACACACATACACACATACACACATACACACATACACACATACACACATACACACATACACACATACACACATACACACATACACACATACACACATACACACATACACACATACACACATACACACATACACACATACATACATACATACATACATACATACATACATACATACGTTATATGATTCTATTTATTTACTAACTTTCGACTTTGGTTTTGCAGATTCATCAAAGAGTTCCTCTATACATTGGAAGCGTAGAGGAAGTGGAAAAATTGGAGAAGTATTTGGCTTAAAATTTTATGTAAAATATGCAATTGCTTGAAAAAACAAAAGTGAAAAGGGAACTAAAGTTTGGTTGAGGAGTTTTTCATGGGGATCTTTGTTTGTATATTTGATATTTCTCACCCAAATTATTACTTCTAATTTTCTGAGGCTTGTTGCTTGTTCAAGAAACGTAAGTGATATGATATCCACATGTAACATCTTGAAAGTTTTGTGCCTAGAATATTATAATTAAAGGTTGAGGGGTTTGTGTGTAATTATGTCAAAATGAAAGTTCAAGGTTTAAAATGAAAATAAGAAAAATTGGGTGACAATGGACCACTATCCAAAAGCCTAATGGTCCGTTATGGAATGGGATAGGGCTGCTGCAATACGAGAGTGACACGTGTAATATCCTGTGCCCGCATTTCCAAAGGCACCCCTCTCATTTAACAGTATTTGCGGCAGAATAATCATGGGTGTTTACACGTGTCGAGTGACTCTTATGGTAGCGGATCGCTACCATATTTCATAATGATTTGCTATCCGCAATTAACATGAATTAACCAGAGATTGACACTTGGCTAGTGACTTGGCTTTACTAGGATAGTAATGGACCTGTAATCAGTAATGGTCCGCTTCGGACCTCCAGAACGAACATAAATAGAAGACCAAGGTCTTCTTTCGCAACACACACACACTCATAATCTCGGCGTTTCTATACCACAAAGCAACGTGTAAAAGCTCGGTTCATTCGATATCAAGGTAGATGCTCTGTCCAAAGTTATCGTGCGAGTATGTTAACTCTTTTCAAAATACAAATACAATTCCAGATCTTGTAGAAGGCATGAATGTGTATTAAATACGTTTGATTATAAGGTATTCTATGGATAAGCGTTTAGGTCATAGGTGCACGTATACTTGGTTCCAATTGTACATGCGTTCCAAATGAAAGGTTGTAACATGACTATCGGCTAGTGTAAACTCACTAGTAGGCGTATGTAAAACAGGGTACGATACTAGTATGTCTATGTGTAAAGGGATAATTCTGATTTGGTGGATCATCCATAAAGTTAATATGAGTTAAAGATAAATCAAGTTAGTTGGAGATCAATATAGTTCGGTTCATTTATTTAAATAGTTTGAATTATTGGTTTAACATATAGGTCTATCTAGTTGTTTTTTTATTTAATTGTTTAACTAGTGTTTAGGTTTGGTTAGGACTAGTATGAGGTTAATTTAAATAGATGGTTAACTCTATGTATTGGTGTATTTTAATGGTTTAACTAACGAAAGAGTCGAATGAGTTCGTTCATACCGTGTTTTTGTGTTTGTTCAAGGGCCTAATTTTCCAACATGTGTATGTATATGTATTTTTGTGTTGATTTATTAATTTTTATGTGTATATATACTTATTTATTCAACTATATATGTATATATATAGACCAGTTAACGTACAAGATCACCTTATCGCGCGATGCGTACGCGAGCATCTCAACCGCACATCTGATCTAATCTAGGTCTTTGATTGAACGCGGTGGCACAACAGTAATTAACTTTGCACAATTACACACGTTACAATATATAAGTACACACGCTATTTGCATATGCATGGTTGGGTTAAACCCTAATCACGCACGTTATTTGCATAATTACGCATGAGCTTGGTTAACCCTAATTACGCATATTTTATTGGTAGTTACCTACATCGTCGCATGTTAAGAGCCTTTTGTATTTAAACATTTATGTTCCCGAGTCATTTAACAGGGGGAGGTGAGAGGAGGGGAGGGGAAGGAAAATTTTCTCTCCTAAGACCATGTGTAGTGGTAGTGGGTTATAATGCCCCCACCATGGGGCATTATCCGACACGTGACGTCCTAGTCAGCGATGGGGCATTATAGCAAAAGTGGCGTAGTGGGGCATTATGCCAATAACGCCCATATTATTTTTAATGAAAAAAAAAAAACAAAACAAACGAAATACATATTATATTCAAAAGTTGTCAGTGAGTTAAAAAAGGTTTTTGGCCACATGCATGATCCCCTCTCTCTAGTATTATTCCAATAATACCTTGTCAGACATGTATGTGAGTGGTGATTGGTTGGTCAACCAATAAACAAACCAGATTAAGCGTTATAAAGAAAACGCCGGTGTGCTTTTTTTTCAAATATAACGCCCGGAAACGCCGGGTGTAGTGGGAGGGGGGGGGGGGGGCGTTATCCGGCGTTTTTTTTTGAAAAATTTTTAAAAAACACGCCCCACTACGGGTGGTCTAATCTCTCCAATTTGGGAGGATGAATATATGGTCATATTTGGTCATATTTTCTTCCCTTTTCCCTTTCCTCCCACTGTTAAATGAAACTCGGGAACATGTTTTTCCATATTTTCATCTATTTTCCCTCCCCTCCCCTTGTTAAACGAGTCTCGGGAACAGATGTTATACACACACCGGTTTTCTTTTTCCGATTTAAAACCGATTCGGTTCGGTTTAAGGCTCCAGGGGTGAAACCGGTACGGAAGGTTCTGTTCAGTTCGATTCGGTTTCCGGTTTCGGTTCCCGAACCAGTTTTTTCCCACCTCTAGGTCAGAATAGGTCAAGATAAACCCCCAAAATAGATACTTGAACAAGAGCTTATCGTCTGCAAATCTGCAATTGGGGTTAGGGTTTTCTTCGTTGAAGAACCACAATTACGAACTACAATCTGCCGATCAACAGTTCTTCCTGCAGACAACAGTTCTTCACCACCAGTTCTTGCTAATTGTCAACCTTAGTAGAAATTGAGGTGCCTGCCTATCTGTTGTTTTATTGAAATTACGCCAGTTTTAAACCTAATATTTGAGTTTCCGGTTACATTTGGGAAAAAATATGCTTTTGTTACTTGTGTATGCGAATTACAGGCTATTGTTTGAGGACCATGGATTATGGTTGTCGGAGCAAGCATCTTGAAGGCTGAACCAGTGCCTCTCCTTTAAGTTTTGGTATGTGTTATTAATTGGATTCTGATTTTGTTTAATTGGCAATTGGGAATTTTCGTTGTTTTAGGGGCTGTTTGGCAACTTCTGAATGGGTAAGTGTTGAACCGGTAAGAGGTCTGAACCATTAAGAGCCAGTATAATGCTTAACCATTCAGAGACAAATGTCTGACCAATTCAGACGAGAGGTCTTAACCATTCAGACTCGGTATAATGCTTAACCATTCAAAGGCAAATGTCTGAACCATTCAGATATCTGCTCGCGAAACAAACAGTCTTAACGATTAAGTGCTAAACCAGTAAGAGGTCCGAACCGTTAAGAGCACATTAAGAGCCGAAACAAACATCCCCTAAGCCTTATTATGGTATGAATGTATGAATGAATGTTCAACTTTCACTTCTATGATGGAATAGAGTATTATAAGTATCAGATAATCGTTTCATTGAACACAGACGTAGGTCTTTTATTCAAAACTAATACATATTTTTAAACTTCTTGCCTGCTTGCATTTTTAACACCAAAAGGATACTTTCTTTGTGACTATGTTGTAGGTGAAATGGCAAAACAAGCTCAAACATTCTTTCTCGAAGAATGGATTCAAACAAATAGTGGCAGCACCGCTATTAACAAAACCACCACCCCTCAATCAGCTCGAGCCATCATCCAAGCATGGGCCCATCTTCGGGATTCACTCACCCAAAAATCATTCACACAACAACACTATCAGTCTTTACAGACGTTAATGAACTCCGGAATCTCCCTTTACGTTGCTGATCCACAAGTCAAACTCGTAATCTCTTTTCTCTCAGCGTCACACCTGTCGTTACCTTCGGAATCCTACCCCCTTTTCCTTCGGCTTTTATACATATGGGTTCGGAAATCGTCTAAACCGTCTCTCGCACTTGTTCATTCTTCCATAGACGTCGTTCTTCACCTCTTTTCGTCTCAACCTGTCACCGTAAAGCTCTTCACCGAAGGGATTCTTCTTCTTGGCGCTTTTACGTTTCTGCCCTCGACATCTCACGAGAAACGAACACAGTGTTTGGATTTGTTTTGTAAACTACTCGAACAAGATTACAACTTGTTTGACGATCTTGTCCCCAATGTACTTGCGGGAATGGGTTACGCTCTATCGTCGTGTGGGGCGATTCATTTTACTCGAATTCTCGATTCGCTTTTCGGAATTTGGAATAAACAAGGTGGGCCCTCGGTTAGCGTGTCGCATGGTCTAATGGTACTGCATCTTGTCGAATGGGTTCTTTATAATTGCATTCAATCACAGTCGTTCGAGAAAATTGCCACTTTCGCACGACAGATTCTCGAAGCTTCCAACGCACGATACGCCCCGTTTTCTGTTGTCATGGGTGCAGCAGGAGCCTTGCGGGCCTCTAATAGGTCCGTATCAACCGGTCTAATGGAATTAAGAAGTTCCGCTGAAAACCGAATCGAAATCATTGCTAATGATATAGTTTCGAAAAATGTAAATGAAGCTAAAGACGGTGTTCTGCTTCAATGTATGTCATTAGCTTTAGCTCGAAGCGGTGATGTTTTCTCTAGCGATTCGTTGCTTCTATGTCTTGCTTCAGCGCTATTGACCGAAATCTTTCCGTTTACGCGGTTTTATTCAAAGATTCTTGAAGTTCGTGTCAATTTTAGTACCACCGGGATTCACGAAGTTAACGAACATTTGCAAAGTATTATTTTCAAGGAAGCGGGAATGATAACTAATGTTTTCTGCAAACAATATGCCCGAGCCAGTGAAGGTACTAAAACCGAAGTCGAGAATCTTATATGGGACTTTTGTCAAGATGTTTACATGTCACATCGCCAGGTGGTGTTAATGCTTCGAGGGAAAAATGAAGACTTGATTCAAGATTTGGAGGAAATAACCTTACGTGCGTTTTATATGGTCGTCTTCTTTGCTTTGGCTGTCACTAAACAGAAGTTAGTCCCTAATGTTCCTAGAGAAATCCAGCTGGATATATCGGTGAAGATATTAATTTCGTTTTCTTGTTTGGAGTATTTTCGACGGATGAGATTGTCTGAATATATGGATACGATTAGGGCTGTCGCCGGAAGTGTTCAAGAAGACCAGATAGCTTGTGTTTCGTTTGTTGAGTCGATACCTTCGTATGGTGATTTGACCAAAGTACATGGTATTACATCTTTACAATAGAGTAAAGTAAAGTACACGGATAGTCCCTCTGGTTTACCAAAATTTTGGATTTGGTCCCTAGCTTTTCAAAAGTACACAAATGGTCCTTGTGGTTTGCACTTTGTAACGCATTTAGTTTCCAGTTTTTTCCCAAAGTACATGGATGGTCCCTGTGGTTTGCACTTTGTAACGCATTTAGTCCCTAACTTGGATATGCTAAAACCTTTAGGTTTGGAAAGCTAGGGACCAAATCCAAAATTTTGGTAAACCATAGGGACCATCCATGTAGTCGTGTACTTTACTCAATAAAGTATTATATTTCTAATTGATTTAAGAGTAAACTTCCGTTTTGCTCCCTGTGGTTTGGTCACTTTAACGGTTTTGCCCCAAACCTTTAAAAATAGCCATTTTACTCCCTGATGTTTTGGTTTTGTTGCCAGTTTGCTCCCTGCGGGGAGCAAAATGGAAAAACAAACAATTTGGATGGAGTAAGAGGTGAGGAGCAAACTGGCAAAAAAAAACGAAACATCAGGGAGTAAAATGGCTATTTTTAAAGGTTTGGAGCAAAACCGTTAAAGTGACCAAACCATAGGGAGCAAAACGGAAGTTTACTCTTGATTTAGTTAACTACTTATATAATACTAATTTTTCTTTTTTTTTTGCTTTTTAGTATCCTCAAACAAAATGGAGTTTACATGGTCTAAAGACGAGATGCAGACTTCTAGAATCTTATTTTATTTGCGTGTGATTCCGACCTGCGCAGAATGCATACCGGCTCCGGTGTTCAGAAAGACTGTGGCTCCCATTCTTTTTTTGTATCCGCAATATCTAATTTTCTACAATATTAAAAACGTATTGTTATTTCGTAGTTCACATTTGATGATTATTTATTACTTAACACATGCGATACTAGATACATGGGACACCCAAATGAGAAAGTGACCCGAGCCTCACATTCAACGTTTGTGGCTTTCATTTCCTCCGGCAAAGATGTTGATAGCGAACGAGTTTTATTGAAGGAGCAACTTGTTTACTATTACATGCAGAGATCATTAGAGGTATGAAAACTATAATCACTTACAATCACTTGCTATATATATTATTAATCACCAACTTATACCCCTGATGCATTGTAAAGTTTTTTAATTTTTTTAAAGAGTTAATTACTGTTTTCGTCCCTGTGGTTTGTCAAAAATCACTATTTCAGTCCATTAGTTTAAAAATTGCGATTTCAGTCTGTGGTTTCACTTTCGTAACCATTTCAGTCCACCTCGTAACCATTTCATTCCCTGTACTTAACAAAATAATGGATTGAAATGGTTATGAAAGTGAAACCACAGGGACCGTCATTCCCTGTACTTAACAAAATAATGGATTGAAATGGTTATGAAAGTGAAACCACAGGGACCGAAATGGTTACGAAAGCGAAACCACAGGGACAGAAATCGCAATTTTTAAACTAATGGACTGAAATAGTGATTTTTGACAAACCACAGGGACGAAAACAGTGATTAACTCTTTTTTTAAATATCTTTAATTTTTTTTTACTTTTAACCCTAATTTTTTTCATTTTTTTACTATTTAGCCTCAACACTTTTTCACCTGCAACTTTGATCTCCTATACTTTTAATCTTTTACAAATTTTTCATTTTAGGTTTCAGTCTAAATTTTGCGAGTTAACATGTGGCAACGTGCGTGTGTGGTTCAACATTTCTACGCCTATTTTTTACCGTTAACGACCCTGTTGCATCACGCAGGTCCTAGATCGACTTAATTATTGTTTTCTATCTTTCACGTTTCGCATGCATGGTTCAACTTTTTTACGTCTACTATCCGTTTGGTTTGATTTTTTTCATTTTTTATACCAACTTTTTCGTTGTTAGGGGTCGCTGGCGGTGGTGTGACCAGTTATTATCTTATTTATTATTATTATTATTATTATTATTATTATTATTATTATTATTATTATTATTATTATTATTATTATCATCATGTTATTTATCAAAAATTGGCAGGGATATCCGGGTGTAACCCCTTTTGAAGGTATGGCATCTGGTGTTGCTGCTTTGGTTCGGTATCTTCCAGCTGGAAGTCCGTCAATCTTTTACTGTGTTCACTCTCTCGTGGAGAAAGCTAGCAGCCTATGCAATGAATGGAAAGATTTAGATGATGAACCGGAGCCGTGTAAGAAGCTTCTAGATTTACTACTAAGACTTCTCTCATTGGTCGATATACAGGTGTTGCCAAGTTTAATGAAGCTGTTGGCACAGTTGGTTGTGCAGCTTCCGGAAGACGGTCAAAACATGGTTCTAAATGACTTGTATGCTCAAGTGTCGGATTCTGATGATGTTACTCGCAAACCAGCACTTGTTTCTTGGGTGCAGTCGTTATCTTATCTCTCGTCTCAAGCTACAATCAACGGTGCAACCAAACGACCAGAAAGCTCTGGTGCAAAGTCTTGGAATAAGGGCAGATTGCTTGGATTGAATAGGATTTTCGCACGACTGTAGGACATATTCGGGGTCGTTTTGGTCTGTTAGGAGTTTACGAGCCCGTGATCAGAAGAGGTATGTACTTGTGTTGTTGTGGCATCCGAATAATCGATTTAGTACTTCATGTGGAGTTATTGTATCCTATATTTGTTATCAAATTTGTTGCATATGAAGTGTACATAATGTTTTAGGCTGTTTTAAATAATAAATATGCGTTTGAACTTTGAACCCATCCGAGCTGTTATTTTTTAGCCAATCCATCAAATTTGTTGCATATGAAGAGTTGTGCATAATTCAATGGTGTCTCTGTCGCATCGTCCGGGCACCCTGCTAGTATGTATTAGAATTATAAACTTTATTATTATTGTATGTTTGTATTTATTAGGATGTTTAGTTTATTACGTAACTTATTATCGAACCGAGATGACGAATTGGTGGCACCGTTTTATATAACGGTTATTCCCACCAAATCCTACAACCGTCATCCTCATATGTATATATATGTATTAACCGACAAACTGATTTCGGTACCAAGAAGAAGATATTCATAATATCATTCCAATTCTTTTGTCTATTCTCTGTACAACACACACACAAACAGGAATATGACAATGATGACGATGACGGCTTCCGCTAATATAGTGGTATCAGAGCCATGGTGGGAAATCGATGAAGATCGATTGATATCATATGATTCCGGGCACATCCGGATGAAGAAGGAAAACAGGGGATATGAAGACGGACAAGAATCCAATCCCGATCGTACGACTCCGCGATCACGAATGTTCGCAAGAATGAAGCGAGATATTCTAATGAAATTAGAAATCGAAATTGAGTTATTAGAGCGAGAATCAGAAGGGAGACAAGAAGAAACAGGGGAATCCAAGAAGAAAGACGAAGAAGACGTTTCGATGTTGAATCCGACAAGTACAGATGTCCACGATGGGGCATGCTTCACCCTGAATATCTATATGGTTGGTTACGATCGGGAAGATCAGGAAGAACCAATCAGTGATCAGAAGGATCACAATGATTCAATTAAAAAAACGGGATACTACGATTCCGGTGGTGACCGCAGCGATGAAGAAGATAAAGACTCGTATGTCTTAGTAAAAGGCGATATGCAAGATGATGTTCCGATGACCGGAACCGTTCATGACGACAAGAATATTAAGAAAAGAATGCAGAAGTTAATAAAATTAGAAGTTAAAATGAAGAAAGGAAGTACGAAGGAATGGCGGGAACAAAAAGGAAAGAATGGATTTCCAGTTTTAGCGACGACAGTTAGTGACAAAAGAAGAAAGATAGCGACAGAAGACAGATTAGCGACAGAACGATTTAGCGACACTAAATTGGCTTTAACGACAGATCAAAGACTTTCAGCGACAAAATGGGTAATGAACAACAATACTACCGTACTCGGCATCACAAAACAAATCAAGGTGGATCTATGGACGAATCATGACAAGTTTAAAGAAAAATGCGTTTATCATCAAAGCCGACGTGACGAGCCATTACCGATGCTAAGTTTAGGGGATGGTGTTAGAATATAAACTTAGCATATATATATTGTTTATTATTATTATGTAATAATATAGTTATCATAGGTTATTATATTAGTGGCGGTTATCAAACTAACCGACCGATATATATATGTAATCTCTGTGAACATTATACTTTACCAAGATATTTTCAAGATAATATCCATATGCATTCTTCTTGATTCTCTGTACGTACACATACACGTTCATATCAAACACACACACGAATCCGATGATGTTTCGGTTGTCCAACATAGTGGTATCAGAGCCACGGTGGGAAATCGATGAAGATCGATTGATATCATACGATTCCGGGAACATCCGGATGAAGAACAAAAACAGAGGATACGGAGACGAAGAACGCGAAATCGAGTTAATGGAACGAGAACGGGAATGGTTGGAAATCGGAGAATTACGATCAGAATTACAACATCCCGGGAAGAGACGGCTGATAAAGATGAACAGCGGACAAGGAAACGGGCGAGAAATTAACAACGATGCCGATTATATAAGTCCGCGATTACGCGCGAGTGCAATCCTGAAACGAGAGATTGCAATAATGGAATCGCAATACGAAATTGCATTACTGGAATGCGAATCGGGACGTCACGAAGATAACGAAGATGCAGGCGAAGTAATAACACAGAAAGAAGATAATTCAATGTTACAAGAAATTGAATTCCAAAACAGGATAAAGAAGAAGATGATCCCGAAAGAAATGAGATAGCATGTGAAGATGTTCTGAATAAAAGGAATAAGATCAAATCAAGAATTAGAGAACAAGAAACTGAAGAAAACAATCATGAATTGCAAGTCTCTGTTATGGAGAATGTATTCATGCATCGAAAAAAAAGAAATAGAGACTCAGTTATACACTTAGCGACAAAGAAAGGAAGGCTTTAGTGACAGAAGAAGGATTTTACACGACAGAAGGACGATTAGCAATGAAATGGGAATGTATGAGGCTGATGTATGCAATATATTTAAATGTTTTAGTTTATTACTATAAGTTTAAATTTACTCAGACAAGAGTGCATGAGAAAGAGATAGTGAAGAAGGTGATGAATCCGAGAAAAAGCCGAAGTCAAGATGATGAAATCCAAGGCACTCTTGCGGATCAAACGGAGAGGAACACAAGGAGTGACAATGCTGCTGAACATGAAGGAGAACATTATGCATATTATGAAGGCAATGACTGGAAGGGAATGGAAAAGCTTCACAAGCGGCGCAAATTATCCTATATATTAAAAACACAACCTTGTGAATAGTCTTTTGTTAAATTTTTTTTTCCCTATACCCTTTTTAAGTGTGTATATATATCTATTTTCTTCAAAGCTAGTTAGATTATTGATCATGGTGGAGTGGTTTTGTGATTGTATGTGTTTCAAAGAGACTCAAGTTCAAATCATGGGGTCTTATTTTTTTTTTTCCATTTTATGCTTGTAGTGTAATTTTGTGTGCAAACTAAAGATTATACCGTGCTCATCCCTACCGTATCGTACCGAGCATTTTCGGTGCCGGTACCTAATTTCGATAATTTTTGGGGTCGGTACTTTCGATGCCATTATCGGTATCGAGCTCATCCAGATTTTAACGTGTTAGTACCATAACAACTGAACTGAAAACAACCAAATTTCCAACGTGTATGACGTGTGGGTACTACTATTATATATTAGATTATTTAAAATCGTTTTTTATGACGGAGTGACTATCGTTACTACGTCATTTTTATCTGTGTTTTGATATTCAGTATCTGCTTGCTGTTGCCGGCACATGTTTTGCAGACACTGGATCCCCGGCGCAACACGCGGGCGAAAATAACTAGTTTGATTTTAAACAAGTCAAGAAGGTTGTGGAGGAAGCACGCAACAGCAAACCAATACATTACTCTAAACCTAATTAAGTTTAGGGGTGTGTATTAGAATTATAAACTTAATTATTATTGTATTTATTAGGATGTTTAGTTTATTACGTAACTTATTATCGAACCGAGATGACGAATTGGTGGCACCGTTTTATATAACGGTTATTCCCGCCAAATCCTACAACCGTCATCCTCATATATGTATATATATGTATTAACCGACAAAATGATTTCGGTACCAAGAAGAAGATATTCATAATATCATTCCAATTCTTTTGTCTATTCTCTGTACAACACACACAAACAGGAATATGACAACGATGACGGCTTTCGCTAATAGTATGCATATATGCATATTTATTAAAGACGGAGTTACTTTATTACTTTATTTGTTTGTTTAAATTGTTTATAATACGTCAATTACTATTACGATATGTTAATCGGTTGATATGAGTTGAACCTGTTTGGTCGGTAAGTTGAATTGGTATTAGTTGGACTAAACAATTTTTTACATGTGATGATTGAACCGGCGGATTGGTTTAGTGGTCGGACGAGTTTTATAGAAAAAATATATTTAGTTGTATGTTACAAGAATTGAACTTGTGACTATATCTCAACTAATTACGGATGATGTTGGAGTTGTACTTGTATATATCTAAAATGGTAAAGTTGTTCTACAAAGACTCTTAAAAATAAGAAGTGTACAAAGACACAATGGATCGCAGAAGACACAATGTAGAGCAAAATATAACACAATGCCGAAAAATACAACACAATGTCGAGGAAAAAAGACGCAGAAAAGACACAATGATAATAAACAAATATTCTAAAATCTACAACCTATAAATATAAATATTTATCAAAATTGTTTAAACTATCTTATCGAACATATATTTAAACTTGGGACCTTAGATACTCTCGCCGAAAAAAAAACCATCGTTCAAAACAATATATATATTTTTTTGTTATGTCAAATTCAATCCATACAACATTTACATTTTATTTGCGAACATGGTATAGCCCAGTCGATCAGAGGACTTTTCCGTAAGGCTTCTCCTCTGGGAGGTCCCAGATTCGACTCTTGCTATGTACATATTGGGATTTCAGTATGGAGTTGGGCTTGGGCAGGGTTTTAGAGCTTGTCTCCCCATGTGGGGTAGTGGGTCGTTTGGCCCCCCTACAATTGCCGTTCAATTTTTTTTTTTTTTTTATGTAATCTAATTGACATTTACTCTTAAATCCACATTTTGCGTATGCGATGGCACTTAACCCCGACTTGAAACAATGATAAGCACATAATTGTTTTTTAACAGCAAAGGCTCGGACACCCGAGATCACCCTAACACATGAATCATTTCCTACCCAAAGAACAGAGCATGGTGACCCTGTCCATCCTCTCAGGAGGAAACCCACAACTGGGAAAACCCACTAGCTCAACCTAGAACAAAATTTGTCCCATGCGACACTCCAAAGTCCAACTTATAATCTCCCATTTGGAAAGTCACGGGCTATCACTCAACCAGAAGACTCAGAAGACTCACCGAAAAACACATAATAGTTTGGATATGAGGGTGGAAGAGGTGCTTCTCTCATATACCCTACCCTGGATTCCACTAATGCATTGTCACCTTTACTTTTATTCCACTGATACCACTCATCTTAAATACTCTGAAACCATATTATTATTATTATATATATTAACAGAAAGTCTCGATGAACAGTAGTTAGAAATATTTAAATATTTTTTTATTTACTAATATTTTATCAGTTATTCATTTAAGTAATTGTTTAGTAATAGGATAATTATTAGGTATTTATTCTTTTTATTAGTATCATTTTGTTTACTATTCAGTTTTTTTTTTATTATTATAACTTACGTTCGGATCACTACGATAGCAACATGATATAAGTTATCAAACAAAAAAACATAAAAATTAATACATATCCGTACCGATGTTGTTCTGTTCAGTACGGTATGATAGCAATACGATCTTAGTTTATCAAAAGGAAAAACAATAAAAATAAATCCCGATAATGATACAAATGTTGTTCAGTCGGTTTCGATTTGGGTTGGTACAATAGCGGCACAATAGCCGTTTTCCATAATGTTTATATGGCAACGTTGAAAAAAGTAAACATAGATTGCAAACCAAACAAACTAATATCAACTGAACAACATACAAATCAAATGATGTGTTGTGAGGGTTGATGCGTTGTATTGCAAGCAGCCGATGCAAGTTCGATTGTTTTTGTGTCCGATTCTATGTTTTGGCAATGTGGGGCTAGCACACTTGGTAGAGGCATATGCCTCTTAAGGTAGATGTTCCGGGTTCAATCCTGGGTAAGGGTGATAAATATTAGAATTATTGGTGAATAGAGCAGACCAGACGTTGTCTTTCAAAAAAAATGAACATCGGTACTGGTATGGATATTCGTTTTTATTGTTTTCGATCGATGTAATGTTTTCTCTTTAGATTACTCTAGCGAGTGTAGGTACCATAACGAACCGAACATATATCAACCGAATTTTCGCCGCGAAGCGCGGGGGAAAATCACTAGTTATAAAGATTATAGATGACTGGGTAAGTCAAAATTGAGAGCCCACTTATACATGAACAATCTCTGTCTCTGATCTCTCTCATCTTCCTCCAGCGGTAGCGGTGACTACTACCTCGAGGGTACCCCTACCCACATATCACTAACCATTACGCCCCCTACCACCCTAATGGAAATGTATAATGGAAATTCCCTGGAGAAAAATAAATGCGGTCACGTACTCACATGTAACGTATGTCACATTGATCAATGATAGGAGTATTTATTGGTCAATTAAAAGTTGTTATTCTTCTTTTCACTTGCCTACGCATTTACACTTTTATATTTATAATAAAAGTAATAATAAATATTCAACAATGGTATTACATGTTAGTCATAACGCACGAGTTCTAAATCCACTTAGTTATTATTTTATATGTTTTACGTTTTGGTTTAGTTTTTCGTATTAACATACCACAACTTCAGTGTTAATGATCGCTTACAGTAGTGTGACATTGGTGTTCGCCCTCATCGTAAAGAAATCACATCAATTTATCATCCACATATTATTATGCTTAAATAAATATAAAATTATGTATTTGTACAAGTAAAAAAACGAAAAAGTGTTGAATTATGTAATTGTGTAGTAATTCTATGTATCCGACCAGTAGCATATCCTTTCGTTTTCTTTAAAGCACAAGAAGAATTTAAAATGAGAAAGTCACGTGAAATAAAGGAAAAAAAGTAAACAAAGGTAACAATTTATTGTACACAAGGATGACGGGTACGTATCCTAGTCCCCTACCAAATATTCAATTTTCACATTTCTCCCTTCACTTTCGATGTTCACAAACATTTGTTACTTTTTGTTTGCAATCAAGTCAATTTTCACTCTAGTGACTCTACCTGTCTAGCATGTGTTAGAAAGATGTGGTTTCTACAATCAGGTAAATTCTGTTTTTTTTTAACCATTACTAGTGTTTTAGTGGTGATTACGGGTATTTGAGTTCCACCTATGGTGGACCCGGGTGAGTTTTCCTTTACAGGTCTC
This sequence comes from Helianthus annuus, assembly GCF_002127325.2. Taxonomy (NCBI): domain Eukaryota; kingdom Viridiplantae; phylum Streptophyta; class Magnoliopsida; order Asterales; family Asteraceae; genus Helianthus; species Helianthus annuus. The sequence goes on along the minus strand of NC_035436.2, from coordinate 201,776,937 downwards.
AAGTTCGAGCCCTATGGTTTCTTATTGAGGGGTTTAAATTGGGGATCTATTGTGCGAGGGGCTCTCTAGATCGTACCCGACTAAGACAACGTATACTAGACATCCCGACATTCGCGAATGATCCATATGATTTACAATAGTAATAAATCAATATCTAACTTTGATAATTCTAGGTACACGGATGATCCATATGGTTTACCAGAATTTTGGATTTGGTCATTAGCTTTCCAAAAGCACACGGATAATCCTTGTGATTTGCACTTTGTAACTCATTTAGTCCCCAACCAACAAATCTAAAGGCTTTAGTATGTCCAAGTTATGGACTAAATGCGTTACAAAGTGTAAAACACAGGGACCATCCATGTATTTTTGGAAAAAGATGGGAACTAAATGCGTTACAAAGTGTAAATCACAAGAATTATTTGTGTACTTTCGGAAAGGTAGAGACCAAATCCAAAGTTTTGATAAAACCACATAGACCATCGGTGTACATTACTCTTATCTTTTATCTTCTATACCGTTTTGTAATAAATTTGTTGTTTTTTTGAATTATCTATAATATAAAGGAAGAAAAAAAGTAAACATTACATAGAATCTAACTAATTACAATTTTTGAAATAGGGATGAGCATTTAGTACAGGGTATTGGTACCGTACTGAATTTTTTCAGTACCGGTACCCATTTTTTTGCATTTTTGGTATGGGTACCGGTAAAATACCGAATTTTACCTTCAAATACCGGTATCATACCGAATATTTCGGTACTGGTACCCAGTTTGACGAATTTCAATACTGGTACTCAGTTTTGATGAATTTCGGTATCGGTTACGGTACCGGTACCACACTCATCCCTATTTTAAAACATATGATACAACATTTAAAACATAGTGGGAAAGATCCTTTAAAATGTGGGTTTTGTCTAAGTAGTTTGAAAAAGATTATAAAAATGACATTTTTCACTCCTTATAACTTTAACGGACATTTTGATTTTAAAACAAAAACTCTCAATTTTTTCCTCTCAAAATACAACAGAAAAAATCTTGTTAAAATTACCTAACACACATAATCAAATACAAAATAATCTAACACAAGAAGTATAATACAAAAAATTAAACACAAAATGTTATACAACAAAAAAATACAATATAATTTTTGAGCTTTTTTTAGTTGCTACTTTTTATATAGCTATTGTTGATTATATCTTTAAACATGAGTTAAAATAAAGAACCCTAATCATGTTTATTCAATCATAACGTAAATATAGATGCCAAGTTAGAGATACTTACTTGTAGGGATGATTATCTTTGAGGATAAAGATGAAGTCATGATTCCCGTTATGGTACCTTGTGTTGATGGATCACACTAGAGAGAATTGATCATGGTGTTCTTCTAGAGAGTTTTGATCACCACTTATCACCAATATATAAAGATCAATAAAAAATGATCATGAATGGTGATCCGTTATAAAACTCTATGTTTTCTCTATTAATGGTACCTAAAGGGAAATCATAATTGCCCCTTAATACTAATCAATAATTACAATTACTATCATCAAGTAATTGTCGGGGACTAGTTATGTCATATTGGTAATGTTACCAAATGATCCTTAAGGCCACATCAACGGGTTATTTCTAACATTCTCCCACTTGGCCGAGTGATCATTTGTGATAAGTATAAGTAAGTTTGGCCAAGTTAAAACATTAATCAATGTTTCAAATTGAAATTGCAACAGAAAAATACAGTCATTGAGTTACTGTCAACTCAAGACCCCCATTAATCATGTTACAACCCCAAATCAAAACATACGTAAATTTAAGACCAAAATGACTGAGGTAAGCCATTTGAAATTAATTTGTATAATTATTGTCTATACGTCATCAGGTGCACATACGTATTTATAAACAAACAAATTTAAACAATTGAGGAAATTTAATAATAACTAATCATTCATATGTACGATATGCTATTATGTAAGGCCTTAAGTAAAACCCGTCTTTATTATGAGCTCTTAAAAAGACTTTGGGTGTAGACCTTAGTTATCGGATCCGCAAGCATATCATGAATGTAAATGTATTCGATACAAATAATTAGTTTCCTCTTCTTGTTCATAAACGAACAATAATTTTGTATCGAAGTTTAATGTAGCACCTCTCGAACTCTTACTGTTCGAGAAAATAAGGTAGCTGACTTTTCACAGTAAGTCTTCAATATAGTATTTATATGGAGGTAATAAGTTTATGAGTCTACTGATAAAATTTCAACAACATTTATTGACAATTGCGTTGTTAATTAACAACATATTATGTCATTTTGATTTAGGTTGTTGTTAACAGTTTCTTATGACTCCTCCATGAGATAAATTTGTCTGCAAACATAAGGATTACCCCAAATTGACTTTTAGGTTCTTTTGAATATTACAAAATCAAGGTAAGAATAATCAACCTCTTCTTTATAGTCTTTCTCGTTTCTTAAAGATATCGTAAGATGCTTCACAATAATCTAGAGTGGTCTAATGTTCATAAATGTGAGCAATATCTAAACGAGTATAGACTTGAACCTTTGTAAAGCTTCTAATTAATGAAGCATGAGGAAATAATCTCATTTATTATTTTATCCTCTAAAGGAGAGCTATATTGTTTGTTACACATGTAAGAGCACGCTTTAGAGTAAGGCTTATGGGATGAAACTAATGTCCCATTGGGTCTATCTCGGTATATTTTGATATCTCTCACGTAAGTGGTATTTCCGAGATTCATTATATCAAAATATATGTGAGAAATTATTTGACTTGTGTAACATATACTTATCCAAAAAGTGCTATCTATATAAGGATAAGTTTACATTAGTTGCTCCCACTCATCTTGAGGTAGGTACATAAATCCACTTAATTCTTGATGAATATAATGCATTAAGATTTCATAACATTTTGATGTTTGCCTTAAACCCATAGATGGAATTAATTGACATACAAAGTAAGTGTTCTTGACCTACAGTTTAGAACTTTCAGGTTGTTTTATGAACATGTAAGTCTTTGTTTAAGGAAAGTTGTTTTAATGTTCATATAATGTAGCTCTAAATGATTATGAGCCACTAGAACAACAATGGTCCTCAAAGAAACATCTTTTAAGAAAGATAAGGTGATTCTTTGATAAATAATTCTCTTCTGAGCATAACCTTTAACAATCAATCATATTTTTTTTTAGCGTCTTAACGTTTGCATTCAGATTTTGTTTAGTGATGAACACCCTTAGGTAATTCAACCAAATCCCAAACGTTAAAATCAAATTTGCTAATAACAATTCTTACTCCATTTAGAAAATTGATTGATGCTAATGGCTTAATTAGAGGAAGTAGGACCAGTAAACTTTCCAATATCCATTTCAACTTCAACCAAGGAGGATACATAATCATCAAAGTTAAACCTAGATGACCTCTGTAGTTGATTATTGGGTTGTATTATGAGTTTCAGTTTTATGGATTAACTCTTGATTAAGTTGCTATCACTTTCAAGATTCTAAGTGTGTAAGAGTTGGTGCAGTATGGTGTGCAAGAGGTGTAATCGGAGTAAAATTTAATAGGTCTCTTCCCCCGGCCTCTTGCACTTCTGGCAAGTCCTGATAAGGACTTTTATTGCTCCCACTGACTTAGAAATCTTTAATAATTTAGCATGATTATGGTCAACATTAGAAGACCAATAAATTCTAATAGAGAAACAAATTAAAGAAGTTACTCATTGTAGTTTCTCTGTTTGAGGATTACAAGTTTGGCAAGAAATCTGAGTGTGCCCACATTTAAGCAACAATGAAACTTTTGTTAGAGTAGCAGTATATTCTTAAAGAGAAAAGTTGTGAAGGAGCAATGTCTTGTACAAGAGGTGCAAATTGAGGTAGTAACAAGTTTTCACTCCCCTACCTCTTGCAACTCTCGCAAGTTAAGATAAAGACATTTAATGCTCCCACTAACCTTTTACATCTCTAGAAATGCTACAAGATAAGTTTCAATGATTTACGTGCTGTGGAACATGTCATATATGTTAAACTTGATTTCCTTAATGTCCAGATGTTTATAAAAATTTTGAGGGACATATTTAGAAGGAATCATAGTATATATGAATTAATTTCTTTAATGCCTTGATCCATTAGGGACATATTAGACACAAGTAAATATTATGATAAATGAATAATGTCTGAATATTCCATTTTGGGATAAGTTCCAATGAAATATAATTTCTAATGGAACTTAATTTATTCCCTTAGCCATTAAATATTAAGGCTTATACACATGCTCATAAGTCTCTAAGAATGAGATTTGATAATATTTCATCCTTCATTAAACTAGTCATGATTTATCATGAAATTTGGTCTTAATGGATGGAATTTGTAAGTCTCATTTTTCTTTTGTTAAATTTTCATTTTCATGATAACAAAAGGTTGTGGAAAAGTGTAGCATCATCTAGTTCTATCTTATAAGGTTTCTATCCATATTGAGATGACCAACAATATGAGAGTTTAAGGTAAGAGTAACTTTGTTTTAACCATGCAAACCTCACAACTGTCATAACGTAGCTTTTATATTGATACTAAATTCTGAATAATCTACAGAATATATAAGGTATCATAAAACCCAATTATAAAACAGTTTATTATGGTTCTTATATTCTTAACATAACATTTTGCCACTAATTCTCATACTAATTATTTGTTTTTTCTGGTAAGTAAACGTATAGAACTAGACTCAACCCGTCATGTGTTAATTGGAATATTATCATTAGCAGACTCAAATATCATAAATATCTAACTACTTATCTTAGCCAGCTGTCTCATTGAATTATGGATAGTCCATGCTAATGCCTAGTTAATGGCAAAAATTTGAAGTGGGACTTTCCTTTGAAGAAACTTATAGCTGGAAGTAGTACTTGACACTATCTTTGAATCTTAAAAGTATCATCCTTTTAGGTTTAGTGGTGGTGAGATGAACAACATCTAATTTTCCAATCTCATGCATTCATTTTCCTGTACATATGTTGCTAATCAACACACTCATTTTCCTTTGGTACTCTTGAGTGGTATAGTTGATTCTTAATGCAACTTATGGTATTGGTGGAAAAGTTATATGTAATGCATCAGAAAGGTGTACTGTTTTCCATGTGTAAACCTTTAAGTAATGGTTCATGGTATTGTACATCATGATGTATTCACATATACCACTAACTTTATAGTAAGAAACTAGAGTAATGCATGTTTTTTAGGAGTTATTTTGATTCTTCCAATGAAAACAGATTAGTCTTGAGAAAATTTAGAATCTGGAACAGCTCCCATGATAGCAATAATGAAATGAGTTCTTGATTATCATAAGAGATATAATGGTTGACTTATCCCACTAGTCATGCTCTAGTTTTCTTTTGAAATACTTTTATCAGAAAAGAGCAGTAGGATTATCATATCTTAAGAAATAATCAACAATCCAACAAGAGATAATTTTGTAGAAACTCTTTCGTAAGCAAAACATTTTAGGTTTTGAAATTAGAGTGGATAAAATAGATGAGATACAAACCTAAGAAGAAAATTTGAGTGATTTACATTATGGGGTAATCAAGTAAGGCAGACACAAATTATTATATTGAAGATATAGTCTGCTACAACACCAAAATAACAGACTAACTTAAGGTTCTACCTGAATTTTGGCTTCGCTTGGGCTTTGACCAAAATTCAGACATTATGAACGTACATAAATAACAGATTGTCTTGATGTTCTATATAAATTTGGTTTCGCTTTGGCTTTGACCAAAATTTATGCATTATGAACATACATAATAGACTGACTTATTGTTCTACATGAACTTTGGCTTTGCTTTGGCTTTGACCAAATTTCATGTATTATGAATATAAATAAAAACAAACCAACTTAATGTTCTGCCTGAATTTTGGCTTCGCTTTGGCTTTGACCAAAATTCACGCACTATGAACGGTATAAAATAATAAACCTCGGCTTAATCTTCTACCTAAATTTTGGCTTCGCTTTGGCTTTGACCAAAATTCAGCATTATGAACGATATAAATAATAGACCGTCTTTAGTGTTCTACATGAACTCTGGCTTCGCTTTGGCTTTGACCAAAATTCACATATTATGAACACACATAAATATAGACTGTCTCAATGTTCTACATGAACTCTGGCTTCGCTTTGGCTTTGACCAAAATTCATGTATTATGAACACACATAAATAATAAAGTAAAACACATAAATATAACATAACACCTTTGGGCCAGAAATGAAATATTTATGTAAATTAGGCTGATAATTTATTATGTGCATCATCAAACAATTCGTTGTTGGTTTCATTATCCAACAATACACATAATCACATAAAATGGTATAAATTAAAGTTGGGTCATTCGCAAAATAAGAATCTCACATAAGAGTTGCATATAAAGGGCTTTAAGTGTACAAACATTTAGGCACAAAATCAACTATTCAGTTCATGGATTATAGTCTAGAATTTCTATAATCAATTCATTAATTGCAATCATTAAATTCAAACATTAATTCATGAGGACTTTGTAACCGATTAATTCAAGAATGCATGAATACATAATCAAGTGCATTGAAAAATTATTAATTATAAGTTCATCCTCATTGCAAAAGATTTTAAATTGCATTACTTTCATTAATCCAATATTACATAAAACTCTCATGTCAAATCAATGGAATTAGTTGTAAAATAACTCAAATAAAACATTCATGTATACATAATCAAATTTGTAACTGATGGAACCTATACTTAAATACATAATCATCTATCATGACTTAAAAAATAAAATTCATATCATCAACCAAATATTGTGTTGATTATTTAATACACAATTTCATGAATTTAAAATACAGTATGGTGTCATTTTGCATGAAACAATTCTTGACTAAATTATTGCAAAATATGACAACCAATGCTATATATTATTTGATGCCCATAGTAAAGGCAAAATAACTATCCATAATATCAAATTGATGATTAGACGTTTCAACATTAAGTTGATCATTGATGGTCATTTATGGAAAAATAATAATCAAGTTGAATAAATGATTAGATTAATAAAGTTTGGGTCATGGAAAATAATTTTGATTCATGGTAATGAGTAATGAATTGAAAAGGAATTGAGTTTTAAATCACTGTTGATTTTATCAACAAAAGAAGATAACAAACGACAACAATGTCAACCATAGTATTTCCATTGTGTACTTTTGAATCCATGATTGGATTTTATTAAATACATTCTTCAATTTCATACCCTTATTCATAAAAAATGATTCAACAATTATTTTGAAGAAACTAATCATCAAATCACATGATTGAATAGATATAATCGACATAGCTCTGATACCACATGTTGATTATATCTTTAAACATGGGTTAAAATAAAGAACCCTAATCATGTTTATTCAATCATAACGTAAATATAGATGCCAAGTTAGAGATACTTACTTGTAGGGATGATTATCTTTGAGGATAAAGATGAAGTCATGATTCCCGTTATGGTACCTTGTGTTGATGGATCACACTAGAGAGAATTGATCATGGTGTTCTTCTAGAGAGTTTTGATCACCACTTATCACCAATATATAAAGATCAATAAAAAATGATCATGAATGGTGATCCGTTATAAAACTCTATGTTTTCTCTATTAATGGTACATAAAGCGAAATCATAATTGCCCCTTAATACTAATCAATAATTACAATTACTACCATCAAGTAATTGTCGGGGACTAGTTATGTCATATTGGTAATGTTACCAAATGATCCTTAAGGCCACATCAACGAGTTATTTCTAACAGCTATATGGTACTTAAATAAAAGGTAAAAAGATGCTCGATTATATTGTTCATATTTTTAAATAATATCGTATTAAAAGTTATGAACATTTAAAAAATGGAGATGATATTGAAAAAAAAAAATCAGACTTTTCCAAAAATAATGTTGATGAAAGGTGAAGATGCCTTCTTCTGTTGCACATATTATTGACTTTTAAGCTAACTTCCCCCTTTTAAAACAATCTAGACCCGGCTGAAGGGTAATCCAAGTGAGGCATTGACTTTGGGCTACAGTTTCCAAAGGGCTTTCAATTTCTAATAAATTAATTCTTTATAATTATAAATGCACTAATCCAAATGAGGTTTTTGAGCACGAATTGAGTTGTATATCCAGTAAAGAAGCTATGATCCAATTGCATTTGGCTAGGTAACTACTTGAATCGAAGATCTTTATTCGTATAAGGAAACTATAAAAGTAGACATTTTAATACATGTTACCCGCCCAACCCATCCGGTTTATCTGGCCATTTATACCATTAGCCAACTGACTTTAGGTTATTACGTTTTTACAAAAAGTCCCCAACTCTTAAATTCGCTTTAGGCCTTCTAAAGGGTTGAACCGACCGTGAAATAATCATAACCTTTTCATTCGTTAACATTTAAAAAAATATATATGATAAAAACAAATACCTTATTCTTCTTAACTTGAATATAACATTTCTACAGTTAAATAAATCAACATGTTACATGATTACTAGTGTTCGGCTTCTCGGGTGACCACTCTATTTTTAAGAGTAAAATCATTGAGGGTAGGTAAGTGTGATTAATAGAAAGTCAAGGACATAGTGATGAAAAAAGATTCAACCCCACCCCACCCCACCCCCACCACCCTTTTATTCTTCTTCTACTCCCCAAGTCAGCAACCACTGAACCAAAAGTGATGACAGAATCAGAGACACCTGCAGCAACAGAACCCACTCAAATTAATTCCCACATTTAATTTTCACAACCCCCAATCCCCTCTCTCTCTCTCTCTACATTAACTCTCAAACCCTAACATAAATCCCTCCTCAATGGCTTCTTCACCCATTCCATTTTCATCTTGAAGTAACAACAACAATGGCCGCTTTTCCCACCTCTGTTTTCCTCTGTTTCTCTTTCTTCACCTTGTACTTCAAATCTTCTTCAACCGCACACTCCACTTCATCTTTCTCTTTCACCAATTTTGGTCAAAATTCAAGTTTCACACTTCACGGTGATGCTAAAGTTGTTAACAACGGTTCGTCCGTACAACTCACTGCTCCATTACAGTCTAGTGCTGGAAGAATAACATACAAAAACCCCATCAAGTTTTATTCCGGAATTCCTAACAAAACGGTGTCGTTTTCGACATACTTCTCGTTTTCGGTTTATTCGGGTTCGGGTAATGGAGATGGGTTGGCTTTTGTTGTGTTTGCAGATGGGTCTCATTTGTTTGATGGTAATAAGGGGCCGTTTGGGCTTTCAAATGGGGCTGATTTGAAGTTCTTGAGTGTTGAATTTGATACATTGATGAATCATGTGGGGATTGATTTGTCTAACTTTGTGTCTTTGAAAGTTGCAAACTTGTCTATTGCTAATTTGGGGTTGAATAGTGGTACCAGGTTGCAAGTTTGGATCGATTACGAATCGGGTTCGAAGCGGTTGGAGGTTAGATTGAACAAATTTGGGGAAAATCGGCCCGTTAGCCCGTTATTGTTCGAGCGAATTGATTTGAGTAAAATCTGGCATAAAAATGAAAGGTTTTATGTGGGCTTGAGTTCATCTAATGGGAACTCTTCACAGGTCTGTAATGTGTACTCCTGGAGCTTTACGACTCGACAATCGCCAGATTGGATGCATTCGGAGCCGTTGGATCCGATCGGGTTCAAAGAAGGGGATGGAAAAAATGTGATCAATACTCATAAGAAAAATGATTGTGTTGTGTGGGTTGTTATTGCTCTCATACTTGGGATTGGATTAGGGGCTTTAGGAAGCTTTGTTGGTATGTTTATGTGGACGATATTAGCGAAAAGGCGACCGGTGACACCCGAAGAGTATGCTGTGAAACATGTTGTTGATGACAACAAATGTTTGAGCATATAGGTAAGAGTTTGTTTGTTTGTTTGTTTGTTTAGATGGTATGCATTTGTTATGAATTGTAAATTGATTTTGGTTGTGGTGATCTTGTATAATTGTTTAGTCAAATGTTTTGTGTTTCTAGTTATGTGTTATGAACAAGATTTGGTTTTGTTTAGTCAAATGTAATGTTTCCTTGGACTTATGTCGTAGGTATTATTAATTAATTATTAATTTAATTAGTGAATGCTGTTGCATGTGACTGGTTTCCTATTTGTTAACCAGAAAGTGTTTCTGATCAGTGATCTGGAAGGAGCATAGTTTATATTATCTATACGGTAGTAGGGCTGGCAATTCTGACACGAAGATGAGAACACGACACGAACCTACATGAAGTTAACAGGTTTCGTGTTTAACCTTAACAGGTTTCGTGTTTAACCTTAACAGGTTTCGTGTCTATAACAGGTCGACACGATAAGACTTGTTTAATTTCGTGTCGTGTTCGTGTTTACCTATTTCGTGTTCGTGTCTTATCGTGTTCGTGTCTTAACATGTCATGTCAGACACGATATGACCTGTTAAGACTTAAGACCATTATACAATACCTGTTAATGGCTAAATATCAAACAAGTAGTAACAGGACGTGTACGTGTCTTAACAAACAAGTCGTATGATACTTTGGTAAATTTTCCGTGTCTTAACAGGTCGTTTCGTGAAGCCTGTTTATTATTAGGTTCGTGTTTGGAAAATCTGACACAATAAGATTTCGTGTCGTGTTTGTGTTTACCCGTTTCAGATTCGTATCTTATCATGTTCGGGTCTTAAGAGGTCGGGTTGACTCAATATGCCTAGTGGTTACAGATGAGAGGTGTTCAGTGAGTTGTAAACTCTCACTGGTATGGTATGTTTCCATATTTTTATATTACAACAAATGAATGAATGTACAAAACTCTGAATATACACTTTTAAGTTAAACTGTGAAACATAAGGCAAGAAAATAACAAAATCTTAAACTACCCGGTTCGTCCAAATCTGTTTTCGCTTTCTTTGTAAGTTCTACGCTTATCGTTCAATCCTAGTGCACGGGGCAGCCCTCTAAATCGCGCTGCCAAGTATAACTACACGAGTGTTCCTGCACAACGGGAATGAGATAATTCCCGTAAAAGAAATTAAAGAATTAATGCTAGTAGAGGAGTAAAAGATCTATACTGATGATCGTAGTGCATTCCCATGTTTCGGTCTTCGCTCTGGTGATGCTTCAACAGTTTTATTTTTAGATCTACTGCAGATACAACCGGGAAACGGGTTCGCATAAAAGCTCTCTTCCAGCTTCGGAGACGGGCCAGGTTTCCGCTTATATGGTGCCCCCACCCGGTCTTTATGTATCAGCTTGACTTGCGAACTAAACGTCTCCCACGAGATTTCACCAGCGTCCAACAGATCAATGAGTTTAATAAACTGTAACCGGTCAGGGTTAATCGTCTTACGAAACCCTTCAAACCGCCGGTGTCCTTGGACCGCCTTAGCCATGTTCCCATCATACGTGTAAGCAAACACATCGCTCTCAAGGGCAACATTGTAGTCAAGGGCGGCTAGGCGGTTCTGGTAGCGGCTAAGATTGAGCAACTCCTCAGGCGTGGCTAGGGTGCTGTGCGAAAAGACGTTTGGGTACTCAAGTCGGAAAGCGTCCATGCTGTTATTACCGTAGATTTCACCGGCTACGATGTAGATTGTCGTGTTTGAAGGGTACCCCATGGCTTTAAGGAAAATAGCAGCTTCTCTAGGCGACAATGGACACGCTCCTTCTTGTCGCTTTTCGGTGCCGTTTATCTCTTTCTCCTTCCAATGCTTCACATTGTATCTCATGGTTTCAAGTACTTTAGATTCTTGTTCTGTTAGGTTATGGGTGCAACCTGTGAAAGCTAGCATATCCTTCTCATACCTGTAATAGATTAATCATTTTGTCATCTTTTACATGAGATTATCTAATCTAAATCTAATCTAAATATTAATAAAAGACTACAAATAATGCCACATGGCATTCTCTCCTTCAACCACATAAATTTTATTTTATATTTATTTAATTAAAATATTTCTTTTAATACTAATAACTAATATATATATAAATATCACTTATCTTTATCTTTATCCTTATCTTTATTTTAATATTAATAAATCCAATTAATAATATTATAAATATCTAAATCTAATATCTAATAAATTATTAATATCCTTTGTTTTAGACCCTTTGTTTTTTACTTATTAATAATATTACCCAAAACTTTTATACTTTTGCAATTTAGACCCTTTGTTTTTTTACTTATTAATCTAAAGCTTTTCATCTTTTCCAATTTAACCTCAACTCTTTTTAATTTTCAATTTTTTCCCACCATACTTTTCATCATTCCCAAGCTTTTCGTTTCGTTCTAAATTTTGTGAGTTAACGCACCGCAACGTGCGTGTGGGGTTCAACATTTTTCGTATATTTTTCACGTTTGGCCCGTCAAAACACATCTATTTTTCTCCGTTTGACACGTTCGTCGCAACGCACGGGTCCTGGATTAACTTAGTTATTTTTTCTATGTTTTATGTTTCGATTTAACTTCTCTACAACGAGCGTGCGTAATTCAAAGATTTTACGTCTGCTTTTCGCTCGACTTTATTTTTTTTCCGTTTTTATTTATTTTGTTTTTACGAGTTTTCCGGTGTTGGTGATCGCTGATAATGGTATAGCATTGATACTACTTGACACAGTTTTACGACAACCGCTGCAACGCAGGGGCTTAATACTAGTTATAAAATGTAATATTACCTCAAATGAAGAGCGATGAAGGGTTCACCGTCACTCCTAAGTCTATCAACGAGCTTTCTACCAAGGCTCTCGATCTCATCTGAGTAACGAAGAGCCTCATAGTTTGCACGACACCGAAGCTTTTGATAAGACGATGGGAGGCCATTATTGACAAGTCTTGCATCGGAATGCGTGAATTGGACCACTTTATGTTTTCGTAACAATGCTTTCATTTCTCCTCTATAATAACTCGCCTGAATCATCAATCAAATCAATAAGGTGACATGAAACCGACGAAATAAAAGAAAGAAGTAAAACACACACCTTTGACCATGAAACAGGAGCCTTGATAAACGGCTTTATTGTTGCGTATTTTGGTGGTAAAGACTCTACTACTTCGATATCATCTTTTAAATTATCGATGAAATGCCTCCAATCGAAAATGTCCTTAAAATCACTACAAAAACGAACCAAACGTCAGCTACTAGATCGTTACTTACAATACTTCTTTTTATACGCACTTTTACCTAGGATCCGTCCAAAACGATTGATGATCAAGAGACGGGATAACAAGAGTGGCATTCATCATCTTAGCAATTGCCACCATGTCACATATCTAACATAAACATAAGGTCCATGTTACTTAAACTTGAAAATAGTTAGTTTTAATATCAAAATGCAAACTCACCCCTGTCCTCATTTGATTCAATCCGCCGTTGGCATGGACGAGAAGATACCTGGTTGTCCGGAATTTTCTCTCTTAAAAAAGTTTAAAATCAAAACTTTAAATAGAGTTATATACCGAGAATTACAACTAACATAAACCAAATGACACGACTTACTGGTTGGATCTTGAGGTCTCTCGATACATTGATAATAGCGACTGCTGTTTGGTTTCATCCAAATATCTGGGACCTACGTGAAACAAAATGTTATCCATAGGGCTGACAATTCCTGATACGAAGACAATCCATTATATCCGTTTCGTTTAATAAATAGGTCATATTTTTTTAGTTTAGTTTAGTTTAGGTTACGACATGTCTAACATGTTTACAATGCAATTACAAGATGCCAACATGTTTGGCTTGTTGAGATAAATAGGTTAAACAGGTCATGTTCGTGTTACATGATGTTAAAATTTAGAGTGAATTTCAAGGATTGTTCTTTATCTTTATACTCATTTTCAGGCGCTGTCCTTTATGTTTAAAATTGACGAGTTTTGTCCTTTATGTTTTCATATCATACACGTTTTGTCCTTTAGGCCTAACCCAGTTAGTTTTTTCAGTTAAATTTGGTCATATGCTTTGCACCTGAGGGCATTTTTGTCAATTCAAAGGTAAGTTCAACGGCAGATTTATATAGCTCAAAGCTTCTGCAACCTTTGAAATGACAAAAATGCCCTTATGTGCAAAGCATATAATAAAATTTAACTGAAAAAACTAACTGCGTTAGGCCTAAAGGACAAAACATGTATGATATGAAAACATAAAGGACAAAACTCGTCAATTTTAAACATAAAGGACAGCGCCTGAAAATCGGTATAAATATAAAGGACAATCCTTGAAATTCACTCTAAAATTTAATAATTCAACGTGAGAACTCAAAACCTATCACAAACATGTTGTCAAATGTTTTAGAAAAGTAAGCTTACAGGATTGTGGGGGGACTTGTCTAAGATCTTGTCAGGCATAGAAAATGAATCAACATCTGCTACAACATTCTGAGCCTTTATCACATCACCTTTATAATCCCTAAGCATCAGCATTTGAGCGTTCGACCAGCTCCTACTCACCGTCGCCTCCTCCATCTCCGACACAAGACCACCACCACCCGTCATATACGAAAACTTCACAAACACACTAAACCCCACAACAACAATCAAAAACCCGAGCAACGTACGTCTCAAACTCCTTCCTAACTTCCCATAATTCCGAACCTCCACCGACCCTTTTCGGTGGGGAACATTACCATTATGGTTGTGGTGGTGGTTTTGGGTGGTGGTGGTGGTGGTTGTGGTGCAACTACTAAAACAATCAACAGCAGCTTCGGCTATGCAGTCGTTGATGTTTTGGTTATTATTCTCCTGTTGTTGTTGTTGTTGAGGGTGTTGATGTTCGTCGGAGTCTGTGGATGCCACCGTGACATCGTTAGCACGGCGGCGGTGGGCGGAAACACCCCCGAATCGTGGACTGCCGGTGGTGGATTTGGGGGTGGCGCCACCGGTTGTCATCCAATCCAAAAGATTATGAAGCGATCACCAATTGAAAGAAATATCGAAATCTAAACAAAAGAGAAGAGAGGTGAAATTAAGGATCAAAATTCGATAGGAGGGTGTAATTGTTGTTATAATTAAGTTATTTAATTAATGGTTTTGAAATATTGTTTAAAAAGAGGGGGAGAGTATAAACAGGCGAAATAAAAGGTGGTTCCTCTGTTTGATTATGATGATTTTACGGTGTGGGTGTATCTATACGCGGATATCGCTACTGTTACTAATAAACAACAATGTTGAATTGTAAGTGTGTTTGAAACCTCATGCCGACTTTTTCATGTTTTCTTAAACGAATTGTTTTTTCAACTTTTTGTGTTTTTAAACCTCTGCCTATAAATAGAACATGTCAGCACGGTTTTTTTTAATATTATTTTACATTCTATATCTATTATATGTTTCCTTTAAACATATATAGTATTATGATTTTTTTTTGCTATCAAAATCTAAACAAAAGAGAGGTGAAATTGAGGATCAAAATTCGATAGGAGGGTGGAATTGTTGTTATAATTAAGTTATTTAATTAATGGTTTTGAAATATTGTTTAAAAAGAGGGGAGAGTATAAACAGGCGAAATAAAAGGCGGTTCGTGTGTTTGATTATGATGATTTTGCGGTGTGGGTGTATCTATACGCGGATATCGCTACTGTTACTAATAGACAACAATGTTGAATTGTAAGTGTGTTTGAAACCTCATGCCGACTTTTTCATGTTTTCTTAAACGAATTGTTTTTTCAATTTTTTTGTGTTTTTTAAAGCTCTGCCTATAAATAGAACATGTCAGCACGGTTTTTTTAATATTATTTTACATTCTATATCTATTATATGTTTCCTTAAAACATATATAGTATTATGATTTTTTTTTTGCTATCAAAATCTAAACAAAAGAGAGGTGAAATTGAGGATCAAAATTCGATAGGAGGGTGGAATTGTTGTTATAATTAAGTTATTTAATTAATGGTTTTGAAATATTGTTTAAAAAGAGGGGAGAGTATAAACAGGCGAAATAAAAGGCGGTTCGTGTGTTTGATTATGATGATTTTGCGGTGTGGGTGTATCTATACGCGGATATCGCTACTGTTACTAATAGACAACAATGTTGAATTGTAAGTGTGTTTGAAACCTCATGCCGATTTTTTCATGTTTTCTTAAACGAATTGTTTTTTCAATTTTTTGTGTTTTTAAACCTCTGTCTATAAATAGAACATGTAAGCACGGTTTTTTTAATATTATTTTACATTCTATATCTATTATATGTTTCCTTTAAACATATATAGTATTATGACTTTTTTTTTGCTATCAAAATCTAAACAAAAGAGAGGTGAAATTGAGGATCAAAATTCGATAGGAGGGTGGAATTGTTGTTATAATTAATTTCTTTAGTTAATGGTTTTGAAATATTGTTTAAAAAGAGGGGGGGGGGGGATATAAACGGGCGAAATAAAAGGCGGTTCGTGTGTTTGATTATGATTTTGCAGTGTGGGTGTATCTATACGCGGATATCGCTACTGTTACTAACAGACAACGTTGAATTGTAAGTGTGTTTGAAACCTCGTGCCGACTTTTTCATGTTTTTTTAAACATATCGAGTATATTGTTATGGGTTAGCAAATGAATGTTTAAGAAACAACTCGATATGTTTAAGAAAACATGAAAAATTCGGCACGATTGGGTTAGCAAATGAAAGTGGCATGCTTCATTCCAATCTTTCTAATTCTTTCCAGATTTAACTTTATGGGTTAGCAAGTGAATGTGGCATGCTTCATTCCAGTCTTTCTAATTCCTTCCGTATTAAAGTTTGTGGGTTAGGTAATGAATGCGGCATGCTTCATTCCATTCTACATGCTTAACATGAGCGGTATAGGAAAAAAGAAAACACGTCGATAACTCGATACTAGTGTTCACAAAATCGAATATCATCTTGATAAAGTAAACGATAACTACCGAGTGGAATGAAATGTAACGATAGGATGAGAATCTTGAAGAACAAACTTTCAAGTTATATTGTGCAACACCAACAAATGAGTCGAAGATCATGTTTCAAAACACACTTCTGTAACGCAATAATGATAATATTTCCTCAACGTTAACTACATACGATCCATACTTGAACAACAATCACATACATATAAACGATGATATACAAACACCATCCGACCTCCAAGTAGCACACACAGTAGCATACAACCCATATTATAACCACCTAGCCGCAACCATTATAAACACATATATATATAAAACATGAACATTTGATCATAACTTGAGCCAATCCAAGCAAGGGCAGCACCCCCAACAGAACCTAGAAGGATAGTAATCCTTAAGATACACATCTCGGCTAAAACCAACGATGTAGAAGCTAAAGGCTTGACCACGGTTGACCATCGTGACACGTGTAACCGGGATTACAGAAATGGTGTGCCTCTCACATATGACTCTAGCAGTAGGAGGAATTAGAGGCCGTTCAGATATAACCTCCGAAGAGAACTGATTCAGAAAGAAGGAATCAGCAAAGAAAGCCGGAGTGCATTGGTAGGCTTGCGTGTTGCACAGCTGGACCCCTTTGGCTCGGTGGAAGACATCATCAGGAACCGAGGCGGCCCCACTTGTTGCATTCAGTTTTCTGGTTGCGTGTGTATCCCTACAAAATATCATCGTTTTGTTAAAGAAAGGAAACCAATAATTCAGTCAAGGTTCGGTAAATTCAAAGCTAGTTATATATGACCGAAGTTTTGTATAAAAATACAGTAGACGTACCATTTAACAACGGCGATTTTGCGTGTCAAAAGAGAACCACTGCCTAAACATTTCAAGCATTTAACTAGCCCACGAGATCCACAAGTTGCACAAGGTATCTTCCCTTTGCCATTACATTTCACACACCTGCAAAAAAAATAGAAATAAATAAGAAAATAAATTCAGCCGGTGCTCTGATAATTTATAAATTTTAATTTGAGTAAAATGCGTCCATGAGGTTTGGCCAGTTTTGCAACTTTCGTCCAAAGGTTTGTTTTTCCGCATCTGGATCCAAAAGGTTTGAAATCTTGCCATTTTCAATGTCATCTGGCTTCGTAACTCAATCCACTTTTCTCCATTAACTCAAGGGTATTTTCGTCTTTTTTGTTAACTTAAAGGGCAATTCGGTCTTTTACACTTTATGTACAAGCATTTAAAATACCCCTGACTGAATCTGTTAGACCGAATTACCCTTTGAGTAGGGTTGTAAACGAACCAAACGAACACGAACAAGACCGGTTCGCGTTCGTTTGTTAAGGAGATATATGTGTTCACCAATTGTTTATGAACACTTACCGAACTGGATTTTTTTTTTTGTGTTCGTTTGTTAAGGAAATGAACGTGTTCGTGTTTGTTTGTTAATTTTAGGTAATGAACGAACGTTCATGAACACAAACAATCGTTCATGAACATAAAATATAATACACTGACACTTGTTAAATATTTTATTTCTTTGAATTTGAAGTATTATGAACTATCAAAAACAAACGGCATAAACGAACACGTCAATGAACGTTCACGAACATAATTGAACGAACACGAGCTCTGTTCATGTTCGTTCATTTAACTAAACAAACAAAATTTCTTGTTCGTGTTCGTTCATTTATTAAACGAATGAACACAAACGAACTTCCCGCTGAACGATTCACGAACTGGTCGTTGAAAGGTCGGTTCGTTTGCAGCCCTACCTTCAAGTTAACAAAAAAAACGGAACTACCCCTGACATAACGGAGAAAAATGGATGGAGTTAAACAAGCCGGATGAAAATGGCAAGATTTTAAACCTTTTGGATCCAGATGCGAAAAAACAAACCTTTGGACGAAAGTCGCAAAACTGGCCAAACCTCAGGGACGAAAATGGCATTTTACCCATTTATAAATTTAAATATCTATATTACCATTTTATGCGTAAATGGCAAAAGGGAAACAAGTAAAACGACTTACAGTGTATCAGACCCATCTCTATGAGCAATCAAACCCCTTCCATAACAGGCAGCACACTGAGCCATTTGATTCTCCTTATGAACTCCATCGGGATTACACGTAGCGCAAACAATATCTCCTCTTCCCGCACAATCTGCCATCAAAACAAGACGTCATCAGGAATCCAACAATAAGTCGAAACAATACGACACTTTAGGCCATCGTTTCACAATTACCTGAACATTTTTCAACAGTTTCAGAGTGCGGAATTTTGGCACGTGACTCTTTGTGGTTTGTAAACAAAACTGGGAATTCTGACCGCAAATCTAATTCCCAAACACCAAGTTCAGGCCCCTTATCTTTTCCGTCAATATTACCACCGTTGTACGGCTCTGTTTCGGTTATAACTTCGCGTTCTTCCACAAACGTTTCGAGAGTCCCGACGTAAACATTGCAGTCCTCGATAGAGTGGATTTTCCAAGTGCGAGCGGGACGACTTCCCCAACAACAACGGTGACCAACATGATCGATCAGTAATTCCCGAATCTCAACTTCATCCAATATTTGCCTGTTAGGATACGCAACAAAATTATGTTAACCCGTATAGATTAACTCAAACAAAGATCACATGGTGTATAATTCAACTTATACCTAGCAGGTTGATGTTCAGGTTTACCAAATTGCCCTCCATATCCTGCTTCGTAAGAATAAGGTTGTTCTGCAAGAAAAAGTGAATAATCTTATATGTACATGGGGTAAGGTTATTGTAAAAAAGGTTAAAAGTGTGAGAAAGGTGAGAAATATTCTGGAGATGACATGTGTCCTAAATCTAAATTAATTCAAAAGGGTAAACAAGTAATTTTATCATTAATTCAATTAATTAAAAACTTCCCATAACCGCCACCTTAATTATAGGAACTGGATTTTTTTTTAAAAGATCTCTATAAACACCATTCAGCAATTATATAACACCATTCAGCAAGTATATAGCACCATTCAGTAATTATATAAAACCATTCAGCAAGTATATAACACCATTCAGCAAGTATATAACACCATTCAGTAAGTATATAACACCATTCATGGACTAAACATCTGATCGAAACATATTTTTTTCTCTATATAAGTATAGCAATATGGTACTCATATTAAAGATAAAAAAACGCTCGTTATTACGGTGTAATTTTTTTTTTTAAAAAGTTACGTATAAAAAGTTATTGACGTTTAAAAAAGACGGGGGGAAGTTACATGTGCATTAATGTTAGTTTCTTAATTTAAAAATGTTAAATTTACCTATATACCCTTAATCTAGAAAATTAATATGTTTAATAGTAAACATTATTACAATTTTGCCATTATGATCTCAACCATTAGATCAAAGATCTAATGGTGTAGATTCTTTCTTACCTTTCTCACAAAAACCCTTTTTTTACAGGAACCTCTACCTATGTACATGAACAGAAAAACATGATACTCCATTGGTTCTTAATTAACAGATACCTAATAAATATTTGTGTGAACAGAACTTCAATGATCAAGTAAGCAAATACAGTGGAGGTTTTAACATGATTAATACAGATTTCTGGGATTCGGGTATGGTAGCGAGAAAATGATTAAAAAAATATCGACGTGGTAGTGAAATAGTTACTTTCTTTATTAATTACAATAAGATTAAGCATTGTAATTAAGATTATACATTTAAGGCTCCGAGGCGCTTGGGCATCAAAAGCCGAGGTGCGAGGCGTGAGGCATGAGGCGAGAACCTCATAGCATTGCTCCACAACTAACCAAATAAGTCTTATGTACAATCAAAAGGTAAATCTGTCTCATTTTTTTTACATCTCGGCCTTTTTTATCATGTAAAACGCTCATAATCTCTTCATCCCTTTGGTTGTTTCTACGTACTACCCTTCTACGAACCCCAATCTTGACTAATGTTGACCAACTTTACCCAGATGTCATGACGCACTGCCTCAAGGCCCTGAAGCGTTTTCCACATCGACTCGAGTGCCTCAGGTGCGGTTTTTTAAACCAAGCCACACACACCCACTTCTAACCTCATTTTTTAACCCTATGTGATAAGAAATCATGATCACTTTTTTGCTCTCAACTAAACACCCCTAACTAAGTAGTTAATGCGGTAAAATATCGGATATCGGTTATCGCGGTGAGACATCGGTGGGATATTGGTAACTTAATATCATGTAGAATTTATATATGTAACAATTTAACACTAACAATTCAGTATACTCTCCTACCATTAACAAATTAACTTTTTGCAACTTGCAAAACACTAACAATTGTAGCAAGTGGGAACTGATTAAGACTTAAAACACTAACAACTAACAATTAAGACTTAAAACACTAATAGCAGCAATAAGAAAAAGACAAACGGTAGAACTAAGAAGAAAGGTACAGATATTGGGAGAGTCGGTGATATATCGGTCAAATATGGGTCAGTACCGCAGATATTATCGGTACCGATATCTCGGCGGGACCGATAACCAATATATCATTAATATATCGGTGATATATCAGGATATTAACTACACAGTGTATTACTGTACCGGAAATATAGGGAGGAGGCTCCGGGGAACTGATCAATGGAGCATGAAGAGAAGCAGGGTACCGATCAGAACCGGTAGCAGCCGATCGAATCTCGTCAACGCTGACTTCAGAAGCAGCGGGCATCATTGATGATCCTGTTCGTCCCACTGATGGATATGTATGCCATTTCTCGCTTTCTGCATCCCTAATTTCCCCCTTTTCTGCAAAACAAATAATAAAGGGTTTAAATTGATAATTGAGAAGAAATTGAAGCGGGGAAATTGTACCAGTGAGTAGCGGTTGTTGCTCCATTTTTGGATGAAGATGATGTAACCGATGTGGGTTTGAAACGGTGGATAGAGAGAGGGGTTTATGAAGAAAGCAAAGAAATATTTCTTACACACTAAGGAAATCAAGGAGTCAACCTTGTTGTCATTTTTTATTTTTTATTTTTATTTTTTTTAGAAGCTTTTCTGACCGTGGTGTCAAAAATATATATATCTAAAAAAATTATTAAATCGGAGGGTCAAAAACGTATATACATAAAAATTCTATACGAAAACTACATACCGAACACTACTGAGCGAAAAGTTTGGCCCCTACAAAGTTGCGCCCCTGGATAGAGATGTCGGGTCACATTTCCCAACAGAAAACCCGAAGAACCCTACTCGAAAAAAAACTCGAGCATTTATCGTCTTTTCTTTTTTATAGATGTGTTTTGGTTTGAAGTCTCTGGTATTTGTAACATTAACTATTTGGACTTTCGAACATTTTCATATCATATTGTCAAATGATGTTTGAATTTTGATTATTTTTTTTAATAGCAATATGAATTTTGATAAAATGTTATAAAAAGAAAACATTTTATTTATATTTTTCATCTAAACCTGAAAACCGAACAATTCGAGCTGAACAAACCTGGCCAGACCAACCCAAACACTAAATGGTTTAGTTAGGCCATGTTTTTCTAGTCAAAAACCCAAACAACCCGATTAAAAGACAACCCAAAGATATAACATGATGAAAACCCCTAGATCTATGTATTTAAATCATTTTGCCTGGACCAGACCACTCTAATAGCTGTTGGGCCTATTGGGCCCATACGACTACTTATATTTTGTAAGAATCTTGTTATAGTTTGGACTGGGCCTATTGGGCCCATACGACATTTTGTCAATTCTCTATGGAGTATGGATGCAATTCTTTTGAAAATGGGCGCTACAAATTCTAGAATAGTTAGAATTATGTTCGATTACTTGATATTTCAAACATTCAAGATACAACCAAGCACGCGCCCTTTGTGATTTGTGAAGATGGAGAGGATTCGGCGGAGCACATATTCACAGCATGCTTCATTTCCACGGTTGTCTGCAAGCCATTGCCCATTAGCAGCTGATGCAAAATTCAAGACATATACACCTTTGCAATAAGAAATTTGTTGGAGTTGCACAACACCATTCAAAAGAGTGACATTCAAGACATACCGGTCGCTGGTGCATATGGAAAACTAGGAATGAAGCATTATTTCGGACAAGAAGGCAAGTATTGGACAAACAGTAGAGAATATCAAGTCGCTTGGATATTTATGGCTAAAGAACAAATCTAAACACAAGAGCCTTCAATGGAAAGATTGGTGTCAATTTAAAATTTTGTAAATTTATATAATTATAGGTATCATATTGGGGATGTAATGTCGTTTTGGTTGGCTTTGGGGGGGGGGGGGGGGGGGTACACAACAAGTTATAGATCTAGACACACATTACTAGTAGTTGTTTTAATATCTTATAATTATATTATGTGTATATATGTGAAACATAATTAGATCATATGTAGTGGTCAAGCCCCGTAACCCCTATAGACGTGGGGATATACGACACGTGACAAATGTGTAAGAAAGGTGGGGGGGGGGGTATATAACTTGTGTGTGTAGTGGGGTTACACCCCTTCAATTATGTGTGAGAGAGAGAAACCAATGAACCAAGCGGTATGTATATCACGACCTTCGATTTTCAAGCCTATAGCGCCTGGGGGGAGGGGTATCCCGGCGCTTTGGGGCGGGATGATGGTCTATGGCGCCGGATACCGCCCGACTACGGGTGGCCTTAAAAACCATATTATTGGAAATTTGTGTTTTAATATGATATTTTCACCCCTAAATGCAAACTTGTTACTTAAATTTTAGACACCCATTATATGAAACCATTTTACTAGCTTCAAATGTAACTTAATCAAAGTCACTTAATTATACATAAGAAATAAAAAATAAAATTATATCTCTTAAATCAAAGTTAACTTGTTACATTTTTACAATACAAACAACACCTATTTTGGTAGTTTTCTTTTACCTTTTTGTAATACAAATGGCAAAAGGTACTCATACCAAATATAAAACTGTCATAAAAAAAAAAAAAAAAAAAAAAAAAAAAAAAAAAAAAGAAACTATCGACTTCATCAATATGAAACTGTTGTGCGTATATACTCGATTTCCAGCTGCAGTTATCTTTATAATTCTGGCAAGAATAAAAAAAATTAAGATGGTTAATTAGCTTAAAGTGGTGCTCACTTGTGGTGGCCTATGTGCGGAAATCATACTTAAAATCAAGCAAGTTTTGTGGGTGGTTGCTTAGAGTATACACAGTGTCTAAGAAGCTTAATCATATCCGCATTCGAGTCATCCGGAAGCGGCCTGATGGTGAAGTAAGTCTGCAGAAAACTAGTAAACAAAATAGCCGAAGCGACCAACAAAGCAACCGTCTTCCATGGACTACTAAAGTACCCGGTTATTAGCTCTGCGGCCCACGTCTTATACTTGCTACTGCAGTGATGCTCGATCTCTTTCCGGAGCTGATTAAACATGTAAAGATTAACCGCGGGTACATCAATCTCATCATACATCTTCACCACTTCTTCATCACGACCAAGACTATGAAGCAGTATGTTATGGTTTCGTAACTCTTTCACATCATCGCGCTGGATAACCAAAGATTTCATTACTCGAATGTAAGTTGAGACTCTAAAGTCATTGGGGTTATGCGCGCACATCTCATAGGCGATCATGTTTAAGTAGATAGCTTTTGTATTCGAGGACACTGCTCTACGTACAAGCTCTAGCTCGCCGTAGCAAAAATGTGACAGAAACTTTATGTCTTCATTCGAAGACTCGTTGCAAATACGTTTTAAGAAAATCCCTTTCGCTTTGAGTTCCGTTACTGACGCAAACGAACGATTTCGTTTTACGTAGTTATAGTCTTCACTTGATTCGGTCACTTTTTTCCACTTTCGCGGCCACTTGCTAGAATGAGTGGAACCGAGACCAAGAGAAACTTTAAGCGAGATGAAATAAGACCTGAATGAAATGAAACGGAAAACAAAATGATATTGATCAATAACATATCATATTTGTTGTCCCTATAAGTGTCGTCCCTGTAGGGTGACATAACATTAATAACAATAATAAATTAAATAATAATAACTACAACACCTGTAAAGCTCGAGAAGATGTAGTGGTTGCTTGTGATCGAGAACCTTTTCGCCCCCGGTGATCACCTCACCATAGTTCAAGTAGTTAAAGAACCTATTTAGAATATCTTCGCCGCCTTTATTATCGGCGGGGAATCTCAACTCTAACAAAACTTTGAGTACCACAAACGGGATCTGGTTCTCTAGCAAGAAGATGTCACGAACTACATTTGCGAACCCTAACGCGCCCAAATACTCGTTATTTAGCAACACCTTATTCTTTGCACATGATATGCACTCTATGAAGAATAAAACAAAGCAAGCGTCACGTAACATCATTCGAGCAAACTCCTCATCGGTGTAACCATCTGTGGAACCATCGATATAGCAGTTTCTGGCCTCTTCAACCACTTCAAACACCTTGTTGTATAAGTCACCCATGGTAATTTTCGTGCAGCTCAAGCGAAACTCTTCAAGGGTTATGAGTTTGTACTTCTCGGCTTGGGCCAGTTCGGTTTGGTTATGGTGGTATGGGCCAAGTGAAACCACTGCAGGCTCGTAACACTCTTGGTTTCTTTTACCTTTCTCGCATTTGAAGATCAACGGGGGCACTCTTTCAATACGTCGTTGGGAGCGTTTAGTGACCGCATTGCCTTTAAGGCAGCCTTCCCATTCCCTGACCACGATAGCGTTGTCGGTTGAATTATTATCAGGGATTTCAATCCTTACTTCCTCATTCTCAGACATCTCCATCTCAATCACGTTTGAGTATGTGTTTCTGTTGCCGAAATGATTCAAAGAATTAGTATCATAAAATTAAAGGTATATAACTTAATGGTACCAAGGTGTCCCCTCATCAATGGTGTATATATACACATTTGTATTCTTTTTTTAAATTACGTAAAAATACTAAAATGTAATAAAACTTTGTGTTAAACGGATCATGTTTGTATCAACCTGCGAAAAATCATGTCGTGTTCTTGTTCATGTGCGACGACACGATTTTTTAGTTCTTGTCATGTTTGCATTCATCTCAATTTTTTTGGTTTGTGGCGGCTTCGACCCAATAGCTCCACGAACACTGACCGTTTAACATTCCTATTATGCATCTTAAAACAACTTATACGACATCGACAATCTATAGCCTTCCATGATGACACCTAATGCTAATCTAAGGCAACTAATGTGACAACATAATCACTAGTTAGATGATGATAGTGCACATTACCATTTAACATAAAACAACACGACGACATGACCCTTGATTAGGATCTTGTCACTAGGGGTGTTCAAGATCGGATTATCCGGTTTTCTGATATCCGAAAACCGGATATCCGAAAATTTCGGATAGTGAATATTGACATCTGAATCCGTATCCGAAATTTCGGATATGAATATCCGAAATTTCGGATACGGATTCAGATATCCAAACGGATATCTGAATTTATAAAAAAAAAAAATCAAAAAATCCGTTTTGTTTTGTGTATAGAATAAAACTAAACTTATATTCGATTTTCCAAATTTCCAACATTTAAAATTAAAAACAATCATAAATTCACACGAATACAATTATTTACTACTTTTTTACTAATTTTTACAATAATTCAAACTAAATATAATGCTCATATACTATATATATTTATAAAAAAATAATTAGTTTTCGGATATCGGATTTTTGAAATTCATATCCGAATCCGAATCCGAAAATTCGGATTATCCGGTTTTCGGATATCCGAATTTTCGGATATCCAAAATTTCGGATATTTCGGATACGGATTTTCGGATATTTCGGATTCGGTTTCGAATATGGATTTTTTTGAACACCCCTACTTGTCACCTAGGCTATGAGTGTTTATATAAATATATGTATGAGAGAGAGAGAGAGAGAGAGAGAGAGAGGTACCTTTGTGGTGGTATTGAAGACATTACTTAAAATTGGCTGCTAGAAATGAAGAAGTGGTTAAGATGGTGAATATATAGAAGTTAAAAGTGTATTCTGCATACAGAGAATAAGTAATTTGCTTGCAACTTTGGGCTTCCAAACAATCCTCCAATGTTACTCCTTTTGCTTTAAATGATTCTTATCTTCCAAAAATACACCATGTCATTTCACGTGTTGCAGTACATAGGTTTGTTAATTTTTTTTTGTCAATTATTAAACTCCTAAAATTATATCTAGCAAAACAAAATTAAGTACACCTATAACACTTCAATGAATAGCTAGTAAAACAAAATTAAGTACACCTATAACACTTCAATGAATATTACAAACTAATAGGTATTGACTTAGAATGAATATTACAAACCAGTAATAGGTATTGGCTAAGTATAAATTTAAAAATAAAGTTTAGCAAAACAAAGTTAGGTAGATCTACTATGATCAATTTTACTTTATCATAGTTGACATGAATAAATAGAGTTAAAAGACGTGTATCTTTTAAATTTGATAGATTTATGTGAAAAGTTTTTACTTGATATAACATTATACTTGCTCAAAGCATGAGAACAAGATCAATAGCCAAATACTATCTATAACCGGTTCAAGTTGTTGGTCTGAAGTCAAAACGGTTGGCCACATTTATTTAGCTGTCAAATTTATCGGTTTTACCAAATTCGCTAAAACTTATTGTTTCAGTTGTGTGGCTGTGAATAGTCTAGGGGTGTTCAAAACCGGATATCCGAAAATTCGGATATCCGAATTTCGGATATTTGAAACTTTCGGATACCAGATTTCACTATCCGAATCCGTATCCGATATTTCGGATATCCGAAATCCGAAATCGGATATCCGAAATTTCGGATACGGATTCGGATAGTGAATCGGATATCCGAAAATCCAACTTTTTATTTAATTTTTATTTTTTTATTATTTTTTTCATATTCGGAAACGGATATTTTGGATACTTTCGGATATCCGAATATAAGTTTTCAGATATTTTTCGGATATTTCGGATATTTTCGGATACTTCGGATATTCGGATATCCGAAAAAAATGAAAATTAAATTTTCGGATATTTCGGATATCCGAAATATCCGAAAATTTTGAAAATCACTATCCGAATCCGAAAAAATCGGATATTCGAATTTCGGATATTCGATTTTTCTGATATTTTGGATTCGAATATCGGATATTTAGGATCGGATTTTCGGATACGGATAGTTTTGAACACCCCTAATGAAGACCAGTTTATATCTTGGTTATGGTTATAGAGCCGAGGGTCTGGAAGCAGTCTCTCTATCCTCTAGGATAGCCACGATTAGTTAGATACATGGCCGACCCTAAGGGTGGGCGGAGAGGACCACCGGCCAGGACCCGATATTTCAAAGGACACGTTATTTAATTTTTTTTATATGTATATGTAAAAATAAATAAATTAACATAGGTTAGTGATAAAGATCACCCTAGTGCAAAAATTACAACCACCCAGATCAAGTGTGTAATTATTGAACCACTGGGACCAAGTTTGCATTATTTGCAAACCACAGAGACTAACCAGACATTTAACTCTATTATATATATTACTAATAATTAATTTAACATAAATCTTGTTTTTCTTTTATAACTTTTAAAATATAGTGTTTTATAAAAGGGGAAATAGCCAAAATAGCTAAGACTTGGTCAAAGTTTCAAAAATAGCCAATTCATGTCTCAACCAGCAACCAATCCATGAAAGCCACGTGTCCACACAAAAGAAACGTGCACATGATGATGACAGTCTTGGGAAATACCATTTAACTTTTACCTCTCCCTCTTTCTCTTGTCAGTGATCCCACTCTTAAGACGTTTCCACCCAACCCCACTCTCTTTCTCTCTCTACAACCCAGTTTTTTGCCGTCAACACCTTCAACATCATCATCACCATCACCGATTCATCATCTTCATCACGTCGATTCATCATCATCATCGATTATCACCGGAAAACAAAAGAAAATGTGATATTTTGATAACATCTTCGATCTGATACTACTTTATTCATCACTCTTATTCTCAACATAACATCTTCATCACTCTTATTCTCAACATAACATCTTCGATCTGAAATAGAGATGAGCCATAGCTGCCGGAGTCGTCGCCGGCGAGGGGCATCGGCCCTCCTTCTCTCCCTCGTCGTTCTATCTCTCTTGCCTCTCTCTCCCTCTCTCGTTCGTTCACAGCCGGGGCTCACCGTCGTCGCCTCCCACGGCGGCGCCGCCTTTCCGACGAGCATTGGCGGAGAACAACCACCCTCATCTCTCTGTTTCAAGACCTGAGCTACGATGGTGGTGACTGGTCTTAGGGTTTCAGCTGATGCAAACGACAATGGTGGTGGCTAATCTTGAATTTGTGAAGATATTAATGTGTTGTGGTGAAGGTATTAATAGTGACTAATGGCAGGTGGGGTGGTGATGGATGTAGATGGTGGTGGTAGGTGGAAGAGAGAGATGAAACAGATCTGTGGAACTTGGGAAATGTCTCAGCAGTAAAAATATTTGGGAAACGTCTCTGCTTGGGAAACGTCTCAGTAGGGGTTTTTGCAGAGTTCTGAAATGTCTCTGCTGTTTCCAAAGTTCTGAAACGTCTCAGCATCACTTGTGGACACGTGGCTTTCGGTGGGTGGCTATTCTTTGAGACGTTTCAGGCTTGAGGAAAAGTCTTATGGAGCCGTTTGAATTGGCTATTCTTGAAAATTGGGAAAAGTCTTGGCTATTTTGACTATTTCCCCTTTATAAAACTACCATTATATAGTTGAAACTCACTCATTGTTATCTACAATTCAATCTAAGTTTTAATAAAAACGGAGTATGACCAAACATAATATATTTTACTATTATTATTACACGGTTCATATAAGAGTAAATACTTGTCTAGATACCTCATATATTTTATTTTAATGCATAAAACGGAAATGTTACAGTTAGCAAATTCAAGCTGGTGTAAGACTATTTTAATGCATAAGTGTAAGACTATTAAAACTTCCTATCTTTTATATATAGGATAATTGATTATTCAAAGTTTGTTTTTAAAATATCAGGATAAGAGTTTGATCAATCATATAGCTCTCATTATCATTTTAATCATATGTAAAACTAATTATATTCAATTTGCTTTATGTCACAATGTTAGGCGGCTGAATGTAGCGTGGCCAAGTTGGTGTTGTTCTTTGTTTTCCTTTAAATCTTAGTTGTTTGTTTGGTTTTATCATAAGCTATTGGTGTTGAGGTATTTGCCTCTCTTTTTTCATAAACTCGTTTTTTAAATATATTTTTGTTGTTCAAACAATGAAATTAGGCAATTCTGAAGGTATAGATCATAGAAGAATGGCAGATCTGTTCTTGAAACAAGCAAAACAATACTGGAAGACTCGCCCAGGTTATCCACAACAACTCTTTGATTTCATCGCCTCCAAGACGCCCTGCCATGACTTCGTTTGGGACGTTGGCACTGGCAGCGGTCAGGCTGCCGTCTCCGTAAGTTACTTTCCCCTCACCGGTAGATCATTGTTATCTATTATAGTTATTATTAATCGTTTTATGAGTTATGTTTAACTTTATTGCTATATTTGTAGCTTGAATATTCGAATTATTATTAACATCCTATCATTATCATAGTTTGTTAGAGCATCCATAATAAGCAATTTTTAGAAGATGTTTTTAAGGTGTCACATAGCACCTGCTCATAAATTTCTCTCTTTTACAAACAAAATACTCATCAAATATTTATCTTCTCTCTCCTCTCTCCTACATCACACTCACATACCTTTCTTCCCTCCATTTTTTCTCACATACACCACTATACTATCTCTCCTCCACCTCACACCCTCTCTCCTCCACATCAGACTCTCTCTCTCTTTAAAAACACCAAAAAATGCCTTTATTGCGGATGCTCTTAGCTTTTTCATTATCTTTTTCAATAGTTTGTACGTTTTCAGCTATTCTGTATACAAAAGATATTATTCACCAACATTATTTTATTCCCCTTTCAATTATTTTTCGACTGAATGAGTTTTGTAATCGTATCCTAATTGTTTTTCGCAGCTTGCAAGCATGTACAAGAGTGTAATGGGCACAGATACAAGCAAAAATCAACTAGAATTTGCCCCAAAGATTCCCAACGTTCGTTACAAATGTACTTCTCCCAATATTTCCATGTTTGAATTAGAAGAGAAGATTGGGATAGAGTCGAGTGTCGATTTAGTTACAGTAGCTTCAGCGCTCCATTGGTTTGATCACGACGCCTTTTACAGTCAAGTCAAATGGATACTAAAGAAACCGAATGGTGTATTCGCAGCATGGTGCTACACTGATCCGAAAATTGATGACGAATTCGATCGTGTGTTCAAAAAATTTTACGTAGAATCAAAACCTTATTGGGAAAAGGCACGTGGATTTGTGGATGACAAGTATAGTAGCATCAAATTTCCATTTGATCCAGTGGATGGATGTGATCACACCGGTCCGTTTGAGTTTGAAACGAAGCAGATGATGAATTTGGATGGGTTCTTTATGTACATTAGGTCATGGTCAGCGTACCAAACGGCAAAAGACAAGGGTGTGGAGTTGCTGAGCGATCGTGTGATTGAGGAATTCAGAAATGCTTGGAAGGAAGACACAAATGTAGAAAAGTGCGTCACGTATCCAATTTATCTAAGGATTGGGAAAGCTGAAGACACGGTTAAACAGGCCATATGATTTGCATGTTAAGTCAGTGATATGAACAATAATTAGTGAAGTATCTCACAACTGGTATGATGTATTCTGGTAAGGGGTGATTGTCTTTTGTACTTACCATCTTCTTTCATACAAATAATGATGAAATAGAAATAAATCTATATATGATAAAAAAAGAAAACTGAATTAACAGTTATTTATTATTAAATTAAAATTAGAATTATTTAAAATTAGAATGGAATGAATACTAACATTATTAAGAGATGAGCAAATGGTATCGGGTATATGTACCGGTCTCAAATTTACCAAACCGGTGTATTTTTTGTACCAGTTCTAAACAGGTATTCACCGGTTTTCACCCTCAAATACCGGTACCGTACCAGTACCGACTGATACCGAACCGTACCATACTAGGTATATTCGGTACCGGTACCCACTTTTGGGGATTTCGGTAACGGTATTTTCGGTACCGGTTGGTACCGAGCTCATCAAATCCTGTAGCAACGCAGCAATGCAAGTAATTGCACCGTTTAGATTACTTTTCATACACACAGTAAATAAACTGTATTTCGTTTGAATGAGGTTTTATATACACAACAACTTATTTTGCTTTCTTTTTTGTCTTTTTCTGTAATTAATGAATTGTAGCATGTAAAATTAACTTAGATATTTAGAATATCGATGAGCAAATCGTATCAAATCCTGTAATCGAACCGGTATCGTATCGGTACCAAATTTACTATACCAAATCATTTTCGGTACCAATTTGGTACCCACCTTTTGGCGTTTTCAGAATCGTTACTTTCGGTTCGACACCAGTCTAGCACCATACCTGTATTTATTGATTTTTACCTTCAAATACCATACCGTATTGTACCGAGCATTTTCGGTGTTGGTACCTAATTTCGATGATTTTCTGGATCGGTACTTTCGCTGCCGTTACCAGTACCGAGCTCATCCATATTTTAACGTGTTAGCAGCGTAGTAACTGAACTGAAAATAACCGAATTTCCAACGTGTAGGACGTGTGGGTCTTATTATTATATATTAGGTTATTTAAAATCGTTTTTTATGACGAGGTGACTATTCTTACCACGTCATTTTATTTATGTTTTGATATTCGGTATCTGTTTGCCGTTGCTGACACGCCTTTTGTAGTCATTGGGTCCCGCCGCAACGCGCGGGCGAAAAATAACTTAGTTAGGTATAAGTTTCCTAATGTGACACATATATTATTCCATTCGGCTCCAAATACAAATTTATTAGTATGGTAAACGTAAACGTGGGGTACTCTTTAAGTCTATGATGGTTGTAGGGTGTTCAAGGTCGGATTATCTGGTTTTCAGATATCCAAAAGTTTATATCTGAATTTATAATAAAAAATAAAAAAAAAATCGTTTCGTGCATAGATTAAAACTAAACATACATTTGATTTTTCAAATTTCCAATATTGAAAACAAAAAAACATTAATAAATTCACATCCGAATCCGATTATTTACCATTTTTTACTATTTTTAAACTAAACATAGTAGTCATAATATATATATATATATATATATATATATATATATATATATATATAGGTAGAGGATCCTGTAGAAAGTGGAACTTTTGTGAGAAGTGTGAGAAATAATTTGGGAGCGACAAGTGTCCTTTATCCTAATTAATTCAAAATGGTATATTAGTAATTTGACATTCTTATCATTTAATTGATTTCCAAGATAACTGACAAAAAAAAAAAAAAAAAAAAAAAAAAAAAAAAAAAAAAAAAACTGGTGATGAGTTTTTATAGGGATTGATTCGAATTTTGAATTTTTTTTTTGCAAGATCCAATAAGATTATCATCTACGCATCATTCTTCATCAATTATAAATACATGAAATCGCCAGATACCTTCCCCAGATACAATACAGTTGTTTACTTTCTGCGTCCTTTTTCGATTTTGGTGTTTTATAGCATTTACAGATGTATAGTGTTTTATCCTCAATCAATAGTGTTATATTCTGTACAGACATCTTAATTTCCTTTCATAGTGTTTTATCCCCAATCAATAGTATTATATTCTGTACAGACATCTTAATTTTCTGGTTCATAGTGTTTTATTCCCAATCAATAGTGTTATATTCTGTAGAGACATCTTAATTTTCTGGTTTATAGTGTTTTATCTCCAATCAATAGTGTTATATTCTGTACAAACATCTTGATTTTCTGGTTCATAGTGTTTTATCCCCAATCAATAGTGTTATATTCTGTACAGACATCTTGATTTTTCTGGTTCATAGTGTTATATCTTCATATAGTGTTTTATCAAGGGTACATAGTGTTATATCTTCATATAGTGTAGGATACGGTTACCATTTTTTATTGGGGAAAGTTGCTGATTTTTAGGAGAATAATGGGGGTTTTGGTTGTGTAGGACACGGTTACCATATTTGAAACATTTGAAAAGACACTATTGCCCTTCAATTTTACATAAGGCCCTTCTAATTAAAACACAATTTACATTTTATATCCTATTGATCTCAACCATTAGATCAAATATCCAATGGTTTAAAACACTTCTTACCCTTCTCACATTTTAAACACTTTTTACCATATCCCTACCCTATATATAGAGGATCCTGTAAAAAAGACTAAAAGTGTGAGAAAGATAAGAAAGAATACACACCATTAGATCTTTGATCTAATGGTTTAGATTAATAGGGACCAAAATGTAAAATTTATTTTATTTTTTGGACTGAATTGAAAATTATAGGGGTAATAAAGTCTTTTAAATCCATTCAAAAGAGGTAACTGTAATTAAAATCCCTACAATCTCTCTCTCTCTCCAATTGCACGCTCTCTCTCTCCAATCGCACACTCTCTCTCTCTAATCCCAGAAATCGTTGATAACATGAAGATTGATGAAGATGATCCGATTGATCCGATTGATGAAGATCGATTGATGAAGATCGCAGAAATCATTGATGAAGATTGATCCGATTGATGAAGATCGATTGATGAAGAAATCGTTGATAACATGAAGATTGATGAAGATGATCCGATTGATCCGATTGATGAAGATCGATTGATGAAGATCGCAGAAATCATTTGATGAAGATTGATCCGATTGATGAAGATCGATTGATGAAGATCGCAGAAATCATTGATGAAGATTGATCCGATTGATGAAGATCGCATGTTTATTGTGGTGGTTCGAGCGGCGGCGGTGGTGGTGGTGTTGGATCGGCAGTGGTGGTGCCGGAAGTGGCAGTGGTGGTGGTGCCGGAAGTGAAGAAGATGATACAGAGGTGTTATATTTTTTATTTTCTGAATGGTGTTTTTTGTACTGAATGGTGTTTTTTTTACTGCTGAATGGTGTTATTTTGTTTACTGAATGTTGTTAATTTTTGTACTGAATGGTGTTATTTTTGTACTGAATGGTGTTATATTCTTTCTACTG
Source organism: Helianthus annuus (assembly GCF_002127325.2). Lineage (NCBI taxonomy): Eukaryota > Viridiplantae > Streptophyta > Magnoliopsida > Asterales > Asteraceae > Helianthus > Helianthus annuus. The sequence continues at coordinate 201,741,941 of NC_035436.2, read as the reverse complement.
AATGGTGTTTTTTTTACTGCTGAATGGTGTTATTTTATTTACTGAATGGCGTTATTTTGTTTGTTGAATGGTGTTATTTTGTACTGAATGGTGTTATTTTGTTGCTGAATGGTGTTTTTTTTTCTGAATTGTGTTATATTTAAAACACCATGTATGAACATGCTATGAATGGTGTTATATTTATCGACGGTTATAAGTCCTAAAATCCAGGTTTTTCTCTCTCCAAATCCTTAAATCAAGGATTACCATATTTGAATTTACAATCTTACCCTTTTCAATTAATTTAGATCTAATGGTTGAGATTCTTTCTTACCTTTCTCACACTTTAGGCCTTTTTTACAATAACTCCACCATATATATATATATATATATATAGGGTCGGGATTTAGAGAAAACGATAGAAAGTGTGAGAACGGTGAGAATGCTTACGGATCGTCCGATTAAAACAATCTATGGACTAGATTGGCGCGGTGGCGTTTTCGTAAATAAAATCAATTTTATTACATGGACGTGTCTCATTAAGGGTAAAAAGGTCTTTACACTTCTATACCAAAACGACATACTAATGAATAAAACGCCATTACGGACCAAAACACATCCCTATATAAACAAAACATCCCAGACATAAAAACACACCCCACAGAACCTGAAACGCTATATTTTCTATTATATACCATCCATCTTACAAACGCCAAATTCCCCAAAACATCAAACACACCTACTAAAAAAAGGCCATAATTTCTACTATATACCATTCATCTTAGAAAACGCCAAAACACTCGAACATCAAAGATTCCAAAAATCGACGGTTCTTTCAGCTACACTATTTCCTCAGTAAAACGCCAAAAATGGCAAATATCATTTCTTGTATATTCAAATATTGTTCTACGCCAAAGTTTCGGAGAATGCATTCTTCCCTGAGGTGCTGTGACTCAAATAAGATTTTGTTGCATGAGATGGACAAATCATAAACAAAAAGATGCTAGTGTCAGACTTATGTCATTTTTTGTGTTTTGTTATTGATAAATATTATAATGGCATGAAAAGACGAATGATACTAATGAGTTGTTTGAAGATACATATTCAAAGAAAAAACTTATGTCATTTTGTCTTTCCAAACGGCCACAAAAACACAAGCATGACTAAGCCAAACCGCCAGCGAACATGATTCAAAGAAGAAAGAGACTGATGACAGTGAAGATTTGGAAGATGAATTGTTTCTATTTTTATTTTTTTAATTTTCTTTTTCTGTTGTTTGTTATGTATTTTTCAACTTAGAATAAAAAAAATACATTATATTAATAAAACGCCAAACAGTCATAATGCATGTGAAACGCCATAATGCAGTAAAAACGCCAAAAACTCCCAAACCATAATGAAAGTAGTTTGCAGAAGTATTAATAAAAGATAAAAATGGAAAAAAAACGCCAAAAACTACTTGGAGCCATTAAAAAACGCTAAACTTGGGAGATGGAAAGTCTATGACCCTAAAAACTCATAAAAAGCTGAACAAAAAACAGTAAAAATACACAGTAACTGAAAAGACGGCTACTTTATTAATATCATTTAATATAAAATAAAATCTCGCCTAAACTACGCGCCAAAAACATCCTATAAGAGAGACGGCTCTGCACAATCAACTGATCACAAACAAAAAACAAACGCCATATTTCCTAGAAACCATTCACTTTAAAACGCCAAAAATAATCTAATACTAATAAAAAGGTATAGATAATGCCACATGGCATTCTCATACTAAACAAAAGCCTACTTAAAGCCATATGTCATTTTCTCCTTCAATTCACATTTATTATTATTATTATTATTAATTATTTAATTAATTAATACAAAACAATAAAAAATTCCTTAACAACTTAATACTAATAAATATTTTATTTTTTACTTATATATTAATTATTTAATTTTGACTTATCTAAAATATATAGTTAGTTATTAGTAACAATTCTACTTATAATAAACAATTTCATATAATGTCAATGTGACAACACCTTCTTATTCTTTAAAAAAAGATTTCTTTACAATAAATTATTATTTTATATTATAATAATAAAAAAGGTAAATAATAGGTTAATCTGATATTTGAAAACCGGTTTACTTCCATGCTTTGAAAACACTTTTAATGTTATTAAACCTATGTAACAAACGTGTTTAAGGATATAATATCTTCATACTAATTTTGATACAAGTCTATACTCACTTGATGTCCTAAATGGAGTTATATTTTTAGGCTTGCCATACCATTGATAATTAACAAAGGTCAATGTTCCAGTGATGTTATTAAGAAATATTCATTGAAAGAATAGTTTATGTAACGAACTCGACTACAGGTCCTATCACTAGGTGACTAGGTTATTGAGACACTCATATTATCCTCCGGAAGTAATAATAACACTTGAACATTTATCCCTAAATTTCGTTTAATACCGCCAAATAGAAATATTTCATTTATATTGAAAAGAGATAGATTCCTCTCGCCCAATGTTTTGCCATGACGATAAATAAAAGTATAGGACAATTTTTATGTAAAGTTGGTTTGTTTATAAGAGAATTAGTTTTTACACATGACCAACTGTTGCATCATCTACGATAAAGAATTCACTTATATAACTTTACGAGAGAATATAAAATTAAATAATTTACAAATTTATATCCTTAAACCCGTGTAGTACACGGGTCTAATAATCTAGTAGTTAATAAAGCCACAGATGCAGAACCTCGATTCTTCTATATTGAGTATTGATCAGAATGAAGTTTCACTGAATGGATTCTTCTCTGAGTTGGGTATCTCTATAATCTTTTGCTGAATAAGATGGACAAATATTCAAGAAAAAGAGACTGATGACACTGATATGAGATCATGTCACTTTGTTCTTGATGGATATATGGATGGCATGAAGGGATCAATACATTAGAGTAGGCGTTGGTCTTCAACATGTCATCAAACAAGTATATATCCACCCACAATAAAGGATGCCACAAAAAAATAAGCATCTTCTAAAGACGGGTGTTATATAGGAAAATAAGGATCTACATAAGGTATTCAAAAACAGGTTCAAAACGCCAAAAAAGTTACAGTGGAAGAGGCTGATGACAGTGAAGATTTGGATGAGAAATTAGATTATAATTTTTAATTTTTTTTTCATTTTCTATTGTTTGTTATCTAATTCTCTGTTGTTTATTATTTAATTCTCTACTAATTTAAAAAAAATTGAGTATAAAACGCTAAAAACTACAAACACCAAAACGCCTGATAGTGTGAAAAACTGTGAGAACGCATGCTGGCAAAGCACGATGTTGCTATATAAAACGCCAAAAAACGCAAACAAAGTATTACTGGAAAAATCAACACTAATTGACAGATGAAAATTGAAAGAAACAGTAATTGCTAAAACAGTAAAATGAAGAGACGGTATCATTATTGCCAAACATTTATTATATTAAAAGCCACTACATGGATAATTGAATTTATTTATCTTTTCAAAAATGTCATAATTGTCTGTCATATTATAGGCCTGTATCCTACATGGCACAACACTTGATATAATAAAATCAAGAAAATTACTGATGTTTTTTACATTAAAGACCTGCATCCTGATCTAAAAAACAATAAAAACGCCAAAACAACACTTAAACGCCAAAATATTTACTATGATCCTGATCTAAAAATAATAAAAACGCCGCGTATTTATTAAACGCCAAAAAATGGAAAGATGAAGTGACACACGTTTAAAAAAAGAAATATGAAAGGACAAAAAAGCCCCTCCGCCCTTCTCTAAGCGGCGTGACACGCGTTGGGCCAGGAAGCGTTCTCACCGTTCTCACACTTTTGAGCGTTTTCTCCTGATCCTGTTTCTATATATATATATATATATATAGTGGGGATCCTACGGAAAGTGTATTTTTCCTAGAAAGTCTAGAAAGCGATCTGGGCCATCCAATGGTGTGTTTAATGGTTGAGATCATCTTGGTGGCATTTTGATAATATGTGTTTCTTAAAAATAGGATTATTTAATTAATCAGGGGTAGATATGTCATTTAGCTTGTTTTAAATATGGAAATAATTGTCATTCCATAACCACCCCACATTTCATGCGATTCTCTCTCTCTCTCTCCTCTCTCTCTCTCTCTCTCTCTCTTCTATCCTTCATGAAGAAACACATCAAGAAAACACATCGTATTAATCTGCTTGCTGTTAAAACACAGCGTCAAGAAATCCTCTAGCATTACCAGCATGGATGGTAAAACACAGTGTATGAATCTGCTTGCTGTTAAAACACAACTGTATGAATCTGAATGCTAAAACACAACCGTATGAATCTGCTTGCTGTTAAAACACAACTGTATGAATCTGAATACTAAAACACAACTGTATGAATCTGCTTGCTGTTAAAACACAACTGTATGAATCTGCTTGCTGCTAAAACACAACTGTATTAATTTGTTTGCTGTTAAAACACATCGTCAAGAAAACGGAGATGATACGAACAATATTTGAATGGTGATGATGAACTCAGAGATGGTGGAGATGGAGAAGTGTTTGATGATGACGAAGACGAAGAAGGAGAATGTTGCGAAATACAAAAAATATTGGAGAAATAGTTTCCATAATTTTAGGCATTGTTAGTTAATGAGAGATAAAATTCCAAAACTAAAATAAAATGTCAAATTACACAAGTGCCCCTTTTAGTTAAAATCCCTCAATGCCACGCGTCACATTCTTATTGCTTCCTAGACTTTCTAGGAAAAACCCACTTTCTACCCAACTCCTACTATATATATATATATATATATATAGGGCAAGGATAAATCGAAAACCCACTTGAGTTGAGAAAACCCAAGAAACTCAACATCTACCATTGATTAGAAGAGATGGATGGTTGTGATGTGTTTGGATATTATCTCTCTTACTTTTTGTTATATTAATCAGTAAATAGTACATGTAAGGGTAAAATGGGGATATAGTGTTACAAATATGTTCTTGGAAGAATGCAACTGCATCTCTGACTTCCTTTGATGTAACACATAATTCAAATTACATATTAAAAAAAAGAAAAGAAAAAAGTGTCAACTTCTTCATCTAACTTCCTTTGATGAATTCCTTTTCCAATGTGTCATCATGACAAATCCCCCCTTTCTCGTGCATCTTTTTCTTATTAAAAAAACACTAAAATCTGTATATCACCTTAAGTTCCATTCATGAAATGATGGCTTTTTTTTGTATATATTAACGAAAAAAAGTGTCAACTTCTTTATAAAGGTTACATTATATAAGATGAGCAATACGTATTACATTATATATAACATTTTACAAAAAAAGTACAAAAAAATAACGTTACATTTTCTGTATAATTTCAAAAAATGTAAACACCAAGTAAACAAGAAAAATGCTTGTTTTTTTTTACCATTTAAAGGATATCCATATACATAAAAGTGTAACGCGTTTTCTTCTCTTTCTCGTCCCACACAAAGTGTTATATTACATCACATTGTTACAAAAGTCGTCTTCATGCTAAAAGATGATACATGTTGGTACGTACACTACAATTTTTACATGATCAATTTTACATCACATATGTAACACTTTTTTTGTAACACAAAAAAAATGTAACACTTTGTTTCTGTAACATGCACTTTATTTTTACAATAATCTGGAAAAAAAAATGACAACACACTTTATTTTTACAATAATCTAAAAAAGTGTAATAATACACTTTATTTTCTGTAACGGGCATTATTTCTGTAACACAAAAAAATGTAACCGGCATTTTTGCTTTGATTGATTATTACATTTTTAACACAAAAAAAAAATGTACCAACACACTTTGTTTCTATAATAGTCACTTTATTTTTACAATAATCTGGAAAAAAATGTAACAATACACTTTATTTTTACAACAATCTAAAAAAGTGAAACAATGCACTTTATTTTCAGTAACATGCATAATTTATGTAACACGAAAAAATGTAACATGCATTTTTTCTTTGATTGTTACATTTCGTAACTAAAACGCAAAAGAATTGTTATGAGAATTGTTACATCAAAAATAAACTTCATTGGCAATAATCCAACATAAGTAATGTAACTAAGCAATCTATACTATATTATAAAACATTTCCTTGAGGACTTCTTAAAAATTAAGAGGTACAAGAAAAAATGTTTAGTATACAACATACAAATGCATATATTAATTACATTTTGGGGGTGAATTTGTCTTTCTAACACCATCATGAATGCGTTTCAGTTACATTTTGGGGGTGAAATTTATCAGACTTTTAAGACACTGGAGGTAATTAGGGGATTTCATTATGTGGATGATTGAATGCGTTTCAGTTACAGAAACCCCTACAGGCGGAAATCCCTTCTCTCTAAAAACGAAGAAAGCTTAATCGTAAAACCCTAATTCAATCTTTCATCTTTGTTGAACTCACCCATGGTGAGGAGTCACATTTGACTTTGGCTTATTTTACACAACTTTGTTTGTGAGGAATCACTGCTGGGAAACAGAAGGGTATGTATTTGGGATATCAACTTCTTTCTCTGCTAAATCTAAACCCTTGTTACTTTTCTCCGGTTCATCCAGATTACCAATCGCAAAACAGGTACTTTTCAATCACCTTCAGTAATCGTTGATTTATCCTTTTCAATCATCTCAGTTTTACCAACAATTTGTTCTTTGTGTTTGTATTAATCCGATAAGATTTCTTGTAATACCACCACATCTTTTGTTTATATTTTTTGGATTATGATGATTTTAGTTCTATGGATTTATGTGATCAATTTGGGTTGGGTGTTCCATAATGGGGTTGGTCATTTGGAGCAGCAAGAGCTAACCCTAATTTCACCCCCAATTTTACTTTTGTATGCAAGGCTTTTATATACAGATTTAAAGCTTATGAAGTTGATTCAGATAATATCAGCCTCTAAACCCTTCTTCTTCAGTATTTTCTTGTTTAACGTATCCGTTTAATCAGGTATGTAAATTTATTGGCTTATTGAACCCTCGCATATACAAACTATAAACGTACTTCAGTTCGTTATGTATAGTTTTTTTTTAACATAATTTATTGAACAGCAATATGCATGCACTTTTTTGAACATGATATTAAATAAAGTATTACTTACTTGCTCCGCTAGACCTTAGCATGGACAATTTATTGGCTTTTCTTGATTGATTTGGAGATTCGTTTGCTGTTAGTTGACTTTATCATTTGCTGAACTAAACCATTAAGCTTTTCATTAAAATTCTACACACATTTATGCTTGTTTTTTAACAGCAATTCTGCAGATATGTTTGTATAGGCCTTATTGAATCTTTTATAAATGGAAGAAAGCGGGAGATCTCGGGTTCGGTCGACGGTTTCATGGTAAGTCAAGTCTGATTTTTACTCTCTTTGCAAAAATTCCATCATTTCTATTAGGGCTGCTAAACGGGTCGTGTTTACGGGTTGGTGGGTTCAACCCGAACCCGAACCGAACCCGAAAATCATATCATACATATTGACCCAAACACGACCCGAAGTTTTGTGGGTTGACCCTAACACGACTCGTTCAACCTGAATTTTTTAATTTTTTATGAAAGTAATATATTAAAATTAAAATTTACTTAAAAAACACTAATGTATATAACTCAATTATATTTAAATTATAAAATCTCATGTTAATTTCTCCTTTTAAGTTATAATTATGACATAAAATACCCGCCGTGGGTTCAACCTGAAACTGACCCGAACCCGTTTAGACTAAACCTAAACCCGCGAATTTCGTGTTAGGTTCTTGTCGTGTTTTCGGGTCGTGTCAGAAATTCACACCCCTAATTTCTATCATGAATTCAAGCTAATGTAGTCACGAGAGTTCAAGATTTTGGTTTATTTTGTGTGGCTTTTAAAACATCCTACATTTAGAAACCTTACGTGAAATTCTATCTTTGGAAATCTTGTGTTCTTATAACCATTCTTTCATCGTAATCGTTGTAAAATACGGAACTTGCTTCGTAAATAAAACTTGTACATTACACTTTTACCTAGTTAAATCATGTTTTATTTCATATTTCACCTTGTTACAAGTTAGGGGAAACATTGTTGCATATTATTACACAACTTAACTAACAAAATTACTCATTATAATGTTTTAAAAAAAATATAAAAAATAAAGAAATATGGCAGCCCAAATTCAGCCAAATTCAGCCCCATATAGTTGGGTTTTGTGGGCTAGTTTCAAGGTGTAACCCCTTCTAAACACTTCCAAAGCCCAACCCATTGAAACCCTAATCCTTCCCCCTATAAATACCACTTATAACCAGCCTCCTTACCACTTTTGCAACACTAAAAACTCTCAAAACATCCTCCAAACCGTAGCTGAAAGCAAGGGTTCGAGTAGATTGACACCCCTTCACGAAAATGAGCATAACTCACTCAATTCTTATCCGATTCACTCGATTCTTTTTCCTACTTGCTTGTATAATCATGGGGTTCGATTCCTAGACTTCTCCTTGGAGAAATCAGACCTGGAAATGCCCCGAAATAGTCCATAAACTTTCTGTTTGTTTTTATGTTCATCAAAAACTTGTTTAAATCTATGCAACTTGTGTCCAACACATCTCATACCTATGTCCTAATGCTTACAACTTATCCCATGGTTGGTTAAGCTTAAAAACAAGGTTGAGACATCTAAATCAGAGGTTAAAACCTCATAAACTTTCTGTTTTTAATTAGGGTTTTACCCACAAGTAATGTTCAAGTGTGAAACTTGTTGAATGTGTGATGGTTGGATTAGCTTGGGCTATCCTTCATAAGAATCCACTCATTACTTGATGTTTTGCTATAGATTAGTTGTTGTTAATACCTTGATACTTGTATGTTCATGACCCTCCTTGTTGTTTATAACAACAAGTGTAGTGGTGAACAATAGAGGTGCCTAAATGGAAGCTTGTTCTTCCTACCTCATGTATGTATTCTATGACACAAAGAGGTACCTAAATGGAGACATTAATCTCCTACCTCATGCTTGAATCATAAGACTTGTAAACTATATAATATCTAAGTTATTCTATATGTATACATCTAAGTAACTAAGACTTGATGATGACTTAATAGTTATTTGTTAAGTGGACGTTACATCATCTATGACCATGCCCTTGTTACGACTCTAATGGATCTTAGAATCCATGAAATCATACCAACTCTTTTGAGTTTCAATAGTGTCAAGAACAAGAGTTATGCGTACAAGATGATTATTTTCACCTATGTTACTTTCTATATATTAAAAACTCCGAATCTATAATCTTCCGTTATACGCCAAACTCACACACCTACGTTTCCTTGTGTAGAAGGACAAGGTGCTCCGAACTAATTCATCTACAAACTTGCTCTCGGAATTTCAAGTCACCACTTGTAAACCGTGAGTATACTCGTATTTCCCCCTTTTTACTTTTACCACTTTTGGGGTGTAACATGTTTACCTATTAACTTACACATGAACACTTTGTTAAACACATGAACGTTCCTATAACATGCTTGTATACGTGATGACTTGATACTTTAAACTTGGGTTATTCTTATGTGTTGAACTTATCATTAACTTCGTACGAGCCAAACCTTGACATATGTAGCGCTATAGGATTAACGACCCGCCCGTAAACTTGAGGTTATGTCTTGAGCATATTGCGTTTTCTTGGTTTGATATGTTAGACACATGCCATATTTAAGGTTTATCTTGAATCATATGCTTGCCATGAGGAATTGTTCACACTTTTATCTTATGCTATGTATGTACCAAACTTGTATACTCGCCTTTGCTTTTGCATTGAATAGTATTTTTAAACATGTTACAGGTTGATGATGATGAAATGAAAGAGGTAGCACGATGCCTAGATACACACTTTAGACGTTAGATTTAAATATGTTGTATTGAATTTTGGTTATGTTGGTTTGTTATTTTGATTAAACTTGTTGTTATTTGGGATCTTGTATTGATGACTACTTGAAGTTTGGAAATGAAATTTGGATTATTAAATTATTGTCACAAATAGCGTTATGATGTCTCGAGCAATCTTCACACTTCGTCTCATCCCGATGTTTCCGCCATTGGTTGGGGTGTGACAGATTGGTATCAGAGCCATAACTATAGGGAATTAGGAAAAGTAGGAATGCTTTAGCCTAGTCTATAGTTTTAGAACCTTATTCGTATGCTTTGCTTGGACTACTACATGATACTTTATTTGTTACTTATTTATGCTCTTTTAAACATGTATGTTACTCATGTGTAATATTCGACATGTTATTCTTACGCATTAATGCTTGTTTTATTATGTGTTAACACTTGTTTCGTTGTTCGATTCTTTATGTGTTATTCTTGACATATTTCTCTGTGTGTTAATACTTGTTTTATTTCATTATTTAAGTATCATCCTTGATATGCTTTCTTATGTGTTTATACTTGTTTGTGTATCTCCTTCGACATACACTTCCCTCATGCATTTTACTCGATTATTCTAAATCCGACAACACTCATATTGTACAAATGAGACGAATTCACCAAAATAGGCGTGAAACCCACAATTTAGTGAACGACTCTCAATCTATCTATTCTTCTTTTTACACGAGATATCGCCATTGAGCTAGGAGTGAAATCCACATCTAAATGGCAAATCTCAAATTTCAAATTCTAGTGGACCCTCGTCAACATGTCGAAATTTAAATTTTGACCCGACGAGTACCAACCACACTTAGGATACGAAATCGTCAAGATAGGGGTGAAACCCGCACCTTGTCGACTAGTTCCACTCCTTAATTTTTTCATAAATCCCGCCAAGTCTCGAAATTTCGATTGATTTGGGACATGTAGTAACCGGAAGGGTAAATACCGTTAACCGACTTGTCGGCGAGAGTATTTTACCTATTAGGCCAAAGCATGCTCCTCAAATTCAAAAGACTTTTCGACCACTTTGGTTAGTCAAAGTTCCGTTTGGAACACTCCAAACTTTGGTCAAACATGTGTTTCTATTGTTCATTTTATACGATGCAATCTTTCAACCTCGAGTTTACCTTTGATTTCTCTTTTCACACGCACAACATATCGAACCTTTTTGATACATTTATATATGCATGATTTTCATATAATTTAAATTCATATTCCTTGTAACAACTAGTGGAGAGGTATCATCGAGATTGGAGTGACTTCCTTACCTTGACGATTGACTCCACCCCTCTTCCCTTAAAACGACCTCACCAACGAGTTAGGGGTGATTCCCTTACTTAGGTGACCGTTACCCAAAACTTCTCTTTCAAAATATTTTATTATGCAAACCCGATCATGTTTTATACCTAAATCATTTTATCATTATTCAAAATACCTACTTATACCGATTTCAAAATACATTGTTTATCAAACGTACTTCTTATTCTACCATCCATTTTCACTCAAATCATATACACGAGATTCTTAATCATGTCTTTACCGTTTTACTACACGAATTTCCAAACCTTACGAAATGCTACCTATTAATTTAATCGGTCTAATGAATCTCTTGCCCATGAACTTCACATCTGATTTATTAACTGAAACACGTTCACATTATATCATCATACTAGAGACTTCCACTCTTAATCGAAATCAAACTAACCTTTCTCAATTACTTATAAGACCTCATAGATGTTATATGACCGTTTACCAAATACTCTTTCCAACATCAATAAATCCTTTGTTAAAATTATTTTTAAACAATCACTAAGTTCTTTTACTAAATTTCTTTTCTAAGGGTCGACGTTTTCACAAGAACTTTCAAAGTCCAAAATTTTCATGTTTTGATGCAAATGAAACAAACCCGTTATTAAAAAAAAAAAAAAAAAAAAAAAAAAACCTTCTCTACAACGCTTAACTCGTCATCCAAATTTCAAAACACGTGGGCTAGAAGACTTTATGGGGACCGACAATTTTCAACATACGTGAACTCCTTTTTTTTTAAACAAAAGTAGCATTTCAATCATTACAAAATACGTTAAGCATGACCAATGAGTACTTTATGTTCCTTTACATATACAAACTATATTCTACCTTTCAAACCAAGCTCAATCTAATTTTGATTCGACAAACTCAACGTTTTGTTTAAACAACTATACATGCACATCATCATACACATTTTAGTCGATATCTCGCGATAACATCATTTATATCGTTCGTATCTACATACTTAACCTTTTTTTTTCTCCGCAATGTCTCAACGTACACCATATACGCAATATTTATTTTTCATACCTACACCTATGTTCATACGTTTTATGCTTGTACTCATACACATACTACTTATACGTTTTACGCTTCTGCTTGTACACATACTACTTACACGTTTTATGTTTATGCTCATACATACATGCGTATTCATACTTAAACTTATGCTCATACTTTCATCCTTACTCATGATTCGTACATTCGTACCTATACGCGAGCGTAATCCGAGGGATTCGCTTACGTGGGTCCCATACATGCTTAAACATAAACATGCTTACATACGACATTCTTCTATGTACACATTCTTATTTTCAAATTCATGTATACCTTGATTCATACATAACTAGTACAAGCTATGTGGATCATGCGACAATCAGTATAATCGCGGGTGCACACGGGATTATAGTGATAGGCGTATGAGAACCATAGAGTGTACTACTGTGTATGGTAAGACACGGAACGTAACATGACCCCGAGTAACGAAACGGACGTAATGTGGTTAAAACATGGTGGATACGCCGCTGGTACTTCCTATATATAAGTGTTTTCACCATGTTACCAAACTTTCGTAAAACGTGCCATGAGAAATTCAGTGTGTTGCAGACCTTTTGGACCTAATACAACTTCACGCAACTCACAAACGCATTATATCGGATTATTCATGACGAGACTTCATCCTTAACACACTACGTTCATCTATCCAACACTTATGCTATTCACATACTTGTACTCTTTAAGAGTCATTCGTTCATTCTATACTCGTATTATTTTATACAAAACTCGTTCGCAATCCAGCTTGTTTAAACATTTGAGTCCTAACTTACCTCGTTACCTATAAAATAGCCTCCCTATTCTTGATTCTTGTGTAACTATACTTAGTATCTCTCTATTGCTTTATTTAAAGTAACAAACCTTTTCGTCCCTCTCAATAAACAGGTTTTACGAAAGTATGATTTTTTTATACTATCCTTAAAAACTTCCCCTTGCAAATCTACCTTGATGTTCTCCAAAATTTGGTACTTTTCAAAACTTTCAAACTTCCCAAGTTTCAATTCTTAATGATCACCTTTATGCCAAAAACTCTTTCAAGCCTTCCTCTTGAATAAATTTCGGGACGAAATTTCCTAAAGGAGGGGAGACTGTAACGCCCTGCGTTTTCAAACATCCTACATTTAGAAACCTTACGTGAAATTCTATCTTTGGAAATCTTGTGTTCTTATAACCATTCTTTCATCGTAATCGTTGTAAAATACGGAACTTGCTTCGTAAATAAAACTTGTACATTACACTTTTACCTAGTTAAATCATGTTTTATTTCATATTTCACCTTGTTACAAGTTAGGGGAAACATTGTTGCATATTATTACACAACTTAACTAACAAAATTACTCATTATAATGTTTTAAAAAAAATATAAAAAATAAAGAAATATGGCAGCCCAAATTCAGCCAAATTCAGCCCCATATAGTTGGGTTTTGTGGGCTAGTTTCAAGGTGTAACCCCTTCTAAACACTTCCAAAGCCCAACCCATTGAAACCCTAATCCTTCCCCCTATAAATACCACTTATAACCAGCCTCCTTACCACTTTTGCAACACTAAAAACTCTCAAAACATCCTCCAAACCGTAGCTGAAAGCAAGGGTTCGAGTAGATTGACACCCCTTCACGAAAATGAGCATAACTCACTCAATTCTTATCCGATTCACTCGATTCTTTTTCCTACTTGCTTGTATAATCATGGGGTTCGATTCCTAGACTTCTCCTTGGAGAAATCAGACCTGGAAATGCCCCGAAATAGTCCATAAACTTTCTGTTTGTTTTTATGTTCATCAAAAACTTGTTTAAATCTATGCAACTTGTGTCCAACACATCTCATACCTATGTCCTAATGCTTACAACTTATCCCATGGTTGGTTAAGCTTAAAAACAAGGTTGAGACATCTAAATCAGAGGTTAAAACCTCATAAACTTTCTGTTTTTAATTAGGGTTTTACCCACAAGTAATGTTCAAGTGTGAAACTTGTTGAATGTGTGATGGTTGGATTAGCTTGGGCTATCCTTCATAAGAATCCACTCATTACTTGATGTTTTGCTATAGATTAGTTGTTGTTAATACCTTGATACTTGTATGTTCATGACCCTCCTTGTTGTTTATAACAACAAGTGTAGTGGTGAACAATAGAGGTGCCTAAATGGAAGCTTGTTCTTCCTACCTCATGTATGTATTCTATGACACAAAGAGGTACCTAAATGGAGACATTAATCTCCTACCTCATGCTTGAATCATAAGACTTGTAAACTATATAATATCTAAGTTATTCTATATGTATACATCTAAGTAACTAAGACTTGATGATGACTTAATAGTTATTTGTTAAGTGGACGTTACATCATCTATGACCATGCCCTTGTTACGACTCTAATGGATCTTAGAATCCATGAAATCATACCAACTCTTTTGAGTTTCAATAGTGTCAAGAACAAGAGTTATGCGTACAAGATGATTATTTTCACCTATGTTACTTTCTATATATTAAAAACTCCGAATCTATAATCTTCCGTTATACGCCAAACTCACACACCTACGTTTCCTTGTGTAGAAGGACAAGGTGCTCCGAACTAATTCATCTACAAACTTGCTCTCGGAATTTCAAGTCACCACTTGTAAACCGTGAGTATACTCGTATTTCCCCCTTTTTACTTTTACCACTTTTGGGGTGTAACATGTTTACCTATTAACTTACACATGAACACTTTGTTAAACACATGAACGTTCCTATAACATGCTTGTATACGTGATGACTTGATACTTTAAACTTGGGTTATTCTTATGTGTTGAACTTATCATTAACTTCGTACGAGCCAAACCTTGACATATGTAGCGCTATAGGATTAACGACCCGCCCGTAAACTTGAGGTTATGTCTTGAGCATATTGCGTTTTCTTGGTTTGATATGTTAGACACATGCCATATTTAAGGTTTATCTTGAATCATATGCTTGCCATGAGGAATTGTTCACACTTTTATCTTATGCTATGTATGTACCAAACTTGTATACTCGCCTTTGCTTTTGCATTGAATAGTATTTTTAAACATGTTACAGGTTGATGATGATGAAATGAAAGAGGTAGCACGATGCCTAGATACACACTTTAGACGTTAGATTTAAATATGTTGTATTGAATTTTGGTTATGTTGGTTTGTTATTTTGATTAAACTTGTTGTTATTTGGGATCTTGTATTGATGACTACTTGAAGTTTGGAAATGAAATTTGGATTATTAAATTATTGTCACAAATAGCGTTATGATGTCTCGAGCAATCTTCACACTTCGTCTCATCCCGATGTTTCCGCCATTGGTTGGGGTGTGACATTATCATTTGCTGAACTAAACCATTAAGCTTTTCATTAAAATTCTACACACATTTATGCTTGTTTTTTAACAGCAATTCTGCAGATATGTTTGTATAGGCCTTATTGAATCTTTTATAAATGGAAGAAAGCGGGAGATCTCGGGTTCGGTCGACGGTTTCATGGTAAGTCAAGTCTGATTTTTACTCTCTTTGCAAAAATTCCATCATTTCTATTAGGGCTGCTAAACGGGTCGTGTTTACGGGTTGGTGGGTTCAACCCGAACCCGAACCGAACCCGAAAATCATATCATACATATTGACCCAAACACGACCCGAAGTTTTGTGGGTTGACCCTAACACGACTCGTTCAACCTGAATTTTTTAATTTTTTATGAAAGTAATATATTAAAATTAAAATTTACTTAAAAAACACTAATGTATATAACTCAATTATATTTAAATTATAAAATCTCATGTTAATTTCTCCTTTTAAGTTATAATTATGACATAAAATACCCGCCGTGGGTTCAACCTGAAACTGACCCGAACCCGTTTAGACTAAACCTAAACCCGCGAATTTCGTGTTAGGTTCTTGTCGTGTTTTCGGGTCGTGTCAGAAATTCACACCCCTAATTTCTATCATGAATTCAAGCTAATGTAGTCACGAGAGTTCAAGATTTTGGTTTATTTTGTGTGGCTTTTAAATGTTTGTATTATACTGTCATGCTGAATGACCTTGAAATCATATGGGGTCTGCATTTTCTGACCCGTTGGACAAGTATAAAAGAAAGGTGGCATCCATCATTGATGATTACTTTACCAATGATGATGTGGATTTAGCAGGCATCTAAACTCAGGGAACTCGGGCCATCTGAATACAACCCTTATTTGATTATGAGGTTTGTAACTTTGTATCAATGACCATAGATAGGCATGACATGGAGAAAGAAAAGCTCTTTATTCTGATGTCATCAGTTCTACACAAATCAAGCAAGGGTGTGGATTTTGTTGATTTTTTAATAGGTAAGAGTAAAAAAGAAAAAAAGGAATCCTATGATCATTAGTTGTTTAGAAGAGGCGAATAATAGTAATGTGCAGATGCAAAACAGTCATCTCCTGTTCTTTCACCTCTTCATTTTGGGAACCATTTTCTTGTTTTATTCAGGCTTTTATGTACAGCGTCTGTGTTGGGGGGGTAAATCTGACTCTTCATGTGTTTTGAATATTTGGTTCATGGACAAAAATTAGGAACCGTTTTGTTTATTTAGTTTTTTGTTTGTGTAATACTTTTACTTGTCATGAGCAGGTTTTTCATGTTTTACTCTGTTTGTTGTATAAAGCCCCTTTTCAGGGTATTCATGTCGGGTTGGCAGGTTAAATTGGTGAACCTGAACACAGACCATATTATTACTAGTGTCGTAAACACCAACCCTAACCCAAGCACTTTTAATTTTGCGTAACCCGGAGATGTCCCGTGTAACCCGTTTATCTAACCGTGTCAAATGAGTTGGCGAGTTTTTTAACGAGTTCATAGGTTAAATGGCTGCCATATAAACCTGAGTATGATAAGCTATTTAAAGTAAAGTCTACTTGACATTTTAACCGCAGATACGGTATTGTTCATTGAGTTTTGGTGATTGTTTTTCTTTTTTTTTTTTTTTTTGCGTTTTTGCTGCCTTTGACTTTGTATAGTTGCAAAATATTGATTGTTTGTTGTTATTTTGTTGCAGATGTAGATGAAGTTTTACGCAATTTGCGATCCAGGTTTATTTTTTGTTTAAATGCAGTTAAATAATTCATGTGCTTTTGAGCAATTTTATGATATAATTAGTGATCTATGTATGATGTTGGGAGATAAACTTCAAACACAGGTAACTAACCATGAGTTTTTTCGATCATAAACATTGTAAATTTGTAATTTATTATGTCTCCATTTCATGATAACAGTGTACATTTGATTACTTAGGAGTTGAAGGACCATGTCTTAATTTGAGTTTAGATAGAATTGTTCTTAAAAGCTGAGGTGCAGGGCGTTGCTCTATATACAACCAATCAAAGTTTAGATCGAGTTTAGATCGAATTGTTCCTATTATTATGCGTGTTAATACTAACAGGAAGCGCAAACAAGGTAGCAGATGTCGATCCCGCTGCAACGCGCGGGTTCCCCACTAGTGTTACAAAATGTATATAAAAATATAACTTCATTAACAAGAGTCCAACAACAATAGATTTTTTAGATTCAGTCATAAAATCGTAATAAAAAAACCACATATCCAGAAAACAAGAACTTAATAACATTCATCTTCTTAAACAAAAAAAAAAATTGCAGATCTACAAAACACAAAAAAATGAAGATCTACAAAACATAAATTGCAAATCTGGAGGACCTTTTAGATCTGGAACACAAAAAATTGCAAATCTGAAAATTACAAAAAAGTTGGAGTTCTACAAAACACAAACAAATGAAGGTCTACAAAAACACAAACATACTTATGGATCCAGAGGATCTTTTTAATCTGCAACATCATGTTCAACATCAAACATCTTTTGGATCATCTTCAGCATCTGAAACATCATCTTCAACATCGAATTTGTTGACCACCGCCGGATCTTGAAACCACCATCGGATCTATTAAACATTGTTGGATCATGACTCTCACGCACTGGATTTGGTAACCACCGCTGCGATGGTGGTGGTGGTGAGTATTGTTTTTAATCTTGAACAAACTTTTGGTGGTAGTGGGTGTTTTTTTTTTAATCTGGAATAAAAGCCTTTTCATGAAGCTTGATGTAAACTTGGTTGAGATGAGAGAGATAAAGTTTGTAAAAAATGATGATGATGGAGGTAACAGATTGCTTTATGGAGCATATTGAATTCATTAAATGGGATTAAAAAAATATGGTCATTTGTCAACGTACTATACATAAAAAGGTATCAGACACTGTCACACCCCGATTTCCACGTGTATCACCGGTGGGCCCGGTGGGGGATTACCGTGACGTAGTTGGCAACAATATAGTCAAACCACACAATATATAAATGCACAGCGGAAGCATAAAGATAAATATATTTCAACTATTGAATGTAATATCCAAGTATCACAATCGTCGAAATATAATCCACAGGGGATCAAAATAAGATAGAAAAATAATTGTTCAACAGATATGGCATCCCAAGCTTGCGAGACTCTAACGATGCTTAAGGAGTGGCCAGCCTGTTACGCCTAGAACCTGCATTAATCTTTTTGGGGAAAATATGTCAGTTTACACTGGTAAATACATTCAACCGACACTTTTGTAAAATGTTTAATAAAATTGATTTGAATGCACATGGCACAAACTCTTTATAACTTGGGATAATTTATAATTTAAATCTTGTAAAAGAATTACATGTTCACTATGCGTTCGGTCGCCCGGGTCGTGCCGGGTTTAAGGTTAATAGACACGCCACAAAGCATAAAGCCGTGGCGGGAAAACCAACGGTTATACCTTTAATAATATAGACACATTACGGGTGTACACCTACACCCGTGTGTCAGGGTCGTGGCCATTTCGTAAAATGATGCCAAGGATATCCGGGACATGGTCATTAAGCTCCCAAAGGCGTAAAGCCACAAAACCAATTTTTAAACAGGTCACATTGAAATCACCCGACTACTAATGAGTTGGGGTCAATTGCCCGACCAAGCGGTATTTTAAATACCGTAACCCAAGCCCGTATAACGGAAAATAAGTTAAAAGTATTTACTTGAGCAAGTAATATCCTTAACAAACAAATGCAAGTTTCTTTTACTGGTCTCCTATTCTGGAACGAAGGTTTAAACAACCTATTAGAATCCTAACGGTCTTTAATTTAGCCTTAGCTTAGACCGGTCAGTTTCAAAGGATATATACGGTTTAGTCGCGTGAAAGGCGAAAACCGGGAATGGAATGTGGTTTGGACCCAACAAGTTTGAAGACCTGTTTTATATGGGTATAATAACCACACTCTGGATTTTGAAGTGAAAACGATAAGGTTTGACCCGTTTCGGCTAATTTATGTAAACTAGTTACATAAACCGAACCGTGCGCGCAAAAGGCGTAGCGGGTAACCGTGAGAGTCCTACACAGGTTTCCTAAGTTAATATGCTCTAAAGAGGTTGTGGTATCAGTAGGATACCTTCCATAATGCCCGTAACGAGTTTAAATCCATTATATGCCCCGAAGGGGTATTTCGATCACTTTTAAAGATTATAAAAGAGGTTTCTGAGTTCTATAGGAAATCTGAGTTTTCCGAACAGTTTATAAAGTCCAAAATACTCTATTTATTATTTAAAATCAGTAGCAACTGGAATCGGGTCAAAAGACCTTGTAGAACTCCAGTTATGTCCAAAAAGGGTATATTCGTTATTTACCGAACCGATGCCATAACCGCAGGTTATGAGCAGGTTAAAAATAATTAAAAATCTTTAAAAATCTCAAAATATTATTTTACATCAGTGTGTAAAAGGTTTGGTGTCGAAATTTGGGTTTAGATAGGCTTTACGCTAAATGCGCCGTTTAATTACTAAAGTTTCCGTAATTGCGCTATTTAGCATAACTCCTATTCTAGACCTCGGATTGACATGTAATTTTAGGGACATGTTTAGAAATCAGTAACTAAGGTTATTGTCCTTTCAAATGTCCAAAATTCTCGTTTTAAAGTGAAAAGGGAGTTATGGTCAACTTTTAGGCGTTTAACGGAATTGTGCTAAAGACTCGGCCAAACAAGGAACCGGTCACAGAGGGTTATACCATCATGTAACCTGGTCCTAAGAGAGTCCTAAGGCATATCTAAAACATACCATAACGGGTCAGAACTGAAGTCAAAGAAAAAGTCAAAGTTTTGCGACTTTCGGTTCCGAACCGGGTCAAAACAGTAAATGGTCGGATCAAACAAGCTTAGACTAGTTAATATACTTATTATCATGTTATATGAGTGTTAAAACAGGTTACACGCTATCTACATTACTGATTATGCATAAAATCGCAAAATAGCATTCTGTTGACTTTTTCTAAGCAAGTTTGACTCGACATTTGGATTAGTTAGAGTGGGAATCAGAGGGTGCCCTTTTAGGGGTTTAAAGCCCACATGATTACCAACATATAACTACCTTTGATTCGACAAACCACTGGACCATTTGTGATTTATCGTAAAGTCAATCTTTAATTACGACGGATTGACTCTCAAGCTATAACTATGTAAAAACTAAACCACAAAGGGTTAGGCATACTTACAGAAGTCTAGTGAAAGACCAGAGATGCTTTGAGAGGATTGTTGTGCTCTAGAAAGATCCAGGAGTGAAGAATGAAGGTGTGGTTACAATGTGCACAACTTATGGCCTTTTATAGTGAAAATTGGTGCATTAGATCATGACAACAAGGTCTATAATTGATCATGGATGTTCAACAACTGTCTCTGAGTGTTAGGGGACGTGTAGGGGGTGCCCATGCTGCCATAATTGCATCCAAGGTCGGTTAAAACAGCAAACAGTGAACCTGTGCATGTTTTCTGCAACTGGCGGTCTGACGCGGCCCGCGTTAAGGATCAGGCTACCTTTACGCGGGTCGCCTGGATCCTATTGTCAGTAAATGAATCTGCACATGGCTCGCGGCCCGCGTAAGATCACTCAGATCTTTAACGCGGCCCGCCTGAGGCTTGATTTCCAAGATTTTCAAATCTTTTGCCATTATTGCCCTGGCCTTTCGGTTTCGAAGGGGTAACTTTGCGTTTTAGGGCCTCGTTTATTTACGAATAAGGGCCTCGGAACTTTTACCCAACTTATTAACCCTTGGTTAATTTATTATCACTCGAAAAGTCACAACTTTCAATGTTGACGCTTTTAACCCCTCGTATACGAATTCGATCATAACTTTCTCGTTTTAAAACGGAACTTCGCGAAATTTATATCGTATATTCTAGTGAGCATAATTTACTGTTACAAAGCCTCGGGTTTGTCAAAGGGTCACTCAGAGGTATAAATTAAACATGTTGACACATTTAACCCCTGTAGTTTGTAATCTCTCACTTTCTTCCGCATTTCTTTCCGTACGATCCATGATTTATTCGTTTGAAGGTACGAGCATCATTTAGGGTTACTATACAGTATATTTATCCCTCGTTAACATTTTTAACCCTCGAATTTACATACTTTCAATGTTTGTCAACTTTGGTCCTTTATTTGGTGTTTAATGCTACGTGTAAACTTATGACACGTGTCAACACATTATTGGACGCAAAATTTCGAGGTGTTACAGACACCAATTTTAAATTGTTACATTAATTGGTGGTTGATGGTAAATTTCCAGATTTACCCTTTAAGTTATCTTTTTCAAAATACACGTGGAAGCTTATTGTCCACATAATTAGGTTTCTTGAGTTTTCTCATCTGGAGTGGGTTTTCTCATTATAATTAGCCTATATATATATATGTAGAGGAAGGTTAACATACATTACGGCTTAACGTACATCACGTACGACAGGTAATTACGCAACTTCATTTTAAAATCATGCACGTTATAACTCAAAAATCCAAAATCACGCATGTTGAAACACAATAATCACGCATATTGAAAACATTAATTTTTTTAATACTTTTTATAAGAAAATCGCTACTTTTAGTAGCAAAAAAAAAAATAGCATTTAGCTTGGGGGGGGGTTAGGTTTTTTTAGGGTTTTTTTAGCTATTTTAGGTTGTGTTCACATTGGTTCTCGCAGTTCTCCCAATAAAGGTGGTTCTCGCATGAACCATATATATATATATATATATATATATATATATATATATGGTTCATGCGAGAACCACCTTTATTGGGAGAACCGCGAGAACCAATGTGTTCGATATGGTAAAAAGTGTTTAAAATGTGAGAAGGGTAAGAAGTGTTTTAAACCATTAGATATTTGATCTAATGGTTGAGATCAATAGGGTATAAAAATGTAAATTGTGTTTTAATTAGAGGGACCTTATGTAAAATTGAAGGGCAATAGTGTCTTTTTCAATGTTTGAAATATGGTAACCGTAACCTACATAACCAAAAATACCTACATTCACTCCTTTTTCCTTAAATATAGGAATTAATGATTCACCTTAATTGTAGAAGATCTTTGGTTGCATATTCTTCATACGTTATCATAAAGAGATCTATAATCAGATTCATGGCGTGGTGTTTTAAAACAACTGGATAAATTGACTATGATTCAAGTTATGGTGTTTTATCTGGAGACATTGTTCATGTCGTGGTGTTTTAAACATCTATGATTCAAGTCATGGTGTTTTATCGAGAGACACTGTTCATGTCGTGGTGTTTTAAACATCTATGATTCAAGTCATGGTGTTTTATCCAGAGACACTGTTCATGTCGTGGTGTTTTAAACATCTATGATTCAAGTCATGGTGTTTTATCTGGAGACATTGTTCATGGCGTGGTGTTTTATCAATACAAAACATTCCCAGGTTTTAGAACACCATGACTATGATTCAAGTCATGGTGTTTTATCTGGAGACATTGTTCATGGTGTGGTGTTTTAAACATCTATGATTCAAGTCATGGTGTTTTATATGGAGACATTGTATAATCAGATTCATGGCGTGGTGTTTTAAAACAACTGGATAAATTGACTATGATTCAAGTCATGGTGTTTTATCTAGAGACATTGTTCATGGCGTGGTGTTTTAAATATCTGGACAAAAATACTTTATGTCCTTTCTTTATTTTATTTCAATATTATATCTATGGTTTGCATTCACCTTGCATTATTGATCTTTATAATGGGATCAGCCGCCATCTACAATGAAAACAAATTGTTTGTTAGGTAGGATATCATATGCAAGAAATCTCCATGAATGATGTAAAATCTGTGCTTCTTCGAGGTTGCCACATATATAATTGCAGGTCAATATTTTCTTTGTTTGTATCCTTACGTTCATCAATTATAAAGATATGTATTTCCTAAAATAACTCCAAAACCGTTACACACAATTAATTGATAAGAAAGGTAAATTACTAATGTACCCTTTTTAATTAATTAAGATAAAGGACATTTGTCATCCCCAAATTATTTCTCACACTTCTTACAAAAGTAGGACTTTTTATAGGATCTTTTACCTATATATATATACTAGCCTAAGATCCCGCGATTTTCGCGGGTGGCTTAACACAAATATATAATATCTACGTGTTTCCCGATAACTAAAGTTGCAAGGTCGTTCAGACGTGTGGGAACTGTTGCATTATTGAAAACAACGAAACCAATGTCGTAAACTGAAGCACAAGGTGTAATAGTCCTATTACGCTACCAAGTGTTGATGACGTAAAAACGGCTTAAGAAAACAAAATAAAAGCAAGATGAAAAATACCTCAATTTTAAACAATTAGTAAGTTACCTTTGGCTAATTAACAATCAATAAACTAAACCAATAGTGATCTTACTATTACCTTTGGCTGCTATGCATTTTGTTAGGATTTCATACAGGGCCCGAATCACCAAATCGAAAAAAACAGAGCTCGATCAACAGCAGACGTGAATGGTGCGAGCAATGGTGTTGGGCTGCAAGTTTGTGCATGAAAAGGTTACAAAGACGTGAATAAGATCCAATCCTCTTAAAGTGCTTTCCTTTTCCTCTAATGATTAAAAAACAACAGTTAAAGTGTGGATACCTTGCAAATAAATTTGCTTTAAAAGTTAGAACCCTAAAATGTACCTGCCACATCCTATCTACACATCAAACATCAGCAAAAATAGCTTTCAATAAGCAAATTACGTAAAAATCAATATATCAATCAATAAGAAATTAAAAAGGCGAAAACTTGAACCTTGAACAGGATACCATCAAGTAGTTCCTAAACATAAGGTAAAAGCCAATCGAACTACCCAGTTAGCTAGCTAGCTAACTGGCGCGTACCCTGAACCAAATATTGAAGATCAATACAACAGATATCAGAAGTGGATCTAAATTTCAGATTCTTAAACTGGTCGGAAAAAAACAAAACAAAACATGGAAAACATATTGAATCAAGAGACATACTAAAACTCGATTTTGCCTAAATAAAAAACTGTTGAAAAATTGAGAGAGGGTCATGTCGCCGTAAGAATCCATACTTAGACTCTCATCGTTCTCAATTATTCGCCTATAGCCGTAAGAATCCATACTTAGACTCTCATCGTTCTCAATTATTCGCCTACATGCTAAAAATGTGAAAGAAATGCCAAAAAATAAAAATATTATAAAGCTATAAAAGTATAAAGTAACTAAGCTATAAAAGTGTATTTGACAGTTGGCACAATTACAATTTATAAAGAACCCAAAATTTTGGACAAAAATTAACTTGGTTCAATGCTTTAATCCTATCCAGCCTGTTTCAAACAGTACATAAATTATTAGGCTTAAACCGAACACATTCTGAAAAGTCAACCAACCTAACCGACCCACCCATATAACAAAATAACTAAAGCAAGAAGAAGCGATGCTTACAAAAGTTTAGTGCTTTGCACCATTAGAAGCGCATAACTTGATATCACGCCTAAAAAATGTTCAAAGTCAAAACACTTCAAAGTTCTTTGTCTAAAATAATCAAAAAAAAAAAATTTACATACCTCCAGCTTCTCATCCTTACAAACACCTATTTTGTATAAGTAAAATTTGTCAAAACTGGCCCCTCTATCTAATAGTGATTATTTAGCAATAAGCCAATAACCATAGCCAACATTTGTGTGAAATAATCAACCAGCAATAACTATCCGATTATGAACTGTAGTTAATGCTTTGATATGTTAACAAACCTGTCTTTGGCAACCAATCCAGAGCTGATTGTATTGTTCTGTACGTTCTCGCAGTTCAGCTTGCAATGAGTGATTTGTACTTGACTGCAAAGCATCCATCTCCTGAGCTCTTGCAATCCATGCTTGAGTCTCCCTTATTTGTTCGTCTTTATATAAGATAGCTTCTTGAGCAACTCTATGCTGCAAAATATAACATAAATTACGACAAGCAAAGAGAGAATAAATCTGACATTCTAACCCCAAATCTAAATATATTGAATAAATTCCTTTTTCCCTAGTCAGACGTATCAATTAAAGGTTGCCTCCATAAACTGAGCATAGACCAATAATCTGCTACATCCAGAAAATCCACGAATGCATCGAGTTTAATGCATGAGACTTAACACATGGTACTCTTCACCTGTAACATTTCGATTAGAGTTTTCAGAAGTAAAGATCAGGCATTAACAATGCTGATAAAACTGAAATGGGATTAAATAGAAGCGCAATTACCAGGCTATTGGCAACCCTAAAGCATTTAAGAACCTCCCTTTCCCCAAGATTTCCCTTTTTCATACCCTGAACTACTGTTAAGCTTTTCCTACCATTTCTTTGCTGTATATGGATATGAACATACTCTTGCCTCTAACACCAGCGCCTGAATCTTCCTCAACAACAACATATGGATAGAAAGCATATGGGATCCAAAGTTCTATATCAACCATGAATTTCATCTGAATGATAATAACTTACTGTTCACAAAAACAAAGTCAAACATTCAGCTTCAAAAAATATAGATTAAAATTATATTTCACTTTCAATAAACAGATCTAGGGTTTAGTTCATAAATATTGTAAGATATAAATCACGAAATCAACCTAAAGCATATCAAGTTAAGGATAATCAAATCAAGAAAATGATGGAAGAATCCCTGATTCACTATAAAACGAATCAGTATTAATCTAATTAAGATTAAGAAAACACGTTCAAATGAAACCGTAATTAAGATAATTTACGGTTTACAATAACAAAATCACAATTCAGCCTCCAAAAACCAAAAATCTAACACCAAAATTGAAAGAAGTGATCGCGATTAGGGCTTGCGACAATTAGATGAAGAAGAAAAAGAAAATCTTTGAATATGATTACCAACATTAGTTAGATTCTTCATTGAAAATAATCCATGGATCCAAGTTTGATTTGAAGAGGATGTAGAGTGAAGCCAGAGAGAAACCGTTGAAAGAATGATTTAGGGTTTGGGTGGATAATGATTTCAATTGATTGAGAGAATTGATTAGTTTCCAAAATTCTGGCGGTTTCAAAAACAAAAAGAGCGTAGGAAGGAAGAAATAATTTGCCGCTCAAAGGAAAAAAAGAGGAGAGGATGAGATGCCACGTGTCATCAAGCAACCTAAGCAAATGCCAAGTGGCACCAAAGTGTTTTGTTTTAATATAGATAATATATATATATATATATATACTAGCTTAAGACCCCGTGTGTTACACGGGTGGCCTAAAAAAATATTATTTAATGGTGTTTTCATAAATCTTTTAACGAAAGATTTGTTTCAATATTAGTACTAAAGTAAATATAAAATTACACTTAATTAAAATAAATGAATATGAAATGTGACTTGGACATTATGGCTTCGGCTCATCGGGTTTGTTTCTTTTTATGACCCATTACATGACCAAGCCCATTTGCCACAGATCAGTGTCTATAGACCACAACCACCGTGGCTCGGAACCCATAACCCCACTGTACGTTTGTTATATACAATATGTGTACAAAGTAGACCAAACATGTACGCACGGTTTGATCACGACCTGAATTACAACACAACGTTCATAGACTGCCGTAACAAAATACCCGCGAATTTCGCGGTGAGAAATGATATGTTTCTTATTTTTAGAAGAAAAAAATATGTTTTTTAGGAGGTATTGACATAAAATAGTATACATTTATGATGACCATAAGGAACTTCTCCGAATGAAATTATTATGGAACTCTTCGGTTCATAAAGTAAATAAAACAACCAACGTACTATTGATTGATATGAATAAAACGAAAAGATAAATAAATGATGAAATTACGTTTTCGTAGTTCAAAATATCGATAGAAAGCCTATTAATCTAATACTTCTGTCTTTTGAAACTTCGTAACCAATAACCTCGCATTCGTTGTTGACCAACTGAAAAAAAAAATCATCACCATCACCTAACATTCGACTTAAATCATATCATACCATCCAATAATACTAAATCTATTGTAAACAATGTATACGAAAGAAAATATAATAGTGACAAATTGAAAAATGTAGTAAAAACTAAAATAAAGTTAATCAATAATGTCATAATGCATTGACAAACCTTGTTTGACCATCAATATTCTCTCTACGGAGCTTCATAAGCCAAGTATTTCCATCAAGAACTTTGATCTTCATTTCAGAAAACTCATATAAACTACCTAATTCAGTAATTAATTTAGGAAGGATATACTTTTGATAACACAACAATTTTGTAAAATATTATTACATAGAACAAATACAAAAAGAAATACTACTTGGTACACGAAATTGAAAGTTTATTTGTACACTTGTTAGTACACCCAACTTGTTGAAGCACACCCAAATTTATGATTGAGTCCTTAAACCTCAACTAATTATAAGATGACAAAAAATATAAAGAATTATTTAAATTATTAAATTTACAAAAGTCATCTACAATAAAATTATTATTAAATTTACAAACTCGTCTGCAATAGAATTATTAAATTTACAAAAGTCAGCTGCATAGAGCTCAAGATTCTAAATTTAGCAACCATAGAACATCTATTAAAGAAGAAAGCAAATTAAGCAGGGAATCAAGGGAATCAAGAATCTACGCAAAATTGAACCTTGAGTCCATGTTAGCAAAAGGGAAAATTACAAACTTACTAAAATATCTATTATATGGGGAAATTAAATTACAAACACAATTTACAAAAAAAAAGAACCTACAAAATTGCACGACTTGTAAGTACTGCACTAAAATTGAGGCTAAATCCAGGCTCAATAAGCATGATATCAGAAGCACTCCTTACATAGTATGAGCTACATCAAGTCCTATGAGAGCGATTCCACACATGCACACTCTTGCAACTTCTTCACAATCTCATACTTGTGTTCTCCATATTCAGATCAAAAGAGTAAGCGCAAGAAGAGTAATCAATAATACCATTACACTGACTTTAAAAGGATAAAATAATCACTAACCTTGGGAAAACTACAACAAATCCATCAGCTTTCTCTATAAACTCTATCAAATTTATCAGTTGTAAGGTTGTTAATAGCCAGTGGTCATGTCTTATCACTGCGAAGTACATTCATTCCCGCCATTTCTTTTATTGCGGTCATTCTTTTAGTAATAGCATACATATCACATTCTTTTAAATCATTTGGACTTGAACTTGGAAACATAATGATTAAATGGGACTTGATTTAAACAAAATATGGTAGAAATTAATATATGAGATACATGAAAGTCTTATTTACTTCTCTTCTGTCAATGATAAACCAACCCTGCCTACATGAAAATAACAAAATAGTCGTTTTACTTAATACCATAATAAGGTAGAATATTTTTTAACTTAAAAATATGAAAGAAGCCTCATGAAAGCCTTAGGTTTTTTATATTCTTCCCATCCAAATGAGCTTCGCCTGAATTATTTAAAAAAAGAAGAAGATTAAGGTAAGAATAGTTTTAATAAAGATATTATGAAAAATGAAGCAGTTTAATACCTAAAGTAGGGTTGCAGAACCATTCCATAAGGGGTATAATGCTACTTTTGCCAGATCCATTTCTACATGGGTTTAGCAAAGCCCAAGTTCTTGCACAAGACTTATTGATGCACCACATTTCAGTGTCGCTTGTAGTGAAGTTGCGTAAGCATATTTTGCTATTGGTAAAAGCATATAAGGTCTTAACATATGAAACTGCCTACAAAATCAAGAGTAATATTGCATTAGAAATTCACACAATTTTGGTGTCTATATAACCGTATTGTAACTTGTAAATTATCGTACCCGTGTAGTTAGCATGCTACATGTTGATAATCTTAACACTTGCTAGAACAAAAACTGCAAATACATTAGAGCTGCTATTACAGTATCACCATTGATTTGCAGTTGACCAAAGGACAAAAGAGTAAAAAGGTGAATCCGTCAGTATGGACGGGTTGATCTTCACCCAGAGCTGCTTCACTTCCCTGCAAGTGAAAGATGGTGAAAACATGATTAGTGGAGTCAATCACCATAAAAAATATTGTTCTATGGGGTGCTTGTATGTGTGTTTTGAACGTGATTATGTGATATTGAATTAGTAAAATCACACAATTCATTGTAATCAAATGGGTTGTCGCAATATCATTTGCAACCGCATACAATTAAAAACTTAGTACTACGACTTGAAATCCCAATAACCAGATAATCATTTTTGAATCACAATATCTAATTATTACCAAACGCTACAATAATTGACTTTCTTACCTCGGGTGTAACGTCAATATTAATATCAACATCTGTGGGATTAAATATGAAATTATCATCCATTAAATAAACCAAAACCCCTTCGGTTGGAGTAGCCCAATGCGGCCCATAGGTGCAATTAAACATTTTGTTCTAACTATCAATCTGCCACATTTAGGCACTTGCCACAGTTAGGCATTGAACGTGGTAGACCATACGATGACTTAAACCGTGTTTTTTGTCTACACCATCATCTACAATTGTCATCAATCAGATTTAAAGGGCCAGCATCAGTAATGTTCTTGGATTTTAATGCATCAAGAACTCCATCCATGTCACACCCCGATTTCCACGTATATCACCAGTGGGCCCGGTGGGGGATTACCGTGACGTAGTTGGCAACAATATAGTCAAACCACACAATTATATGAATGCACAGCGGAAGCAAAAGATAAAATATATTACGTTCCGGATATGAAATAATATCAAGTGTTACGACGGAAAGTAAAGGATCCACAGGTGAATCAAAACAAAGAAATTGTTCAACAGACTTTAGACGCCTAGAACTTGCAAGATTCCTTATTAATGTCCTGAGCAGCTCCCAGCCTATTACGTACTTGTACCTGTCACTTAGACTTTTGAAAATACGTCAGTTTTCACTGGTAAATACACTCAACTGACTCATTTGAAAAGAGTTTAGGAAAATTTATTTAGATGCACCAGGCACAAATTATTTTGACACTTTGATTAAAATGCACAGAGGCAAAATTAATCTTTTATAACTTGAGACAATCATATTTATGATCCTGTATACAGATTTACATGTTCGTTGTACGTTCAGGGCCCGATATAGAAACCGAGTCAAGATTAACAGACACGTCACAAGTATAGGCCCACTGAGCGTGAGATACCGTTTCCCTTATGCAGCTGTCAGGTGTATGCCTACACCTCGTGCATAAGACGTGACCATTTTATAATACAATGATGTCAAGGATATCCGGGACATGGTCATTAACCCCTAAAGGCTTTTATTTCAAACAATACAG
This sequence comes from Helianthus annuus, assembly GCF_002127325.2. Taxonomy (NCBI): domain Eukaryota; kingdom Viridiplantae; phylum Streptophyta; class Magnoliopsida; order Asterales; family Asteraceae; genus Helianthus; species Helianthus annuus. Next base: position 201,711,011 of record NC_035436.2, on the reverse strand, counting down.
ATTAAACCGGGTTACCTCAATAACTTAATCACAATCCGATTAAATATTCAATACCCGACCAAGCGGTATTATTATACCGTATCCCAAGCCCGTATAGGGAAAATAAGTTAAGAGTATTTACCTGAGCTAGCTCCTGTCTTAAAATAGCAAGAATAATAACTCAGCCGTATTCACTTAAGTAAGCGTAGGTACAATTTACCGGAAGGCTCTAGTCTGGAACGATGGTATAAATAACCAATTAGAATGCTAACGGGTCTTTAATTAAGCCTAAGCTTAGACCGGTTAGTCTTAAAGAATTGTTACAGTTTAATCGCGTGAAAGGCGAAAACCGTGAATGGAGTGTGATTTTGACCCAACAAGTTTGAAGACTTGTTTCATATGGGTATAACAATCATACTCTGGATTTTGGGGTTAAAACAATATAGTTTGACCCGTTTCGGCTAAATTATGTAAACTAGTTACATAAGCCGAATCGTGCGCGCAATAGGCGCAACGGGTAACCGTGAGAGTCCTACGCTTGTTTCCTAATTCAATATGCCTTAAAGAGGTTGTGGTATCAGTAGGATACCTTCCGTGATGCCCGAAACGAGTTTAAGTTGGTGATACGCCCCGTAGGGGTTTTTCGGTCATTTTAAAGATTTTTAAAGGGTTTTTCGAGTTCTACAGGAAATCTGAGTTTCCCGAACAGTTTATAAAGTCCAAAATACTTTATTTATTATTTAAAATTAGTATCAACTGGAATCGGGTCAAAAGACCTTATAGAACTCGATTTATGGCCGAAAAGGGCATATTCGGTATTTACCGAATCGTAGCCATAACCGCAGGTTATGAGCAAGGTAAAAATAATTAAAAATCTTTAAAAATCCCAAAATATTATTTTACATCAGCGAGTAAAAGTTTTGGTGTCGAAATCCGGGTTTAGATGGACGTTATGCTAATTGCGCTATTTAATTACTAAAGTTTCGCAATTTGCGCTAATTGGCATAACTCTTATTCTGGACCTCGGATTGACATGAAATTTTAGGGACATGTTTAGAATTCAGTAACCAAGGTCATGATCCGTTCACATGTCCGAAATTCTCGTTTAAATTTATAAAGGGCGTTACGGTCAACTTTTAAGTAATTAGCGGAAATGCGTAAAAGACTCGGACAAACCACGAACCGGTCACAGAGGCTTATACCATCATGTAACCTGGTCCTAAGAGAGTCCTAAGGCATATCTACATTGTACTAAAACGGGTCAGAACCGTAGTCAAAGCAAAAGTCAAACTTTTGCGACTTTCGGTTCCGAACCGGGTCAATATAGCAAATGGCCGAATCAAACGGGTTTAGACAAGTTTATATACTTAATATCATGTTTTACGAACATCAAAACAAGTTACATATCAGCTACATTACAGATTATGCAAGAAATCGCAAAATGACTTTCTGTTGACTTTTTAAGTGCACGTTTGACTCGACATTCGACATAGTTAGAGCGGTGATCAGAGGGAACCCCTTTAGGGGTTTATTACCCACATAAATACCAACTCATAACTACTTTTGATCCGACAATTCACTTGACCATTTGTGAATTATCGCTATGACAACCGTTCATTACGACGGTTTGGTTTATAAGCTAAAACCATTGAAAAACGAGACCACAAAAGGTTAGGCAACTTACAGAAGTTTAATGCGAGACTTAGGAATATAGAAGGAAGCTTGAGAGCTCCAAGAATGATCAGAAGTAGTGTTGTGAGGTGTGGTGAAACTTATGCACATAACATGCCTATTTATAGTAAAGTTTTCATCACAACTTTTGACACACAAGTCCCTCAACTATCCACAACATTCCAATAGGTGTTCCTAATGCTTAGGGGTTGTTTAGGGGTCAATTGGAAGGACTTAAACGCATCTCATGGCTTTTAGAAGGCTGAACAGCCAATTTAAGCATGTTTCTGCATCTGGGCGCCTGACGCGGCCCGCATGGAGGAACCATACACATATTACGCGGGCCGCCTGAAGTTTAAAAATCAGGCGCGTTCAATCATAGGCTCGCGGCCCGCCTCAACTTAACCCGAACCCTTACGCGGCCCGCGAGAGGGTGGATTTTCTGAGATTTTAAATCTTTTATAATCATTACTAAATCTAGGTAATAAATAACAGAATCTTTAGTAATTATTAATGAAATCTTTAGTAATTATTAACTTGACCTTTCGGGTTTTGAAGGGGTAACTTTGCGATTTGGTCCTTGATTATTTACTGCTAAGGGCCTCGTGTTATTTACTTGCTTAGTTAAGTCCCTGGTTAGTTTATTTAATTATTCTGAAAGCCTTAACTTTCATTATTGACGCTTTTAACCCTCCTCATACGAATTCGATCATAACTTTCTCGTTTTAAAGCGGAACTTCGCGGAATTTATACAGTATATTCTAGTGAGCGTATAATACTGTTACAAAGCCTCGGGAGCGTTAAAGGGTCACTCAGAGGTATAATTAAACATGTTGACACAGTTAACCCCTGTAGCTTGTAATCTCTCACTTTCTTCCACGTTTCGCTTCCGTACGATCCATGATTCATTCGTTTGAAGGTATAAGCACTACTTAGGGTTACTATACAGTATATTTACCCTTGTTTGACATTTATAACCCTCGAATTTACATACATTCAAGGTTTGTCAATATTAGTCCTTTATTTAATATCAATGCCACGTGTAATCAAATGACACGTGTTAACACATCATTGGACACAAAAATTCGAGGTGTTACATCCTCACCCCCTTAAAATAAATCTCGACCCGAGATTTACTCAAATAAATAGGGGTACTTTTCTTTCATTGTGGCTTCGACTTCCCACGTATATTCGGGACCTCTACGAGCATCCCATTTGACCTTTACAATCGGTACGTGCTTTCTTCGAAGCTTTTTCACCTGTCGATCTTCAATCGACAGCGGTTTCTCCACAAATTTCAAGCTCTCATCTATATGCACATCTGTGTGTCGGATCACCAATGACTCATCGGCGAGGCACTTCTTTAGATTGCAGATGTGGAACATATTGTGAATTCCATTGAGCTCTTCTGGTAAGTTCAACTTGTAGGCAACCGGTCCGACACGTTCGATAACCTCGAAAGGTCCTATGTATCTCGGGCTTAGCTTGCCCTTCTTACCGAAATGCATCGCCCCATTCCAGGGTGATACTTTAAGCAACACTTTATCACCTACTTCGAAGTGAAAAGCTTTACGCTTTTGGGTCTACGTAATTCTTCTGCCTATTTCGGGAAACTTTGAGATGGTCACGAATCTGAACAATCTTGTTCATTGCTTCGAACACTATCTCTGGTCCGGATAATTGGATATCTCCGACTTCCGCCCAACAGACGGGCGCTCTACACTTTCTACCGTATAATGCCTCGAAAGGCGCAGCCTTAATGCTGGTATGGTAGCTATTGTCGTAGGAGAATTCGATTAGTGGTAGGTTCTTATCCCAACTACCACCCAAATCGATAGCACATGTACGTAGCATGTCTTCTTACGTTTGAATAGTACGCTCTCTCTGACCGTCTGTCTGTGGATGGTAATCCGTACTAAAATTCAAACGTGTGCCCAAAGATTGCTGGAAAACTCTTCCAGAAATGCGACGTGTATCTAGTATCCCGATCAGAGATAATAGACACAGGTATACCATGCAAGGGTACAATCTTATCAACGTATAACTGGGCTTAACATGTCGGAGCTATAAGTCTCCTTGATGGGTAAGAAATGAGCTGACTTAGTCAGTCTATCGGCTATAACCCATATCGTATCATTTCCTTTACTCGTCTTGGGTAACTTGGTAATAAAATACACAGTTACACATTCCCACTTCCATTCGGGAAGTTCAGGCTGTCGTAGCAAACCTGACGGTTTCTGATGCTCGGCTTTGACTTACGCACATGTCAAGCATTTAGCTACATAGGTGGCTATAGACTTTTTCAAGCTTATCCACCAATTATTTGCCTTTAGATCCTGGGTAGCTGATGGCAAATTCTTAATCGTTGCCTGATTAGGGTTGCGGCAGTTACTATATAAGCAATATGAACCGTCTTTCTTATTTAATAATATAAAACCTTCCGAAGATTGAGTCAGGCTATATGAGCCTATGTCTTAAAACCTACTTAATCAAGGTTTCGATTTTTCCATAATCAATATGGAGTTTTCACAATACTCCCGCCCACAGCGGGATGCTAAATCTTAATTACACCTGCCTCCCAGGAGGTAAGCAGGGAAATTTATGTGGAAATAATCAAGATGTAAGGAGTTACAGAGATTTTCCATAATTCAGGCTCTAGTTCATCCACCACTGCTCGTGTCAATTAAGTGACACATTTATGTTATAAGTGCACGAATTCCTTAATCGGGAACCTTTATTTGAACAATTCCTTTCTGGATATCTTCTTTGAATATTACTAGTCGACATTAGTACAATATGACCATTGGGATATCTCAGGGGTTCCATGTATTACACCTCCATACTGATCAGGCATGGAAATAATCTGTGGGACATACTAGGATACGCCAATCCTCATACGGTACGTTTATCAAACACAGTTTGGCATTCGCAGGCGATAGAAAAACAATGAGAAAATAGTTAAAATAACATATGTTGTCGTACTCTATGCGAAGAAAGAGTACTTTTAGATCTTTCAGAAGGATTTCTTGCCGATACTAGAAGAATCGGTTAATTTGGTTTCCTTGGTAAGTTATATCTTGTGAATAATATAAAAGTTTGCTAAGCTTATGGTTTATTGGTATCCAATCCAAAATAAAACTCTTAGCATTTAAATTTTTGATAAAAAGATAGGGAAAGTACCTGAGACCATTATTTATGAACTAGCTCAGGTATTTAGGCGCTTTCATTCTTAGGCTTTCCTTCTTTAGCCGCTTTTCCTTTGACATATTTAGGGCACGTGGTCTTGATGTGGCCCTTCTCATTACAGCCGAAGCAGACTGCATTCTCCATATCCTCGCAGTCCAACGTTGTATGTTCCCCCGATTTGCAGATCCCACATACCCTTGGTTGTGATCGGGATTTCGGTTCGAACCTGCACTTCCCATAGTGGCACTTCTTGCAGGTCTTGCATACCGGTTTCTGGTTGGACTTTCGTTTGTTCTTCTTTATAGAGCTCTGGGAGTTCTTTTCCTCCCTTTTTCTTTTTAGCTTATCTTTGGCATTTGAGGTATGAACAAGGTCCTCCTTACGAGTAAGGAAATGTGGTCCTAGATAAAATTCGGAACGAGTAGCCTGGGGCTCCTTGAACTTTTTCATAGCTTTCTTCACAGCCTTTCCAACAGTTGCATCTACCATAGTTTGGAGAACGCTTTCGGAAATTCTAAGGCTCACAATTGTAGCTTCATTGGCATGTGTCACATCATTCATAACACGATCGACGGCTGTCTCATCTGAGTTTGCCATTTTCGATATTGGTCCCTAACACCAATAAAAATAGCTTCTTAGCTGCAATCCAACAACCGCTATTCTTTATCCTGATGGCCTTAACATATACTAACCATGGTATTTATAGACCATATAGGCTAATATAGTATTAACATTCTCAATGGATGTTATTTAACATATATATTCATTATGTTTAGCCTAGGTCACGAAAGACCATCAATGGCGTTTAAGGTTTGGGCCTAATTCATCATCTTTTTGACAGGGGATCAAAACGTCACATCTGTTTTTATTATATTGATGAATTTTTGGATGGCTTGGAAGCTTGCCATAAGGATATCAGAAAAGAGTGATTCCTAGTAGATACAAACATCAATCTAGGATTTGTTGGAGCGTTTTCTTAAGTATCAACGACAAATTTCCATCTCGTATTAAATGATCGGAGTCCTAAACAGGCGGAGACAACAGTTCTCAGCAACTATGATTCATTATAGAATTATATGTGCCAGTAATAACTAATTTCTGCATAACTGCTTGATAAGGAAGGTACCTGCTATATATTTATCATACTGCACCATCTCCCGGGAGTTCATCCTGACGACTCAGGCGTTTGTTCTTTTGGCTTCTTCGGGCTTCTTCTGATTCCTAGGGCAGTTGGTCTTGATATGCCCCTTTTCGTTGCAACCGTAGCAGGTTGCATCCTTCAACTCCTTGCATTCCAAGGTTTTATGTTTCTGAGACTTGCAAATTCCACACGGTAGAGGCTGAGATTCAAATCTGCATTTCCCGAGGTGGTATTTCCTACAGGTTTCGCACTTGGTCTTCTCAACCGACTGCTGGCTGTCTCTTTTAAACCTGGTACTCTTCCTATCGGAGCGATGAGAATTCTCACCCTCCCTTTTTCTCTTTCCATCTTCAGAGGCCTTGGCAGCCTTGTTTCTAACCACATCGAGTGTGAGAGATAGCGACAGATCTGCTGTTGACCTGAATGTAGTAGGTCTCGAAGCCTTAACACTGGCTTTGATTTCTGGGGCTAAACCCCCAATGAAGCGAGCAATCCTCTTGGGTTCTGGTGTTACTAGGTAAGGAACCAGTCTGGACAGGGTATTGAAATTGGTAAGGTAAGCTTGACAATCTAAGTTTGTCATAACCAACGATAAGAAATCCGATTCGATTCTTTCGACCTCATGTTGAGGGCAGTAGTTCTCCCTAATGAGAGTAACAAACTGCTCCCATGTCATGTAATAGAGCGGGATCTTCCCAGTAGCTTGAATGAGAGACCTCCACCATGCCAGTGCCTCTCCTTTGAACGATTGGGATACACACTTTACTACATCCCTTTCAGCACAACCGCTGATGTCCACCACCGTGTCCATTTCTTCCAACCAAGTCATACAATCTACTGCTCCCTTTTCCCCCGTGAAATCTCGGGGTTTACAGGAAGCAAAGTATTTATAGGTACAAGACTTGGTATGTTGTTCATTATCGAACACTTGCTTCTTGGATGGAACACTGTGTTCATTTGATGAATGACGATCGTCATCCTTCTTTGGTCCTTCATTCTTAGAGGGCGGCTCGTTATGAGGCTCTGAATGAGTTTTAGAGACAGATTTAGAGTGAGGTATAGATGAGGCTTTACTATTAGTCTCATTATATTCCCTAAATCGCTCCTCTACAGCTTTAGATACCGCTGAATCAATCAATGTACGAAGCTCTCCTCTGGTTATATTAATCTTTTCATCATCGCGGTTTTCCAGAGAGTGACTGTTCTATTCCTTTGACCTAGCCATGTAGCTTTATATGCTACATAAAATCAAACAAGGGCAAGGTTTATATGGAAGCTCTTACAGTTTTATCGTCTTAAACGATTTATTAACCATGGTAATATAAACCATATTGGTTAATTTGTTAGTTATATTTAATTATCATCTTCATTATAATTTATTCTAGTTATAAAACATCAAGGATATTAAGGTGGCGCAGAGGGCCTAGTCACAAGGACAAATTTTAAATCATAAGCCATGATTTCAGAGAATCAAGGCCCTTAAATCTATTAGCACAACAGGCTTAGTCATAAGGACATATATAATTTATAAGCTATGATTTCAGAGAATCACAGCATGAAGGTATTCTGGCACAATAGGCCTAGTCACTAGGACATTTATAATTTATAAGCTAGGATTTTAGAGAATCAAAGCCTTGAGGTTTGAACCTAGTTCATTACCTTTTTCTGACAGGGAGTCATAGCCTACCACTGCCTTTTGTCTTATATGACAATTAGTATGGCCCGTAGGCACTACATCACTATTGGATGTCTAATAAGTTTGGCCCGTAGGCACCACATCACTAATGGATGTTTAATAAGTTTGGCCCGTAGGCACTACATCACTAATGGATGTTTTAATAAGTTTGGCCCGTAGGCACTACATCACTAATGGATGTTTAATAAGTTTGGCCCGTAGGCACTACATCACTAATGGATGTTTAATAAGTTTGGCCCGTAGGCACTACATCACTAATGGATGTTTTGAAAATGATCATCTTTATTGACGATTTAACCCATGATTTATAAATCACTAATTTGGGTTTTGGAATCCATAGAAGGATTCTCTTATAGGAATGACGCGTGCGATTTTTAATGAATCACATCTGCCATGGATGTTAACATGATCACAGAGGTTAACTGGAATTCTGAATCTTTTAATCAGGTCTTACCATCTTGGCCCGGTCTTATAATTGACCCGAAGGCTAGGTTTCACACTTAAGATTCTTAATTAATAATTATCGTAGATCAATTTTTAAATTGAGGTGTTAAATATGGATCTGAATCTAATTATGGAACTACCATCTTGGCCCGATCTTTACAATGACACGTGGCTAGGTCTTGCCCTTTTTAGATTTTGCCATTTTATTATAATGGTAGATCCTACAATAGGAAATATTATTTTCCATTTATTTAATATTCTTGTTTAGAATGAAAGTTTAAACTTAATCATTCCACTATATGAAAATAAAAATATAAGGTTGCCCTAAGCGGGACTCGAAAATAATAATGTTGTCCTCGAAGGGACTGAAAGGTAAATATGTTCTTATAAAGACTTATTAAGGAAACGATCTTCAGCAAGAGGAGTTTCTTCTTCATTCATTTCCTGAATGCTTTCTCCTTGGTTGCACGTTTCATCCTGGTCGCGGTACGAAGCTCAGCAGTTCAAGACTCCGGATGTGGAGACTTCCTATTACAGCTCCTTCGCTTGGCGACGTATAAAAATTTGGAAGCAAAATTTCCAGATCAGAATTTAGAACATTCCTATGTTAAGTCTAGACTCGAATATGTGCAATTGTGTCATTGAGATTAAACACATAAGGATAGTGTTTAATTCACTCAATGTTGGCTCTGATACCAACCTGTCACACCCCGATTTCCACGTATATCACCGGTGGGCCCGGTGGGGGATTACCGTGACGTAGTTGGCAACAATATAGTCAAACCACACAATTATATGAATGCACAGCGGAAGCAAAAGATAAAATATATTACGTTCCGGATATGAAATAATATCAAGTGTTACGACGGAAAGTAAAGGATCCACAGGTGAATCAAAACAAAGAAATTGTTCAACAGACTTTAGACGCCTAGAACTTGCAAGATTCCTTATTAATGTCCTGAGCAGCTCCCAGCCTATTACGTACTTGTACCTGTCACTTAGACTTTTGAAAATACGTCAGTTTTCACTGGTAAATACACTCAACTGACTCATTTGAAAAGAGTTTAGGAAAATTTATTTAGATGCACCAGGCACAAATTATTTTGACACTTTGATTAAAATGCACAGAGGCAAAATTAATCTTTTATAACTTGAGACAATCATATTTATGATCCTGTATACAGATTTACATGTTCGTTGTACGTTCAGGGCCCGATATAGAAACCGAGTCAAGATTAACAGACACGTCACAAGTATAGGCCCACTGAGCGTGAGATACCGTTTCCCTTATGCAGCTGTCAGGTGTATGCCTACACCTCGTGCATAAGACGTGACCATTTTATAATACAATGATGTCAAGGATATCCGGGACATGGTCATTAACCCCTAAAGGCTTTTATTTCAAACAATACAGATCAAACCGGGTTACCTCAATAACTTAATCACAATCCGATTAAATATTCAATACCCGACCAAGCGGTATTATTATACCGTATCCCAAGCCCGTATAGGGAAAATAAGTTAAGAGTATTTACCTGAGCTAGCTCCTGTCTTAAAATAGCAAGAATAATAACTCAGCCGTATTCACTTAAGTAAGCGTAGGTACAATTTACCGGAAGGCTCTAGTCTGGAACGATGGTATAAATAACCAATTAGAATGCTAACGGGTCTTTAATTAAGCCTAAGCTTAGACCGGTTAGTCTTAAAGAATTGTTACGGTTTAATCGCGTGAAAGGCGAAAACCGTGAATGGAGTGTGATTTTGACCCAACAAGTTTGAAGACTTGTTTCATATGGGTATAACAATCATACTCTGGATTTTGGGGTTAAAACAATATAGTTTGACCCGTTTCGGCTAAATTATGTAAACTAGTTACATAAGCCGAATCGTGCGCGCAATAGGCGCAACGGGTAACCGTGAGAGTCCTACGCTTGTTTCCTAATTCAATATGCCTTAAAGAGGTTGTGGTATCAGTAGGATACCTTCCGTGATGCCCGAAACGAGTTTAAGTTGGTGATACGCCCCGTAGGGGTTTTTCGGTCATTTTAAAGATTTTTAAAGGGTTTTTCGAGTTCTACAGGAAATCTGAGTTTCCCGAACAGTTTATAAAGTCCAAAATACTTTATTTATTATTTAAAATTAGTAGCAACTGGAATCGGGTCAAAAGACCTTATAGAACTCGATTTATGGCCGAAAAGGGCATATTCGGTATTTACCAAATCGTAGCCATAACCGCAGGTTATGAGCAAGGTAAAAATAATTAAAAATCTTTAAAAATCCCAAAATATTATTTTACATCAGCGAGTAAAAGTTTTGGTGTCGAAATCCGGGTTTAGATGGGCGTTATGCTAATTGCGCTATTTAATTACTAAAGTTTCGCAATTTGCGCTAATTGGCATAACTCTTATTCTGGACCTCGGATTGACATGAAATTTTAGGGACATGTTTAGAATTCAGTAACCAAGGTCATGATCCGTTCACATGTCCGAAATTCTCGTTTAAATTTATAAAGGGCGTTACGGTCAACTTTTAAGTAATTAGCGGAAATGCGTAAAAGACTCGGAAAAACCACGAACCGGTCACAGAGGCTTATACCATCATGTAACCTGGTCCTAAGAGAGTCCTAAGGCATATCTACATTGTACTAAAACGGGTCAGAACCGTAGTCAAAGCAAAAGTCAAACTTTTGCGACTTTCGGTTCCGAACCGGGTCAATATAGCAAATGGCCGAATCAAACGGGTTTAGACAAGTTTATATACTTAATATCATGTTTTACGAACATCAAAACAAGTTACATATCAGCTACATTACAGATTATGCAAGAAATCGCAAAATGACTTTCTGTTGACTTTTTAAGTGCACGTTTGACTCAACATTCGACATAGTTAGAGCGGTGATCAGAGGGAACCCCTTTAGGGGTTTATTACCCACATAAATACCAACTCATAACTACTTTTGATCCGACAATTCACTTGACCATTTGTGAATTATCGCTATGACAACCGTTCATTACGACGGTTTGGTTTATAAGCTAAAACCATTGAAAAACGAGACCACAAAAGGTTAGGCAACTTACAGAAGTTTAATGCGAGACTTAGGAATATAGAAGGAAGCTTGAGAGCTCCAAGAATGATCAGAAGTAGTGTTGTGAGGTGTGGTGAAACTTATGCACATAACATGCCTATTTATAGTAAAGTTTTCATCACAACTTTTGACACACAAGTCCCTCAACTATCCACAACATTCCAATAGGTGTTCCTAATGCTTAGGGGTTGTTTAGGGGTCAATTGGAAGGACTTAAACGCATCTCATGGCTTTTAGAAGGCTGAACAGCCAATTTAAGCATGTTTCTGCATCTGGGCGCCTGACGCGGCCCGCATGGAGGAACCATACACATATTACGCGGGCCGCCTGAAGTTTAAAAATCAGGCGCGTTCAATCATAGGCTCGCGGCCCGCCTCAACTTAACCCGAACCCTTACGCGGCCCGCGAGAGGGTGGATTTTCTGAGATTTTAAATCTTTTATAATCATTACTAAATCTAGGTAATAAATAACAGAATCTTTAGTAATTATTAATGAAATCTTTAGTAATTATTAACTTGACCTTTCGGGTTTTGAAGGGGTAACTTTGCGATTTGGTCCTTGATTATTTACTGCTAAGGGCCTCGTGTTATTTACTTGCTTAGTTAAGTCCCTGGTTAGTTTATTTAATTATTCTGAAAGCCTTAACTTTCATTATTGACGCTTTTAACCCTCCTCATACGAATTCGATCATAACTTTCTCGTTTTAAAGCGGAACTTCGCGGAATTTATACAGTATATTCTAGTGAGCGTATAATACTGTTACAAAGCCTCGGGAGCGTTAAAGGGTCACTCAGAGGTATAATTAAACATGTTGACACAGTTAACCCCTGTAGCTTGTAATCTCTCACTTTCTTCCACGTTTCGCTTCCGTACGATCCATGATTCATTCGTTTGAAGGTATAAGCACTACTTAGGGTTACTATACAGTATATTTACCCTTGTTTGACATTTATAACCCTCGAATTTACATACATTCAAGGTTTGTCAATATTAGTCCTTTATTTAATATCAATGCCACGTGTAATCAAATGACACGTGTTAACACATCATTGGACACAAAAATTCGAGGTGTTACAATCCAGAGATAGATTTTGGGTTATTTGGAATCTTTTAAGCAATACTTATAGATTTAAGAAAAGCCGTTTTAGTGGTGCTAAATTGTTATTTAATAGAAATATAGAGATAGATGGTAGAGTTTATGCGACATTTCACCAATAATTATTGAAGATAACAAACAAAAGAAAGTTAAGAGAACCAAGAAAGTGAATTCAAAGCAAAAGCTTATGGATCTGTTAATTATTAAGCAAATTATAAGCTTATCAAAACATATTTTGTGCAAACTCCACATCACTTATTAACTTTATAAATAGTTGGTGTCATTATGTCAAATATGATTACAAAACTAATTTCACCTTAGACGGCTCCTAACCTGTACCAACTTAAGCTAAAACTTTCAATTTACCTATATAACCCTTTGGCAATATAATTAAGTGACCATGTGCATATCAAAATGTGTCAAAATTTTGAGACAACTGCTTCAAGCACAAACTTTCTAATCTTCATTTTGACTGCTACTTAGTTGCTATAAACCCTTCTTTTGATAAATTATAATATATTTCAGGTATAAATTAAAATATGATTGGGGAGAAAATCAAAGCTTTTAAATAAATTTACAAAAGAACAAAAAATGAAACTAACCTGGTCAGCATTCAGCAACATCATACATACATAATGGGTCGACTTATAGTAAAGTGCATTTTCGACTTATAGATTAAACTGCATTTTAATCTTTCAAAAATCGGACAAATAGTCTTAAATTCTGTCTCTCTAACTTTTTTCCCTTCAAAATTCGTACCAAATTATAAGGTGGACAGTTTTTGGGAATGAGCATTAAGAAGAGTATTTGTTCAGCATTAAGTTGATATTAAGTTTAGCTTGCAGGTAAACAATTGCATTAACATATCATGAAAGTCATTACCTTTAGACGGCTAATTTCACGTCCTCAGTTCGCACTATGCTAGAAGGCTTCAACCAACCTTAGCTATAGGAGTGAACCATTTGAGACGGAACCTAGGGTTTCTGAATAACTTTTGACAAACTAACCAGCAAAAATATCAAATATCGATAATCGATAATCAGAAGGAAAATTATGAAGACGGGATAAAACACTTACCTTAAACGTGTGAGGGCTATTTTTGGCGGTGAGAGGCGGTAGCGGTCGTGAAGTCTAAGAAGCGTGACTGTGACAACTCGTAATTTAAACCCACTTTGTGTAACGTTACGTGCTCACGTGAACTATGTTGGTTGAATGTTATGTTTATTTTATGTGAATGTATGTTTATACAAGTGACCCGACCGCACAAGACTCTCGAACGCACAACACTTACTTGAACGCACAAGGCCATTTGGGCCGTATTCCTTGTAACCGGAACCAATGGGCAGCCCATTAGGGGTTTCGGCCCACTTCTCTTATACGTACATACACACAACCTTAGGAGGTTGTTTCTCATTTGTTACACAAAAACACAAGTTGCAACCCTAGCTCTCTCCCTCCCTCACGAACCCGACGGCAACCACCTTTCGAAGCCCTTGTACTCGGATCAATCTCATTCTCTTTTCAACCGGTTAGTGCCTTATGATATGTGTTTATAAATGATGTATGATTACATGTTTCGATTTCATGATTGTTGATGATAGTACTCTTGTTAACATGGTGAACTATGATGCTAGTTGATAGTGTTCTTGATAATCGGCCACATGTGTATGATTGATTTAATGATCATATGAATCGGCTGGAGATAGGTGTTAATCAGCGGTTATGTTATATGATTCGGATTGTAGCTTAATAATGTACAAAGTGAATCGGGTTATGTGATATTCTCGGCTATATGTTAATATGATTTGAATGATTATGATGTTTGTTCTTGATTAAGCCGGTTAGGGTTCATATGAAATTCATAATAAAAATCTTGTTTGATCGATAGTATGCTTATCGGATAGATGGAAACTTGTTGATTGATTATCATAAAATAAGGAAACTGATTAAATTGATTTGCATAAAATCCGGAATATATAAATCAATCGCACAAGGGGTCTTGATCGCACAAGAAGCCCAAACGCATAAGCTAGTCGACGCACAAGCTTCCTAATCGCACAAGAACTAGCGAGTCGCACAAGTTGTTATGTTGTGTTGTTGGGCCGGGCAGCCCAAACTTCCTGGTCGCACAAGGTCACACGTACAAGAGATCGCACAAGATATCTTGGTCAGTCGCACAAGATGTCTCTGTCGCACAAAGCACCCACGGTCGCACAAGGTTACTGGACCGCACAAGGGTTATGTTTGCTAACTGTTGGGCCGGGTGTGTAGTTGGGCTGGGTTAGTCGGAACGCACAACCCAAATTGGGTCGCACAAGATAATTGTGTGTTATCTGATTAGGCCGAGAATGTTATTTGGATTTGCTTGTGTTATTTTACTTGGGCCAATAGGTTTTGGACTTGTGCGAGCCCAATTCGTGAATACGTTATAACTGTTGAACGTTGTTAGTGTATGATCCGTGTGTGTTCTTTATGTGTTAACTTGTGTGAAACCTACACGTGCTTACTTGAACCCAACCTGACTTGTATGGTAAACATGCTAGGACGTGGTTGATCACATTGTAGCTTAACTGAATCTTTCCGTGTAACATACCGAGCAACCCCAGGTGAGTTCATTGCATTTTCTCAAGCATGCGTCCCGATGGTTTGGGACAACTGGTAAACATTTGGAAAGGGAAACTTGGGGTAAACAACTGGAACATAGAAACAATCATCTACCGGATTGCCTGTAAGGCAATGGGCCGTAAGGACGGGCGTGAACTAATTACTGGGACAACATGTGAATACAACGCGGATATAAGACCTCCTACAGCTTGTCAAGGTTGTTTGATACCTTGACTTTGACCAATGCCTGGTTATGGGCATTGGGGTTAGGCATTCCCATCATTGACGCTGCATACGGTACAATAAACGAGTTAACAATGACATCTGAACCAAACAACGAGTTGATTTAACTAATATCTGGTAACTTCACATGTAAGCAACACCTTGAACTCACCAGCGTAGTCTGACACACTTGTTTGCATGCTTGTAGGTCATTAACGTTTGGAACATGGACTTGCTATCTGGGAGTGCTGGAGTGGTCATGGATCGAGGCTCTTGGATTAATTTACATTTGATACATTGGTTTTAAGTATTATTATGACACATTTGCAAAACGATATTTATATGCTTCCGCTACACAACATTTCGGGATTTGATATTATGTTTTAATTAAGTATTTACCATTGGTTCAAGTGATTGGTGGCTCGAACTCTGATGCGTAACACGCCTCGCGGGGTTTTCCGCATGTGGGATTTTGGGGGGTGTTACAGTTGGTATCAGAGCCACTGGTTATAGTGAACTAGGTTTTAAAACGTTTTGTAAAACCAGACTATAACCGAACACCTTCGAAAATCGATCATGACACTCAGCTCCAGATTGCAAGGTTCGTCTCTCTCACTTTATACACTATTTGCTTAGCAGTCACACACTCACAACGTACATGAACTGAAACATTTAACACCATAGTGACTTGATAGTGTGACACTACTCTTCGACTCATGTGAACCATAGACCCGTGATACCATCTGTTGTGTTGTTTGAACGGGGGAAACTTCGAGCGCAAGCTAAGAGGCATTGAGATAAGCATGCAAATTGCCTTATTATTATGGGTGCACACTTAATAATAACGCGGGGTGCATGCAAGTCCCAGTGAGGCTTATCGAGCGTGAGAAGGGTTCTGCCTTATTATGTGTGAACTTGGTAGTACGTAGATATCAACCTGATACTTGATATCCATCTCGTTTCGATTTCCTGAGTTGGTTCGTCTCTATATATAGAATCATGAGTGGACGAGGACACGGACGTGGCAACATCAACATGACTCAGGCTGAGTTGACTGACTTAATCAATACCCGTGTGGCTGAGGCCTTAGCAGCCTATCAAGCTGGTACGGAATGTACCAAGTACTTTTTACTCTTATACCACGTACACGTCTTTTCACTCCTATAATGTATTTCCTTCCGTCATTTAGGTCAGCAAGCGCAACCTCAACCTAACCAGCCTGCGTGTATGTTCAAAATGTTTATGGACTGTAAGCCACAGACCTTCACCGGGACTGAAGGGGCTGTGGGACTCCTAAGATGGTTCGAGAAAGCAGAGTCTGTGTTTGCTATCTGTAACTGTCCCGCTGGGGACAGGGTGAAATATGCTGCGGGTACCTTGGCGGATGGTGCCCTAACGTGGTGGAACGCCCAGGTACAGTTGTTGGGCATCGAAGCAGCGAATGCCACAACCTGGGAAGACTTTAAAGAACTGATCAGGGAGGAGTACTGTCCTCGGGATGAAGTCCAGAAGTTGGAAAACGAGTACTACGACTTGAAGATGGTTGGATCTGAAGTCGAAGCGTATGTGAAGCGATCGTATGAACTGGCCGACATGTGCCCGAACTTGTCCCGGCCTATGTCTCGGAGGATTGAGTTATTCATCAAAGGGTTGCCTCCGCGTGTGAAGAGCTTGGTCACTGCAGCCCATCTCAATGATTTGACACAGATCGTTCGTCTGACTCATAAGATTGTGGACCAAGAGGTAGAAAGCAATTCGTTACCCCCGCGTATTTCGGCCACTACTGCTGCTACACCCACTGCCACTGCGTCCGCTAATGATAACAAGCGGAAGTGGAGTGATTATGATAAAGCATCCAGTGCTGGTCAGACTCAGAAAAGGCTAGACAACAACAACAACCGCAACTTTAGCCAGTCGTCTTCTGTCAATCAAGGCCAGGGAAGTGGCCAAAGTCAGGGCTCGTATGCAGGGAAGAAACCACAGTGTAATAAGTGTGGCTACCATCATTTCGGGCCGTGTAGTCGCACATGTCGCAGGTGTGGTAAAGTGGGCCATGAGGCCAAGGATTGTAGGGCCCCACAGCCCAAACACCAGCAGCAACAGAACCAGCACAACCAGAGACAACAGGGACAACCGCCCCAACAGAACCAGGGTTTTAGGAGGGGGTGCTATCAGTGTGGGGATGAGGGTCACTTTAAGCGGGATTGCCCTCAGTTAAACCAGAACGCTAACGACAACAACCGCCCGAATAATAACAACGCTGGAAACAACAACAACGGCAATAATGGGGGAAATGGTGCTCGAGGCAGAGTGTTCCAGCTTGGAGCAGGGGATGCCAGGAATGACAGCAACGTTGTAACTGGTACGTTTCCTGTTAACAATCGTATAGCTTCTGTATTATTTGATTCGGGTGCCGATTGGAGTTATGTGTCCCTAGAGTTTAGTCAACGATTAGGGATAATCCCAACACCTTTAGAAGTTAAACAAGTAGTAGAACTAGCAGTTGGTAAAACGATAGAAGCCTCGAATGTCCTGTTCGGGTGCAAACTAGATCTCGTGGGTCAAGTGTTTGATATTGACCTCCTTCCCGTTACGCTCGGTAGTTTTGACATAGTGGTAGGCATGGATTGGTTGTCTAAGCACCAAGCAGAAATTTTGTGTAAAGAGAAGATCGTGCGTATCCCTCTCCCTGATGGGGAGACATTATTAGTTCAAGGGCATCGTAGTGGGACGATGGTTGGTATTATCTCGGCCATGCGTGCACAGCAATATCTGCAAAAAGGGTATCCTGCAATGTTAGCGTTAGTTACCAACGCTCAGTCTGAGGAGAGAAAGATCGAAGACTTGCCAGTAGTGCGAGACTTCGCCGATGTATTCCCAGAGGAGCTGCCAGGGTTACCTCCTCACCGTCAAGTAGAATTTCAGATTGATCTTGCGCCGGGAGCGGCTCCGATTGCCCGAGCCCCATACCGGTTAGCACCTGGAGAGTTGCAAGAACTGTCTAATCAACTGCAAGAGTTGTTGGACAGGGGCTTTATCCGACCCAGTTCGTCGCCTTGGGGAGCCCCAGTTCTGTTCGTAAAGAAGAAAGACGGGTCATTCCGTATGTGTATCGACTATCGGGAGCTCAACAAAGTGACCATTAAGAACCGCTATCCGTTACCACGCATCGACGACTTGTTTGACCAGCTGCAAGGGTCAAGCTTCTATTCCAAGATCGACTTAAGATCGGGGTATCACCAGGTAAGGGTTAGGGAAGAGGATGTTCCCAAGACAGCCTTTCGAACGCGCTACGGACACTATGAGTTTTTGGTCATGCCGTTTGGATTGACCAATGCACCAGCGGTTTTCATGGACCTCATGAACCGCGTATGTAAGCCATATCTCGACGAGTTTGTTATAGTATTTATTGACGACATCTTAGTCTATTCCAAGAACAAGGAGGATCACGAGCGCCACCTACGTCTCATCTTGGAACTTTTGAGAAGGGAACAGCTGTATGCAAAATTTTCTAAGTGCGACTTTTGGATTCGAGAAGTGCATTTCCTTGGGCACGTTGTTAACGAGAAAGGGATACATGTGGATCCTGCAAAGGTGGATGCAGTTAAAAATTGGGCGGCACCAAAGACTCCGTCTGAGGTGCGACAATTTCTCGGTCTCGCTGGATACTATCGGAGGTTTATTAGAGATTTCTCAAAAATCGCGCAACCTCTCACCTCGCTGACACAGAAGAACACGGCGTACTCTTGGGGAACGAAGCAGGAAGAGGCCTTCCAGTTGTTAAAACAGAAACTTTGCAGTGCACCGATCTTGTCATTACCAGAGGGTACCGAAGATTTTGTGGTTTATTGTGATGCTTCGATTCAGGGTCTTGGTTGCGTGTTGATGCAACGCGAGAAAGTGATAGCTTATGCTTCTCGTCAGCTGAAGGTGCACGAGAAGAACTACACGACACACGACTTGGAGTTAGGAGCGGTGGTATTTGCGTTGAAGATTTGGAGGCACTATCTGTACGGTACCAAATGCACCATCTACACCGACCATAGGAGTCTTCAGCATATCTTCGACCAGAAAGAATTGAATATGCGGCAACGACGATGGGTTGAATTATTGAATGATTATGAATGTGCCATAAAGTATCATCCGGGCAAGGCGAACGTCGTAGCTGACGCCCTCAGCAGAAAGGATAATGCACCTAGGCGTGTACGAGCATTGCAACTCACGATCCAGTCCAATCTTCCTTCCCAGATACGAGACGCTCAGTTAGAAGCATTGAAACCAGAGAACGTTCGAGCTGAAGCTCTACGTGGCTCGAGGCAACGACTAGAACGAAAGGGAGACGGTGCTTACTACGTAACTGGACGCATTTGGGTCCCATTCTTTGGCAACTTACGAGAACTTGTAATGGAAGAGGCACACAAATCACGCTACTCTGTACATCCTGGATCAGATAAGATGTACCACGACTTGAAAACTACCTACTGGTGGCCCAGCATGAAAGCTCATATAGCAACCTACGTCTAAATGTTTGACTTGTGCTAAAGTCAAAGCAGAACATCAAAAGCCCTCAGGTCTACTGCAGCAACCAGAGATACCCACCTGGAAGTGGGAACAGATCGCTATGGATTTTGTGACAGGATTACCCAGAACTCAAGCTGGGAATGATACCATTTGGGTGATTGTTGATCGCCTCACGAAATCAGCACACTTCCTAGCAATCAAGGAAACAGACAAATTTTCTCAGCTGGCAGCAGTGTATCTTAAGGAGGTGGTTTCTAGGCATGGGGTGCCAACTTCTATCATTTCAGACCGAGATCCGCGTTTCACTTCAGAGTTATGGCAGTCAATGCATAAATCGTTCGGTTCCCAACTCGACATGAGTACCGCTTATCACCCGCAGACGGATGGTCAAAGCGAACGCACCATCCAAACACTTGAAGATATGCTTCGGGCATGCGTACTCGATTTTGGGAAAGGGTGGGAGAAACACTTGCCGTTGATAGAGTTCTCCTGCAACAACAGCTACCATACAAGTATTAAGGCAGCTCCGTTCGAAGCACTGTACGGACGGAAATGTCGTTCACCCCTCTGTTGGCATGAGGTGGGTGATAGTCAGATCACAGGCCCTGAGTTTGTGCTTGAGGCGTCAGAAAGCATTGTGCAGATCCGAAACCGTATGGCCGCAGCTCGTGACCGCCAGAAAAGTTACGCTGACAACCGTAGTAAACCGTTGGAGTTTGAAGTTAATGATCGCGTTATGTTAAAGGTTTCACCCTGGAAGGGTGTGGTGCGTTTTGGGAAGCGCGGCAAACTAAACTCTCGTTATGTGGGACCATTCAAAATTGTAGAACGGATTGGAAAGGTGGCCTACAGGTTGGAATTACCGGCTGAGTTGGGCAATGTCCATGATGTATTTCACGTATCGCAGCTAAAGAAGTGTTTGGTTGATGAAACACTAGTTGTACCATTTCAAGAGCTGAAGATAGACGACAAATTGTAGTTTGTCGAAGAACCAATTGAGATTATGGATCGGGAAGTTAAAGTTCGTAAACACAGCCGTATACCGATTGTGAGAGTTCGTTGGAACTCAAGACGTTGTCCAGAGTTCACGTGGGAACGCGAGGACCAGATGAAACTTAAGTATCCACATTTGTTCCCCGAAGACCAGTCAAAACCTAGCGAACCTAGTGTTGATGCAACTAGCGAATTTCGGGACGAAATTCCCATTCAAGTTGGGGAGGATGTGACACCCCAGGAAAACCAGCAACCTACCTAGCTTTAACTTATCTAGCTGCTTTAACTTATCTAGCTTTCTCATTGAGTGCGTACCAAATTTCGGGACGAAATTTCTTTTTAGTTGGGGATACTGTGACAGCTCGTAATTTAAACCCACTTTGTGTAACGTTACGTGCTCACGTGAACTATGTTGGTTGAATGTTATGTTTATTTTATGTGAATGTATGTTTATACAAGTGACCCGACCGCACAAGACTCTCGAACGCACAACACTTACTTGAACGCACAAGGCCATTTGGGTCGTATTCCTTGTAACCGGAACCAATGGGCAGCCCATTAGGGGTTTCGGCCCACTTCTCTTATACGTACATACACACAACCTTAGGAGGTTGTTTCTCATTTGTTACACAAAAACACAAGTTGCAACCCTAGCTCTCTCCCTCCCTCACGAACCCGACGGCAACCACCTTTCGAAGCCCTTGTACTCGGATCAATCTCATTCTCTTTTCAACCGGTTAGTGCCTTATGATATGTGTTTATAAATGATGTATGATTACATGTTTCGATTTCATGATTGTTGATGATAGTACTCTTGTTAACATGGTGAACTATGATGCTAGTTGATAGTGTTCTTGATAATCGGCCACATGTGTATGATTGATTTAATGATCATATGAATCGGCTGGAGATAGGTGTTAATCAGCGGTTATGTTATATGATTCGGATTGTAGCTTAATAATGTACAAAGTGAATCGGGTTATGTGATATTCTCGGCTATATGTTAATATGATTTGAATGATTATGATGTTTGTTCTTGATTAAGCCGGTTAGGGTTCATATGAAATTCATAATAAAAATCTTGTTTGATCGATAGTATGCTTATCGGATAGATGGAAACTTGTTGATTGATTATCATAAAATAAGGAAACTGATTAAATTGATTTGCATAAAATCCGGAATATATAAATCAATCGCACAAGGGGTCTTGATCGCACAAGAAGCCCAAACGCATAAGCTAGTCGACGCACAAGCTTCCTAATCGCACAAGAACTAGCGAGTCGCACAAGTTGTTATGTTGTGTTGTTGGGCCGGGCAGCCCAAACTTCCTGGTCGCACAAGGTCACACGTACAAGAGATCGCACAAGATATCTTGGTCAGTCGCACAAGATGTCTCTGTCGCACAAAGCACCCACGGTCGCACAAGGTTACTGGACCGCACAAGGGTTATGTTTGCTAACTGTTGGGCCGGGTGTGTAGTTGGGCTGGGTTAGTCGGAACGCACAACCCAAATTGGGTCGCACAAGATAATTGTGTGTTATCTGATTGGGCCGAGAATGTTATTTGGATTTGCTTGTGTTATTTTACTTGGGCCAATAGGTTTTGGACTTGTGCGAGCCCAATTCGTGAATACGTTATAACTGTTGAACGTTGTTAGTGTATGATCCGTGTGTGTTCTTTATGTGTTAACTTGTGTGAAACCTACACGTGCTTACTTGAACCCAACCTGACTTGTATGGTAAACATGCTAGGACGTGGTTGATCACATTGTAGCTTAACTGAATCTTTCCGTGTAACATACCGAGCAACCCCAGGTGAGTTCATTGCATTTTCTCAAGCATGCGTCCCGGTGGTTTGGGACAACTGGTAAACATTTGGAAAGGGAAACTTGGGGTAAACAACTGGAACATAGAAACAATCATCTACCGGATTGCCTGTAAGGCAATGGGGTAATTAGTTGATAGCGCTATTAGGTTTGGCACCCTCACACCGGGCCGTAAGGACGGGCGTGAACTAATTACTGGGACAACATGTGAATACAACGCGGATATAAGACCTCCTACAGCTTATCAAGGTTGTTTGATACCTTGACTTTGACCAATGCCTGGTTATGGGCATTGGGGTTAGGCATTCCCATCATTGACGCTGCATACGGTACAATAAACGAGTTAACAATGACATCTAAACCAAACTACGAGTTGATTTAACTAATATCTGGTAACTTCACACGTAAGCAACACCTTGAACTCACCAGCGTAGTCTGACACACTTGTTTGCATGCTTGTAGGTCATTAACGTTTGGAACATGGACTTGCTATCTGGGAGTGCTGGAGTGGTCATGGATCGAGGCTCTTGGATTAATTTACATTTGATACATTGGTTTTAAGTATTATTATGACACATTTGCTAAACGATATTTATATGCTTCCGCTACACAACATTTCGGGATTTGATATTATGTTTTAATTAAGTATTTACCATTGGTTCAATGTGATTGGTGGCTCGAACTCTGATGCGTAACACGCCTCGCGGGGTTTTCCGCAGGTGGGGTTTTGGGGGGTGTTACAGTGACATTGTCAACACACGCATACACGCACCGTCGACACATACACCGTTACAGGTTACATACCCGACGTCCCTGTTGCATCAGTGATTGTCGCATTCATGCATTACTCGTTGTATCGATGGAGGATGAAATGATTAATATAAACGACATATTGATAGGAATCATAATCTGGTTTATAGTTAATTGTCATTTGTCTATTCTAGGAGGGGGTAAAGTGTAATTGCTATTTCTATAAATAAGGATAAATAGTCATTTAGGAGGGTATGAGAGATATGATTCAGTTTGTTAGGCTCATTGCATCAGCATGAGAAGGGCATAGCCCTGGACCACTTTAGTGATTAGTTATCCATTGTAGATCCTTTGGATCATCTTCTTCAATTCAATAAATTGTGTATCTGATTTCATCATCATCCGATTCAATCTCTATCACATATTAATTGTTTAAAATTAGGTAGCTAAATTCAAAATTATTGGTGGTTGCTTACATGAGGTTTGGTACGAAAATAGTAGTAAGTAAATCATACCGGAAACGCTTAAAGAGGTAAAGAACTGATTACACTTGTATAAAGCACCTGTTGAGAAAGAAGACCAACTATTTAAATATTTATTCATTGATTTCATGCTGAGTTTGTCAATTTAGTTTTTCATATTCTCCCTTTCGTCCTTTAATGTTTGGTTATTGGTTACATATATACATAATTTTAATTTATTACCTAGTACATTTTTTCGTAACATAAAAAAGTATTGATAAGAAATATCATGAAAATAGACACTTCATCAGTGAAATTACCAAAATAAAGACTGGCAATTGCTCATTGATACATATTGTTAGTCTATGTGGGTCTGGTCATTGCACTGTCGAGGGACCCAAACAACACTATGCAATTTGTAGAAAAAAAAACTATTTGGACAAAAACTCAGGGACTAAAATGGCAGTTTACTTTTAATTATTTCAAACTTATTAGTATGCACATTAATCTTTCAAAAACCGGACAAATAGTCTTAAATTCTGTCTCTCCAACTTTTTTCCCTTCAAAATTCGTACCAAATTATAAGGTAGACAGTTTTTGGGAAGGAGCACTAAGAAGAGTATTTGTTCAGCTTTAAGTTGATAGTAAGTTTAGCTTGCAGGTAAACAATTGCATTAGCATATCATGAAAGTCATTACCTTTAGACGACAAATTTCACGTCCTCAGTTCGAACTATGCTAGAAGGCTTCAACCAAACTCAGCTATAGGAGTGAACCATTTGAGATGGAACCTAAGGTTTCTGAATAACTTTTGACAAACTAACCAGCAAAAATATCACATATATATAATCGGAAGGAAAATTATGAAGACGGGATAAAACACTTACCTTAAACGTGTGAGGGCTAATTTTGGCGGTGAGAGGTGGTAGCGGTCGTGAAGCCTAAGAAGCGTGACACCAACATTGTCAACACACGCATACAGGCATCGTCAACACACACATACACCGTTACAGGTTACATACCAGACGTCACTGTTGCATTAGTGATTGTCGCATTCATGCATTACTCGTTGTATCGATGGAGGATAAAATAAGTAATATAAACGACATGTTAATTGTTTAAAATTAGGTAGCTAAATTCAAAATTCTTGGTGGTTGCTTACATGAGGTTTGGTACGAAAATAGTAATAAGTAAATCATACCGGAAAGGCTTAAAGAGGTAAAGAACTGATTACACTTGTATAAAGCACCTGTTGAGAAAAAAGACCAACAATTTAAATCTTTATTCATTGATTTCATGTTGAGTTTGTCAATTTAGTTTTTCATATTCTCCTTTTCGTCATTTAATGTTTGGTTATTGGTTACATATATACATGATTTTTATTTATTACCTGGTACATTTTTCCGTAACGTAAAAAGTATTGATAAGAAATATCATGAAAATAGACACTTCATCAGTGAAATTACCAAAATAAAGACTGACAATTGCCCATCGATACATATTGTTAGTCTATGTGGGTCTGGTCATTACACCATCGAGGGACCCAAACAACATTATGCATAGGTCACACCAATATAGAACCAAATAATAGAATAAATAAAGCAACTAAACAAATGAAAAGTTACCTCTATGCTGGAGAGTCGCCGAAGTGGGCCGGTGTGTGGGAAGAATAGCAGATTAGGTATCGCAGATTCATGGGAGTAAACGGAAAACGACCACTGTGAACGCAAAAACATTAGGCATTGAAGATAATGGTTTTAAATAGTAAATCCGCAATAGTTTTTCGGAACATATACAAAATGAATTGACAAAGACACCACACAACAAACCCGCATGTATCGCTCAGCCTTCGTATCAACTATTCTTGCACCCTAGTATATTACACAAATGTAAGAAACTTAAATCAAGTTATGAAACCTTTAAACTTGGTAGTAAACTATTTGAAACTGGTCAAAAAGGTTGGAAGTTGCCAAGAGGCGACGTCAAAGATTTGCATTGCCGTAATAAAATTGTACATGGTAACTATAGCTAACGCATTAACTATTTATTAACATAGTTCCAACAAATTAGAAAGAAAAAGTGTTTTAAAGATCAATTGGACCTGACCAGACCCATTATAGAAAAGACCCGATTCAATCTGAACCCATTTTGACATGTCGCCCAGCCAACCCATCTTGACATTAACTTTTACATATTTCTTCCCGTTACCTTCAGTCATCCCTCGTTCATGGATCTCATCAGCGATAACATGAGTTGCGCCTTGCAAGCTGCTATCTAGAAGTAATCTTCTAAGAAAAATGACAGTAGTGCAAAATAGAATATGGGTAGCCCTTCCTTTCATTCCTTCAAGCCAAACTTTAGATCCAACATTTGGAAAATAATAGATGTTTGAAAATAAAAGCATGTTACCAGCTATTACAATTTTATTTAAAGCTACAGATTAGAGAAAATCGAAACACAAGTTTATATTTAGTCAAATTAACAAACCCCATCTAAAAGACAATAATAACACAGAACAAAAGTATATCCGATCAAATGTAAAACCCGTTATCAACGAACACATCAATGGTAAATATCAAAAACCTATACATTTTGACCCGTTACTCAACCCAACTCGCCAACATCAAAAGAATTATAATAGAGAAAAATAAAAAATGCTTCCATAAGGATATGTGGTTAAGATGACATTTCAATTCTAACATTGTTCATATGACTGCATACAAACATATATACCATATATATTTACTAAAAAGACTATCCTTTACTTAGAATTTATCTTCAAACATATACACACATTGAGATGATATATGATTTCCTAAGACTGATATACACACCTGAACTGGCATAAATTGCATTACTCATAAGAAAAAAATGAGCACTTAAAACAGGAAAAAATCAAGATATCACAAAACATACAACATAAACAAATAGGTTTTTAGACAATTTGTGATAAAATCCTTGACAGCTTGTTGTTATTAAATATGATCAGTTGTGGTTTTTAATCAACCCGTTTAGAAAGGAACCTGTTTTGACCTGAACCAAAAATTGAAACAATAATTAGTTAGCCTATTCTGATCCGAACCCATTTGACCCGTTACCCAACAAAACCGCCAACATCAAAAGAATTATCATACAGAAAAATAAAAAAAATACGTTAGCATATAAGTCAGAGATGCATAAAAAATACATATTGATTTTATAAAGAATATATTAAACTACCACAAGTCTAATTCATTTACACAACACAAAAAACGAACATGAATTTCTCAAAAATTTCTTATGAAAAGCCCTGGTTTGAATCATAACTATAATGCAATGGAACTCCGATTTCACAATTCTAAATTAGAGTCATAAAAAATATCCATTTCAAATCAAAATCAGAATCCGAATATCAAAGATATGAAACACACGTGTTTTGATTAATGATTGATTCAAATTAAGATTATACACATCTGAAACACTATTCATAAAAAACATACATTGATGCAATTAGAGATCGAAGAACCTTGTAGCGGAGAAGATGTTGAATGCTCATAGTTGTTTATATTCAGAACAAATCGCCAAGGTTAAACCACGGCTGAACAATTGCAGTCCTGAATCAGTCAACTGAACCCTAGAACTTGGGTAACAATCAATAAAGAATTAGCTTCTATCAAGTCAAGAACCAAAATACTTAAAACCCAAAAAGGTGAAATCGTGAACACCGATTATTGCAAAACACCAACAAATTCGATGGAATGTAAAACGAAATAAACAAAGGAATCTCGGATTGAAAGATCAAGTAAACATACCTCAGAATATCACTGGTGGACATGAGAAACATATCTCGTTCTTGGATTTGTGAGACTGAATCGCAGATTTGCTGGGAAGAACTTGTAGTATTAGGGTTTGTGAATGTGGCTGATGAAAGAAAATGGGAGGAAATTAGGGTTAATGTGTGGGATAAAAGAAAAAGAGAAGCGTACGTGAGAAGAAATAGGCCGCGTGAAAGAAAAGAGGAGAAAAGGTATTCCCGCTTATTCTGAATTCTCTAGCCTAAGAGGGTGTCCACATCATCAAAATGATTGGCTAAGAATAAACCTTGTGGCTTAAGAGAATTCATTTAGTATAATAGATAGATATATATAGGGTTGGGCTATATACAAAACTCTAAAAATTTTAAGAAACCCTAGAAAACCCAACCTCCCGACAAATTTTTTTTTGAAAAAATAACACATGTAATATACATGTTTTTAAGAGTTTTGGGCCAAAAAAAAAACAAAAAAGCGCCGAAGGAATGTTTTTAAAAAAAATAAACAAGTTTCAGCATTTTTTGTCTAACACATGTTAGTCACAAAAGTTGTTGAAATTTGTTTATTTTTTTTTAAAAAAAATCCTTCGGCGCTTTTTTTGGCCCAAAACTCTTAAAAAACATGTATATTACATGTGTTATTTTTTTCAAAAAAAAAAAAAAAATGTAGGGAGGTGGGTTTTCTAGGGTTTCTTAAAATTTTTAGGGTTTTTTGTCTAGCATTAGCCTATGTATATATATATATATATATATATATATATATATATATATATATATATATATGTTTTTGTTTTCGGATATAGGATAATCTGATTATCTGAGATTTTTGGAAATCCATATCCGAATCCGATAATACGGATTAACCGATTTTCAGATACAGATTTTGTTTATTTTGGATCCAGATTTTTTTAAACACCTTTAGATGGTTGTAAACGTAATCAAGATAGAGTGTCAGTTGTCGTATTTTGCACTCAATTCATCAAATCTTCATCCGACAACCATCTAAAGTTAAACATTTATTACGAATGAAAGAATGTAAAAACTTATGAATACAAATATATTGTAGTTGATCCCTAGAAATCTTGATGTCATGGTGAAAATTCATCACTTTCTATTGAGTTAACTTTACTCTTTGCATATAAAATAAAGAGTAAATTACAATTCCCGTCCTTTATGTTTAAGGTGGGAGAGGTCCTTTAGTAAAAACTTATGAATACAAATATACATATTATAGTTGATCCCTAGAAATCTTGATGTCATGGTGAAAATTCATGACCTTCAATTGAGTTAACTTACTCTTTGCATATAAAATAAAAAGAAAATTACAATTTCCATTCTTTATGTTTAGGGTGGGAGGGGCGTTCTCAGATACCCTAAATCAGGTATGGTTACCGATTTATAAGCATTGCCAGCACCTATTTCGGGTAGGCCAATTCCTTGAGGAGTCTTTGATTTGGGTTATTGAATATGAACATTGCTTTTGGTCAAAGATGATTGTTGGAGATGATTTTAATAAAATAAAAAAGTAAACCCCCTTTAAATACATATATCTCGTTTTCATTTTTCATTCACAAACTAAACCACCATTTCTTCTCTATATAAACTCCTCTATTAAAAAACATTTATACTATAACATGGATGGGATACATTCCACTCAACGATTACAATAATATATTCTCAGGCAATAGTAGCCGACAATTAGATTAATATGTAATTTCTTATTACCATAATTTTTTATTTATGTTTCTTATTTTGATGTTTTCTTAATCATGTAATGTTTTACTTTTAATGGAAGTTTAATTTTATCTTGTGTTTAATGTGTAACTTATTTTTAATTAAAAATAAAAGTTTTACTTACTATAAAGCAACCTCAACTTCAGCATGACATATCATATCATATCATATCAAAAAAATGCTACTTTTCTCGCAACAATTTATTTAAAACTTTATTAAAATATTTAGAGAAAATTTCACTTTTTGTCCTTTATGTTTGCACTGAATTTTGAAACGTGCCCTTTAAAACTTTTAGTTTCAATTTATGTCCAAAAAAACACATGTTTTGTATCACTTTATGTCCTTTCTACCAAACTGAGTTAATTTACTTAGTTAGGTTTATTTAATGCAAGGGTATAATTGTCATTTGAACCCTGAAACATAAAGGACAAAAAGTGAAATTTTCTCTTATTGTTATTATTAAAACTAAAATTGATTAAACGACAAAAACCTAAACGTTGTCGTCTTTTATGTTCAAAACCCTAATTCTTAAGATTCAGCCGCCAACAACTTTTCCGACAACAAACAAGGTGTGACGACCACCAGAGGTGATGATCGGAAGTAGTGTGGTTTCAGTTCAAAGAACGATGGAGCGGAGATGGCGCCGGTGGTCAGAGAAGAACGGAGGACGGCGGTGGTGGGTGAGTAATAATCGGGGAGGAACGATACCGGAGACGAAGGTCTGGTGACGGAAGTGATAAAAGACGAAGGGTTGTGATGGTTATGAAGGTGATGAACGATGTGGTGGTTGGAAGAATGATGAACAGTGGAGGTTAGTTGGTCGTCGGAAGCGGTCGATGGTGATTATGACTGGTGTCTGCCGGTGATGAAGATCGGTGTAGCGGTGGTTACCGGAGATGATGACGGTGACGTTGGAGGTAGAGGCGGGGATCGTTTTCGAACGTTGTATGATGATATGAACGGAGAAGATAAGATGGTGTGTTATCGGCAGTGATCGAAGAAGATGACTGGTGGATGTTGCAGGTTGTCGGTGTCCGTCGGAGAAGATGAAGGAGTTGCAGGTTGC
The DNA here is from genome assembly GCF_002127325.2 of Helianthus annuus. Classification (NCBI taxonomy): domain Eukaryota; kingdom Viridiplantae; phylum Streptophyta; class Magnoliopsida; order Asterales; family Asteraceae; genus Helianthus; species Helianthus annuus. The sequence continues at coordinate 201,680,747 of NC_035436.2, read as the reverse complement.
AAGGGGTTGTGGTGTTCGGAGTTGAAGAAAAGTTGTCTGTAACGATGGTGTCGAGGGTCGCCGGAGAAGATAACCGGAGACGGAGATCGGAGGGTGAAATGCGTTGTGAAGAATATAAAGGGACACAGCTGCAATCAGGGTTCAAATGACAATTATACCCTTGCATTAAATAAACCTAACTAAGTAAATTAACTCAGTTTGGTAGAAAGGACATAAAGTGATACAAAACATGTGTTTTTTGGACATAAATTGAAACTAAAAGTTTTAAAGGGCATGTTTCAAAATTCGGTGCAAACATAAAGGACAACAAGTGAAATTTTCTCAAATATTTATCTAAGATGTATAATATATAAATATATGTTATGTGAGAGGGAGATGCGAATGAAGGTCACCATCCCTACGCTATGTTTTATAGGTTGATAAACAAAAAGAGAAAAGTGAATTAAGAAGAGAAAAGAAAAGGAATGAAAAAAAATTATTTATTTTACTATCATGTTCCGAAGTTCGAAGGAAATGAAAAAGAAAAGTTAAGATTTTATGTATTAAAAATCTTTTCTTTCAAAATATTTCTAATTTGGAAGAATTTAAAATAAAGGAAATAAAGATAAGTTTTCCTTCAATTTCTCAACATTTCTTTCCTTAAAAAACTTTGTAACACGACTTTTTTTACATGCTTCCAAATCCTTTTTTTCCTTCGATAAATGAAACTAGGTATGCAAGCTAAAACACAAAGAGGTCTGCGGGGGCGTCAGGGGCGGACCCACTGTATCACGTGGGGGTACGGGCGCCCCCTTGAACTTTTTTTTTAGTGTTAGACCATGCGTAGTCGTTGGAGTGAATAATGCCCCACCCTAGGGCGTTTTGCGTCATGTGGCAGCCCAGTCAGCAATGAGGCATTATTGGGCATTTTTATAAAATGGGTGTAGGCGGGTTGTGGGGAATTATGTTAAATGAGATGTTATATAATTAAATAAAACAAAAAACCATAAAAAATCTTGTTGGATAAACAATATGAAGATGGAATGTTATTGGTCAAGCTCTCGCCCCAACCGCGTGATTCAAAACACGCCAAAACACTTTTTTTGAGCAAACACGCCCAAACACGCCCAAACACGCCCAGGGGGCGGTCGAGTGGCGAGATTGGGCGTTATTGGGGCTAAATTTTGAAAAAACACGCCCCACTACGCATGGTCTTATTGGTTTGTGAAAATCCCGAGCGCCCCACTTAACATATTGCAATCGCACCCCCTTGAACTCATCGAATCTATTTGAACTCTCTACCGGGGAAGAAACCATACATGAATTTACTGAAGAAGAAGAAGAAGAAGAAGAAGAAGAAGAGGAGGAGAAGAACAGAGTGTAGATATAAAGAAGAAGGTGCAGATGAAGGAGTGGCTATTGTCTTGATAAGCAAAAAAAAGGAATGAGTGATAACTATATTGTATACAATCTTAAAGGACAAAGTCGGTGGATTTTTCACTGGCTTTGCCTTCCAGCCCCTGTACTTTAACGATATCGCAATTTTAACCCTTTGATTTTGGTATCTTTAAAGTTTCATAAAACGACAAATTTAGTCCCTAAACCTTCTACTTTGAGTTTCCAAAACCACAACCTCATTTTTCAAACTTTGCCAGCACCAACTCTCTACTTTGGTTTTCCACCATCACCCCCTTAGCTCTTACAAAGTTACGCCACCAACCCTCTTCTTTTATATTTCCACCAACACCCCCTCATCTTTTACACATTTTCGCCACAACCCCTATACTTTTACACTGTCTTTTCTAGACTTTGCTTTTTTACCTCTTGCACTATTACTCCATTTTTACACCCGCCTAACTTTAAAAAAATTGCAATTGTAACCCTTAGACTACAAGTCCTACTTTTCCAAATGCCAATGCATTGTGTTTTACGAAATGTCTTAGGCATTGTGTTTTACACTTTGTGTCTACCTTTGTGTTTTACACTTTTTTTATAATTATCTTTTACGCACTGTATTTTACGAATCGTGTTTTGTCTTACTATATGTTTCCACACGTCGTGCGCCGCCGCAACGCGCGACGGGCAAAATACTAGTTATCTTGGAAATTGAAACAATTTTAGTCCACAAGTTTATTTTTGTAATTTATTTTAATTTAATATTATCTTTTTAGTCTACAAAATTCTTGTTACAGGTCTTCCAGAAAAATGAAGGAATAAAGGATTACATGTGATGATAACACCATTGTTGGTTTTTGAAAAAAAGGGTTTTACTTTATATTTTAGTATTATAATGCCTATCTTTTTAATTTTGCTGTACATAATTTTCATTAAGAGACTAACTAATCTTTCCATCATCAGAAGATTATTATTATTATTATTATTATTATTATTATTATTATTATTATTATTATTATTATTATTATTATTATTATTATTATTATTATTATTATTATTATTATTATTATTATTATTATTATTATTATTATTATTATTATTATTGTACATAATTTTCATTAAGAGACTAAGGGTGTAACACCCCTGTCCCAAAGTGGAACAAAAGGTTACATCAAATGTTAACAGAAAACCTTCAGTCCAAATTAAAACTTAAACTACTGGAGTCCGACATAGAAAACAAGCCATCCAAAAAGTCCAACTTACAACTTCTAAAACAACCTGAAGAAAATAGGTACTAAAAATCAGCAATCTAAAAGTTCACGAAATAAAAAAAAATAAAGTCTTCAATTCACAGATCCAAAGCCTAGTCGCTCTCTGCGCACAACCCGATCACCCCTGATTACCTGCCGCGAAAAGACAAAAAAATGCGGCTGAGCTCATGGCCCAGTGCTCGGATGCAGAACACAATGGACAAACATAATAATTCGAATAACAAGGATAGTAAAAAAAAAAAAAAAAATTTCCTCCGACTAATAGCTCCACCACGCCAGAATAAGACAATAAATAAAGGCTGAATCAACAAGGGTTAGGAATATTTTATACCGAGTACCCTACAAATCAAAATATCCAAAACGCACCGAATTATATCTTGTCTCACATTTAATCACGTATCAAAATGACACACTAGATTGGCCACTCTAGTGTATCCCAAAATCGGAAGGTGTGTATGGCATTACACTACTCAACCGCCCAAATAATCACATCATGTCGAATCGAATCCTAGGATGCATCCATACGCCTCCCAAATATTCCAAAGGCTCTCCCGCGAGCATAAGTAATCCACAAACATATAATCTCATAACAAAATGGAGATGCCGTGCACTAATCACACCGTCACGGAAAGTGTCATGCTATTGGCGCCACAACAACATGCCTATGGTACCTCCATAGGTAGTTGACTCGGTATCCCTATCTCCTGTCTACACGTCTAGGGTTCTACGGTCGCTCCAGTGAACACATAATCCAACTTCACACCCAAAGTATGTTCACCAAGCATAAAGATCCTATGACAAAATATAATCAAAGCGATAGCACACAAACGAATTTAATAAGTCTTCAGAAGCACACAACAATTTAGCTCAAATAACAAGGAAGCGGATCATACAAATGAGCCGTAGATCAGCTGAATAGATTTTATATAAAAAGATCAGCATGTATTTCACACATAAATAGAATATCGCAGAACATCCGTACCTGAACGAGTGTCAAGAACTTCTAAAGTCTCAAGTCAAAGGTCCACCGACGTGCTCAACAAAACTACACGAGTAATTTTACACCTAAATTAGGAGTATTAAATAACGGTTCTGCTATTCTTACTCAAAAATCCCCAACCTCGCTAATAGTTATTATTTATATATTGCTGGTAAAGATATTACTACCTTTATTATTATTTTATTTTAACTTATTGTTATTGTGGTTGGTTCTGTTTCTATAGGAAAACAATTTAGAGAACTTATGGGCTCAGTATAGTTGACATGCTTTGTTATAACTATATAAGTTAACTAAACCAACCAAGGACCAAATCAAAATCATTAAGGAGCTTTACAACTGAACTGTACTTGATACTTCCAAAATGGGGACTTTATATTCATATATTGAGTGACTGGAAAAATTGGACCGGTGGACTAAACAAAGTGGACCCACCAGAGATTATAAATTAGTAAACGAAAATGCGGACTCGGAATGGACACGACTTGACCCAATAGAGAAAACATGCAACGAGGCCTGACCTGTTTATTCATTTACTGAAATCTTTTGACCCGTTTGTTTATTTAGTAAAGTGTTTTGACCCATTTGCTCCCCAACATCCAACTGAATTTTTTTTTTTGGCTGATGATCACTTTCGATTTTAACTTATAATTTTATGGTCCAAAGAAAAAGATGGTGGCAGAAAACCTACAGGGCGACAACTGCAGAACTGGATATGAATGAAGATAATTATTTGGTGGCTAAGAACCATTGACCCGTTAAATCGATCTGGTGTGAGCATCACCAGATAGTAATTTAGACGATAGATAATAGTTCGACCTAGTTTCATCCTGTATAAATTTTAATTAGTGATCTATTGTTCCCAGTTCCCTCGACCAATTACCATCGTCTAAGTTTCAACATCAACAACATCAAGGGCGTAACCAGAATGAGGGCTAATAGTGGAAAAATTTCAGTGGTTTACCTTAAGATAAGATGAAAAAGCGAACAACCGCAGGGACGTGAATGTGATCGAGTAGAAGTAGTTGTGATGAAATTGAAGTCGGTACCATTCTCATAAGACATAATTAACACAGGATAACAGGTTCCTCCGATTTTGTTTGCGAGGATTCCGGTAACAACCAGATGAGGGCTACGTGGAGTTAAGGGAAAGGGAATTGGGTTTGACTCTGAACACATGCTTATTATTTAAAAAAAAAAAACATGCATTAATTAATTTATATATCCTTTTCTATTTTGTATAAAACTATTTTATGTTCAACTGATAGTTTGACTTGAAAGTTAACCTAAAGATTTATTATTTACTTTTTTTTTTTAAAAGCACGGATATTTCAACATCCTTAAATTGAATTTCGTCCCCGAAATTCTAAATGATGCCTAGCAGTAATCCTAAGAACACGTCGGTTAGCTAAGACCTGGTTCGCATTAGACAAGATTAATTTATTCGATTTTTGTAGGCTCTTATAAAGGGGCTGTTTGTTTACCTTCTAATGAGGCTCTTAATGGTTCAGACCTCTTACTGGTTCAGCACTTAATGGTTCAGACTGTTTGTTTCACGAGCAGATGTCTGAATGGTTCAGATATTTGCCTTTGAATTGTTAAGATTTATACAGAGTCTGAATGGTTAAGACCTCTAATCTGAATTGTTCAGACATTTGCCTCTGAACAGTTAAGCATTATACATGCTCTTAATGGTTCAGACTCTTACTGGTTCAACACTTAATGGTTCAGACCTCTTACTGCTTCAGCACTTAACCATTCAGATGTTGACAAACAGCCCCTAACTAATCTTTCCATCATCAGAAGATTATTATTATTATTATTATTATTATTATTATTATTATTATTATTATTATTATTATTATTATTATTATTATTATTATTATTATTTATCATTCAAATGTTTAATTTTGGTAGTTTAAATTAAAAAAAAAAAAAAAAGATAGCAAGTCCGCTTAAATGTCCGGTCCGGTTTTAAAAGGTTGGGTTATGGTTAGATTTCAAAAAATAATAATTAGATATATTATATTTTCATTATGTATTTGTATTGACGTTTGACATATTTTTGTTGGTTATATAGAAATTAGTTTGATTATCGTTTTTATATGATCTGACCAGACCCGATCTGATTTGAACCGGACCGAAAATTTTTTACATAGTGATAGACAAATAACCTCTTAAAATTTCCGCACTCCATGAAAAAAGTTCTTGATGTCATGTAGAATTTCGAATTTCGGACTCGACCACATCAGTGACGTTATGGGTGCTCTAATTTTCTCTAAATTGAATTTAATTAAAATAATGTTTCATAATATTTTCTTTTTAGTACATCATTACTATCACATAATTCTTTTTTTACAAAACAAGATCATGGATCAATAACAACTTGATCATATGGTTGGGAGACATTTCTACCAATCATAAACATAAACTTTTCCTTATCAATCCATGTTTCGGGTTTTAAAATCTTTAAAGCGTCGGATGCAATTAAAAAAGTGGAGAATAGATCGTAGAACAATACAATGGCGGATCTGTTCTTGAAACAAGCCGAGATATACCAGAAGTCTCGACCAAGTTATCCACGAAAACTGTTCGATTTCATCGCCTCCAAAACGGCCAGCCACGACGTCGTTTGGGACGTCGCCACCGGCAGCGGTCAGGCTGCCACTTCCGTAAGTTTCCTAAATGATTATTTTTAGTTTGGATTATTAAAAAGCCGATCTTACCATTAGATCGGCTTTTATACGTGTATGCGTCTAGTCTATTTTAGGGGCTCTTTGGCAACATCTGAATGGTTAAGTGCTGAACTAGTAAGAGATCTGAACCATTAAGTGCTGAATCAGTAAGAGGTCTGAACTATTAAGAGCATGTATAATGTTTAACCGTTCAGAGGCAAATGTCTGACCAATTCAGATTAGAGGTCTTAACCATTCAGACCTCTGTATAAATCTTAACCATGATCAGAGGCAAATGTTTGAACCATTCAGACATCTGCTAAACAAACAGTCTGAACCATTAAGTGCTGAACCAGTAAGTGATCTGAACCATTAAGAGCCTCATTAAGAGGTAAACAAACAGCCCCTTATTTTATTTTATTTTATTTTATTGAACAACATTATAAACAGGTGAAAATGGTTAGAAAAAACCTAACCAAATTCGAATATAAGAAGTTTCATTAAATAATATGAATTTATATCAAGATAGATGGTAAACGGGCAACAAGCTGCACCGTTACCCCTGTTTGAATAACAAATCCAAGTCTTTTAAAAACTACGTCCATAGATCTCGGAGTCATAATATTACTATGCATGACCCGTAGATCTTTCTGTTAATTATATCATAAGAACAAGGGTAAAACATAAACCCTAATGATGTAAATTCAATCATGAACAATAAAATAAGAGGTGTGTACCTGATTAGCAGTCACCACACCAGAGAGGGAAGTAGACGTCATGTTCGTCAGATTGGTCTGGTTCCCCTTTAGGATGTATCATCTTGATGGTAGTACCGAGTTCTTTAGGGTTGAAGAACTCGTAGTAATGGAGAGAGAGGAGGGGCGATATTGAGTGTGATGTTATGAATGTCTAACCCTAATCCCTCTCTAGTAATCTCCTTATATACACCCAAGGGGAAACCCAATTAGTTAATTAGGGTAATCTGGCCCATCAACAATTACCAACTAATTTATTATAGGTTTTAATATATTTTGATCCGTATTATATAAATGATAATGTTGGCTACTAGATTAAATATAAATAAATAAATATTTAATCTTACATTCTCCCACTTAGCCGAATAATCATTTATCATGAGTATTAGATAAGTCTGATCAGAAGTTAATACTCATTTTAGCCTTAAACAAGTACTATAGCAGAGAAATACAGCCGTTGAATCATTATGCGATTCAGGACCCCCATTAGTCATACTATAGCCTTAATTTAAAACCTAATAGTTATGATCAAAATACAAACAAGCCCTTTAGCGTTTGATTTGTATTTATAGTTGTCTATATGTCATTACACCGGCAGAACATATGTAAGAGACATACAAAATCAAACTTATGAGGAATATTAAAAGTTAATCATTCATAGTACGATATGCAGTTGTACATAGTCATCAATAAACCCGTGATTATTATAAGCGCTTACATAATAGTTATGGGTGATAGACTTTTAGTTATAGGATCCTTAAGCATATCATGAATGCATTCGATACAAAGATTTAGTTTCCTCAATTCGTTCATAAACGAATAATTAATTGTGTATCGAAATTTAATGCAGCACCTCTCGAACTGTTACTGTTCAAGGAGACATGGTAGCTGACTTTATCACAATAAGTCTTCAATATATTAATCATATGGAGTTAATAAACTTATGAGTCCACTGATAAATTTCCAACAACATTTAGTGACTATTGCTTTGTGATCAACAATATATTATATCGTCATAACTTAGGTTGTTATTATCAGTTTATTATGACTCCTCCATAAGATAGGTTTTGTCTGCTGACATAAAGATATACCCGAAATTACATTTTGTCATCTTTTAATATCACAAAGTTAGAGTAATCAACCGGTTTGAGTTCTCACTTCTTCTTTAAAATATAGTCTCTCGTTTCTTTTAAAGATATTGTAATACTCTATTAAATGCTTCACATTAATCTAGACATATCTAGTGTGTTGCAATGTGAGTAATATCTAAACGAGTATAGACTTAAACTTACATAAGGCTTCCAATTAATGAAGCGTAAGGAAATAATTTCATTTATCCTGTTATCCTCTAAAGGAGAGCAGTATTTTGTTACATATGTAAGGACCCATTTAATGTTAAACTTATGGAACGAAACTAATGTCCCATTGGGTCTATCTCGGTACGTTATGATATCAATCACATAAGAGATATCTCTGAGATCTATTATATCAAAGTTTGTGTTAACAATGCTTTGACTTATGTAACATATACTTGTCAAAAGAATATCATTTATATAGACAAGTTTATCTTAGTTGCTCCCACTCATTTTGAGGTAGGTTCATTAATCCACTTGATTCTTGATGAAAATAATTACGTTAGCTTTTCATCACATTATGATGTTTGCATTAACCCATACATGGATATTATTGGCTTACAAATAAAGTGTTCTTTAACCTTCAGTTTGAAACTTTAGGTTGTTATCTAATGAACATGTAAATGTGTCAGCCATTTGTTAGGGAAAATTGTTTTTAATGTTCATCTAATGTAGCTTTAAACCATTATAAGCTACTAGAACAGTGATGATCCTCAAAAAAATCTTTGATAATTTATCTCCTAAGTATAACCTTTGACAATCAATCATGCTTCTTAGTGTCTTAACACTTATATCAGGATTTGGTTTAGTTATGAACACTCTTAGGTAATTCAATCAAATCCCAAACGTTACACGAACACATAAAATCAGTTTTACTAGAAAACTGTTTTATTCCATTCAGATGATTGATTTACGCTAATGGCTTGATTTTAAGAGATAGGATCATTAAACATTTCCAAAAATCCATTTCAACTTCATTAGGGAGGTTATGTAATCATCAAAATTAGTAGGCTTTTAAACCTAGATGACCTCCTGAGTTGATTATTGGGTTCATTAGAAGTTTCAGTTTTATGGATTAGCTCTTGGTTAGGTTGCTATCATTTTCATTCTAAGTTTATAAGAGTTGGTGCAGTATGGTGTACAAGAGGTGTAATTGGAGTTAAATTCGGAGTGAAATTTAATGACACTCTTCCCCCCCCCCCCCCCCCCGCCTCTTGTATTCCTTGCAAGTCATGATAAGGACTTTGACTGCTCCCACTGACCTTAGAAAACTTTAGGAACTCAGCATGCTTATGGTCAATGTTTAACGACCAACAAATTCTAATAGAGAAAACAAAATTAATGACGTTAGTCGTTGTGATCTCTCTTGTTGAGGATTACGTTAGTTTAGGTAAGAAATCTAAGTGTGCCCACAATTAAGCAACAATGAACCTTTTGTAAGAGTAGCATTAGATTTTAAGGAGACAAGTATTGATGGAACAATGTCATGATGGAGCGGTGTCTTGTACAAGAGGTGCAAATTTAGGTAATGTAAAATTTTCACTCCCCCACCTCTTGCAACTATTGCAAGTTATTATTAAGACACTTAATGCTCCCACTGATCTTTAATATCTCTAGAATGCTACAAGAGAAGTTTCAATAAGCTGCGTGACGTGGGAACCTATCACATATACGTTAGACTTTATTCGATTTCTTTAATGTCCAGATATCATAAGAAACTTTGGGACATATTTAATAGAAATCTTAATAAGTATATATATATATATATATATGAATAGATTTCTTCTAAGACCGTGAGCCATATGCGACAAAATTTAGATACAAGTTGATAGTCTTTTAAATGATAAATGAATTATGTCTGAATATTCCATTTGGAATAAGTTCCACGAATGTCAATGAATGACTTATGATGGACCCATGCTTATTCCTTAAGCCAAGTAATATTTAGGGCTGTAACGTCATGATTTAAAATCACTTAGAATGAGATTAGATGAATAATCATCCTCATTAACCATCTCATGATTTCTCATGAATTTTGGTTATAATGGATGAAATTTATAAGTCTCATTTTCCTTTTGTCAAATTCTCATTTACATGATGACAAAAGTTGTGAAAATGTAAGGTATCATCTAGTTTCATCTTAGTAATGTTTCTATCCAGATATTTAGAACAAATAAAATGAGAGTTTAAGATAAGTGTGACTTTATGTTGACTATGCAAACCTCACAACCTTCATAACATTGCTTAATTATGATACTATATTCTGAGTAATACTCGGAATATATGTACGGTATCGAAAAACGTTGTTAGAAGATTGCTTATTATTGTTCTTATAGCCTTAACATTTAATCATGTCACTAACTCTCATGTTAATTATTTGTCGAGTTCTGGTAAGGAAACATTTAGAACTAGAGTCAACTAATCATGTGTTAATAGGAATATTAAAATTATCAGACTTAAATATCATTAGTAAGTGACTACCTAATTAATTTATCCAACTGTTCTTTAGAATAATGGATAGTCTCGTTGCTTATACCTAGTCTAATGGCATAATTATGCAGTGAGATTTTCCCTTGAAGAAACTTAGAGTTGGGATTTTGTACTTGTATTTTGTCAATGGACCTTAGAACAATCCTCTTTTAAAGTTTAAGTGGTTGTAGGGTGAGTAACAATTTATTTTCCAGCTTCAAACATTTATTTCTCTGTACATATGTTGCTTATCAACACACTCATTATACTTTGGTATTGTTGAGTGTTATAGTTGATTTATAAGGCATCAAATTGTACAAGTGAAAAACTTAATATGGAATGTACTGGAAAATGTACTTATTTACATGCGTAAGCCCTTAACTATATGGGTCATGATATTGTACATTATAATGTATTCACATATACCACTTAACTTTATAGTTTAGAATTTTAAAAGAAGGCATGCATCTTAGGAGTTCTAGTGATTATTCCATATATAAGAGATTAGCCTTAGGAAAATCTTAATCTGAAATAACTTTAGTGATAGCATTATGTTGGAGAGTTCTTGATTATCATAAGAGACATCATGTTCGATTTATCCTGATCATCATGCTCTAATTTTCTTCTTTATAATCTTTATCAGAAGAAAGCAATAGGATTATCGTGTCTTAAGAAATAATCAAGGATTTAATTTAAGAGCTAATTCCAATAGAAACTTTAAATAAAGCAAACTTTTTGGGTTTAGGAATTAGAGTGGATGAGATATATGTAGAAGTAAATTATAGTGAGTAAAATTATGGGTACTTAAAATAAGGCATACGAAATGATCATAAAATTAAGTAAGGATCATTAATATAAGGATCATTATGTGAAGAGATTGTGATATGTCTATTACTAACATCAAAATAATAGACTTATTTAAAGTTCTACTTAAACGAAGACAAATCAGCTTTGGCCAGAAGTGTAATCATTTAAGCATGTGTGCAAAGTGGTTGTAACAAATCAGCTTTGGCCAGAATTGAAACAATCACTTTAGTTATGCACTCGTTAAGTATGCCATCTATGAAGGAATTAAATCAGCTTTGGCCAGATATTAAGACATTCATGTTTATGATGCACACTTAACATAGCTTTCGTAATACTTGAACGATAAGTAGATGCATCAAATCAGCTTTGGCCAGAAGTGATACATCAGAAGCTCATTCAAGTTAAGCCATTTTGGTTTTGTAAAACATTATTTGATCCTTATTAATTAACTAAGTATTTACAAAACCAATTATTTAATAGCTAAGTCTTAGTTCACATTAAACAGCCTAAAATAATGAGGTTTCGAGTGATATCTCGACTCAGTTATGAGGTCTCGAGTGAGATTTCGAGCCAAGTCTCGACTCATCTTGCAACATTATGAGGTCTCGACTCATTAAGGTCTCGAGTCGCAACCTCAGTGTCTCGAGTCGTAATCATGGTCTCGACTGCTGTATTTTATGAGATCTTGACTCCTTGATGAGGTCTCGAGTCGCAACCATGGTCTCGAGTTGTGAAGATTGAAGTCCTTAGTCGGAACCTTAGTGGTCTCGAGTCGAAACCTTATGGTCTCGAGTCGAAATCGTTGTCTCGAGTTATAAAGGTTTGAGAACACTTATGATTTCGAGTCGTGACCTTGTGGTCTCGAGTCGAGATCTTGGTCTCGGCTCGTTAAAATTTATCTCGAAACTTCTGTTACAGCTGATTAGTGTGATAAGTTTGAATCAGCTAATTTAAGGGATTTTGATCATAATTTCAAAATATCTCTATCTATCCAAGTTAATTATTCGATTAAAATAATATATTATTTGAAACTTGGAGATAAAGTTATATAAATTTAGAAAATGTAATCAAAATTTAATCTATCACAAAATTAGGTGATATTGTAAGAAAGATCATAGCGTGAATAAGGCAAGTAAATATTCAACATAATAATAATTAATTATTAAATGCACATATTAAAACATGAATATGTACTACGATTCGATTAAATGCAATCGATTCCACTAATTCTTAAATGCATATATTCATATGTGAACATGAATTATATGAATACATTTAACAATTGACTGCAATTTAATATTAATAATAATAATGAAGTGCAATACATACAATAATTCATTATGGTCTCAAACTTCAAAACCAATACGTACAATAATAATTAACCTGATGTGAGAACTTGTACCATAAATGGCTTAATCGATTTTGATTATTTTCTAGAAAACGATTTAGTAATCATCAAAGATAAAAAATAATTTTGATTGATTTTAGTTTCCAAACCGTTTCATTGAATTCTTTGATTGAATATGATATAATTAACATATGCTCTGATACCATATGTTAATTATATCACAAGAACAAGGGTAAAACATAAACCCTAATGATGTAAATTCAATCATGAACAATAAAATAAGAGGTGTGTACCTGATTAGCAGTCACCACACCAGAGAGGGAAGTAGACGTCATGTTCGTCAGATTGGTCTGGTTCCCCTTTAGGATGTATCATCTTGATGGTAGTACCGAGTTCTTTAGGGTTGAAGAACTCGTAGTAATGGAGAGAGAGGAGGGGCGATATTGAGTGTGATGTTATGAATGTCTAACCCTAATCCCTCTCTAGTAATCTCCTTATATACACCCAAGGGGAAACCCAATTAGTTAATTAGGGTAATCTGGCCCATCAACAATTACCAACTAATTTATTATAGGTTTTAATATATTTTGATCCGTATTATATAAATGATAATGTTGGCTACTAGATTAAATATAAATAAATAAATATTTAATCTTACACTTTCATCCACTCAACGCCGCCATATTAACCTTGCTATTAATATGTGCATGCATGCGTCTTGTGATCAATCTTACTTGTTGTTCATAGCTTGCAAGCATATACGAAAGTGTAATCGGCACAGATGCAAGCAAAAATCAGCTAGAAAATGCTCCAAAGCTCCCCAATGTTCGCTACGAATGCACTTCTCCGAATATTTCAATGTCTGAATTAGAAGAGAAGATCGGGACAGAGTCAAGTGTCGATTTAGTCACAGTAGCTCAAGCGCTCCATTGGTTTGATCACGACACTTTCTACAACCGAGTCAAATGGGTACTAAAGAAACCGAATGGTGTAATCGCAGCATGGTGCTACACTCTTCCTAAAGTTGATGATGAATTCGACTCAGTGGTTAGAAAATTTTACGCGGTTTCCAAACCTTATACGGCTTTGGTAGTTGGATTGCTGGATGACAAGTATAGCAACATCAAGTTTCCCTTTGATCCAGTTGATGGATGTGTTGATACGGGTCCGTTTGAGTTTGAAATCAAGCAGGTGATGAGTTTGGGTGAGTTGTTTACGTACATTCGGTCATGGTCGTCGTACCAAACGGCAAAAGATAAGGGCGTGGAGTTGTTGAGCGATCGTGTGATGGAGGAATTCAGAAATGCTTGGAAAGAGGACGAGAATGGCGAAAGGATCGTCACATTTCCGGTTTATTTAAGGATCGGGAAAGTTGGAGATGGCAGTCCGGTCATGCAGCCGCGCTACTCGGATTGGATTGCTGAGAGGACGTAGACGGTGGGTGGTGGTGTGTTTAACCCTCTGCAGACCTTAGAAGATCTTAAAGGTGGTTGTGCCAAGTCTGCACCTAGAAGAGCTCGCACGAAGTTTTTTAATGAAACATTTTTGGAAAAACAAACAGTTGATGACAATGTCTGCGGACAGAAAAGTCTGCGGAGATCTTTTTTTAGAAAAAACAAACACCACCGAAGTCATCAAATGTTTTCCTTATTTTATGCATGATGTTTGATCAAGTTAGTTCGCATTCGTTATTGCATTTTCCTTTCTTTGTGTTAAAATAGCTTTTGTTGAATTAATGAAAATCAAGACGTTTATGTTTCCTCCTCAAAGTTCAAGACCAACCACGTTAGGTTGCTATCAATTTTGCATGTTAAATCCGTGATATAACAATATGATTTTGTTGGTGCATGTTTTTGCATGTTGAATATTCTTTGCCAACAAGACTATATTTTGATAGCGTTGGCTAAACAATTTTAAGAGTTAAAGCGAATTCTAAAATTAAAATCTTTTTAGGCTACTCGGTGTCAGTGGCGGATCTAGAAAATCCGCCAAGCCGTAACGTTTTATAAATAAGCGGTAACAAAATCGAAAAAACGTCAAATTTTTCCAAAATTTACACTAATTTTACACTACCGCCGGAGCGCCAAGCCGTAGCGAAGGTTGCCCCTAGTTACACTGTATGTCCGCCACTGCTCGGTGTGGTTGATACGGAGGATGGGCCTCTACGTCAGCGCCACGTAGGTTGGGTGTGAGGATGGGGCAAAGAGGATAAAGCCATATATATATATATATATATATATATATATATATATATATAGGGAAGGGATATATAGGAAACCATTTATTAGTGAGAAAACTAAGGAAACCAACTTTTTCACCGTTGATCTAGGTAATCTAATGGTTGAGGAAAAAGAAGACTTAAATCATTATTTTTATTCCATTGGAAATGAAAAGAGGGGTATATTTGTCCAAAACAAGTCAAGCTAAGTACAAACCATATATTAAAATATTGTTTGGATTTGATGGAATGACTGCATGTTCAGGGCACGTCAAATCATAGGGAAAGCAAGTTAAGCTATCCAAGATATCAACACAGAAACCCTTTTCAAATTTCATTAAAGCACTCACACAAACAGAGACATCTGGTTCCTTCTCTTCCTTCTCTCTCTGAACAAGCAGAGCAACCCCCAACAGAGAACTCGCAAACGCCGGCGAGAAAGTGAGCAAAGGTGGAAGTAGGCTGTACGATCGTAATCGGGGAGAGATTTTACGTAGGCAACCATCTGTTTCGAAAAAAAACCTAGTTATGAGGGCAACATTCAGGCTGTTATCCTCCGATAAAGGTCGCTGGAAAGGGAAGAAACCAAGTTCAAAGTAAGTCCAGTTTATATATCGCCGAAATTTCACCGATAATTTGATTGTTTGTTTTTTTGGGGGAAAGTTTTTTGTGATTATTGTTTGCTTCAGAATCTTCTGAAGTTTAAATCTATTTTTTTTATAACCGTGAACATTAGTTATTAGGATTCATTTGGTTTGGATTCTCTGGTTTTTTTTCAGTCTTCTTTAATTTGTGATTATTGTTTGTTTAGGATTGTTCAAATGTTATTTTTTCTCTATTTAAGCGATTTGGTTTGGTAATGTTGTTAGATTTAGTATTGAGATTGGGTTTTTAGTGTCGGATTACCTGAATGTGGGCATTTTGACGCGAAAGCGAAGAGGTATGCGTATGATTTTGACGCGTCGGACCAACAAAAACCCAAAACAGTCATACTAACATGTGTTAAAACGATTTATAACACTTTGTAGCGAGGGCGTTGCTTGATGAAAAGAAGACACGTGTTGACGATTGTGTAGTTTCGGTGCAGAATACAGTTTCAGGTAACATGTGTTACCTATCTCGTACCTGTTTGTTGTGTTAAATAACTCCGGAAATATTACTTGTGCTATTATGTATTTACTATGGCGGTTGTATTTGCAGGAGTGAGGAGAATGACCAGGTCCGTGACGGGTAGGCTGGCTAATAAGCGAAAGCAGAACGATAAAGAAACAGAACGATAACGAAAGAAGGTAGATGGAGAAACCGATGAAGAATGGGAACAAGAAGTCGATGAAGGGCAGGTGGTGGGTACCTTTGACGTTGTACAGAAGTTACCCTCCAGTGTAACACATGTTACAAACATGTGTTACTTATGTTCAACCTCTTTGTTACCAAAAATCGGGGCTGCACATATGTAAGACATGTTTGTAACTTATGTTACACTAGAGGGTAACACATGTATGATCATTTTTGGATCATTTGTATATATTTAAGTATAAACCTACAACATCGATACCCCCAAAAAGGTTACACATGTTACGACAAAATGGGAAATGTGTAGCAGCGTTCAATACTGTTCTTTCACTCTATAGTGTGTAACATGTGTGACATGGCGTTTGTCAGCAAAACATATAACTTGTAAGGTGATACGGTTGTGTAACATGTGTGATATGGCGTTTGTCAGCAAAATATAAAGCAGAGTTACACAAGATGTAACATGTGTAAACTGGAAACACTTGTGTAACATTTCGGTGTAACACATGTTACAGGTTGTATCTTTAAAACATGTTTATCTATAAGTACTTACAAAATATAAAGCAGAGTAGGAACACAACTTTTAAGGATGTTACTCACGTTGTAGAGAAGATGTTACATGTGCACACACAATTAACATGTGTAACATGGCGACAAGTGTCATGTGTGATCTTTTTTTGTTACCCTAGGGTGCTAAACGTATTACAACGTTCATAACGCACGTAAACTTATACTAACATCCATCCCTAAGTCCACAGATGATCTTGAACATACTCCACGTTACCATCTTTACGAGTCTTCTAATGGCACTAAATTGTGGACACCGAATGTCAACGAGCAATATCATCCTATTATTGTTAAATCATACGTCACACTGGAAGAACTTCTTGCCATGTATAAGACTTATGATCAATAAGTTGGGTTCAGTGTAAAAAATATACGTTAATGCAGTTTTTTTATCTACTAATAACATTGTTAATAACAAGTCTACATACATATGTAACATGAAGTGTATCGTTTGTCCCTTTAACTCGTTACACTAGTCTCATATACTTATAGTTACATATATTACTTGTTTGTTCATTGATATGACATTTTGGATGATGTAATGTTGTTACATATGTAATTTTACTAAGTTTAAATTGACACCAAAGGGGCTGACATATGTAAAACATGTATAGCCATTTTACATGTGTTACAATGTTAAAGGTTACACATGTTGTCACACCCCGATTTCCACGTGTCTCACCGGTGGGCCCGGTGGGGGATTACCGTGACGTAGTTGGCAACAATATAGTCAAACCACACAATATATGAATGCACAGCGGAAGCATAAAGATAATTATATTTCAACCATTGTTTGCAATATCAAAGTGTTACGAATAGTCGAAAATGTATCCACAGGGGATCAAATAAAAATATAAGTATTGTTCAACAGACGTAGGCATCTTAAGCTTGCGAGACTCTTTATGATGCTAAGGAGAAATATCCAGCCAATTACGCATAGTACCTGCATTTAGTCTTTTTGGGAAAATACGTCAGTTTACACTGGTAAATACATTCAACCGACACTTTTGTAAAATGTTTATTAAAATTGATTTGAATGCACAAGGCACAAACTCTTTTTATAACTTGGGAGAATTATTTAAATTTATAATCTTGTTAACGGATTACATGTTCCTTTTGCGTTCAGTAGCCCGGATCAAGTCCGGGTTAAAGATCAATAGACACACCACATCAACTATTTATGCACTGACGAGTGTACGCCTACACTCCGCGCTTAGGTCGTGGCCATTTCGTAAAATGATGCCAGGGTTATCCGGGACATGGTCATTAACCCCCCAAAGGCTTTTAAGTAACAAGACTGTTTAAACGAGCCGATCAAATTTATTCAATTACCCACTCAACGGTGGAGAATTTGATGCCCGATAAAGCTGTATGCTATATACCGTAACCCAAGCCCGTATAACGGAAAATAAGTTAAAAGTATTTACCTTTGCAAGTATAAATCCTTAATCGAATAAATTGCAAATAGCTTTTACTGGTCTCCTATTCTGGAACGAAGGTTTAAAATAACCTATTAGAATCCTAACGGGTCTTTAATTTAGCCGTAGCTTAGACCGGTCAGTTTCAACGGATAGTTACGGTTTAATCGCGTGAAAGGCGAAAACCGGGAATGGAATGTGATTTGGACCCAACAAGTTTGAAGACTTTTTTTATATGGGTATAACAACCACACTCTAGATTTTGAGGTCAAAACAATAAGGTTTGACCCGTTTCGGCTAGTTTATGTAAACTAGTTACATAAGCCGAACCGTGCGCGCAAAAGGCGTAACGGGTAACCGTAAGAGTCCTACACTGGTTTCCTAAGTCAATATGCTTTAAAGAGGTTGTGGTATCAGTAGGATACCTTCCATAATGCCCGTAACGAGTTTAAATCCATTTTATGCCCCGTCGGGGTATTTCGGTCTTTTTAAAGATTATAAAAGAGGTTTCTGAGTTCTACAGGAAATCTGAGTTTCCCGAACAGTTTATAAAGTCCAAAATACTTTATTTATTATTTAAAATCAGTAGCAACTGGAATCGGGTCAAAAGACCTTGTAGAACTCAAGTTATGGCCGAAAAGGATATATTCGGTATTTACCGAACCGATGCCATAACCGCAGGTTATGAGCAGGTTAAAAATAATTAAAAATCTTTAAAAATCCCAAAATATTATTTTACATCAGTGTGTAAAAGGTTTGGTGTCGAAATCTGGGTTTAGATAGGCGTTATGCTAATTGCGCTATTTAATTACAAAGTTTCCGTAATTTGCGCTATTTAGCATAACTCCTATTCTGGACCTCGGATTGACGTGAAATTTTAGGGACATGCTTAGAAATCAGTAACTAAGGTTATGGTTCTTTCACATGTCCGACATTCTCGTTTTAAATTAAAAAGGGCGTTACGGTCAACTTTTAAGCATTTAACGGAAAGGTGTAAAAGACTCGGACAAACAACGAACCGATCACAGAGGGTTATACCATCGTGTAACCTGGTCCTAAGAGAGTCCTAAGGCATATCTAAATCATACTTTAACGGGTCAGAACTGAAGTCAATGCAAAAGTCAAAGTTTTGCGACTTTCGGCTCCGAACCGGGTCAAAACAGTAATTGGTCGGATCAAACCAGCTTAGACTAGCTAATATACTTATTATCATGTTTTATGAGTGTTTAAACAGGTTACACATCATCTACATTACTGATTATGCATGAAATCGCAAAATAGCATATCTGTTGACTTTTTCTAAGCACGTTTGACTCGACATTCGGACTAGTTAGAGTGGGAATCAGAGGGTGCCCTTTTAGGGGTTTAAAGCCCACATGATTACCAACATATAACTATCTTTGATTCGACAAACCACTGGACCATTTGTGATTTATCACAAAGTCAATCGTCAATTAGGACGGATTGACTTTTAAGCTAAAACTATGGAAAAACGAAACCACAAAGGGTTAGGCAACTTACAGAAGCTTGGTGCACGACTAGGGATGTTAGAAGAATGCTTGAGAGTTCCAGAGATGAACTAGAAGGCAGGTTTGAGGTGTGTTTCACAATGGTGCAATGCCTTGCCTTTTATAGTGAATTATGGTGCACAAGATCATTACAACTCACTCTAGGATTGCTCATGGATGATCAGCAGGTGTCCCTGGGTGCTAGGGGGCATGTAGAGGGCGCCCATGCTTCAATTAATGCACACAAGGTCGTTCACAAGCTCAAACAATGAATCTGTCCAAAAATTCTGCATCTGGGACCTTCACGCGGCCCGCATTAATGATCAGGTCACTTGGACGCGGGCCGCCTGAATCCTCATGTCAGTGAACGGATCTTCAGGTGGCGCGCGGCCCGCATTAAATTGCTTGTTTCCTTCACGCGGCCCGCCTGAGGGTTGATTTCCAAGATTTTCAAATCTTTTGTAATCATTAACCTGACCTTTCGGTTTCGAGGGGGTAACTTTGCGATTTGGCCCTCGATTATTTTCAATTAAGGGCCTTGTGACTTTTACCCGCATTGTTAAGTCCCCGGTTAGTTTAATTACTATCCGAAAAGCCTTAACTTTTATTGTTGACGCTTTTAACCCCTCGCATACGAATTTGATCATAACTTTCTCGTTTTAAAACGGAACTTCGCGAAATTTATATAGTATATTCTAGTGAGCGTATTTTACTGTTACAAAGCCTCGGGTTTGTCAAAGGGTCACTTAGAGGTATAAATTAAACATGTTGACACAATTAACCCCTGTAGTTTGTAATCTCTCACTTTCTTCCGCGTTTCGCTCCGTACGATCCATGATTTATTCGTTTGAAGGTACGAGCATCATTTAGGGTTACTATACAGTATATTTACCCCTCGTTGACATTTTTAACCCTCGAATTTACATACTTTCAAGGTTTGTCAACTTTAGTCCTTTATTTAGTATTTCATATCACGTGTAAACTCATGACACGTGTCAACACATTATTGGACACAAAATTTCGAGGTGTTACATCCTCACCCCCTTAAAATAAATCTCGACCCGAGATTTACTGAAATAAATAAGGGTATTTTTCTTTCATCGTGGATTCAACCTCCCACGTGAATTCGGGACCTCTACGGGCATCCCATTTGACCTTCACAATAGGTACATGCTTCCTTCGAAGCTTCTTTACCTGTCGATCTTCAATCGACAAAGGTTTTTCCACAAATTTTAAGCTCTCATCTATATGCACATCTGTATGTGGTATTACCAGTGATTCATCAGCGAAGCACTTCTTTAGATTGCAGATGTGGAACACATTGTGAATTCCATTGAGCTCCTCTGGTAAATTTAACTTGTAGGCACCTGACCCGACACGTTCGATAACCTCGAAAGGTCCTATATATCTCGGGCTTAGTTTGCCTTTCTTACCGAAACGCATCACCCCTTTCCAGGGTGATACCTTGAGTAACACTTTTTCACCTACTTCGAAGTGAAAATCTTTACGCTTTGGATCTGTGTAACTTTTCTGCCTATCTCGGGCAGCCTTAAGACGGTCTCGAATCTGGACAATCTTGTCCGTCGTTTCGAAGACTATCTCTGGTCCTGATAATTGGACATCTCCAACTTGCGCCCAAGAAACAGGCGATCTACACTTTCTACCGTATAATGCCTCGAAGGGCGAAGCCTTAATGCTGGTATGGTAGCTATTGTTGTAGGAGAATTCGATTAATGGTAGGTTCTTATCCCAACTACCACCCAAATCGATAGCATATGCACGTAGCATGTCTTCCAACGTTTGAATAGTACGCTCACTCTGACCGTCTGTCTGAGGATGGTAAGCCGTACTAAAATTCAAACGTGTGCCCAAAGATTGCTGGAAGCTTTTCCAGAAATGCGACGTGTATCTAGTATCTCTGTCGGAGATAATAGACACAGGTATGCCATGTAAGGCTACAATCTTATCAACGTATAACTGGGCTAACATGTCGGAGCTATAAGTCTCCTTGATGGGTAAGAAATATGCTGACTTAGTCAGTCTATCCACTATAACCCATATTGTATCATTTCCTTTCCTCGTCTTGGGTAACTTGGTAATAAAATCCATAGTTACACATTCCCACTTCCATTAGGGAAGCTCAGGCTGTTGTAGCAAGCCTGACGGCTTTTGATGCTCAGTTTTGACTTGCGCACAAGTCAAGCATTTGGCTACATAAGCGGCTACAGACTTTTTCAAGCCTATCCACCAATAATTTGCCTTTAGATCCTGATACATCTTATCAGCTCCAGGGTGAACAGAATATTTGGAACTATGGGCTTCCTGGAGGATAACATCTCGTAGTCCTCCATAAATTGGAACCCATATTCGTCCATTTAATCGTAAAATTCCGTCCTTGCTAAGAGTTAACTGCTCCTCAGTTACCCCTAGCTTTTCTTTAGGATAGTTAGCTTCCAACACAGCTTCCCTCTGTGCAGCTAACAACCTTTCAATCAAATTATTCTTCACTTCAATGCTCTTGGCATTGATTCGGATGGGTTTCACCCTTTCCTTACGACTTAAGGCATCAGCGACTACGTTCGCCTTGCCGGGATGATATCTGATTTCACAATCATAATCATTTAAAGTCTCCATCCAACGGCGCTGCCTCACGTTTAATTCCTTCTGATTAAACAGATGTTGAAGGCTCTTATGATCAGAATAGATCACGAACTTGATACCATACAGATAATGCGTCCACAGTTTTAGTGCGAACACAACGGCACCCAGCTCCAAGTCATGGGTGGTGTAATTCTTCTCATGCACCTTTAACTGTCTCGAAGCATAGGCAATAACCTTGCCTTTCTGCATAAGCACACACCCCATGCCAGTGTGCGATGCGTCGCAGTAAACTACGAACTCTTCGGTACCTTCAGGCAATGTTAATACAGGAGCATTGCTCAACTTTTGCTTTAGAATATCAAAGGACTCTTGCTGCTTGGGGCCCCAAATGAACTTTACTTTCTTCTTGGTCAAGGAAGTTAAGGGCGCAGCAATCCTTGAAAAATTTTCAATGAATCGCCTGTAATATCCTGCTAACCCCAGGAAACTACGAATCTCTGTAGGCGTCTTTGGCTCTTGCCAATTCATGACAGCTTCTACTTTAGCGGGATCCACTTGGATACCACGCTCGCTGACAACATGTCCTAGGAATTGGACTTCTCGAAGCCAGAATTCGCACTTAGAGAATTTGGCATAAAGTTTCTCATGATGCAGGAGTTTGAGAATACAGCGAAGGTGTTTCTCATGGTCAGCTTGGTTCTTCGAGTAGATAAGAATGTCGTCGATGAAAACGATGACGAATTTATCTAAGTATGGCTTGCAAACACGATTCATGAGATCCATGAACGCAGCTGGCGCATTAGTGAGCCCAAAAGGCATCACTAGGAACTCATAGTAACCACAGCGAGTCCTAAATGCGGTTTTATGTACGTCTTCATCTCTGACTTTCAGTTGATGGTAGCCTGACCTCAAGTCAATCTTCGAGAAATAACTTGCCCCTTGTAACTGATCGAACAAATCGTCGATCCTCGGCAAAGGATATCTATTCTTTATCGTGACTTTATTAAGCTCGCGATAATCGATGCACAGGCGCATCGATCCGTCCTTCTTTTTGACAAACAGGACTGGTGCTCCCCAAGGAGACGAACTAGGTTTGATGAAACCTTTAGCTAGCAGTTCATCCAGTTGGGTCCTCAACTCCTTCATTTCGGTTGGTGCTAACCTGTAAGGTGCTCTAGCAACAGGTGCTGCTCCAGGGATGATATCAATCCTGAATTCCACTTGCCTATCTGGTGGCAAACCAGGTAGATCTTCCGGGAAAACTTCTGGATATTCCGAAATGACGGGAATGTCTTCTATCTTCGGTTTTGGCTCATCAAAAATCACCTGTGCCATGTAGATGACGCAACCTTTCTTTAAACATTTTGAAGCCTTGAGCATAGTCACTTGCTCAGGCAATCCATACTGGGTATCTCCCCGAATGGTAAGTGATTCACCAGACGGAGTCTTTATCACCACTTGCTTTCTGTTGCAGACGATTTGGGCCTGGTTGTGAGATAACCAGTCCATACCCAGAACTATGTCAAAACCGGCCAATTTAAAGGGGAGTAGAGATAGAGGAAAAGAGTGGTTCTTAATGGATATCACACATCCATCTAACACAGTGGAGACGGTTTCTATGGTGCCATCTGCTAGCTCTACCTCATAATTCACATTTAAGGTTTTGACAGGCATACTCAGCAATTTGCAAAATTTATGATCTACGAAAGACTTATCAGCGCCTGAATCAAAAAGTACTCTTGCAAAGACATCATTTACAAGGAATGTACCTGTGAGGCTGTGATCACGTTATCGTCTAGCACTGCTTCTTTCGCATCCATCCTAAAGACTCTTGCATTGGTCTTCTTGGCCTCTTCGGGCTTCTTGGCATTTTTAGGGCAGTTGGTTCTAATGTGCCCCTTCTCATTGCAACTGTAGGATCGTTCGTCGACCTGTTTGAGTCGTTCATAGAAGTTCGTATCCGAATTAAGAGGCGGAAACTAATAATTCGGTGCAATTGAAGCTGTATTCACTTAAAACTTGCTGTTGTATTGATTTCAAACTCAGTTACAAGATCTGACAGCACTTCGGCAGAGTACCGGAACAATACACCCTCCACTATGTGTTAGATCGCTCCTACTATATATAGACATGCTTGGGTCGCTTATATGGACTGCCATATAAGCGATCCTAGTCCAATGCCATATAAGCGATCCATACATTGTCCTAATAAGCGATCCACACTACTACTTGACACATAAGCGATCCTAGAACTATGTACAAATAAGCGATCCATATACAAACAAGCTATTCTAGGATTCCGTGTCATGTTTGATCTGCTCAGCTTCAAGACTTGATGGAAGACGTAGTCAGCAGACGTAGGTGCACTAACAAACTCCCCCTCGGATGTTGACGGAGTCTTCATAACTGTCTTTATAGATCATTCCAGTCTTCCTTCGCACATGTCTATCTACAATCTTCATCAAGCGACAATCTGCCTTTGAAATATATGTCGTTCCAAGAATCCTCGTTCTCTATCTTTATCATCAACAA